>NC_136419.1:49309166-49925000 GCF_052625555.1 Lactuca saligna
AACTAGTAAGTAATAATCTCATACACGAATCTCGAACTAGCCTCTGCCTAACACATAAGATAATAATCCCTAATTAACACTTAAATCACGATTCAAAATAAACTAGGTTATTCTCTCTCTCTCTCTCTCTTAAATTATTGAGAATGGGTAAAAGACCATTTTACCCATCCATGGTTCCCATTCTCCCTGCCCTCACCGAACCCTATAGTCTTCAGAAGTCAACACTCGAGTCAACTGTCCATGTTGATCTGACTCGCCGAGTAGGGGTGTGCAAAAAAACCGCAAAACCGAAAAACCGAGCCGAATCGGCCAACCCGAAACCAAAACCGAAACCGAAAAAAACCGAAACCGAAAAAACCGGATATCAACGGGTCGGTTTTTGGTTTTCATATTTAGGTACCCGCGGATACCCGAACCGAACCGTTTGATTATATATATATATATATATATATATATATATATATATATATATATATATATATATATATAAGTAAAAAAAGTATTATTTCATTAGTATTGTTTTGATTGATCTATGAGTCCAATAACCTAAACAAAAATCCATATCGACAACTCTAATTTTGTTATTCTATGTTCATTTGATTTTCTTGTTATTTTTACTATTGTATTTATTATACAAATTATAATACATGCTATTTGAACTTCATTACGTTTTTTAAACTTCATTATGTGTTTTGTAACTCTTTGACTTACTAATTTTAAGAAAGAAATAACTAAAATGAAGTTTGTAGTTACATCTGAATTTAATTTTTTATATTTTAGCGGGTACCCGTAAACCGAACCGTGGTTACCCGCTTTCATACGATTTGGTTCGGTTCGGTTTTTTTATCAATACGGTTCGGTTTCGGTTAGTGCGCATGAGGTACCCGCCCCGTGGTCACGGTTCACAATTTTATTACTATCCGAACCGAACCGCCCCGTGAACACCTCTATCGCTGAGTGCATCTATGTGAATCGTTGAGTCCCACTTGTTCCTTCAGAACATCGAGAAAACCTAACTCAGCTTGTCGAGTTGTCTCATTAACTCGCTGAGTTACCCATGTACAGACTCATCAGGGAAAACCCTAGCCGACTCGTCGAATCAGCTCATTGAATCGGCGAGCCCCTTCAGTCTGAATTCTCATTCAAGCATTTTAACGTAGATCTACCACTCCTCACTCTAGATCTAGGCTTCCAAGGCTCGAATGTCACATAAAGCTTCGATCTTTACGTTCATGCATGACACATTTTGCTCCAAAATGCCAATACAACTCTAATAAGGGTGTTTAAGCACAAATACTCTTATATGGCTGAATAAAGCTGGGACCTTTGGACTCTATGGACCTCACAAGGTCCAGATCTAAAGTCTAGACCTCTTGATAGACTCAATGCACTCAATGTACCAATAAAAAGGTGGTAAAAGCCCTAACTTCCATAATCATGAGATCTAACCAATAAGATGAGAAAGATGTAGGCTTTTTACCTTCCACATAAGCTCTGGACAATATAACACTAGATCCAACAATTTATCCTAGTTCCTTTCTGGATAATCTCCTAGTTTCCTCAAAAGATGCACTAGAATACTCAAAGATTAGCTCTATAACTCTCTTAGCTCACAACAAACGTTTAGGGTTTCACACAAGGGAGTTGGGCAACTGGTGAGGCGGAAATGAGGATATAAGTTCTCTTAAATAGTCCCCAAACCCAGAGATTTAAGGTTTCACCTCACAGTGCCAACTCGGGGAGTCAGCTCTCTGACTCGTTGAGTTGGTTATTAAACCCACGTGGCCAAATCAATTCTACTCGACGAGTTGGGCTCACAAATCGTTGAGTCACTCAGTAAATCTTAAAAATAAATACATAAATAATATACATAGGAGCCTAGATGTTACAATTCTCCCCTACAAGAATCAGACTCCGCCCTCGAAGTCATGCTCTAGAATTAGCTCTGGGTACTGCTCGTGTATCTCGGACTCCGGCTCCCACCTCTACTCGAATCTCTTCCGATGTTGCCACTGGACCTGAACCAAGGGCACATCTTTGTTCCTCAGAACGTTCACTTTTTGATCCAATATCGCAATCGGCATTGTAATATAATTCAGGCTCGCATCCAGCTGAATGTCCTCTGATGATACCACCGGCGTCTCATCGACTACACACTTCCTCAACTAAGACACATGGAAGGTGTTATGAATCTGACTCAACTCTGCAGGTAGCTCTAGTCGGTAAGCTACCTTACCCACTTTGGCGATTACTCTAAAAGGACCAATGTATCGGGGCCCTAATTTTCCCCGTTTCCTGAATCAGATCACCCCTTTCCATGGGGATACCTTCAAGAAGAAAAAATATCCAACCTGGAACTCTAACTCGGATCGTCGCCGATTTGTGTAACTCTTCTGACGACTCTGGGCTGTCAGTACCACCCATCACCCGCTGCCCTACCTTTCCCCAACAGATGGGAGTCCGACACCTCCTCTCATATAAGATCTCGAAGGGAGGCATGACAATAATGAAATGGTGGCTGTTATTTTAAGAAAACTCAGCCAAGGGCAAATTGGTGTCCCAACTTCCTCCGAAGTCCATAGCACATGTGCGTAGCATGTCCTCGAGCATCCGAATCGTTTGCTCACTCTGCCCGTCTGTCTGCGGGTGTTATGCGGTATTGAAATGCAACTGGGTACCCAACTCCTCATGAAATTTCTTCCAGGACCTGGAAGTAAAACACACATATCGATCTGATACTATCAAGGTCGGCACTCCATGCCGTGCTACCACCTCTCTCACATAAATCTCAGCTAATTTCTCTGCAGAAGAGCTCTCACTGATGGCGAGGAAGTGAGCACTCTTCGTCAACCAGTCTACAATCACCCATATCACGTCAACCCTACGCACGGTCCTTGGTAGCTTGGTGATAAAATCCATCGTAATATGCTCCCACTTCCACTGGGGAATCTCTAGAGGTTGTAACGGGCCATGTGGTCTCTGGTCCTCCGCCTTAACCCGATGATAGGTCAAGCACCTCTCAACTACCCATGTCACATCCCTCTTAATAAAGGGCCACCTGTAGTCTCTCTTCAGCTCCAAATACATCTTAGTGGCCCCTGGGTGGGTCGAGAATCTTGATCTATGTACCTCCTCCATCAATATACGACAAGCTCCACCTGTATAGAGCACCCAAATCCACCCTCGGAAGGTCATAAGCCCATGACTGTCCGTCTCAAACTCAGACACCTATCGAATAACCCGCTCCCTCTTGCGGTTCTCCAGTCTTACGACCTCCACTTAGGCCTTTCGGATGGTGTCTAAGATTGGAGTCATCACTGTCATCCTCATGCACACATCTCGAATCGGAGCACTCACTGCTCTACGACTCAGGGTGTCAGCTACCATATTAGCCTTGCCCAGATGATATAATATCTCGCAATCATAATCCTTCACTACATCCAACCACTTCCTCTGCCTCATATTCAGGTTGGGCTGATCCATGAGGTACTTCAAGCTCTTATGGTCCGTATATATGGTACACCGAACTCCATACATGTAGTGGTTCCAGCTCTTGAAGCCGAACACCCCTGCCCCCAGCTCCAAGTCGTGGGTGGGATACCTCACCCCCAGCTCCAGGTCGTGGGTGGGATACCTCGTCTCATGAGGCATCAGCTGCCTCAATGTATATGCTATCACGTGACCTCTCTGCATCAACACCGCACCGATCTCGGATATAGAATCATCACATTAAACCACAAAGTCCTCCACTCCCTCAGGAAGGGCTAACACCAGGGCTTCGCACAATCTCTAGCGAAGTGTCTTAAATAAGGTCTAGTGCTCGGGACCCCAAGTAAAAGTAACACCCTTTGGGTCAACCTGGTGAGAGGAATGACAATCTTGGAGAAATCTATGATAAATCTCTGATAGTAGCTGGCTAAACCTAGGAAACTCCTGATCTCGGTCGAGGATCTCGCCACTTCCCATCTCATAATTGCCTCGATCTTGGCTGGGTCGACCAATATCCCATTTTGATTAACAAGGTGTCCCAGGAACTGGTCCTCTCGTAACCAGAAATCACACTTGGAGAATTTGGCATAAAAATTCTCCATCCTCAAAACTCCAAGGATCTCTCTAAGATGCACTTCATGCTGCTTTCTGGATCTCGAATACACCAGGATATCGTCGATAAACACGATCACCGATAGATCCAACATAGGCTTGCACACCCACTTCATTAGGTCCATGAATGCTGCCGGTGCATTGGTGATCAAGGCATCACCACAAACTCATAATGCCTATAACGAGTCCTAAAGTGTCACACCCCCAAACCGAAACGACAGAAACGTTCCGAGGCGGAGGACGTCATTTGTAGTATCATAACAATTGAATAATAGTAATCAAAGCAACAACAACCATTGAATTAATAGTATTATGTTTACATTGCATTTGAGTCATACATGATTTACACCAAAAGTAAATAACAAGTAAAGACTCGAAGCTACTATGCTCCATCTTCTTGAACCCGATGCGTGAACCTGTCTACTAGTGTCCTGAGAATACAAGTAGGTTTTGAAAGAATATCAACATAAAGCTGGTCAGTTCATAAGCATTTTGTTTTGGAAAACTGTTCTTTGTTCATTTGAAAAGTACTTTATGTTTCTCCAGAAAACCTTACATTTTCTGATATAGTAAATGTTAAGTAAAAATGATTCTTTCTAGTTCTTCTTGCGAGTACTTAGTGTATAAAATTTATATAGAATCCAGACCGGTCAATCAATCGATTGTGTGGTTTTTCCCCAAGCCCACAACCAAATAAGGAACAGGAAATGAAGCGGAGGCCACACAATCCACTGGTTGTCGGATCCTCATGTACATAATCCTGAAGTATTCACTAGATACTTACAAAGTTTACTGTGTTGATTCTTTGATACTCGATGAAAGTGTTCCTTAAGAAAATCCAATATTTTCTTATGTAAAGTATGATTAACCCATTCCTTCTATGACTTCTTAGTTCATACTAGTTATGTATAAACCAATGTCAGATAGATAGTTAATTGGGTGGATCTACCTTAAACCCACAACCAAACAAGGAACAAGGAATGAGACGGAAACCACACATTCCACAGTCTATCATGTATTCTTCATACATAACTTGGATGCATAAACTAAGGAGTCATGAAATTAATAATGAATGTTTGTTAGTTAAATGATAAACCAACTGTTTGTAAAATACCGATGTTTACCCTGGAAAATCCTATATTTTCCTTAAGTGTACATTATTGAATTATCTGTTCCAAATCATGGTATACAAGTATCTACCATACTTATGTTGTTTAAGCATTGTTCTGTTTGGAAACCTTTGTATGAAAACCTTTGTATGAAAACCTTTGTATAGTAGTCTTATTACATAAATAAAACTAGTTGATAACGTGATGTTCTGTATTCTGGAAGTGTTGTTAAAACCCTCCTGTGATTACTTAGTACATAGGAGTTATAGAAATCTAGATCGAACAAACAGTCGATTGGGTGATTCTGCCCTAAGCCCACAACCAAACAAGGAACATGAAATGAGGCAGAAATCACACATCCAACTGCAAGTTGGATGTTAACTTCATATTACCCTAATGTACATACTAATTAACCACATAGTTACTAACCCTGTTGACTGTTTGTTAGGTATATTATTACGTGAATGAGTCATTATTTCACGTGTGGATTCTTATAACCATAATATGGACGATCAACATTCTGACGTATTCGGGCGTTGTTAAAATGACGTTTGTCACCCCAGGCAAGCCTGCCTAACTGTAGTTAGCAATTCAGGTGCAGGATTGTCACTCCCATATAGATCTATACACAAACTCACGCTCTCCCTCCAGGAGACTCTGGTTACAACGCGTCTCACACTGTAGTTCTCTCAACGAATTCACTAATAATACTATGAAAACCCTTTTTGTTATTGTCATGAATCCTTATAAAATAATATCTTTTATTTTATAGTTCATAAGTTTGTTCCTTTGTTCTAAAAACTATGTTTTCAAAGTTTGTATCTTAACACGTTTATCAAACTGTTCGCAAAACTATGTTCATCATGTTTAGTAAATTCTATGTCTGTTGTATACCAATGATAGGAAGATATAATAAACCAAATTATATTTTTTAAACACAAGATTTACTTGTGCTTTTACTTGTATTCCCCCTGAAAACATTAAAAACTCGGAAAATATAGGGGTATGAACTCACATTGAGTGAGTGATTTGTGCGAAGATCAATATGAGATGCTGAGTGCCAAATGAAGCCTCGAACACAATTGGGTCCTATTTAACATGTAATGACACATATATGATTCAAATTAGGGTATTTCAAGACTAGACATGATAGGAAACCACCCTAAGGACTTGGAAACACTTGAACTAGGTGTTAAAACCATATGTGATCGAGTGAGGAAGGTGTACGACCACCCTTTGGGTGTGCACGGTCATGAGTGTACGACACATGCTTGTACGGCCAAACACTCATGATGGGAGTGTTTTTGAGGTGTTTCCAAGGTTCTACAAGCATCTAATGAGTGTTTTAGGTCCCATAATTAGTGGTTTTGCAAGTTTAAGGCCAAATATGAACATCAAAGTGGGTGTACAGACTTGAGGGTGTGTGTGCGGCCGTACAAAGGGGTGTGTGGCTGTACAGAGGGGTGTGCGGCCGTACACTCTTCATCTATGCCCAAAATGTCGATTTTCAAGAGATCAAGGCTAGGGTCGTGTCCAACTAGAAGATACAGGCCAAATTCTCACTTTGGAGGGCCTTTAAGGTGTGTATGGTCGACCTTATGAAGGTATGCGACCGTACACCTTCAAAGGATGAAGACCAAGGCCTAAAACATGAAGAATCTAGGGATTTTTCAAGTATAATGAGCTAGGGGATGAACCACTTACGTTTTTGATGCCTTTGGAGGGTTCTTAGATGAAGATTCTAGAGAGAGAAAGTAGCAGTGTGCAGCCAAAGGAAGAAAAGAATGAATGAGAGGGGTCTCCTCATATTTATAGGGGTGGGTGACCCACCACCCCGAGTGTACAGTTGAGGGGTGGGTGTGCGGCCGCACAGCCATGTGTACGGCCGTACACTCCTCCCAAGAGGGTGTATGGCCTGATTTTGCTACTTTACGACTTTGTAGTTCATCCCTAATCTCAACCTTGGTTGTCCTCAAGCTTAGAACACTTAAACGAACCCTTAAACGATGTTAAAAGGTGACGGAGTTGAGTTTAACCTTGATAGAAGTTCCGGGTTGTCACATAAAGGACGTCTTCTAGATCTCCTCCTCGCAGACTCTCATCTGATGATATCCCGACCTCAAATCAATTTTGGAAAACCAAGACACCCCTGCAACTAATCAAAGTGATCGTCGATCTTCGGTAATGGATAAAACCCTTCCCCAGCAGCTCCTGGATCTGTGAGGACAACTCCTGCATCTCTGGTGGCGGAAGGCGATAAGGTGCCTTGGCAATAGGCGCCGCTCCCGGAACCAAATCGATCCGGAACTCCACCTGCCTATCGAGAGGCACACCCGGAAACTCCTCGGGAAAAACATCCGAAAACTTGCACACTATTAGAACCTCGACGATAGAACTCGCCCTCGCTGTGGCAACCCGCGTATCCATCGTATACGCCAAAAAGCCCATTCAACCCTGCTGTAGACTCTATCTCGCTTTGATAGCAGAACAGAAAGCTGATCCATATCTAGTACCCTTGCGGTACAACATAAGCATTCCCCCACTAGGGTCTTGTATAGTCACTAACTATTGCTCGCAGTCGATCACAACTCTAGATCGACTCAACCAATCCATGCCCACTATGACACATACATCACCCATCACGATCAGTACCAGGTCTATTGGAAACTCAATACCAAATATCTCTAGTACATATCCCCAGATCACATCAGTAGCAAAAACTGCATGCTTTTCGACTATAGAAACCCTTAGAGGTCGACTCAATGTCTTATGTCAGATACTGATGTGACGACTAATAGCTAAAGACACGAAGGATCGACTCAGACCCGAGTTAAATAACACAAAAGCAGGTACAGAACTCACAAGAAAAGTACCTACACACAACATAATATAAGCACAACACATCTCAAAGGAATATAAATAAAGAACATGTATCGACCATGAAGTCAGGTGCTGCACGGACCTCCTTTGTTGTTAGCTGAAAGGCTCTCCCACGAACCCTCGTTGTCTCGACCTTCGCGGGCTGACTCTCAGTAGCACTTAAAGCAGTAAGTGCATATCCCTGTGCTGATCCCAGAAGAAGTTGGGGGCACTCGACCTTCCGATGGCTGGTCTGGTTGCAGTGAAAGCAGACTGCAAACCCCTTGGGGCAATCCTTCGCCATATGCCCCCCTTTGCCACATTTGGTTCAATGGTTGAATTGTAATTGTTCATAATTGAGTAAGGAATGAAGATTCTAGGACGCATATACGTGGTGAATGAAATTAGGATGGATTCTAGGGTTTTTAGAAGCCTCATCGTTGTTTTGGATCCCATCAAATCTGCAACGTTTCCTTGTCCAAATCCCATCACCATACACAAGATCAAATTTGGATCAATTTGGCTCCCATTCCATTTTTTACCTATAAGTATAGGTGTTTTGGATTTATCATTCATGAATTATGATTTGGAGTTTGTAAATCTTTATTTATGGTGGGTTTTTCAAGAAAGCTCGATACACATCTAGAGTTATGTTTTTTTTTTAAAATAATTTTTACAGGATATGTAGTGTATAGATAGTTATAAACAATATTGTTCTTGATCTAGTCCAAATGAAGTCCACTTACTGATTTTAAATTAAATTGACATGGATATATTTGTATGGATGGGGACCACCAGTGAAGTTGAACGTTAAATGGGCACCAAATGATGCCTATGTTGCATGCCAAGTGTTTGTAGAAATGTCTGAAAGAGAACTTGATGTTCAAATTCTTGAAGAACACAAAAATAATTCTAACTTGGTTATTTGTGTTACTTGGTTCTAACATGTGGTATCAAAAGGGAGGAAGTAGCAGCAAAAGGGATGAAGTAGTAGCAGTGATCCGTAACAGTGGAGGGGGCTCGGTGAGTTTTCTTTTTATTGTTCTTGATTGAAGTTGAGAAGAACAAAAATTCTTTCTTTTTTTGTGTTGATTGTAAATCAATGGGGATTCACTAATAGATTTTGGTGGGTGTTTTATTGATGTTTAACAACATTCAAAGGATGATTAAATTGGATGTTTGGATTTGATTTGTTTCACATGAATTCATGGTTGAACTGGTGTTTGGGTTTATTGTTTTGGCAGAATTTGATTCAACATTAAGAGGGGTTAGATGCTTTGAAGAACACAAAAATAATTATTTGTCTAGAATAGAAGTTTTATGACAATTTTTAGGGAAAATGTATTTGTTCAAGAATTATATATTTAAGAATGGTATTTTTTAAGAATTTTATGCATTTTGATGACATTCTATTAGAATATTTATAATTATCCTAAAATGTAGCAAGAATTTTATTTTTGAGAATGATATTTTTTCAAGAATGTTGTTATTATTCAATTGTAGGTTCAATAATTTTGCTATTATTCAATAATATTCTAGTAGAATAACATTTAGGTTCAAGAATTTTGTTATTATTCAATAATATTCTAATAGAATAATATTCTGATAAAACAATCTCATAGAACATCATTATATAAAATAAAATTATGATAAAATTCTAATCGAATTAATTAAAAAAACCAGAGTTCAAAATTAAGATAATAAAAAATTCGAAAATTCCAAAAATTCCATTCTTACATTTGTGTTTCCTAATTAAAAAGTAATGTAAATATACAAATTTACCCTTCTTTTATATAAATGTATTATTCTATTTATTTTTAATTTAATAATATGGATAAATGATTTTTTTAAAATAACTAAAATGATTGGTTCATAATTATTCCTACATCCATACAATGATTAGATAGAATAAAATAATATAAGCATATATATATATATATATATATATATATATATATATATATATATATATATATATATATATATATATATAGCTATTTGATAATTATGCTGTAAAAAACAGCTCCCAAATATGTTGTGACTAATTTAAATATTCATAAATGGTCATAAATATTGTTTTAAGGAAATTTGACTCAATATACTAATATTGCAAACATTATGATCAACTACCTTAATAAAAATGAAAATTGAATTGTCAAGGTAATTTCCTTTTTGTTTTGCTCATATTTGGGTAACTTATTTTTTTGTACGCACACTTAAAGAAATAAGGGCATTAGTGGATGGGCTGCTAATAGTAGAAAACCATGATTCGCGTCAAAACATTCCGGTTAATCGTGTTTGTTGAGCTAGACCTAATCGGACAACTAAAAACGATGTTCGCTTAACGTATTAACAACGACATCAATGGTTGCGACACTGTCGCCGCTAATGCTCCAAAAGTCGCTATTTTTCCCATGTGAGGCACCGCTGCTAAAACACTAATGTCGCCATAAAACCTCCCCGACGCCGCTAATAGTCGTCGCCACTAAAGGTCATCGCACATATACCCCTCTTTCTTCACACTTTCTGTAATATGTTTCTTTCACCTAGCTATTGTCGACGAATGATAACGAAGCAGATTCACCGGTCATGCAACCTCTATCACCAGTACCACAAGATTGCCATCATCAGCGATGGAAGCATTATCACTGATGATGGGTAATTCCTGAATTTTACAGGTGATTCCCAGTTTTTTCCTAATTTCTTTTCTATTCACTGACTTAAGTGACTATTTAATGATTTGGGTGTTTGGTTTTGTGTATTAAGCTTTTTTGACCTCTATTTTTGGGTTGTCATCACGACCACCAAAGCTGTCAGTTTTTTTGCCACCACCGCAACACCCCCACAACACCACCACCATTTTGATTTTGTTCCACCACATGTTCTATTCCATTTCATGAAGTATTCTAATCTCATTCTTCATATTGTACGTATTATGTATGTATGTAATGTGTATGATGTAAGTATATGAAATAGAATCTTTGTATGTATGTATGTTTAAGTGTATTTTGTCTATATTGTAATGTGTATGATGTATGCAAAAAATGTTTGTATAATGAATATGTGTATGGAAAAAATTGAGAAAAAGTAGGATACAATAATGGAAAAAATGAAAAAAAAAAGTATAATACTATAATGAATATGTAATATGTGTAGGAAACATGTTTAAGTGTATTTATATGTATAATGTGTATATTTATGTACGAAAAAACAACAAAGTAGGATGCTATAATGGAATGTATATTTATTTTATTATATGTGTAATGGTATGTATAGAAATTATGTATGTAATCTGTGTGTTTGTATGCAATTTGGATGTTATAATGATATAGATGAAAAAAACAAAGTAAGATGCTATAATGGAAATTATTATTTTTGTATATGTATTTGTATGCAATTTGGAAACTATAATGCTATAATGAAAAAAATGACAAATAAAACAAAGTAGGTTGCTATAATAGAAAGTGTATTATTTTTGTATATGCAATATGTGTAACTTTTATTCATATTGTTATTTTGCAGGCTATATATAGGGTTTAGTTGGGCGATACTCTTCTACAAGATGGCGGATGTTATGGGTCTAGGACATGGAGGTGATGGATCGAGGATCCACCACCTCTAGTATGCTTTGGTCGTGGACAATACGAACATGATGATAAGTCTTATTATGATATATTTATTAGTTATTTTTATTCATTTATTATAAGCTACTGTGATTATTATTTTTAATTATATTTTTCAGTTGAGCTTCCTAAAAAAAAGAGGTCTATCAAAAAATATCTAGCTATCAAAGCCGATACATGTAAACAAGGGAAAGCCCTTGGATTTAGATTTCGACAGGGAGCTTACACATTCCCCTGTCGGGAACCGTAGTAATTGGTTTATTCGTGAGATTGTGAGGTATATGTGGATAAACATCCCTTTGAATGTATTTGGCTGGGACAATGTTCCCCCGACTTTAAGGAATGTCACAGTCGTGCATCTAAAGGTATATTGGATAATATTTGAAGTTTAGTTATGATTGGTATTTAATTAACTTACTTTTTGTATTTGTAGACTAAGTTTGATTTGGATAAGGTTAAATTTGATCTGGAGCGTGCTTAGTTGCTGTAGAGCATTGATGGGAATTTACAAAGAGTTTATAGTGGCCGGAAAAATTAAGCTATACTTATTTTCAGAATGTTGGGGGGCTTAGAGATATCCCAAGGGCATTAGCCAACCCCCCCCCCCCCCCCCCCCCCCCCCCGCGAGCGTATGTCACATGAAAATTAGGTGCAAGCAGTCAAATGTTTTCAAACTCCCAAAATTTTAAAGTATTCGACGTCAAACAGAAGAGTCTATGCAAAACAAGTTGTAAACAGAGGGGGATCGTGCTCATGTAGCAATGCTTGTTTCAGAGAAGTAAGTTATAATATTTTTAACTGTTTATTTAAATTATAATAAATCTATTTTTTTAAGTTAAATAGGACATCACTTGAATCGAAGCATTTCGTAAGACTAATACTTACCGTCAAGGGGTATTTAGCAGTCCTATAGTCGAGCAACAATATGTAAGCGCGTAATTTTTATTTTCATATAAGTGTTTATATCGTCAAGGGATATTTAGTAATCTAATTTTTATGATGTTTATCATTTTTTGAAAATATAGAATGCTTTACTCCATGAGATCAGTCAACATACTCAAACTTCTTCTGAAGCCAACAATCTAACACTAAAGGATACACAAAATTGTTTTGAAAGAATATTGGGTGTTCGACGAGGCCATATCAGAGGCATTTGGTGTAAACATTCTACGGTTGTGTCGATGTACGATCAGGAACAAGCACTGACACAACCACCACCACAATTACAGGTAACAAGACTATTTAGTTTTGGTAATTGTTTCAAATATTGGTAATTGTTAGTTTAATAATAGTTTCAGATGTTGGTAATTGTTAGTTTGATAATAGTTTATATGTTGGTAATTGTTAGTTTGGTTATAGTTTGATATATTAGTATTTTGTAGTTTGGTAATTGTTAGTTTATGAAAGTACAATGCTATAATGGAAAAAATGAAAAAAGGTACAATGTTATAATGTGTTATATGTAATATGTGTACTTTGGTAATTGTCGGTTATAGTACAATGCTATAATGTGTTATATGCAATATGTGTAATTTTGGCAATTGTTAGTTTATGAAAGTACAATGCTATAATGATATTTTATAGTTTGGTAATTGTTAGTTATATTACAATACTATAATGTGTTATATGCAATATGTGTAATTTGCTAATTGTTAGTTTATGAAAGTACAATGTTATAATGGTATTTTGTAGTTTGGTAATTATTAGTTATAGTTCAATGCTATAATTTGTACTTTGTTTGTATGTAGAATGTATATTTTGTATATAGAATGTTATAATGTTGATTTAACTTATAAGACTATGTTGTTTTCTTTGTAGTTAGACATGCTTCAAATAATGTTAAATGATTTTGCATGTCGTGCCGCACTTGAAGAATGGTTTCGTTCGTTGCCACAACGAAATGAAACCAGAGGAAACGATCAAGGAGAATGATGATGACGAGTAGCCACTTGTAGGATTTTTGTATTGTTTTGTTTGTATAAATATTTTAGACTAGTATTTTGCGTTATGTTAAATTGGATAAGTATTTTAAGCGGATGTTGGATTAATATTTTGGAATAGAAGGATGTGGTATTAGATTAATTAATATCATAACAGTTTTTATACTTTTTATATAGGTTTTTTCAATTTTAATGTGAAGTACATAAAAAAAATAAGGAAAATACCAATACCGGCGACGCTTTTAGTGGCGACACATGATTATTAGCGGAGACAATACTTTAGTGGCGACGCCCGCTAAATAAGCGCGACATGTCGCATTAGTGGCGACATTTAGAGTATTAACGACAAAGCATCAACAACAGACTTTTAGCGACGACGAATCGCTGCAAATAGTATTAGTGGCGACAAACACCAGTTTTAGCAGTGACGTCTGTCGTCGGTATTACTCTAATTTCTAATAGTAACAACTAAATAACGAACTTGTTGAAAGTGTTCATACATAACTATTACGACTGGATGTAACCTACTACAAAATGTAATAATATTCCTTTCCCTTATAACATTCCAGGTCGATAATTAATAATATAATAATATAGAAAGGACAAACAAAAAACTTTGTTTGTATATGAATCCTATGTATAATTATTATAAGAATTGTTTTATTTTTTTATTGTGGAAGAGTCCGACTTCCATAAAATTTTTTTCGTTTATGTATTGTTTTGTGAATTTACTAAACTTACTCAACTGCACATATAAATATGAATATCATGTAAATTTAATTTGTCTAGATCAATGATCATATATATATATATATATATATATATATATATATATATATATATATATATATATATATATATATATATATATATATATATATATATATATATATCATTAATTAATATTCATCCTTAACATGAAATGAAAATCATGTAAACCAAGAAATCTATAGATATGGTACGAATTTGTACACAAGAGTCGGATTATTGCGTAAAGTTTAGATTCATATTGTTAATGTCAATTAGCTTAAATTTTGAAGATTATTTTATAATATCTCAGGAAAAAATATAAATTTTGTATTTAAGTTTTTGGGTTATTTTGGATCCAAAAATCATGCATGGTATTTTTCTTAGTTCTTTGTTTTTTTTGTTTGCTTTTTAAATCTAACACTATATATTGCTACATCTTCATTTTCCTATCAGTAATGAGGATGATTATGGCGAAGCTCCAAAGATTTGGAAGGATAAGGCAACTTCACACAATCATATCTCAAGAAATCATCAGACCATCATCCCCAACACCTCAACACCTCAGAACTCATAATCTTTCATTACTCGATCAGTTTGCTGCCCACATTCACATGCCAATTGTATTTTTCTACCCAAACTATAACAACGGCAACCCCAACATCCTAAAGAAGTCGTTATCACAGTGTTTAACACAATACTATCCGTTTGCAGGTAGGTTTCCTGGGCCTCATGCCTCTCACATCAACTGTAATGACGAAGGAGTTGAGTTCTTGGAAGCTTCTATTGACACCCGTCTTGATGACTTCATTCTTCAGAAAGAGAAAGAAGAAATCCTTGATCAACTCATTCCTAGCGTTCACAACACTAGCCCTAATTTGGTCGAGGTCCAACTCAACCATTTCGCTGGTGGTGGAGCCGCAGTGGCTGTGTCCATATCGCACAAGGTAGCTGATGGATTCACGATGGTCAACTTCTTCAACCACTGGGCCACTGTTACACGTGGTGGATCTCCAATAAATCCAAGTTTCATATCTTCCACCATAAGTAACACCAAAATGCCTGAGTTTGAGCTTAAAAGCATAGAGAAACTTAACTATGCAAGAAAGAGATTCGTGTTCCCCAATGCCAAACTAAATGAGCTCAAAAATAAGGTTAACGCGATGCAAGCAACTCCGATGAACCCTACTCGGGTCGAATTAGTGACATCTCTACTGTTCAAATGTGCAGCGGGTGCAGCGACAACAAAATCAGGCTCTTCAAAGCCAACAAACTTGTTTCATACGGTGAACTTGAGGAGCAAAATCATCAAAAATTGTCAAGAAGTAGCAGCAGGCAACATAAGTACAATGGTGATAGCAAACATGGCGGATTCAGGTGCAATCAAGCTGAATGAGGTGATTACTAAGTTGAGGAATGGGATCATGGAGCTAGAAGGATTAAGAGATGTGCAAGAAGCAGCTGGAAATTTGTTGGGCAGATTGTCGATGTTAGCAGGTGATCATGAAACTCGAGCGTATACTTGTTCAAGCTTGTGTGGTTTTCCACTTTACGAATTGGATTTTGGATGGGGAAAGCCGCTAGAAATAATGGTAAGATTTCCTGATGTGAATGACAGTTGTATCCTTCTGATGGATACTCCATCTAGAGATGGTATTGAAGCACTACTTCGTCTGCAAAAAGAAGAAATGGCCATCTTGGAAAAAGACCAGTCGCTTCTTGCATTTGTTGAAGACATCTGAAAATGTGTGTTTTCCTTTGGTCAATAATTTTATAAATTGTACTTGAAACCAGTCGAGTGGTTGGCATTCATATCAGCCAATTAATAATTAATGATCGTATTTATGTTCAGCTCAATTATGGATTATTACTTGATGATTTTTGGTTCGATTGATTGCATACTTCCATTAATTGCTAGTCTGAAAAGTCTAATTTAGCGTACTGTTACCAAACGAATGCTTAGAGAACTTTTATATTATTGGATTTTTTAATTGTATCTATAACCGAACTTTTATATTATTTTCATTTTTTAATTGTATCTTTAACCAAACCAATATATAGAAGTTAACGTCCAGCTGTGCATAGATTTATACTAAAACATGACATTGTGCAATACATATCCACAAAACAAGAGAATATTTAACTGGCGATGTCCAACACAAAGCCAAATACCATATTACACTATTTTGAATTTGTTAATTGTTATTATTAACTATTGAAGTTTTAGGAGTTGACGACAAGCTTTGCATTGATATTTTTAAGGTTACACATGAGTTGTGACATATAAAATCATATTACTCGATTTCTAATTACCATTCAAATTAAAAACAATTACCATCTAATATACCGATTTTTATATACCCTTGATACACGACGTAAATACTACCAAATACCTTTGCAACATTGTATCAAATACTTATCCTTAATCATTATCTATATACAACGTAGTCCTATACAGTTCCCCACTTTACTCCCTTTAACGCCCCCCATGTCTATATCTCATGGTTATTAAAGCCATTTCATTTTTTTTAACGACAAATTAACATATTCCTAAGGGTAAATTACATCAATTGTCTCTCGTGAATATGCCAAAATGTGTGCTTAGTTTATATTTTCAAAAATTAACTTGTATCGTCTCTCGTTTGGATTTGATATGAACTTGCTTCTCAAATCTAAATATCTATCTTCTATGATTTATAGGTTTAGGGTTTAGATAGGTTTGATTTTATGGTTTAGGGTTCGTTTTTTTTAAGTTTGAGTGATGGTTGGTGGTGGTTGCAAGGGGTGTTCGCAAGGACAGGTGGAGGTGTTGGAGCGTAGAAAGCGAATATGGAAGAGACAGAGAGAGTAGTCCATAAGAGAAAGATATATATATATATATAAAGAGAGAGAGAGAGAGAGAGAGAGAGAGAGAGAGAGAGAGAGTGAGGGAGATTACTGATCAAATTCAAAGAAGAAGAATAAAGGAAATTAGGGAATGTAATCCCCTCTCCGTCTCTATCGTCGATAAAGAAGATTTGAGTTTGATCTTAACTTGCTTCTCCGATCTAAATCTTCATCTTCTATAATTTATAGGTTTAGGGTTTAGTTAGGTTTGATTTTATGGTTTAGGGTTCGTTTTTTTTAGGTTTGAGTGATGGTTCGTAGTGGTTGCAAGGGGTGTTCGCAAGGACAGATAGAGGTGTCGGGGCTTAGAAAGAGGATATGGAAGAGATAGAGATAGTAGTTTATAAGAGAGAGAGAGAGAGAGAGATAGATAGAGAGAGAGAGAGAGAGAAAGAGTCAGGGAGATGACCGATCAAATTCAAAGAAGAAGAAGAAAGGAAATTGGGGAAATACACCTCGTCAACTAGAATCCCGAAAAAAGTAGGTGGTAGCGACAGTTGGTGGCAGTCGGAAAAGAGAGAAAAAGAAAGGTTTGTCTCGTCGGAGAAAGGAGGAAGAGCGTCCAAGTTCGGTTGTTGTTGGCAGTGAGTTTAAATGTGAGAGAAGAAGAAGGAAACTGGAGTAAGGAGGAAAGGAAGGGGTAGGATGTTTTTTTTCCTTTTTTTTTTTTTTTTAAAATCTAAAAATTTATAATTAAGTAATAGAAAAATAAAAAAAAGAAATTACTAAGGGTAAAATAGTCATTTTATGTCAATATAGACTAAAAGTGCAATAATAAACAAATCCAACAACGATCCGAGTTAATTTTTGAAAATAGAGATTAACCGTACGTTTTGGCACATGTACGAGAGACGGATGATATAATTTACCCTATTCCTAATTACTACATATGTCTCGTAGTGAAACTTTAACTCATAACATCTCATTTGAAAGAATCATTTTTTACCTTTAGGCTAAAGACCCTTTGGTTAATGTCATTTCATTTATTTTATTTTTCAGTCTCATAGTCTCATCCATGGAATGTCAAACATTTTACAAAAGCTAGTATCCCAACTAAAACATTAAAACGAAAAAAACAAAATTTATTCGTAACAAAAATCTCTCATATCTTTACTAATAAATATTTTTAGAAAAATCTAATAAAATAAAAATATTCACTAAAATACTAAAATAACATATATATATATATATATATATATATATATATATATATATATATATATATATATATATATATATATATAAAGCGATTCTGTATATTCAGATCTACACATTTGATTGCCACGAAATTCTCAACCATACCTACCAAAATCGATTCAGAAAAACCCGATTAATATATATCAATCGCCAAAACTCTAAAACCCCGGAACCATGAGATTAGGATCTCTACACATCGTCGCTTCACCAAGATTGGTTAGCCTCAAATGTTGTTTAATGGAAGTTCTCGTCTTGCTCTGGAAGTTTTGTTTTTATTTTCTAGGTTTTACTTAGAACAAGGGGAAATTGATGGTGATGGTGGAATAAATAACAATTTCTAAGTGATGGGAAGGGTTGTAATCATATTCGAATTGTTTGTATTAACTATAGTTGTGAAGGACATGATTTTGAGCGACTGGAAGGGTTGAATAAATCTTTAGTTATAAATGTGTATGACTTTTGTATAAATGTTCATTTATATATGTTAGGTCATAAATTGTGGTTTATACTTTTCTTTTCATAGATATTAGAGTTCTCGGTCTTGGACCGAAAACAACATGTTTTCGATGGTGTTTGGACCGAAATCACAAGTGATTTCGGTTAAGCTTTTGGGTTTTGGGTTGGGCCTTTGTTATTTAGGTCTAGGTATATATAGCCTATTATTAGGCATGTAAAGGCGTAAACGTGTAATTGTCATCATCCAAGAACGTGTTCTAGAGAGAAACAGAGAGAAAACCGAGTGTAATCCGAATCTTATGTACTAGATTATCATTGAATATAGTGTGCATTGAAGATTCATCTTGTGTTCTTGTTCCATATCTCGTTTTGCATTAATCATCAGATTGGGATTTTGCTCCAATTCTGGTGAATCTGATTGATACGTCACGATTTGGGTTTTTACAGTTGGTATTAGAGCTAAGGATTGGTATCAATCGGGTTATTGCAAAATATTAACGGTTTTTGTTGGAGCTTTTTGGTGTTTTTGATTTATTTTTGACAAAGTTTTTGCCATTTTTCTTCATGTTTTTCACTAATTTAGGGAGTTTAGTCGAATTTGGGAACAAATAATTGAAAATTTCATGTTTTTGGTATGTTTTGGGTGTTTTTGGTCAAAAATTTGCAAGATCTTGGCGGCAGACCTCGGTCTTCGGTCAAACCCTAGGAGATCTCGGCGGCCAACAACGATTTTGGTTAGGGCGCGTGTTCTTGGTCAGGTTCTCGGTTTCACCTCGTTCTCGGTCCGCAACCTCGTAGGTTCTCGATGCGCCTTCAGTTTTCGGATCTTTTTTCAAGATCTCGGTTAAGAGTATTCGTTCTTCCATTCTCGTTGATATTCTCAGATTTTCAAGATTTCGGTTAAGAGGCCTCACATTCTCGGTCTAAAACTTAGTTTTCGGTCCAAAAGCCACGTTTTCATTCAAATAACCTTGTTTTCGATCCTAAAGCTTTGTATTCGGTCAAAAAGCCACATATTCGGTCAAATACCCTCGTTTTTGGTCTTGAAGCTTCATTCTCGGTCTAGAAACTTTTGTTCTTAGTCAAGGTTATTCTTTAGACAAAAAGTTTAACTTTCAAGTTTGACATTCAAGTTTGACTTTCAAGGTTTCAAGTCAAAGGGTATTTTTTTGGCTTCACAATTAGATCTAATTTTTTGGTAAAATTATTCTTTTTGGTGAATAATGAGTTCTTCAATCACCAAGGTAAGTGAAATATCATTTTCTCATTTATGTGAAGATAAAATAAATCATTACCGTGAACAAAAAGAATTATTGGTAGGAGAGGTTTTTGACCTTAAAAACGAAATCTACAATGTTAAGAAACTTAATAAACCTCTTAAAGAAAAAGTAGATGCTCAAACTAAAGACCTAAAAAGAATTAAAGAGGAATATATAATTAAATGTGAACACTACGATTATGCTGAAAAGAAAATTATCAAATTAACTACCGAACTTGATGCATTAAAAGGTTAATATAAAGATGCTGAATTTAACTTTAAGAAATTTGATGTGTCAAGTGAGGTAGTTGTGTCCATGATAGAAAAACAGTTAAAATTTAAAGATAATCATAATAAGGGTCTAGGGTATCATAGTGTTCCACCTCCCTTCAATGATAACTATACCCCACCCCTTGAAAACAATGAGGTAGAGATACCTGCTCAGTGTGCCCAGCCCCCTGTTCTAACTTCAGTTAAGACTGAACAATCCGGCCCAACTGAGAGTATTGAGGTGAGCGATACTAATGCTTCTACTTCCTGTGCAGGTCAAGTAGTGGAAGATGAGAACAAGGAGAACAAAAATAGTTCTAGTTCTGTTAATTATGTTGATTGTCTAAACAATATCTCTTTGAACTCTGAATCTATTGCTTCTAATTTTGTTACTTCTAATAAACCTGTTGTTGGTAAATACAGGCCACTAAAACAAGTAAAACAGACTGCTTGTTGTAAGTGTGCTTGTAGAAACAATCAAAGACAAGGCATGGGAACGCTACCAGGGACAGACAGAAACAACTTCTACGTGAATAAACATACATGTTTCCACTGTGGAACACCTGGACACATTGTTAGAAATTGTCTAAATCATGTGTATATTCCCTACTACAAACAAGGTTGGGAGAATGTGCTAATAGGGAGATCCTCCAAAAGAAACCCTTAGAGGTCACGTTCACACAATGGTGATTGGAATGCTAAAAAGGGCAAGAATCAAACTCCCGTGGACACGATGCCAAATTCAAGAGATGGTTCAGTTAAACAAATATCAGTTAGGTCCAAGTCATCTCGGCGATCGGTTTCAAGTTTTAAAACGAGTGTTGAGGTATTCATCCGATCAAGTTTTTCTTAAAACCAAGCTCGTGCTTACGGTATTTCTTAAGATGACGCGTTTCAAAGACTGAATTTTTTTTTTCAATTTTATTTAGTATTTATTATTTTCTTCCATTTTTTCTTTTGATAATCTTTTAGGAAGTGATATGAAGTTTAGTATTAAAGGGCAATATGAAATACGTGTAATGCACTGAAACTAAATTGTTTAGACTTTGTGTTCAATGTGCTGGTAGGCATGAATGATTCAAAATGAACGGACCTGGTAATGTTAACTCATCTGGACGTAGATAGTTACATTTGGACTGAACATACGACATTTGGATAGATTGAGCAATGAGATAAACAAGGGAGCTTACGAGATACATTAAAGTTACTTATCATCTAGAAGTGTGGCTCAACACTTCTTCGACGTACGAACTTATGTCCTTAATTATGGTGCTGATAGGGTGACTGGGGGGTTCTAATAAATTAGGTTGGTGTGAAATTGTTTTTCTTTCTTATCCTCTATGTCAGTCATATGTTTCCCCCTTTGCGTGATCGGAAGATCCGACCCAGGACGCAACATATGCATCTTTATCTATGCTTTTATCTATCTATCTATCTATCTATCTATCTATCTATCTATCTATCTCTGTCAGTCATATGTTTTCCCCTCTGTGTGATCAGAAGATCCAACCTGGGACACAACATACGCATATTTCTATTTGTATGTATGTTAGACATATGTTGTCCCTCTATGTGATTGGAAGAGATCCGACCTGGGATACAACATATGCATCTATATATCTATCTTCTCTTACAAATAATTGAACATTCACCTAAAGTAAAGATCTCTTTGGAATTCCTTGATTGCTAGGGTATATCGTGAAGTGGGGAACACAGTCTAGTGCACTTAAAATTAAATTAACTAAAGGCTGACTGTAGATCTCACTGATGAATTTAAGTGGACAACAATATCTTTGGTCGTTGTCAGCTGAATGGTCTATTTAGAAATATAGTTGCAATGTCTTGTCACTTATAATCTGTCCAACTTACAAATATCCTTTGTGTTTAAGTGGATCACAATATTGGTGTTTGACCAGAGTCTTACATGCAAGTGTGTGCTGATAAACGATATTATATTTTTTTGACAACTTTTGATCCCAAAAGTTTCTTTTTACATTTTGTGTTTTATTTTTGTTAAATTTGTTCATATTTTTCTTTTATGCACAAATTTAGGGGGGGAATTAAAAATTAAAAAAATAAAAAATATGTATGTTTATTCTTTTATTTCTTTTTCAATAAAATCAAAAATCCAAAAATATTTTATTTTTACTTTTGAGTGTATTTTATTTTTATTTTTATTTTTTGGTTTATTTTTATTGTGTGCTAAATTTATTTTTACTTTTATTTTTTATCTCAAAATTTCGTTTGTCTTAAAAAGCGAATTTAGAAGAAGAAGAAGAAGAGACACAAAGAGACTGTATCGGAAATTTAGAAGAAGAAGAGACTCAAGGAGTCTGTATCGGGAATTCAAAAGAAGAAGAGATTCAAGAAGATCGTATCGGACTGTATCGTAATTTTCTAAGCAAGGAGAAGAAAATTGGAAAGGAATTAAAGGCATGAAACTGTACAAACTGTCAGTTAGGGAGTTTCTTTCTAAGATCTGTCATATTCAAGGAATTGAAAGTCTGAAAAACTATACAGATGTCACGGCACCTGACGATTCACCCAACAGGGAAATAGATATCGTTGAACATCTCACCCAGGATCTTGACAATCTATTTGTCATGAGAAACTGTGGAGACTCAAATGTATTCTCGGATACATTCTTCGCAGGTAAGGAATTAACAATAATGACACTAGGGCTATGCACCTCGCAAGGCATGATTATCGTTGAACGTCTTGCCAATGGCCAAGTTAACTTGTTATCTTAAAAAACTGCATTGAGGTTTGTGATCTAGGATATACAGGGGCTAACATCAAAAATGGCCACAAGTAGTTCTCTGATACTCAACAAATCGCAATGCGTTCCTCCGTGTTCACACAGATACTACAAGTAGTCTCCATCTGAGCCAAGGCTGGTTCCTTGAACACCTGTGGTGAGAAGGGTGTTTATGACTCTGTGATCCATATGGACTTTTTAGTCATGGTGACTTTTCAAGCACTATTGTGATAGATGAAGAATTTTCATTCAAAGGAACTGGAAGTGAAGATTATTTTTCAACATACAATCTTTCAACCCCAGAAGCAAGGTGAAGTTGTATTTGAAGTTATGTGACGAATTGCATTGAAGTCTCCTTACTCAATTTTCCGCTATCTATGAACTTGCTGAAGTGATCCAGAACAATTGGTCTCTCTGTCATTATCTCTAAAGTATTTCAAAGCTGAAAGTGTTGATTTTAAAGAACCTTTACAAAAAGCCTCTACATCTAATGTGCGTTCCAAGTCTAATTATTAAAAGGAAGTCCGACTATTCAAGATGAAGTCATTCATCTAGAAATTCATATGTTTATTTTGAAGTTGTGAAGAAATCGAAGATTAAAGCTAAAAGTCAAGATCAAAGAGAAGATTGAAGAGAAAAGAATGCTATAAACCAAGGGGGAGATTGTTAGGTCATAAATTGAGATTTATACTTTGCTTTTCATAGATATCAGAGTTCTCGGTCTTGGACTGAAAAAAACATGTTTTCGATGGTGTTTGGACCGAAATCACATGTGATTTTGATTAAGCTTTTGGGTTTTGGGTTGGGCCTTTGTTATTTAGGTCTAGGTATATATAGCCTATTATTAGGCAAGTAAAGGCGTAGACGTGTGATTATCATCAGCCAAGAATGTGTTCTAGAGAGAAATAAAGAGAAAACCGAATGTAATCCGAATCTTATGTACTAGACTATCATTAAATATAGTGTGCACTGAAGATTCATCTTGTGTTCTTGTTCCATATTTCGTTTTGCATTAATCACCAGTTGAGATTCTACACCAATTCTGGTGAATCCGATTAATACGTCATGTTTTGGGGTTTTACAATATATATATATATATATATATATATATATATATATATATATATATATATATATATATATATATATATATATATATATATATATGAATGTTCAATTATGAACATATATGATTTTGTATAAATGCTCAGAAGGTAACTGTAACACTCATAAAAATCATGATAAATTTAAACTTTTTAAATATAACCTAAAACCATAAAGTGTTTATAAAATAGATTTCAAAACATTTCCAACAATATAGTTTTTCCAAAATCATAGATCATTACAAGAGGATGTGTACGGTCACGTCTTCGCCTTCCTACGGTCATCCGAAGTACCTGAAACATAACCCAAAACTGTAAGCCAAAGCTTAATGAGTTCCCCCAAAATACCAACACATAACCAATTAACATAATATATATATATATATATATATATATATATATATATATATATATATATATATATATATATATATTAACATCATGCACTGGGTCCACAACTAAAATACTAGATTACCCCTGAGCCCACAACATAAGTTTGGCTTGCCCTCGGTACCCAAAACTTATGTCTGGCTTGCTCCACGACTAAATCAGTCCTCGAACAGAATATCATCAAGCCCTCAGTACAAGTCTGGCACACCGCCCAGTCCTCAACTTGTATATATATATATATATATATATATATATATATATATATATATATATATATATATATATATAATAATAATAATAATAATAATAATAATAATAATAATAATAGAAGTGGATAAAAACCTTAGCAACGCGAGCACAAAAATAAAAAACCCCAATGGAAGTAGTTATTTGTGTATACTAGATATTGTAGAGGTTTTCTTGGCTTGAACTCTATGCCAACTAGTAAGAGTGTATGCAGCGAATCAAATGATGTGTTCAAATTTTGAGGGGATCAACATTTTTTACTAGAACTATTTTAATGGTGATATAGTTTGAAATTTCTGACACATTTCCGAGGAAGTTTATTTTAAAAAAAAAAACAATACTGATTATTTTGGTCGGAAAAATGTCGAATTTTTTCGACAAATTTCTAAGGCTTTTTTTTTCTCGGTATTTTATCCTTATTGAGTTGTTAAATTGGGGGTTTCCTTTTTTGAAGAATTTTGTTGGAAAATAGTCGGAATTTCTACAAAATAATTTTTCCCTCAAAAATTTTATTCGAAAGGGATACAATTTATAGTACTTAATTATACGCGACAAACTCGAGTTGATTCATATCGTTTAAAATTTTAAAGATATAATAATATTATTACAGTGTTCACCTTCATGGTACATTTAGTTTTAGTTAATCTTTTGATGTATTCATGTCAAATAAATGAAGTTTTTGTAGGAACATGTTTTATTGAGCAACACACAATGATATAGTAGGAAGAACATAACTGACTAAAGGGATACAAAACAATATTAGCAGCCAACCTATTACGTAACACTTGAGCATGGGAGATGCTAAAAGACCATTGAACTTGATATTATTTCAGTTCTCATCTTTTAAAGCTGTTAATGTAATTGGAACTCCACTTTTCAATCTAGGGATGTGAGATTTCTTTTCTAGGCTAAGATCTTGATCGTTTACAGTCCACCTGTATGTGTAGGAATAAGGAGAAAGATGTTGAGAAAAAAAATATAATAGAAAAAGATAGATTGTGGGAATTAAAAAATCAACTCACATGTATCCGCATGTTAGCCTATGCAAGAATACCAACATTGTCACCTTTGCCATATTGATTCCTAAGCATGTCCTAGGCCCGGATCCAAAAGGTATATAACAGTATGGCTTTTGTATTTCCTGGAGACATGAATACCCTTGTCAAATTTTATTAATTCTAGCATGACCAGTTCTATATGATTTGATTGAAAAAATAGAAATAGATGGTTATCCTGATACATCAAATCTAGATGGATTAAACTGCAAAGGATCCTTGTATAATGTTGGATCATAATGTATGTGAGTAGCATCTATATCAACATGCCATCCTTTCTTTATCTCAAAATCTGTAGTTCACGAATCAAGATAAAGAAAAACAGTGAGGCGCCAAAAAGTAAATTTACAAAATGTGCCCTAATGATAAAGCGATATAGTCTACATTTCAAAGCGGCCCATATGACTCATCTTTAGTGAGGGCATAACAAACAATATATGTATTTGGAAGCGCCTAAATGCCTAGTGGAATCATTTTATCGATATTTCTTATTGGTCATAGTATGTATACTTAGAAAACCACTTTACATTATTTTTCCTAAAAAAGTGGTCTTCTTACATTTCTCTCTCTCATAGATCAGGTGGCTTCCATAGTAAATGAAAGATGGTATTAGACTACAAAATCTATAAATTATATATGTGATGGAGAGAATCTTGTAACCATGACACATTTTCTAGTTGCTTCCTTGAACATAATTTTTTAAGTAAATTAGTTCCAATAATAAAGAAATGATCTTTACAATATAACTATAGATTATGATGAAATCAACAATGGCAAAACTGTCAAATACATATGTAATTAATTCTAAGCTTTATGTTACAGTTGTTACTCCTACTATGAAAATATTAACTACATTACGATTGGCCTAAATGGGATGAAAGTTTTTCATATGATCACTAAATCAAAATTTCAGTCAAATCATATGTGTAGCACATCTTCTAATTCTTAAAGAGGGTTATCGAAAATATTCACAATATAACTAGGAAGACGTTTGAAGTGCTAAATATGTAACATTGATTTGCCAGTTTAGTGTGTCCCATTTGATATCTTTAATATCAAAGAATTAATAGACTACACTCAACATCGTTCACACAAAGTTACAAATCTTTCTATTAAACTGTCGCAACTTGATAATTTCCATAAGCATATTGGCATATATTCCACTTCTGATAGACCCAAAAGTTCTTTGACAAACTATTCCTTAGTATTGTGAGTTGTTTAGATTTTGTAATGTCATGGTATAAGTGTGGTTACTTCTCTAACTATCTTGTCTAATTATTGTATTTACCCTTGATTCCTTGAAAATAAACAAATTTTAGGTTGTCATTATGCATGATGTTATGGAATATGGATGTTCATGTGGATTTGTGGAAAACAAATTCTTGATAGGACCCCGAATACAACTATAAGAAATTTGTTGGGAAAGACATAGATCATCGTGAAATTGAGGAAATGACAATTGATGTGGTATGGATATGTCCAAAGGAGCCTACCATCAATGACAATAAGGAGTGTTGAATCAATGATGATTGATAGTAAAAGGATGAGAAATGTTCTAAAGGGAAGTGAGAGGATATTGTGAGCTTAGACATGGAGGAACTTCTTATTTCTGAGGACATCACTTTAGATAGTAGGGTATGGAGGTTAAACATATGAGTTAATGAGTAGTCTAGAGCTTTTATATGTTGCGTCTTCTGATCAATTATATTGATACTTTCCATGCTTAGAGCATGTCCAACCCATCCCCGAATGTTATTTTTTTTCCTTTATTTTCTCCCTTATTTTTCTCTAACCCTACTCATTTTCACCCATTTTTTGAGATATGAGTAGTATTACCCCATATATGGAGTAATACTAGTCATTTCTCCAAATATGAGGATGAAGTTTCAGTTGTCGGTTTTAATCCCTCATTTTATTTTTGTTTTTTTACTGCTTTCGTTGACTTTCTCCCCTTTTGTTAAATTTTGTCTCACTTGCCAGTTCCATGACCCATATGATTATATTGAGATTTATCAATTTTTAAGATTACTACTCATTTTGACTTACTCTCTTCTTGTATTTATGTATTGCGGGTTATTTGTTTGCATATGTCATAGGTCATACCTATGTGACAGAGTCACTCTGCCCCTACAAAGACATGATTGTCGACATATATCTACCCTACCCCATTGTAATCGGATTCTCGGGGTTTGTTTTTGTTTTGTTTTGTTTTTGTTTCTATTGTTGTTGTTGTTGTTGTTGGTGGTGGTGACGATGGTGATGGCAAGGCGGAGGGGGCGGCAGCGGGGGTAGTAGTGGTGGTGGTGGTAGTGGTACTGTTACGAAATGGTAATTACTAAGTGCAACCATAATACATAGTTTAATGGAATAATTGAATAAAGTGTAATATATAGTTAGCATTCAATGGATTAAACCCCATCATAATTGGATGTCACATTGGCATTCATTGTATATGGAGGTAAATGACCATTTAATTGTTGAACGGAAAAATGCAACTTTTTAAATATTTAAATATGTTCTATTGATTTTATTTGATTTTATTTATATATATTTTTTGTTGTAGAAATCATGCATTGTAGAGAAAAAACAGTAAACTTGTATGAAATGCGGGATGATGATTTGTCGATCTATCAAACTTTATAGAGTTTAATGTATTATGGATACCTTTATATTTGTATTGCCGCAACCGCAAAAGGGTCAACAGTTCATCAAGAAATATTATGTCCCAGATTTTTCTTTCTGTTATCAAGAAATCAAAAAAGTACTTACCCTGAATTTTGCAGTCATCAATCACAACACGAGGGAACCATAGCAACACATTTGCCATTCTCAGGGTCTCTTTGACAACCTAAAACGTCCCAAGATTATAGACCAACTCAAACGAGTTATCAATCTTGGATAAGTATAAAATCAAAAATCAAAACAAACAAGCTTGTACTATTGTGCTTCTGACCTTTGAACCATAAGACATCTTGTTCAGATCCTCGAGACAAAGTAAACCCCCTCCTGATTTATTTCTTTGTATCAACAACTGTTCTTCCTGTTATTTCACTTTAATGTCGTCACTTTGTGTATCACATGTTAAGTTTGATGACATAATTTGGTCATGGGTACTTACTCTTAACTTGTTTTGGACTTCTTTGTTCTCATCTAAGAACTTTACACTCCACATCATTGCAGCTGCGGTGGTAGTCTGCCCAGCTAATATCAACGTTAGCATGTTGTCCATAAGTTCTGAATCATCAAGCTTCTCATCAGCTGGAAATGAGTCTCTCTGTAACATTGACTGCAAGAAGTCTTCATAAGGCTCTTTGCTACTACGTCTACTAGCAATCATTTCTTTGAAAAGGTTCATAAGTCTTTCACGTGCCTACATCAACGTTATTTCTCACTTAGTTACAACATCTCATTAGAAATATGAAACGACATGCTCTACCTTCATGCCTTTGTAGTATCTAGTGCCAGGAATCATGACTGGAATTGAGAGCATCGCATTTGAAATAGTTATGCTATCTTCTTCTATATCTTTCAACAAGGATTCATCCGTTATGCTCATCAGCATGTCACACATTGCATCAAATGCTATCTGAATAAGTAGATCAGATCTTGATGAAAAATAGTGAAAACGAACTTTTATTGAGTAGTAAAACCAAGTCCCCTGATTATACCTTCATGCTGAAGTCAAGAGCCACAAAACTCTTACCATCTTCAGCCAACTTCTTTAGTCTTGAGGAGACCAACTTATCGAATTTCTGAACAAACTGGGATAAAGATTCCATGGAAAAAGGACCAGAAAGAAGGCGTCTGATTCGTTTATGACTCTCAACTGGGACACAAAGCAAGCTTTTCTTCCCAACAGCATCTGCCATTGATTTCACCAAACACTTGTTGAACAGCTTAAATTCATTTGTCAAAATTGTTTTTGCACCCACTACAGTTGGGACAAATACATGAACTTTGCCAAACAGTCGCGTTTTGAACCAGTTTCCATGCCTGTGTGCAAAATTAAATTTTGTCACTTTAGGTAAAGAAAGTCGACTAAAATCAGGAAATATATGCATATTGTTTGACATGTTGCTGAATGAGGAATTTATTTATTAATTTTACCAACTAACAAACTTGTTAACCTATATTTATCATTCATAAATTAAATCCTTTTAAATATTATCTAGATTATGCAACTACATATATGAGAAATTTATACCAAATGGTTCCCTGGTAATGTCATGCTACGGTTTTCTGTGTAGGCCATTTTATTTGTTTTGTGCAAAACAATAGCATGAAAACAGCTACATATATGAGAAAGAGATTACCATAGTCTCCGAATACGAACAAATTCATAGCAACCTTTGCTACTATTAGCAGCTGAAAGAAGGGATAATGTTTCGCCAATGAGAGGAAGACCAAGTCTTCCAGGGATCGTGTCCACTGATTTCCTCTTTTTATTGGTAAAGAAACTTAAGACAACACATGAAAGAAGTACAGCTAAAACTATGTCATAGTTGTTCTTCAAAAGCAATTGAAGTTCCACCATTTTCCAAAAATCGTGTTCGTTATTCAGAATAAAACAATGTTACCCATATTTATTATCAACATTAGTCTTATATAGATAGACTAAGTAACTAATCTTGATGTCCTAGTTTCTGGTATTGTGTCGTTGATTTTATCTATGTAGTACTATATTTAATTCATTAATAATTTTCTAATATAAAGAATCTTAAATTTGGAAAAGAGAACGTTACAAGACAACAAATTAATAGTGATTGTTTTGTTAGTAAACTGTCTGATTATTGATAAAACATTTATGATTAATACATATTCTTAACTGACCTAAACTAATTAACTCATAGTTTTGATACTAATATAAATTTAGATCTTGTCAAACTAAATGGCCTTGAACAAATTTTGTAAAACTGATCAGAGATTGATAGCAGGAATTGTGGCCCATTTGAGTGGTTATCAATAAAGTATTTTCTCAAAAGGTAACTTCACAAATGTATGGGTGTAGAGCCGCATAGTAGCTGCATGCCCAAGAACCATAGATCAATTTGCATAAGATTATTAGTCAATGGATCTTTATCTTTGATGCAAGACATAAGCAAAATAACTGGTTACTATTTTCTTTTTATACACCTAACGTTTCTATAAAATTGACATCCGAATATATTTGGTTCAACTAGTAAACATTTTGGTCATCTTTATATCATTATAACATTTTATTGTTGATCCTAATATATATAATACAAAATCGACAAACAAAAAACTTTGTTTAGGAATCCTATGCCTAGAAAAATAAGTTTAGTGATCATTCAAAAAATATTGGTTGATCATTAATTCAACTTTAACCCAATTATTTAATTAATGCCTTTAAGAGCACACTAATGTATTATAAGTAGAGATGTAAACGAAACAAACGAACACGAACAAACCCTTGTTCGTTTTCGTTCGTTTAAGTTAGTTGAACAAACAAATCAACACGAATGGATAAACGAACGAGATTTTCCTTTTCGTGTTTGTTCGTTTAACAAATTACTAAAGGAACATAAACGGATAAAGATAAACAAATACAATTAAATATATATAAACATAAAAGAACATATAATATGGTAATATAATTAAAAAAATTAAACATAGATGAATATAAATAAATTAAACAAACAAACATAAATGAACGTAAACAAACGTTCACGAACATAATTGAACGAACGAGACAATTGTTCATATTCGTTCGTTTAACTAAACAAATGATATTTTTTGTTAATATTCATTCACTTATTAAATAAACAAAAATAAACGAACTTCTCGCCGAACAGTTGATAAACGGTTTAACGAATGTTCAGTTTGTTTACAGCCCTAATTATAAGCATTTGTTCGTTGATTGCATAGTTCGATTAATTGCTAACGTATTGTTTCCAAAAGAATGTTTAGGCCTTAGAGCACTTTTATATTATTTTTATTTTTTTATTTTATCTATAACCGAACCAAAATATAGAAGTTCACGTCCAGCTGTGAATAGATTCATAGTAAAACATAACATTGTGCAATACATCCACAAAACAAGAGAAGATTCAATTAGCGATGTCCCACACAAAACCAAGAACCATTTTACACTATTTTTAATTTGTTAATTGTTATTATTAAATATTGAAGTTGTACGAGTTACCGATACGCTTTGCGTTGGTATTTTTAAGGTTAATTACACCTGAGCCGTGACATAGAAAATCATATTACTCAATTTCTAATTAAATACCATTCTAAAATACTTATCCTTAATCATTATCTATAATAAACCATCGTCACCATTTTCAAATTCTTTGGAGGAGATGTTTGGGCGATTATCACTATTCAGGTATGCAAAAGCTGCAGGTTGAGAGATGGAGAGTGATTATGGCTTTTTTTTGTTGGGTCCTTTGGAGATACAGAAACGAGGTCATTTTCAAAGCCAAGGAAAAGTCTTGTCCAATTCTAGTTTCAGAAATTCAAATGTATTCTTTTATTTGGCTTAATAGCCGCTCAAAAAATGTTTCACAAGGTAAATGGGAGAAATCAGAAATGGCTAATTAGCCCAATGTTGTAACCTCCTTTTGCCTAGCCTCTCGCTAGGTTCTTTTTGAATATCAGTCTTGCAAAAACAACAACAACAATGGTTATCAATGCCATTTCACCTATTTTATATCTCAATCTTACATCATTAGTGGAATACCAACATTTTTCAAAAGCTAATTTATACTTTGTAACAAAAATGGATAAATTAGCAGTTTAGGAAGAAAAAAGAACATTTTAAATTTTACAAAAATCTTTAATTTTCAATATTAAATACAAAAAAATGTAATACAACAATCACGGTGTTTGTTGTATTAGAATTTTTGTATTTAATATTGAAAAAAATCTAGAGTAATGTAAAACTTAAATTGTTTTTTTCCCTTTGTCGCTACTACGTTACTAATTACCGATGGCAAATTCTAGCCGTAAATTAGGTCATACCCGTTGGAAATTCCATCGGTATTCAAAACTCATTCCGTGGCAAATTTGTCAAAATGACCCAGTTTTGTAGCAGTGCAAATGTACAGTCATTTCCTTCGGAGCCCTTGATATTCCTCTTTAATCAACAACAAACCTTAGTATCACAAACATGCAACATTCTCATACTTTCTCCATATCTACAGTTTCTACTCAACACTTGACATTTCTGCATTAAAGAAACTTAGTTAATAAAAAATAACATATATAATCCATTTCATGTTTAGGTTGAAACAATAGATATAGCTTTTCAACCTTTTGTTGTGCTATTTTAATGTGTAATTGTGTTTATAAAAGATTTTGAGAAGAAAAAAACAACAAAAATTAAGATGAATCAGTTATGCTCTTATTCATTATGAGGCCCGACCCAATGGGTAGGGGGTCGCCCAGAGCCCATAGAAGTTTAGGACCCAATTTTAAAAATGTTTTTATTTATATATTATATTTAATACGTTAAATGATAAAATCAAAATTGTTGTACATTACATGGTAAAGGGTGTGTCTAGGTTGTTTGATTCACTCTCGTCGCATTCTTTTTCCTAATTATAATGGTTGTATCAGATCCTCCACTTGTTCATATCACAAACAAAAGTGGAAGTTTTCTATTTTCTTTACTTATGTTACACTTTCTAAAATGCACATTTACCCCTTCAATTTCATACTTTGCATTTATTTCAATTTTGTTTAATTCCTTTTCATACAACTTTTATTTTTATGACATTTAACACCTTTAATTTCCGATTTTGCGTTTGTTTTTCAAAAATTAATTTAAATTTATCAAATTATTTTATGTGTAATTTTGCTTTCACATAACAATAGTAAATTTGTAGTACAGCGCTCTTAAAAAACTTAGGTATTTAATTCATATTTTAACTATAAACTTTTTATCAATTTTAACTAAAATTTAGTGATCGTCCAAATATCCAGTAATTAAAGGATCTTCTTTTTTATTTTTACCCTCGGCTCCAAATATGTATGAAACGCCTAGTTGATTATAATCGTGAACAAAAAGAGAGAAACTAGAATGTAGTTAAGCAGCTTGTGTAGGTCTAAAAGATACGATTAGCAACCTAACTCACTTTTACCTTATTTTCATAACTATCCCCTAGACTTAACATTTTGGGAAAATGACTTAAAAACCCAACGAAGTTTCCAAACCATTCAAAAAACCCTAATCATGTTTTGTCTGTTCAAAAAAACCCAACGAACTTAACCTTTTGTCTAAAAAGTCCAACAAAGTTTCAAACCGTTCAGAAAATTCTAATTTTGTTTTGTTTAAGTTCGTTGGATTTTTTTTGAACAGTCAAAACATGATTGAAGTTTTTTAAACGTTTTTGAAACTTCGTTGGTCTAACAAGTCATTTTTCCGATACGGTAGTAAGCCACGTCATCTGTTTTTCTTATTTGACTTTCGAGAAAATGTAACTTAGTTGGCTTTTTTAAATAAAATGTTAAGTTTGTTGAGTTTTTCTAAATAGAAAAACATGATTGGAGTTTTTTAAACAGTTTGGAAACTTCGTTCGACTTTTAAATCATTTTCCCTAACCTTTTCTTAAAACTAGCCTTGACTTTATGTAAGTCGGCTAAACTAAAACTACACATTTGAGAGACAAAATGATTAGCAACCTAACTCACTTTTTGCAATTTACTTTTTTTGGGTCATAATTCATAAATATGACTAAATCACTTATGCAAACTTAGTTAGAGATCCATAGTCAATTGAAGAATACTTTCATAAGAATTAAGGAATATATAAGTCCACTAAAGCCATGCATATCGTTAAATATAACTCCATTAAAGTTAGCGGCCAATATTTTTTTGTTCCGATTCAAGTCACATCCATTTTTGGCAATAATTTGATCACCGCTCATTCTTCTGATCATGGCAAAATGTCCATTTCACCCTCACTTTATCATCAACACGTATCCAACAAAGCTCAACTTACGCTTTGACCACCAGGGTCAAATTCTGAAACAGACCACCTATTTATTCACCCCACTCGTTTTCATCCAAATTTTCTCAAAGGTCACAACCCTAAACAAACCATGGAGAACGAAACAACCGCTGACAAGGACTCCGGCGATCACCCATCCAATTCTGAGCTTATGGCGAGCGCCAAGGTGATGTCTGAGGCGGTGACTGGCCAGGAGACTGACACGGGAAAGATAGCCGGAGCTGCTGCTGACATCCTGGATGCAGCGGCGACCTATGGAATTGTAGATGAGAAGCAAGGATTGGGGAAGTATATGGACCAGGCGGAGGAATACCTTCATAAATACGAGACAACCCACACCACCACCACCAAAACTGACGCTGACGGCAATACGACCACCACCGAAACCACCACCACCAAACCCGCTGATGATGATGACAAGTAAATTAATTTAGTGGTGGATATATGTATGGAGGTGTTATATATGAAGATGGCTGAAGGAATATTAATCAAGGAGTAATTGATTGAACTTATGATCATATGTTTTAATTGTTATTTTTTTGTAACTTTTATTTACTTATAAAATGTCATACAAATTCGGTCGACAGATAATTATAACAATGCGGATTCAGAATTTTTAACAAGATTTTCTTTTCATACATAACAAATAATAATTTTATGAGATGCATTATGATGATGAGTTTTTAAAAAATGTAGACGGTTAGACGTTAGTTTGGACGGAAGAACTTATCCAAACATATGTCTGATAACTAAAGGCGAAAAACAAAAGTTGAAGGACGGAATTTGTTGACTGAGTATAATTGGAGGATCAATCTTGTAGTTTACTCTAAGACAGTTGTATAAATTAATATGTTACTTATAACGAAAGACATTATATATTGTCATTTTTCTTAAATAAATATATTGTTATAAATAACATAAAAAACATTGTTTTTTTTTTTTTTTAGTTTACTTATTCAGTTTTGATTTGATTGTGTTAAAAGATAATATTTTTAAAAAAGTTAATCGCGGCTATTATGATATATAAATACCGGTCCTAATTTTACAAATTGGTGGTTACACACTTACACCAATGTTTTGGCAAAATAAAGTGTTTTTATATTTTTTGTATTATTGTTCAAATTAGAAAAAGATTTACTTTGTTGGGCTTTCTTGTTTTTGTTTTGTATTATCTAGAAATTGTACTTTTTTTCATAATAACAACTTTTTATAATTTAACTTGTGTTTGGGATGAGGTTTTGAAATGTAAAACCTTATTTTCACCATATTTTATAAACGATAAGTAAATAAAAGTTTTTTTTTTTATAGAAGACTATTTAGGATAAATAGTCTTGACAAAAGTCGTAATAATCACAAAACCAAGAACGTGTATAGAAAACATCCAAATTTGATTTTATAAAAAGAAATTATGATTTTAGAAGTTGCAGTATAGCAGTGCGCAACACAAAAACTTAAACTAGGATTGGTCAATTGTTGGTAAAACAATCTAAACAAGAATTAAAGATCTCATTGATACCTATTCGCCGATATAAATACAGTCAAGAACAGATATTGTATGATAGAGTTATTATTTTTATACGGACTTTCACAATCTAAGCATGTTAAAAAAAAAAATTTTTAAAAAAAATGAGAATTAACCGATGGAGTCTAAATGAAAATTATAAATCTCGTCGATAGCTACGCGTTAATATAAATAACGTTAAAAACAGAGTTCCTATAAAGAAGATACAGGGTTTTTGAAGTTTATGCGCACGCAACATAACCCAACACGACCCACCAGGTTTTTCCCACGTATCACCCACCGACTGAAACCACATCACCAGCCCCGACAATATGTGCGTCGCACATCTATGGTGCGCGACGTGCACCCCTACTATAAATAGAAGTCTTCGGTTTCTTTCATTCCTCACATCATCCTAACTCTCTCTCTCTCTCTCTCCTCCATTTCTCTCCATTTTGTCCGGAAAATCTCTTTAGTTTTAAGGTTATAGCGAAGCTCTATAGTCGTTGAGAGCCCGACTAGTGGAAGCTTTCGAGTCAGCATTCTTCCAGTGCAATTTCTGAACTTTTATCAGGAAAATCTTTGTAAGTTAAGCTACACTTATATCGCTTTCGGTATAACTTATATTTATAGTCATTATTATGAACCTATAAGTAAGATTTATCACTAATTCCAGTTATAAATATTGATTGATCTACGTACGAGAAAGATGTCTATAATGGTCATGTTCGCTTGGTTGTTGAATTTCAAAAAGCCTATATGTCGAAATGGTCCTGTCTCCCAACTGTCCAGCCTGACTGATCCTTATTTGATAGAAATCCCAGTATTCATTAAAATTAGTGAAAGATCTAGCCTTTTATTACTAGATTTTCATAAGGATTAATAAGTAATAGTATTATAGGTTAATACTTGTGAATCACCCAGATAGCTGCTACTCGTCAGAGTAATTATCGAGGCGAGTTATCTTAATACACTGTATATTACAATACATATCCATGTGTGTTAGGATATAAGAGCTAGTATAGTAGAACCGATGGTATAGTCTCTATTTATTCAATGTTAGTATAATCGAAACTAATAGAGTAGAAAGTACAGCCTCTATGTACTTGTAGTAGTAGAGCTTAAAATTATAGTATCTATGTGTGTAATGTAGTTATGTATGTCGAGCGAAGCCCGTTATATTTGTTGGGCGGGCCGATTACGTAGTTTGGGTAGCGGCCGGTTATATGTAGTTTGGGTGGGGCCCAGTGTGTAGTTTGGGCGGGGCCCGTTTATATGTTTAGCGGGCGGGGCCTGATATATGTATTATGATATATGGTATTTTGGGAAACTCATTAAGCCTCATGGTTACTCAGTTGAATAAAAATGTTTTTTAGGTACTTCAGTGATTCGTAACAAGGGCAAGGTTCGACTATACACATGCGCATACGCAACATGTTTCTGCACAATATAGTCATACTTTGATATATTTTAATAAATAAAAACGAAATATCTTGGTTGAAAATCGGGACGTTACTAGTTGGTATCAGAGCCCTGATTTGAGTAAACTGGATGAACACTTGTGTGATTCCAGACTCAAACTAAGGATCAGAGTAATTAATAAATCTTTTCATGAGATTACAAAAAGTGAATAACAATATATCATATATACTAGGATCTTATCTATACAACAAAATATATATATATATATATATATATATATATATATATATATATATATATATATATATAAAGTCTAACTTATCTATTTCGTTTACATGAACTTGTAATCACAGTGTGGTTGTTAAAGCAACTTAGGGGTCGATTTTGAAGGGAATAAAAGAAGGAAAATAAGAGATTTCATGCAACTCCATTGGAGAATAGAAAAACAAGGGTAGTTGATTTATTTGTTTTAATGATTTGTCATTTGATTCTTAGTTTTAATGGTTTGTCATTTGATTTTAGTTTCAATTGTTGAAATTCATATATGTTCATTATTGAACATGTATGAATATGACCAATTTCAACATATTATCTTTGTAGATACAATGTTCATCTATGATTAATTTTTAATATGTTCATTATTGAACACGTATGAATATGACCAATTTCAACATATTATCTTTGTAGATACAATGTTCATCTATGATTAATTTTTAATATGCTTATGTCAATCTACACGTTTATGTTAAATTTGAAAGAATAATTGATTTTTTCATTACTAAATATTTATGAACATGACCAATTCCTGGGTATTTGAAGACAATGTTCATCTATGAACAAATATTCATCTATAAACATACGTTCACAAGTGAACATCATAAAATACATATAATTGATATTCATGTCCGATCATAACTTTTATACATGTTCAGTTATGAAAATTTATGAACATTAGTCATCAATCTTCACCTACGAGCATTAATCGTTATTGTTCACCTATGTACATTTATTCATATAAGATGATAACATTTAGTTATAAATATTTATGAATATTCATATATTTTCCAATTCATCTTTGAAATATTAATGGTCATTATTTACAAGATTTTTTTTTCCAAATGAATGTTAGAATTTAGGAACATTAATTAATAAACCATCATTTTTTTTAAACAAAATTGTTAGTTTACCATCATACCCTTTTGAACTTAAATTGATCTAATGGAAAAAAAATGGTTCTATGTTCCTACTAAATATTTTGGTTCTGTGTTAAGACTATATATATATATATATATATATATATATATATATATATATATATATATATATATATATATATATATATATATATATATATATAAGGTCTGATAGAAACATAGGATCTTTGACTTTTGGGACAAGAGTTAATTAAAATTGTTGATATGCATTGTTTATTAATTTTAAGGGTTTTCTTGGAGTGATTTCGTGTTCAAATGAAATCATCCTCCATAATGATCCAAATGTTCTTGATAAAAGTGGAATGAAATACCATCTTGTCTGAGAGTTTTAACCAGAGCACAAATCCAAACCACCTGTTTAATTTCATGGATAAAAGTCAACTTTATATAGTCACTTTGATTCATGTAAAAAGTTATCATGTCACTATAAACAAATATGACCTTGTACCGAGAAGATTCTATCAAGAGATCCAAACAAATTTATGCCAAAATTTTGAAGTCGTTGCTGCCATTGATTAAAAGAACCGTGAAAAAATTTGATTTTTTTCCCCTTTAATAGCTAACTTGATCTTAGTGTTTTGACCAAGATCGGATAGTTTTTCAGCATTAATCAAAAGGATATATTTTATTTTCCGCAACGCCTCTATAGCATCCAGTTTTAAGTTATCTCCATTTTAGCCCTTAACCTATTTGAGTTTGCACATTTAGTCCTATTTAGTTGAGTTTCGCTTTTCATCTCGTACGTTGGGCATACATGTGGGTACATACATCATACTCATGTGATCTGATCGCATAGGGTCTGATAGTATGTTGGGGGTACGTGAGGTACGCCGAGCATACTAGCTCATCTTAAAACCCTAATTTTAAGGGTTTGATCTACTATTTAAACCACCTTATGCCTCTTTTGGACATTCATTATCGGCCACCTTCTCTCGAAAACCCGAATCTCAAGTTTAAGCCTTGTTTCTGAGAGTTTGGAGCTTATTAGTGACTTCTGGTTCTTATTTGTTGAAGAAGAAAACCATTGAAGAATGAGGTGTTGCTTGCAAGCTTATAGATCCAAAAACTCCTCCTCCTTGTGTATTTCTTGAAGGTATAAAGTCTATACCTTGATATGTTTCCTTTTTGATCTCCATAAATGGGTTTTATGAGCTTTTTGTCCTAAAGTTTGGACCTTTATGAGTTTGGGACACTCTAGAGCATATTAGTTGTCCTTCCATGCATATTAGGTCTTGTAGATTCATAAAAATGGTTACTTGATGGCCCCTTTCTAGCCATGCAAGAGTTTGGTGGTGATGAGTGTGGATTAAGTTAGAGTTCTAAGGTCCAAGCCCTTTTCAGCTACGCAAAGGCTTAAATTTTTAGTCTTTATGGATTAAGACATTCTAAGAAGGCCATATTTGTGTTTGGATGCATGTCTTAATGATTAAGACCATTTTAGTAAGGTTTTTTGGGGTCGGGCGGAGTACACCCACCTTACTACTAGCTACACCCAGCGTAGCTAGGTGAGACCCCGTTCCCACCTATTTTCGGAGTACGCCCTACATAGGAAGAGAATACGCCCATCATACGTGCTAGGTGGTTGACTTTTATTGATTTTTCGACTTTTGGTCAAGATTTAGGGTTTCGGACCATGGGTTGGTCAAAATGGTTTTTTTTCCCTTAAGGGATTTGGTTATGGGCCTTGGACTCGTGAGTTGAGCAATGGACCCTAATTATTAACTAGGGTTAACTATTGTGTTATTAGGCGGAGTCCAGTTCGAGTACGAGATTTAGCTGTCTTTAGTATCAGGTGAGCTTCCTTCATTGTATTTGTGGGTCGAAGGCACCAATGCCGGTCCACTAGTTTATGTTGTAGTATGATGGGTGACTTCGTACCAATTGTCAGTTATGCATGTGTTTGCTTGATGACTATGTGATTCTTTGTTATGATATTATATGGTAGTGGTAGAGGTAGGGGTGAAATAGACCCGATATCCGGTTGAAATAGACCAAAAGGGATTGCAAGCACCCAGATATACTTGATGGTATTCGGTTGAAATAGACCAAAGGGGATTCCAAGCACCCAAATATGTTTGATTGTATCCGATTGAAATAGACCGAAGGGGATTGCAAGCACCCAAATATGATTCGCTGTATGTTTGTATGGTATGGGGTATTTTGGGGGAACTCACTAAGCTTTGTGCTTACAGTTTTCAGTTTATGTTTCAGGTATTTCCAGTTCGAAGGGGAAGGGCCCGACATGATCGCACTACATCACCCTATGATTTCCGCATTTTGAGATTTTGAGAATTTGTACTCTAATAATATGTTGTTATGATACACTTTTGACTGATTTGATATGGGTATTTTATGTTTTAAATGAATTTAAAAACAAAATTTGTATCTGTATTTTGGGATGTTATGTTTTAAATGAATTTAAAAACAAAATTTGTATATGTATATTTAGGATGTTACACCCTCCACCTAAAACAGGTTAAGTGAAAAGTTGGTTAAGACCATAAATTGACATTTTCAAAGAGTTACAAAGTCCATTTTTTCCATTTCAGACTTCCTTCATAATTTGATGGCTTCCATTGAGGGCCTTGAGTTCTTAACAAATAGACGTTGAAACTTGAAAGGAATATTAGAGAACTAATCAAGCCAAGGAGGGAAGCATTCAGGCCTTCAGGATGACCAACTCAAAGTCTGGGAGGCCCATCCAAGAATGGAATATTTCAAATTGGATTGGGCCGAAATCCAGGCCGTGAATTCCTATTATAATAAAAGAATAAGTTTATTCTCCTTTTGATATGTGTCACCATATTAAGCCTCATAATTAATGCATATTTTATTTTCCTTTTGTCATATGTCACTATATTATGTCTTCTAATTAATGTATGTCACTTGTCAACCTATTGATTATCAATTTCAAATTTCAAAATTTAAATGTCTCACTCTAATTATATTAAATTAACAACATTAGGATAAAAATTAAAATAAAATTAATACAAATTGTAAAGTGATATAATTTTACATATTTATTTAAATAAATGATTATAATTTTATATAACTAAAAAAATATCTTAATTAATAATTTATTTAAAATAAGTGATTAATAATATTGAGTTTTTTACTATTAAAATTTAATTAATTTTGTAAATGTGTTTTCCACGGGTTATAAATTAGTATATAATATATCAACGACCTACGATGACGGGAAAAAGAGAAGTCGTTAATTTCAGGTGTTCAAGAAAAAGTCTGTTAAGTTGTTGAAATCAATTTACTCACAATTTTATATTATGTTCGTCTTTCATCTTTACTGGATGGGATGGGATTTTTTCAGTTATACGTGTTTCTTATGTACCACAAAATGAAACTTCACTGTTTTAGGTGTCAATATAATAACATTAATTCGGAAGCTCTGATGTCAACATTTGAAGCTTTATAGGATGTAATTGTCATTAAATCAAACTTGAGCAACAAGTTCCTTGCAAATCAATAATTGTATTTATGTTACAAAGTGACATATTTCGGTAATTAATACTATTAAGTATTAACAAATACATATGAACATGGAAGTGTTTGTCATCGTTTTGGTCGAAATTTAGAAGCATAAACATGCTTTTGTTGGGACTTTTCCAGTTATCCTAATCACTTCGGCCTTTTCCTTAACCTTTATTATTTCCTTTCTTTGGTTTTCCTCAGCCTGTGATCTTGCTCCTTCGGCAATCTGATCAATCATCTCTATCTCAGTCTTGTAATTTTGCAAAATTCGAGCCCTTTTCTTTCCCAACTCGTCCTGCAAAAAGCTTCAATATATCACTCACTTCCAAAAATTAAACATCTTTGTGTATAAGTCGTAAGAAAAATGAGAATCGATCAAACCTTAGCTCTTGACAACTTCTTCTGGGCTTTCTCCTTCTTCTCGGTTTCCCACTCAAGTATTTTGGCATTCAACCTCTCGTACCTGATCATGCATGCTCCCATAAATATGGTGAAAAATGAGTTCTTTTTAGTGGAAAAATATTGGTTACGCAGAAAACCATACACATTCATGATTCTTTCCTAGTTTAAAAGTGTGACATATACCGTTCTTTGATTCTTTCCATCTCGTTTTTCTCCCAGGCATCCGCCTTTACGTCTTCGAGTGTGGGTTGTGAGTGCTTTCTATCGACTTCAGTTGCAGGGAATGTGAGTTGTTCAGTCGGTTGTTCACGACGACTACTTTCCAAACCAGTTTCAGGTTTTCTTTTGTCAGATTGCTTTTGGAAAGAATCAGAAGTCTTCTTGACGAATTGCGATGAACCAAAAGCTTCGCCTGTGAGATCTGTGTTTGATGAGCGATTAGGCTTCTCGGAGACCTTTTCTTGTGATTCTGTAGAACGAAAATTAAAAACTGATGAGCATGATACATTGAATCTCCAGCTTTTTGACTTTCTAAACCATTTGTATTCAGCTGTATATCGGAATAAAAAATACTAAAACCTTTGTTATGATTGCTCAATTAAGATTCTTGTACCTGATGATTTCTTGGGTAGTAAACTAGGGCTGGACATGTGAACTGTGTTATCATCCTTATTCTTCATCTTATTGTTTGAAGAAGATGAAGAAGAAGAGATTCTTTCTCTTGCCCTTCTGGTTACAGAAACTGCACCATCATCTGTTTTGCTCTTGCCCTTGCTCAAACTGTCATCACGACGTCGTCTTGTTCTTCTTCGTTCTTCTACTGAACCAATGGCGAATGCTGCTGCAGCAACTGCTGTTCGGAACTCATCACTCTCCATGTAATCAGAATCATAATCATACGTAGGTTCACGAGAAGACTGTCTTCTGTACCAGTTTTGACCTTTTCTATTATCTACACAAGTATATAACAAAAATGGCTTCAATAAACCCTAGAATTAAATGATATTCCTCGTTCCTCGTTTCTTGTTGTGTAATTGTTTTACCTCCTTTCCGTTAAAAAAATGTTTTACCTCCTTTAAAAGATCGAGTCCTTGGAGAGGGTGTGTTTTGATCTCTAACGCGTGAAGCTTCTTCTTCGATTTCCTCATCCATACCAGAAAATCTCACCCTATATATATAACAAACAACTATATCACATACAATTACTAAATCGATACAGAAACATCGAAAAAGAAAAATGCGAATTTGTCACCTCATTTGCTTAATAAAATTCTCCATTATGATTGAAGATGAACTCGACTATGAATTCGTTCTTAAGAAATGCACCTTGGATTTATGTGAAGCATGAAGCAAGGTTTTTCATGTAACTTTGGGTTTGGTTATTGAAAATGTGTTGGAAAAGAATTCTTTTCTTGAATCTTGATGCGAGTTTTTTTTATAAAGTCAGGGAATCCACTTTTTGCTTGATGTTCGAAAAAGGGAATCCAATTTCTTCCGAGAGTTGTTTAGCTGTTTGGATTTGCGGCTAAACTGAATTAGTAAAAGTTAGTTTTATATGTTTAGATTAAAATGAAGACAAATAACATAAGGCTCTAGTGTGGGTGGCTGGGTGCGGTGTCACCCATGCACGGTTTGCCATATCATATATCAGAAACACCGCCCTCACGCTGCCGTTTTGGTCGTGGTACTACCGAGCTCAGCTACATTTTATCAAGTCTCTCTCCTATCTACCCTTTTCCTAACGGCTACTTTGCATTTAATCTATTTTACTTTTTTTATTCTTTTTCAAAACTTATATTTTATAAATACTATAAACCATATCATTTTAAACCACAATAATACATTCATTTCTCTCAAAATCACTTGAAAATGTCGTAGTCTTCGTCTTATGAGGAATTTCAATTTATGATAAAAGTTGTTGTCACGATTGTTAAAATATTGCAACAAGCATACAACAATTTATGCAATGACGAAGCTGAAAGTTTGCAGCGATGATCACGAAAATATATTTAGAGAGACCGTGAAGTTTTCCACAAAAATTTGATGCAAAACTAATTTGACGGACATGCAACCTTTCAAGGCTGCTATTTTCGAAAGCAGTTTAGAATGTTCAAACCTTTAAATGAGCATATGGTCGAAGATTTGACGAGGGAGTGTCATTATTTCCAACATATTTCAATGCTAGAGTGTAACACCTGAATTGAATTTATATCTTAACTATTAAGTTAAAATGTGGGATTTGATCTTTTAACCCTAACCACGACATGTTGATAGGCTTAACATGACATGGTGATTGCCTTGTCACCACGACATGGCGTCCATTGGCACCACAGTGTGGCACCGTCATGAACCCAAAACCCTAAGGATCGTTTTTTTATCCCTATTTAATGAATGATGGTGCTAGGCTTTCCTTCAACCCCAGCCTCCATCCCTCCTAAAAGTGTTCTCCCAAAACCCTAGCTACCTTCCTTTTCTCAAAGCCTTTTTGGTGTGTTTGGTATCATACTTGGAAGAAGAGCATCATCCCTTGGAGCTTGTAGAGTGATTCTTGAAGAGGTTCATCAGCTTATACATCTAAGTGTCCAAATCTCCATCTTGATGGTTTAACTACGTAGATCTAGCTTGTTTTTAACATTTTAGTCCTTTTATGGTTCTGGTGGAAGTAGAAAGAAGGACTTCAGATAAAGCTTGAAACTGTATCAATCTCATGTACCCCTAATGAGTTTTATCTTTTGGATCTAAAGCAAAAGAGTGTTTCGCAATCATGCAATGAATCAAAGTCACATTTTTTCCCATTTTGATCTAAAATGGAGTAGGGCTTGCATGAAGTGTTTAGATTCACATAGTTAGGATTTTTATGGCTCATTTTGCTATAATTAAGCCTTCTAGAAAGTTTAAGCCTTGATCTTAAAGGATTAAGGATTTATCAAGAAATGGATTCTTCCAAGTGAACCACGGCATGGCAAGGTTCTTGCCACGGTGTCACAACTAGCAGATTAGGGTTATGATTTCTATCTTTGTACAATATAACTTCTCTATGTAACCCTGTAACACTACGCTTAGTATAATCAGACTTCAATGTTATCTAAGTTCATACATCCAAAATTGTGATTTAGTCGAAACCTCCTCGTGTAAGCCCAAAACCTAACCCAATAAGCTATGTCCACTCAACATCGGACCTTAACCCAAGCTTTCTCGGCCCAAGCCCCTGTTTCAGCCAAGACTCTCCTATTGGGCCCTAATGGGCCGATAACATCTCAACTTGGTCCTTTTGGGTCGAAAACCTTATTTTTTCACATTAATGGGCGCAATTCATTGATGGACCTACTATTTGGGCCGAAAACTCTCTTTTGGGCCCTAACGAGCCAAAACTTTTATTAAATATTATTTTGGGCCGCAAACACACACATGGGCCTTAGTGGGTCGAAAATTAATATTTTTGGGTCCTTTGAACCAAAAACCATTTATTAAGCTTTAATGGGCCGAGAACCTATATTGGGCCAAACCGAAAATCAGACTACTTTTCTTGGGCCACCTCTTGGGACAAGGACCTCTCTTGGGTCGGTTAGCCCATATATATATATATATATATAAGAGAGAGAGAGAGAGAGAGAGAGAGATGGAGAGAAAATGGTGTTTTATGCAAGTAACACCTCACAATTACACTTCATGCATCTAAGCTTATTGTCCAACAAACAACCATGGCATTCACATCACCTTTTAGAAGTCAAACCCTACTAGTCTCCCCCCCACCTCATTCCTTCATTGGCCAAACCCCCATCCTCTCTCCACTCTTCACTTCTAACTTACACTCTTATCTCATTCTCTCTCAAAACTCAAGAAACTCTCCCATTTTCTTCTTCAAAAATCGTGGGTTTGTGTGTGTTTTCTCAAGAAGTTTTCTTCAAGCATTGTACTCTTGGTAAGTTCCTATCAAACTTAAGAAGTTTTATTTACAAATTATACTAAGATTATTCATCAAACAACTTCATTTTCGTATCTATGCTTCCTAGAACCACCTTGACTTCGAAATTTCCCTTAAGGAAGCAAGCTAGAACCGAAAACCCTCTCCATCTTCCTCTACAACTCAAAAAATTCCCCAAGGTGAGCTTCATACCCTTGTTTTCGAGTTTTTCCTTCTTGGGGGGGGGGGGGGGATACAAGTCAAAATCTTGTTTTAAATCCTTGGATATTTGCTTGCATGTGTATATGTTATATGTTATGCGTGTGTAATGTTGTAATCTCATGCTAAAAGTTCATAAACTCAAGATTTTGTACAAGTCTTAAGTGTTGGAAACAAGGTTTTCTTATGTAGCTTATATGTTTTGTTGATGTTAAAAATGTTATCTTTGATGTGTGATAAAATCACCATAATGTCAAGAAAAAAAATGATAATACATGTTTGGATATAAAAGTTTGAAAGTTGGCCAAATATGTGAAGTTACACTAAAAATGGTAACATTTTGGATATATAATTTTTTTTTTTACTAAAACTTGTAAAAATGGGCCTTTAATGACAACTTTGGTAAAAGTAGGCCCTATACGACAATTTTAGTAAAAATGAGTCTTTTATGACAATTTTGGTAAAAATTGGCCTTATACGACAATTTTAGTAGAAATGGACCTTTTATGGCAATTTTGGTAAAAATTGGCTATTTTTAACAACAATGGTAAAAATGGGTTATCTTTGACACTTATGGTAAAAATGACTATTTTTGACACGTATGATGAAAACGGACTATTCTTGACAATTGTGATAAAAGGTCCTAACTATATTAGTTCCAAGTTTAAATATTTATAAAAAGAATTTTATAAATAAATCTACCAAATTTGTGAACTAAACTTATTCATGATACGAAAGTTGAGTGTCATAAACAGCAGTCGTAAATATACACTAGTAACATTATTTATAACGTTAAATAATTGGAATCAATAATTGCGTAAATTCTATTAAGGCTCTTGTGAGACACTCCTTCACTCGTACCTACCCAGTGTACATCGTAAGTCCTATAGTTATAACCAGAGTCTCCTGGAGGGAGAGCATGATATTGTGTATAGATCTATACGGGGTTAACACCCCACACCTGAGTTGTTCGCTACAGCTAGACAGACTAGTCTAGGGTAACAATTATCTTTAGAAACTGACGCCTGAAGAACGTCAAGACAAGCACTCTCGTCATATAAGTATGTTTGTAATGACTCACATAGAGAATAACAATATTACATTAAATTTACATAAAACATACACTCTACTCATTTTATAAAGTACAAAACCAAGTGTCGACTATTTTGCATCTAATTTCACCACTTTGGTCTTAGGGTTTTAAGACCACAAATTTTTGTTTAACAGAAAATATAGGATTTTCTGGGTACACTCTCTATTTATTTTCAAATTCAGACTTGAGACAAAAAGGCTTCTACTAGCAACGGGGAAATATGAGCGTGGTATTTATCTATTGGAGCATGGTCAAGTTGCTTTTATTTTCGTTTTAAATTATAAGAAATCACATGGTTCTTTTGTATTCTGGCATTCACGCTTAGGTCATGTTAATTTTGACATTGTTAAATTCTTGAATAAGAAATCCTTTGCTTTATGCACCTTGTCAAATGGCTAAAAGTAAGAAATTGTCATTTTCTCTTGACTCTAAGTGTTGTGTACAAGTTTTGGATACAATCCATTGTGATGTATAGGGTCCCTCGTCAGTTGTGTCCTTATATGGGTATTGTTACTATGTTAAATATATTTGTTGCAGATTTCTCATGGTTTACTTGGTTATACCCATTACACATAAATATGACCTGATCCACTAGAAATCTTATTAGAATAAAATACATCATGGGGTACAACAACTTCCATGTATTTGAGAAGCATTTTGTATCCCTCAACCGCAAATAGAAGCTCAAAAAATATAGACAACATGCGTTGAGCCATCTAAGATGATGCACAAGGGGTAAATGCGGATCCTAAACCTTTGATGAACTAGTGATAGTTATGTATCTCATTGAAGGGCTTATTCATGGAAGCTAGTTGTTATAGTGGGACTTGAACAGCTTACCGTATTTTACATATTGAATTTTGACCCTTGCTTAGTTTTTCCAATAAGTCTCGAGTTGCCAATTCATGAGAGGGATGATCATCACCATATGTAGATTCCAATGCTAGCCATGTATCGTTTGTCATCTGACATTCAAGGACTTTTGCCATTGCTTTTTCCATGAGAGAAGAATTTAGAAGATTGAGAAGAGTCTTCGATCATGTTGATACCATTCCAAGTATTTGGATTTACAACCATGTTGTCTTGATCGTTTGTTACAAAAGTAGGGGAGGTTTGATGGAGCCATCAAGATAACCAAAGAGATTTTGGCCTTTGAGAATCGAGGAAATCTGATTCTTCCATAGTAAATAGTTGTTATGGTTAAGCCAAATGGTTTTCATATGAATCATAGTGACAAAAGGGATAGAGACGGTGGTGGTTTGATTGGCCATGAGTACCTGATTGAATATGATATAAAAGATAAGGATAAAAGAAATCGGGTTTAAGGATCGTAATCGGCTGATACTATGTGAGGAAAAGATTTTTGCTCACCACAAATGTGAGACATATATTGATAAATACATATAGTTGTACAAAAAAGGGATAAACCTAATAAACATAACACAAATATATTGGGAAGATATAAAAATCTTTGACTAAAACTAATCATTATCAATAATTAATGAATCACATGATGAGTCACGTGAACGAGAGTAATCTTTATCAATAATAAATGAATCACGTGAACCGCCTCTATTAGACCAGAGGGTATATTTACACTCCATCACTCACTTTTTCAGTATCACATTAGTTTTTCACTCACCAAAAGATAGGAAATGGTCACATTTCCCTACCTTTAACTTTTATTTTTTTTAAATAAAAATAATTTAAATTTAAAGTTTATAATTCAAAATATAAATAGAATTAATTAAAAATGATTAATAAAAACAAACTTTAATTAAAATAAAAATATTTCATTACTTAAAAATAAATATTACATAAAAACCAACCAAGATTCAAATATTAATAATAATAATAATAACCTAAAAAACAACCTCAACCAAGATTTAAAGAAAACAAAACAATATATGGGAAGTATCTTTTCATGATCTCCTTCTTCGTCTTCAAAACTAGCTCGAGGGTCGGTCCTGAAAGATGATCACTTCTTTGCATCAAAAAATTCATATCTTCAATTTTCTTCCTTTTCTCGCGGTCCCTTTTTTTGTGGGCATGTTTTTCTTTGTCGAATATCAAACGTTTAGCTAAATTCAGGTTGTAGTGATCAAATGTCTCCATCATTTTGTGCATTTCGTCTACTTCACTTTTGAAATCTGATGCATTGGATGAAGACCCCTTCCCTTTCCTTTTTATTTTGTCCCTAACCATCGGTCGAACAATTTCTTCTAGCTCGAGCTCGTCTTCATCATTTAAATCTAGCCTAAAACGAGCATCAAAAGAAGTTGTATATCTAATAGAGCCTGTTTTTCTTCTTTATGATTGTGCTCCTCCTAGTATAAAGTCGGCTTTGTATTTTGTCCACCTTGGACTAATAACTAACAATTTCCAAGGCTCATTAAACTTGAATATCTTTCCCGTTTCCTCGCAAAACAAATGCAAAGCCTCTTGAAGAATTTATTCATCTCCTTAACCGCTTCTCCTTTAGGTTTTTAAGTTGTTGTACAACCCATTGATCTTCGAAACTCTTTTGGCTATTTAACTTTAAATTAAGTTGGTATTTGGTATGGTAGTCATCATATTTTTAACGTCCCATTTTCACAAACAAAATTTTCATTTTTAAATAAAGTAAAATCTTCATTTACATAAAAACCCAAGTTATGAAAACCCAAGTTAACTAACAACAATCAACAAGCATCAGCAACTAAGACTTAGCTAGCCTAGCATTCCCCTACTATGACATAGGTAATATAGTGAGAAAACTCACCTGACTCGAAGACCCTAGAAACACAGAAACCTGCTTACTCCCTACACTAGTTGTACCCGTGAACCAACTAGCTGCAGACAAAGATAAACCCTTAATTAATAATCCAATTCCTTCAAGTTTGAACCAAAGTCAAACTGGTCAAAAATTCAATGGTCAACGGTCGACAAAAGTCAACGGTCAACCATGTCAACAGTTACCACGACGTGGAGGCCTCTGGCCATGTCGTGCGCACATCAGGACAAAACAGTCGCGAAGCTAAGAACCACCACGTCGTATCAAGCCCATTGCGACATCATGGGAATTACCACGTCGTGGGAACTAGTAGATTGCCATTGATATGTGCATATTTAGTTCATATTAAGTGTAGATTTTTATTCATTTTTTAGCTAAATTATTGTATTTCATGGATAAAAGGTACTTAAAAGTGTTTGAATTATGTTTTCAGTCCAAAAGTGAAGCTCGAAAGCAAAAGGAAGCAGGAGAAGCGGTTAGGAGCTCGGGAATTGAACAAAGGAGAAAAACACCAAAAAAACAACACCTACTCGGCGAGTAGGGTCGTCTACTCGGAGAGTCCAAGTGATTATTCGAGAAGATAAAGACTCAAAGACCCAGAGACTTATCGCATACGGGGATTGTGAGATGGACTCGACGAGTCGTTGCATGCATATAAAGATAACTTCTCAAATCGATAAAAAAAGATTCTGAAACCCTTCTGGGGAGATTAGTTGCGACTAAAGAACCAGAGAAACCCTAGAGAACGAAGATACAAGCTAGAATCCAATTCCGAAGGAGATTTGAGGCAAAATTCATCATTCTACTTAATCTTTTGTTTTCCATTATGGCTAGACAATTAGAATTCGTTTGTTTGCTGTTATTTACTTCAATCATGAGCTAAAACTCTTAAACTTCTGTTTGGGGATACAAAATTGAGACTGTGGTTTGATTATTGGTAGGATTAATTCAATGTTGGTGACTTTTGTTATTTTAGCTTGCTAAAGAACCTTGTGTGTGAATGATAATTAATTTTCTGTTAATAGGAAGGTAATTAAATAGCATGAACATCGTTTGATTATCAACCTCATATGCTATATGACCACTTTGTTATATGTCTAGAGGATTAATGAACATGAAACTAGAATTAATAAGAAAATTAAGTAAATTCATGTATGAGCTTGTGTGATGACCATCAACAAGAAGTTAATTAAAAGCCAAATTAGTTAACTATTGTAAGTCTAAATTAACCCGAATAATTAATCTAGTGAATTGAATTAAATTAGACAACTGATCATTGTTTGAGTTAGTTTATTCACTAAGGATTAGTGTAGTCAATGCGAATCTAGTCACTTGAATCGGTAACCAACAAAAGAGTTAATCCATTGCACCATTACCTTGAAATCAACCATAGGATCAATTGAGTTGAACTAAACAGAAGTTCCTTCCCATTATTGAATCTAGTTAATTCTTTGTTTCTCTAGTTTTTAGATTAAGTATTAGTTAGTAAGTTTCTAGTCTTGTAAAACTAGAGAAAACCCCTTACTTATTAATTAATTTATATAGAATTAGTTTTTAGTTTCAATTTACCGTTCCCTGTGTTCGATACCCTACTTATTTAACTATACCACAACTGATAGGTCCACTGCCTTTGTGTGTTTATTTTACAACTAAAAGTAGGTTTAAAAATAAGTGAGTTTGCACACATCAAGTTTTTGGCGCTGTTGCCGGGGAACGGTTCTAAAATTAACATTAAATTCTAATTTAATCGATCCTTTGTGTTGGATTTATCTTACACAAAGTTAATTAAAAGGTAATTTAGTAAGTAGTATAAGTTTCAAAAAAAATCCGTTTTTAAAGTAACTAGAAAGTTTTTCTGTTTTTGCCTTGGACTCGTCGAGTGCACTCTTGCAGACTCGGCGAGTACATCGCTGTTTGCAGTTTTAATTTTTTATTTTATTTTTGTTCTTTTTACGCGTTTTTTTTTTTGTTTTGTTTACAGTTGTTTCATGACCCGAGGATCTGATACACCTCTGGTCCCTCCTCTTGAAGACCCGGAATCCTCACTAAGGAGGAGCAAAGGCAAAACCGTTGGAGAATCCGCTTCTTCAAAGAACTCACCACTTAAAAAACCTCAAGTCCGTTTTCAGCAAGAAGAGGAGCAGCAAATCAGGAACATTAAGTGCCTCTTTGACAATCGGAGATCCAATTCAAGAAGACACCGAGTACGAGATCGAGGAAGAAGAAGAACCCACATACGAGCACGAATCCGAGTTTGAAGACGATTTAGCTACCGCTATGGCTAATATCGATGTAGTCCCCATGGGGGAATGGAAGAAGAGGATGCGCGATGACACCGGCCCGGGACTTGTGCAGCCCGTAATTCCCGCAACCGCTACTTTCGAGCTAAAGGGCCATATTCTCGCTCAACTCAAGGAGATTCCTTTTTATGGGAAAGACCACGAAGATGCCTACAAGCACTTGGATGAAGTAAATGATGTGGCTGACTACTTCAATATACCAAATATGCCTCGTGAGACCCAGCTATTTCGCATGCTTCCAGTCACGTTCAAGGGTGCTGCAAAGGATTGGCTCAAGTCACTTTCTCCCGGATCGGTCACCACATGGGCCAAGATGAAAGAAGAATTCATAGACCACTTTTGCCTGCCTTCCAAGATAGCTAAGTTAGAGAAATCCATCGCCAACTTCGAGCAACAACCCGGAGAATCTCTTTATGAAGCTTGGGAAAGGTACAAAGGTTTGCTCAGAAATTGCCCACACCATGACCTTAATAGCCAACAAGAGGTCTCCATTTTCTATGATGGAGTCAATGTCACCACAAGGCAATTGCTTGATTCACAAGGCCCACTCACCAAAAAGCCGCCTCTGGTAATCAAGGAGTTAATTGAAGAATTCTCTAAGCATTCTAGAGAATACCACAATCCGAGAAATGAAGTAAGTTGGGGGGTAGTGAACTCGGCAAATGATAGCATGGCGGCGTTGATAGCTAAGCTCGATAGTCTAGATAGAAGGATGACAAAAATGGATCAAACAATCCATGCTATTCGAGTTGGATGCAAGAATTGTAGAGGGCCCTATCTTACAAAGGATTGTGATTTGGATGAAAATGGAAACAAGACAGCTCAAGTGTTCTACTCAAGTGGCGATAGATACGATGAGAATTGGCGGAAACCGAAGAAGGAATGGCTCCCATACGAAGAATACAAGAAGGCTAAGGAGGAGAAATACAAGCAGAAGGAGAGGGGATTTTATCAAAAGGAAGAACTGGTAATGGAAAAGAAAGCCGATTTAGAAGAAATGCTCACTAGATTCATAGCCGCGTCCGAAAAGAGACACAATGATCACGATGTTGCAATGCACGAGACCAGAAATATGATGAGGAATCAGCATGCATCCATTCTCAACATTGAGAAACAGATGGGACAACTTGCACATCAAGTGAACGAAAGAAGACCGGGTCAACTTCCAAGTAACACCGAAAATAATCCAAGAATGGAGAATGTGAGTGTGGTGACTTCCTGCTGTGAAATTTTTTTCCAGGCACAGAGGATCTCTAATAGGAATATAAAAAAGACAGAAGAGTCGGCTCCAGCTAAATTCGACCAGACTAGCCGAGTCCCTCTAATGGACTCGATGAGTCCATGCGCTAATGAAAAAATGGCCATTCCCTTAAAGCCATATAATCCCCCTTTGCCATTCCCAATCAGAGCCATGCTTGTTGAAAAAGTTGCAACTTATAGAGCTTTTATGGAGCATGTTAGAGCCTTACAAGTCAACGTGCCATTTGTAGAAACGATGCTTCAAACACCCAAGTATTTTAACTTACTAAAGGGTCTCTTTGCTGCTAGGAAAGATTTAGTTGAAGTCGCGGAAATAATGTTGAGTGAGTTACCCGAAAAGAAGAGCGATCCGGGGAGTATCATAATTCCGTGCCAATTTGGAAATGCACTTGTCACTCAAGCATTGACCGATCCGGGTGCAAGCATCAACCTGATGCCTTTCTCTTTCTTCAAGAAGATGAATTTACCGGAGCCAAGACCGGTAAACATGAAGATCCATTTGGTGTACAAAACAATAATTCATCCAAGAGGCATTTGCGAGGATCTTCTCATTAAAGTTGACAAATCCATCTTTCCAGTAGACTTTGTGGTGCTTGATATGGAAGAATACCCCGAAATTCCGATTATTTTAGGGAGGTCATTTTTAAACACCACATGTGCTTTAATTGATGTATGTGAGTCTACACTAACATTAAGGGTAGGAGACGAGTCAGCAATATTTAGAGCTTTACCAGAGATCAAGCAAGAAGAGGAAGGAAAAGAAGAGCTTTCATTTATCGATTTGGATGATGAGATACTACAAAAAGAACTTGCACTTTTGCAAGAAGGTGATCCAAGCAAGTTTGTGCTACCTTCTGGAGGTAATGGAGATATTGACAAAGACTTGGAGGAGATAGAAAAGCTGCTGAAAGAAGCCGACTCGGAAAACACAGTGGAAATGGTGAAATGCGATCCAACTCGCCGAGTCACTCTCCCAGACTCGACGAGTCCAGTCGAAATTACCAAAAACCTGGACGATTTAGATCTGCATGTTGTTAATTCTCTGCATGTGCTGGACGTGGATGTTTTTCCTCATGCCTTAGAAGAACAAACAGTAGAAGGAGGAATGAACACTAAAGTTCAGCACGATCATATAGCATGTCTTGATGCAATTCCGCTTGAAGATGAGGTAAGCATTGAAAAAGAAGAAAAGGCAAGGGATAGGAGAAATGATGCTGATCCACCATTCATCACTAAACCTAGAGCACGAGTTCTCACCAAATATGCAGTAATTAAGTTTAAGGAAAAGGACATGCAAGAGAAGGTGCAAAAGAATAGGGTGAAAAAGAAAAAGAGGAGAAGGGAATTTCAAGCAGCTGAGGATGATACTATGGGAAAGAAGCAAGAAGGCTTAAAACAAGCTTACAAAAAGAAGATTCACGCTTACAAGACAAAGTACAAACCACAAAAGATTAGGCGTGTGTTCCCGATGCTGGAAGATGACGAGACGTAAATGGGAAGGAGTCCAGCTAACAACATTTTAAAAAGAAGCGCTTGGCGGGAGGCAACCCGTTATTTAGAGTTTGCTTTCTTTTATCTTTTTAGTTTTGTTTGATTTTTTTTCGTTTTTAGGATTTTAATCTTCCAATTCATCGGACATGTCTGTTTGAGAGTGCGTATGGACTAAGTGTAGGGTGGAATAAATTGTCTTTTCTAAACAAATGGCAAAATGATTTAATTTTCTAAATTGTTTGCAAGAGACTCGCCGAGTCTAACCATGACTCGACGAGTCGCTTGATATTCCAGATGGTTTTCATAATCGCGACCAGACTCGCCGAGTCGTTTTTATTTACAGAAAAAAAAAATCTTACAACCGGTAACTAGGCTTTTAACCCTTAAAAAATCAGTTTTCCCCCTTCACTCGTCGTGTGCCTCCATTCTTGCTCTCTCTCTCTCTCTCAAGCATTCATCCACTTCTTCAAAATTTCTTCAAGTTTTTCAATTTTCGTCACAAAAGGTACTGAATTTCTTCCTGATTTCTATTAAAGGATGATGATCTAGGGTAACAATCTCATAGAATACCCGATTTTGAGGAATAGTGAATTTTTAGGGTTTTGATTTTACAACAATTATGATGTTTTGGATGGTTATTTATCCTTTAATACATCTTAGGAACATCCCTGGACAAAACCCTTGAAGTAATTTTGAGATCTCGTGGTCGTATTTTGACAGACTCGCCGACTGACTCGTGCAGTTCTTTCGACTCGCCGAGCCGTTCGTGGACTCGACGAGTCCAGTCGGGGACCCAGGTGTAATATGTTTTGATGATTTTCTATGTTTTCTGGGTTGTGTATTCTTTAGTTTTCAGGGACAATGTTTCGCAGAGGCCAAGGTTCCATTGGACGCCAAGAAGATTTTTCTTGGTTGAATTTTCCTCAAATCAAATCAGCTTCAACCATGTCGAGATGGAAGAAGAAGTTAGCTGAAGTAAGGAAGAAGGAGATCTATGTGCCAAACAGGGTTGATTGGGAATGGTTGCAGAATGTGCAGTATGAGGAGGAGTTAGCACCTTATCTTGTGAAGGAATTTACATTTGAGGGGGAAACAATGGTTTGTGACGGTTGGAGCAGGGTCTTTCGTATTCAAGAACCGGTGTACCAGGAACTTTGCTCGGAATTATTCTCTACGGTACCTTTCCGTGGAAGTGGCGATTGCTATCACCCTGCAAGTTTCAGTTTTTGCCTTGGGGGCGAGTATCATCACTGCTCAGTTATTGATCTTGCTTGTCGGCTGGGAATTTATGACCGGCCATTGGTCTCGACTGTTATTTTTCGCACCTTCATGGAACATTCTCACAAGGTGTTCCCTAATGGTGTTACGAGCACGGGATGGTGGAACACGATTGCCAATAAAGTGTACATTCCAAAGTCAGCCCAAGAAGGAAGTATTCGGTCGCCTACACACCGTCTCATTCACCGCCTTATCTCCACTACCATCAACCAACGAAAGGATGATGACAAGGTTTCTAACCTTGATGTCTTTTATCTATGGAGCATTATCACACCAAACACTTTTTGCAACATTCCGTGGTGTTTGGATTCCTATTTGGCGGAGGGTACGGTCAAGGATCGCAAGACATCAAAAATTAATGGTGGTATGTTTGTCACCCAGCTAGCCAATTCGTTTGGGTTGATGACCCGCGGTGCGTGGAATTTCATGACAGTGATTCCTACCCCTCCATTTAATCCCATTCTTTTTAGGAGGGTTAGGATTATTGAGGACTATGGTGGTGGTCATTATGCTATCATGCATGATGATCCAATGGTTGGTCCCGAGGCGTCGGGAAGGAGGGTTAGATTTAGGAGAGAGAGAGAGAGAGAGAGAGAGAGAGATGTAGAGGAGGAACCGCCGGTAATTCTGGTGGATAATGAGGAAGTGAAAATGGATTGGTACAATATTGAGATGAGGAGAATACAAGATCAAATGGAAACGGATCTCAATTTTAGCAACCAATCTCATATTCGACTTTTTGACCACTTCTATATTCCGCATATCGATGGTGGTAACTTCCCATATATTCCATCTTGGGATGAGAGGATTAATGCAAGGAGGAGTGGCGCTGGTGGAAGTGGAGCTGCTTATGATGATGATGAGGAGGAGGAGGATTAATTCTTTATATTTTTTTTAATTAGTTTTTGTTTTTGTTTGAGTTTGGTGTGTTTAAATTTAAGACTTTTACTTTATGCTTGATGTTTAATTGCTTTAATGATTTTCAGATTTTGGGTTAAAATGCTTGCATAGAAGGGCCTAGAGTTTAAAAGAGAAAGAAAAATTTGGGAGTTGAAAAGAGTCAAGAAATGGCGGAGTCTAGAGTTAAGGTGTCAAGTCCAATCCCTAAGGACATGAGCGAATGAGTCTAGAATTTGTGAGAAGTTTTGAAGATTTATCAGAAGCTGGAACAGATTCAGAATGTTTTTTTCACCCAGCGGTCTACTCATCGAGTGCACTAAACTAACTCGACGAGTCGCCTTGTGTTCTCACATATTCAAAGCTATTCGCGCCTATACTCGACGAGTCACATATATGACTCGACGAGTCACTCATTTTTGCACCAAGAGGATTGCTGATTTGATGCTGCTGAGTGTACCATTTGACCATTTATTCCTCTATATCGATTCTTGAAGATTTTACACTGTTTTCCCTGCCTATTTGGAGCTGCCACATGTGATTTGATGCCCAAGACATGGATGAGTTGTTTCCATGGCTAAAGTCAATAGAAGATGGAGTTGAAAACAAGAGTTATCAACCTATCAACTGCTACCCCAGGGGAGTTTGTTCCATTTCTCTCTATATTTGCATTTTTATTTTTTGTATAATATGCAATGAGGGCATTGGATAAAATCAGTGTGGGGTAGGGGGTTGGTCACATATTAGAAAATTCAGAGTCTTAATTCAGGCTAATTTTAAAAAAATTGTGCATACCAAAAATACTACTTAGGAATTAATTGAGAAAATTTTGGTAAAAGCAAATTAGGGTTCCATGTTAGAATTGTGTTGATAATTGCATGAAAACCCAAATGTTTAGTTGAGCCTATATATGTTCTAGTGCATTTGTGGCTTCCTTATTCCAGTGAAATCATGAGACAAAAACACGACCTCGCTTAGCCTGAGGGATGCAATATGTTTAGCATCGTGTACCATAAATGTATCCAGGAAAATTATTATCGTTAGCCAATAAAGGTTGAGGTTGAGCGCCCCTGCTTAAGCATGTAGGGTTTTGAGTGAAAAAAGAGAGGTACATGTTAAAAAAAAGAGAGAGAGAGAGAGAGAGAGAGAGAGAGAGAGAGAGAATTGCAAGAAAAGTTTGAAGAATTTTGGAGCAAATAAAGTGAAGATCAAAAGATTAAAATTCCAAGAAATTCAAAAATTGAAGATACCAAAAATCGAATAATAAAGGTGGTGATTCAAAGAAATCAAAGATCAAATTATCAAGGAAATGAAGAATTCAAAAGAGCTCCATAGTGGTATCATAAATTGTAATTCTAGATTATGTATGCTTGGGTTGCTCAACTAAAAATACCTTGAGGGTAATAGGTTTTCTGCGGATGGATTTAGAGGGATGCATAAAACGAGCATAGTTCGGGGTGAGTGGGTGAATGTTTATGAGGATTATGAGTATTTGGAGTATGGGGGGTTATTAGGAAAATTTTAGACACAAATGTACGCATTGCGGTCTTGGCATAATGGTTGTGTTAGATTGGAGTTATCGTATGTGATTCTAATGTTTAAAATTCAGTTTTGCTTGGGGGCAAGCAAAAGTCAAGTGTGAGGTATTTTGATAAGTGCATATTTAGTTCATATTAAGTGTAGATTTTTATTCGTTTATTAGCTAAATTATTGTATTTCATGGACAAAATGTACTTAAAAGTGTTTGAATTATGTTTTCAGTCCAAAAGTGAAGCTCGGAAGCAAAAGGAAGCAGGAGAAGCGGTTAGGAGCTCGGGAATTGAACAAAGGAGAAAAACACCAAAAAAACAACACCTACTCGGCGAGTAGGGTCATCTAATCGGCGAGTCCAAGTGATTATTCGAGAAGATAAAGACTCAAAGACCCAAAGACTTATCGCATATGGGGATTGTGAGATAGGCTCGACGAGTCGTCACCAGACTCGACGAGTCGTTGCGTGTATATAAACATAACTTCTCAGATCGATAAAAAAAAAGATTCTGAAACCCTTCTGGGGAGATTAGCTGCGACTGAAGAACCAGAGAAACCCTAGAGAACGAAGATACAAGCTAGAATCCAATTCCGAAGGAGATTTGAGGCAAAATTCATCATTCTACTTAATCTTTTGTTTTCCATTATGGCTAGACAATTAGAATTCGTTTGTTTGCTGTTATTTACTTCGATCATGAGCTAAAACTCTTAAACTTCTGTTAGGGGATACAAAATTAAGACTATGGTTTGATTATTGGTAGGATTAATTCAATCTTGGTGACTTTTGTTATTTTAGCTTGCTAAAGAACCTTGTGTGTGAATGATAATTAATTTTCTGTTAATAGGAAGTTAATTAAATAGCATGAACATCGTTTGATTATCAACCTCATATGCTATGTGACCACTTTGTTATATGTCTAGGATTAATGAACATGAAACTAGAATTAATAAGAAAATTAAGTAAATTCATGTATAAGCTTGTGTGATGACCATCAACAAGAAGTTAATTAAAAGCCAAATTAGTTAACTATTGTAAGTCTAAATTAACCCGAATAATTAATCTAGTGAATTGAATTAAATTAGACAACTGATCACTGTTTGAGTTAGTTTATTCACTAAGGATTAGTGTAGTGAATGCGAATCTAGTCACTTGAATCGGTAACCAACAAAAGAGTTAATCCATTGCACCATTACCTTGAAATCAACCATAGGATCAATTGAGTTAAACTAAACAGAAGTTCCTTCCCATTATTTAATCTATTTAATTCTTTGTTTCTCTAGTTTTTAGATTAAGTATTAGTTAGTAAGTTTCTAGTCTTGTAAAACTAGAGAAAACCCCTTACTTATTAATTAATTTAGATAGAATTAGTTTTTAGTTTTAATTTACCGTTCCCTGTGTTCGATACCCTACTTATTTAACTATACCACAATTGATAGGTCCACTGCCTTTGTGTGTTTATTTTACAATTAAAAGTAGGTTTAAAACTAAGTGAGTTTGCACACATCAGCCATATTCTTCTTTAAGTGCTTAATCCTTACAAATCTAATCCTAAAACTTCAAATCTACTTCTTTTCTCTAACTTAATGGATAAAGTTTCCAACTTTATCCATTAGGACTCCACCACAAGCCAATATCTACAATTCTATGTCCATTAAATCCTTAATGGGGCTAAATCTTGTGCATGGGACCAAGGATCATCCAAACTGAGACCTTTTTCTCACTCAACAGAACCTATGGAACATTGGAGAGCCATAGCAAGCTCTGAAGTTCCTCAAACTCCAAGAACATTCATGGTAAGAACCAAAACCACCCAAAATTGACCTTAAACTTGAATCTATAAAATAGGATGTGTCAAGGTGAGAACATTATTCCCCAAATAGCTTCGAAAACTAAAGATAATGATGGATCCCAACCGGCTCCTTGCTTCATTGCTTCCTTGTGAACTTCCTTCTTCTCAAGCTTCATCAAAAATCCAAGAAATAAGCTTCAAATCAAATGAACAAGCTCTAAAATCTTCATGGAGGGTAGGGTTTCATTTGGAAGAGTTGGAGGCTAATGAAGATACCCTAAACCTTGAGTTTAGGGTCTTAAATATGTAAGAAACCCTAAAAGATCATAGGCTTGGGTTGCAGTCACTGTCACGTCATGGCCTTCCTCTTGCCACGTTGTAACAGCCAGATATCTGAATACGCATTCATGCATTGGCATGCCATATCTTGGTGCTCCATTCACCATGTCGTGGCACAAGGTTTTTCCCCAAAACCTTACATTTGATCATTCTAAGCCCTCAATCGATCTATTCTAGAAAATGGGTATTACAATCTTCACCCAACTCCTTGGAAAATCTTTCAAGAATGTGTAGCAAGAAATGTTCAAGTTTTTGTGCATTTCCGTGCGTTGAATCCTCCGAATTCTCAACCCAAGGTTGTGCTAACACACTCTCTTCTTGTTGAGTCTATGCTTGAGGCTTGCACTTTTTCTTGTCTTCTACCGGTTGTTTTCCTTTGCCTCATGGTGAGGGAATTTCTCGTATAATTTCATCATTAGAGTCATCAAAGCTTTAGTTTTGTGATTTAGAGTGATATAGTGGGGTTTGGTTTTGTGATTAAGATTGATAGAGTGGGGTTTGACTTTGGGGTTGATTTGGTGAAAGTTGATCGGTAAAAACGACAAAGTTGTTGAACAGGTTGGGACTAACATTTGGTACTTGCATGGGGTAGTATTATCTAACATTTTAGTATTGAAATTGTGGAGGGGATTGAATGGGGGCATCAAATTGGGGACGATAAACCAATAGGAATGGATCGAAGGTGAAAATATTTTGATTTGGGTTGTATTGTTGGGATTCACTTTTTTTAAGAAATATAGAGGAAATTATAGAAGAATGTGTGATTTTAAAGGTGAAAGAAGTGGGGTATTTATAGGATTGTAAAATGGTGTGTGTGTGTGTGTGTGTGTGTGTGTATATATATATATATATATATATATATATATATCAAAAATGTCGTCACCAAGATAGAGAGAGAGAGAGAGAGGTTATCACACCCCTCCTACCTTTCACCTACCCCACACCCAGGGTGTGGTGTTCGTGGGTGCAATTTGCTAAACTGTACGATTCCTTCCGGCCCTAGAAACATTTTCCTAAATGTGTGCTTTCATCACTATTGGGTAGGGTATCAAGAAACCAATTTTTAGATAATCAAGAGCAATGAAATCTTGATTTCATGCTAAAATTTAACTTCAAACATAGAATACTTTGCTTTGTTTGATGCTTTGAGCGACAATTAATTTGGCAGAGTAATATTTTGCTTTTTATGTGTGTATTTTCTCTAAAAAAAACTGAACATCTTTGTATACAGAGAAGAAGACCGAAGTTAAGAGCCGGATCATTTCATTTGGAAACTTTGTTTCTATCGGTAGCTTTTAAGTTCCCAATAACATTAAACTTACGATTGTTATTTTGAATGGCGTAGAAGAAGATGCAACGGTGAGATTGTCATTATGGAAGACTTTAGCAACATTAGGAGGCCTAATGAAAGGTATGGATCGATCCTTACTTGATCCTAAGCCTAAATCTTTAAAAAAAAATTATCTTGGATGTGGAACTTTTTGACACCCCCTTGGTTGTCCTTCGTTTACATGAATCAATAAATTAGGCTAGAAGATGAGCAAACTGGATACACTTTTCATAAAATCATACAATTTAAGAAAAAAATTACAAAATCTTAAATGTAACATAAAAGATTGTTTTGTGTATAGAAGACAGAATCAAGGTGCTGAAAGAACTTCCAAGGAAAGTCAATGGTATGCATAGTCGCATGAACAGGTGATGACCTAAAGCGACGACTATATTTATGTCGCCGATATTTATAGTAGAGTTCAAAGTGGTAAACACAAGTAAAAATCTAATGTAATAGAATGTTTTGCAAAACACCATGTATGAAAAAAAATATGTAGTCAAAAATTAGTTGTACTTTTACGCCTCGTTCCCGAGTTTAACAAAAGAAATGAAAAGAAGAGAAAAGAAAGTCACAAGAGAAAAGAAGAGAAAGGAAATAAAAACAAAATTTTGTTTTGTGTTCCCGAGTTGGAGATAAATGGAAAGAAAATAAATCATTTTGTTCTTTATTTCCAAATCCTCCCAAATCGGAAGGAAAGTTAGGAGGGAAACTGATCCTCCCATTTCCCTCCACTTCCTTCCAATTCCCTCTTTTAATGAAACTCGGGAACATCAATTTCTTTTATTTTCTTCTCATTTCCACCCACTTCCTTTCCTTTCTCTCCTTAAGTTGAACTCGGAAACGAGGTGTTAGTTTCAATCAAGAAATGACTTAGGTGTAATCAGTATCAAAAAAAAATTGTGTAATTTAAAAGTATACATTACGATCAATTTAAAGAGTAAATTACACGAATGGTTCCTATGGTTTAGGGTAATTTGCACGTTTGGTCCCTAACTTATTTTTTTAATTCGGAAGGTTCCTACTGTTTGTTTTTGTTACATGCTTGGTCTCTGTCTTACCTAAAAAGACTATTTTCCTTTGATTTTTTTATTTATTTAAATACACACCCCCAACTCCACCCCTCTCATCTTATCTTACTTACCTCATCAATTGTTCTTATTTAAATAATACTATTTTTAGATAAGATAGGGACCAAGCGTGTAACAAAAACAAACAGTAGGAACCTTCCGAGTTAAAAAAATAGTATTTAAATAATACTATTTTTAGATAAGATAGGGACCAAGTGCATAACAAAAACAAATTATAGGGACCTTCCGAATAAAAAAAATAAACTAGGGACCAAACATGCAAATTACCCCAAACCATAGGGACCATTCGTGTAATTTACTCCAATTTAAATTATATAGCAGTTTTGGATAACCAAATAATTTAAACAAAATTGTAAGTCAACGAAAAAAGATTCTAACAAGAAAATCAAAATTCCAAAATTCCAATCTGTATATGCAACTCATCAAAGATTCTAAGTTTCTAACACGAAAATCAATACCCATTTCAACAAAACTTAATATACAAAACGAAGGAACTAAAACAAGTCATCTAACAAAGCCAAGAACAAGAACCACCTACTGTCAAGACGATTTTGCCCCAACTTCCGGCTGGCCCTCTTCAAAACCAACAACCACATCACCACCACCATAACTGCCGCCATCACCACCATCTTCAGAACCAGATTCATCATCTCCATGGAAACCAAAACCTCCACCAACTACAAAATCATAATCTTCTACACCACCAAAACCCCCACCATATCCTCCCCGCCACTCATCATCATCACTATCAATATCCAAAAATCTTGATCTGTTTTGAATCGCACGTCTTCGGAGTATAAAAACATTGAAATAATAACTCACGAGTTCCTTCTTTGTTTTATAAGGAAACGTAATCGAGAGTTGTTTCCATAAGCTTTTCCCAATAGATCCGGTGTGCAAATACACCACCTCATGAAAACGTCTCTCTTCTTCATCACTCCACTTGTAAGCAACTTCTTCCCCCATTTCCACCATTCCCAAATCAACAAACTTCTCACGCCCAAGCGATTCCATCAGTTTCAGTCTCGCTTCCTTCACATGTTGCTGCACACATCTAATTGAACCACCATCCAAGCACTCACAATTTGAAAATCCAGAACCGGAATGAATGATTCCATCGGAATGACTGATGCCGCCGGAATTGCTGATTCCACTGGAATGACTGATTCCATCGGAATCATGGATTCCAACGACAGAAACTCCCAACAGACGTTCAATCCCACTATTGATTTTATAAGTTCTCGCCAGCTCAGGGTTGAATTCCGGGACATCAGCTTGATGATCTGGTCCGATTGGAATCAATTTCCTGGGAGGGCGATTCATTAGAGATGAGTAGATATCATCGTAACAAAACAGTGGTCGCCTTGGGAAGTTGTTATCAAAGAATTCAGAAAAAAGATTAGGGCAGTAAACAGGCACAGATCCGGAATCGGATTCATCAGTTCCGATTCCGGTCACCAACGGTAAAGGTGCAGTTGTCTCGAACTCTTTGGGAACCATGAAAGGGACAGTAACATTTTCACTTTCCGGACTTTCATTTGAACGGAAATGCTTACGTCCGTCATCAGTAAATGAAGCTGACTTATTTCCATAGTCAAGATGCTTCGGGTGCTCAATGAACTCCTGAAGATCTTCATTGAAGGCTCGTTTGGTTCCCATCACTATTCGCAATCTGTAATGAAATCCAGAAGTAAATGCAATTGCAGAGTTGAGCAAAAAAAATGAATGGAACTGAGTTATGCATGGAATTACAGATCAGTCCTTGCCAAAAATGGGGAAAAGAAACTAAAGTTATATCATTGTCGGTGTTGAGAGAGAATGGGAGAAATAATTACCATTGATATACAGATATATGTACACGTATACATATTAGTAAAGTATCGGAAATCGTATCTTGGTTTTTATAACCCTAAGGATTACAAACATACACATATGGTTACCTAAAAATAAAAAACATGAAAGAGAGAGAGAGAAGGTGACTTGACACTACATAAAAGGTATGCAAAAGCGAAGGGTAAGCAGATATATAAACAAGAAGGATATAGAGAAATCAGAAGAGAAGATTGATTTTCCTGCATCAAGACAAATCCTGTGATCATTCTAGGAAAGTTATACAATTTGCAGTGAACCTTACAACATCCGGTTGAGACAATAAAATAGAAATAAAACAAATGCACCAAAAAACTTCAAATCTGATACAAACAACAAATCGTGTAATGGAACGTATTTAGAAAGGTAAAACAACAAGATTTGTAAAAATGTGAAATCATAATGATAAATTGATGTCATTAAAGTGGCCATATAAGTTAAGGTTGGTTCTAAAGTTTTAGTCCAACATGAAGCAAAAGCAGTGTCAATTACATTTATGTTTCGAATAATGTCAATAAAAGCCTTAACAAATAATAACTTTTGGATTATAAAGATACATAAAACAAACAGATTATTTATAAGATGGATGATTAAAATGTCTCTTTAACTCAGTAACACCATCACAGCTTCTTATGCACAATTTAAGCAAATAAAAGACAAACTTCTTGGCTATAACTATGAACATACTACTACGTTAATGTGCATGACATGGTGGTATGCTCGAGATAAACAAATTTTTGACATATGAAAACATGTCATTAGGGCATTAAAATTCCTTTCAAAGATTTTGATTGTAGTTTAGAAATGGGATAATTAACATTAAGATTAAGAATTACACAAACTTGCATTCCATATATCCAAAACCTTACATTTTAAACAGAAAACATCCTAAACTTATCAACCTGGACGTATCTCAGGTACTAGGACGCCTAATTTAAGCAGGTAAAATTATCCCCAATTTTTTTCTTGGAACCCTAACCCTAAACAGTAATATATGCATAAATCAACAAATTTTCAATCAATACGAATAATAAATCGTAATTAACGAGCATGCTTACCAAATCCCTCAATCAATTTACAAAGAAAACGAATTTTTCCAACACGCGCGCTTCAAAACCCTAAATGTAAATTATGCTAAACAATCTACAATTTACGATCAATGAACATAGGGTTATTTGCGAGGATCAAAAATCGACCAAGAGAATATCACCGATCGAAAGGGAAAAGGTTTAAATCGGAAAATTGAACGACAAACCCTAACCCTAAAATTAGATAAAAGAAACGAAATAGAGAAAAATTAAGATCGATCGATAGATCAGGAGTAGTTTAGAACTATTGAAAATTTAAATTTGACTATCGATTTAGAAGAACAAGATAAAACGAAGCCCGATCCGGAGAGACTTCGAAGAATACGATGAAAAGAGGGGAGAATCAAGAATGGATACGGTTCTTGTTTATCGATAGCTAGGAGAACGGTTCGGATATGTTACCGGTTTGGCCAAATTAAGCCGGTTACACGTGTCCAGTAGCCTTTCCTTTGAAAACCCGCTTGTTTATAAAACGTGCCCTTATGCAATGTCTTTTTACATATATGGCCCTTATTAGTTAACGATAAAGTTTAGAGGACCGATGTGGGTGGGATGCAAAGCATTCACCATCCACTCGATTGTTGATGTGGATCTTTGCTTTTGACTTTTTATCTTTTTATTAAATACACAACCACAAATCTATTCCTGTGTGGAATGGAATGGAGTGATTTAATATAAGATATTATTAATCTAACTGTATTTTTATTTAATATTAAAAAAATAATTTAAAAATAAGTTTTCTAAAAATGATCAAAACTTTTGGAATAGTATTTTTGACCATTGTGTCACAATCGGAAGAAATGATTTTTATTTATTAGGATAAATTCTCATAAATATCATTTGTGTAACGTCCCGTTCTTAAGTATTTGTGTATAAGTCCATGAGATTTAAGAGAAAGGGTGATGTTGGTCCTTTTAGGGGAAAAGTGAAAAAAGGATTATGCTGGGTACGCCCAGCGTAAGCTGGACGTACGCCCAGCGTAGTGGAGGAAAGAAACGCGGGTGTTTGGGTGAGTACGCCCAGCGTACTCTCAGAATCCCCAAAACCCTAATTTTTAAGACAACCACTATATATAGAACATAAAGGCTTCCTCCTTAGCCTCCATAATCACTCTCTTAACCTCAGAACCCCTAAGATAGTCGTTCCACCTCTTTGGTTGGGTGTGTTTGGTCTTGGAAAGCTCATTTAGGCAAAAGAGAAGCTAGAAGAAGAAAGAAGAAGTTGTCAAAGAAGGAGAGGAACGATTAGAGCTTGTAGATCTGGAGAGATATCATCCTTTGGAGCTTATTTGAGGTATAAAGCTTCTTGCTTGTCAATTATTTTGCATAGATCTAAGTGTTGTGAAGCTTTGGCATCATTCTTGTCCCAAAAGTCCTTATAAGTGTTGTGAAGCTTTGGCATCATTCTTGTCCCAAAAGTCCTTATCTTGAATCATGCTTTGTGTTGGCCGAGATTATCTGTCCTTTCAGACCTTAGGAGAGGTCTTGAGTGAGAAAAATGAGGTCCCAAGGGTTGTGGTTGTTCCATGTGTGAGATATATAGGTCTTAATGGATTAAGACCTTGGATTAAGAGCTTTATGGACGTCCCAAGTGATAAAGTTTGACACTTTATGAATCTTAGGCATATTTGGCATAGGGATCTAAAGTTTGGGCTTAAGAGCTTAAGTCATTAAGAAGTTATAAGGACTTAAAGAGTAGCAAAGTTACGCCCCGCGTAACATAGTAGTACGCCCCGCGTAGCGGGTCAGGGCCCCGATCCCCAGTTGCGAATCAACATGTACGCGCCGCGTACTAAGGAGGGTACGCCCAGCGTACTCCCCCTGATTGGACTTCCATGTTCGGCCTTAGAGTTTGGGCCGTTTGTGGGTTGTTAGTTTATGGGCTATGAATGGAAATTTATGGATAGAGTATTTTAGGCCCGATTATTGTTATGGACCTTGGATCTAGGCCCATTTGGTGAGGAGGGCCCAATTTAGTAAATTGGGCCAATATTGTGCTTTGTATAAGATTTGGACCTTGGGCCATTGGTGGGTTTGGGATCTTACCTAGTGTTGGGCCGGATTAAGTTAAGGGTAAAATGGTCAATTTACCCTTGGAAGAGTATTGTACTTGGCCTAATGTTTATTTGTGCTATGTTGGCTAGTTCGGGATTTGTGGTGAGTCGGTGATTTAGGAATCTGCTTTTTCATTTCAGAGTTTCAGCAATCGCGAGGTGAGTTATCCTCACTATATCAACAGGGTCTAAGGCACCAAGGTCGGCCCTTTATCGAATTGAGATCCGGGTATTTGTTGTTATGTTATTGCTTTGATATGTTTACGTCCTGGTAGTTAGGATGGTATATACTAGTGACCGGTTAAGCGGTATCCTGGTTAGGATGATGATATGTTATGTGATCTGTTTGATCAGCTTGTTGATTGTGAACTGTTATATGATTGTATGTTTATGTGCACATGGTTATTTGGACTGGAGTTGGGTTGAGGCGGGACCTGCTTTGTGCTGTAGGCCAACATACCTAGGGCGGACCGGTTATTCCGAAGGCCCAGCGAGCGGTCCGGATAGGCTGTAGGCCCCACGAGGGCGGACCAGACGTGCCGAGGCTCGGAGAGTGGACCAGGCGACTGAAGGCCCGATGCGGGCGGACCAGTCATACTGTAGACTCAGAGAGTGGACCAGGTGGGTTGAAGGCCCGGTACGGGTGGACCAACCACACTGCAGACTCGAGGGACATGACTAGACTCGGAGGGTGGACCCGGTGAACTGAAAGCCTGATACGGCAGACCAGTCACACAGTAGACCCGATATGCATGGTTGGTCTGTGATCGGTTATGATATGACATGTTATATGTGTATGGTATATGTGGTTGGTATTTTGGGGGTATCTCACTAAGCTTTCGGGCTTACAGTTGTGGATTAATGTTTTTCAGGTTCTTCAGGAGACTGTGGCAAGGCGAAGGCGTAATCGTACCGCTCCTCGTGTTTATGTTTTATGTTATGTTTCTGGGAATACTCTGATAATAAATGTATCGAAAACCTTTTTGTAAAAACTTAAAGTAATTAGGTTGTTTTGAAAAGTTAAAATTTGTTAAAAAATTTATGGTCGTTACAATTTGATTCTGTAATCTTGTTAATCTATATTAATAAAAAATCAATACATATCGACATAAGACAAATGGATAACAAACTGTGCCGCTAACGCTTTCTAAATGGCAAAACAATATTTTTGTAAAAATACTACATATATGGATCTAAGAGATATAACATTAATATGTATGACTCGTTAGACTTTGTTGAGGAACTCCACCGCTTCTGGTGTGAAAAAACCAAAGGTATTAAATGTGAAATGTATAAACACATGTTGATTTTCAATGTATGCATTCTCGCTTTTCTAGTATGCATTTGCGGCTTTCAAAACAGCATGCCACGTTGTAAAACTCTCGCTCCTCAAACAAACGATTGAGGAGGTCCCAGTAAGATTCACACAAGCGTGTTTCACAATTATAAAAATATATTTTTCTTATTACAAAACATTTTGAATTGATATCAAGATGTTGGATCCGATATTCAAGATTTCGAATGTGGAAAAAAAAATTATTCCAGAATTTTCAGAACAAATCCGAAATCTTATAAACGATTCGGAAATTTTAAGATATATATATATACACACACACACACACACACACACACACGTGTGTGTGTGTGTGTTTATTAAGCCTAACAAAAAAATTAAAAGAAAAACAAAACAAAAGATTGTTCCAAAATAATTGTGGATCAACCATGCAATATGCAATGACAACAAACCAAGCATGTATGTGATCTCTCCTATAAAGTTGTAAGTTTCTTTTCTCTTTACTAGCCTAACTATTCTTTTTGTGGGTTTTTAAAAGGGTTGTGTTATAAATACACTCCGGCCCCTCCCTTCACTCACATAAATAGTCAAATTAGGACGACATACAAACACTATTACACTCACATGGAGGGGAAGGGGGGTACACAACATTGAGGTCAGATGCACGTTGGTTTGTTGTCATTGCATGGTTGATCCAAAATTGTCACCTCTCCTATGAAGTAAGTTTTTATCTCTTCCGTGGTTATGTGTATAGAGGTTTTTATTATTCATTTACTTCAACTTCCAATGCACATTGTCACCTCTCCAATAAAGTATGTTTTTATCTCTTTCAAAGCCTTTGTTTTAGATTTCACATACAAATCGGCTTGTTGATGTTCGTGGTTTTGGTGAAAGTGTCGTCATTTTAAATTTCGCATAAAAGCCCCGATGACCTAATACGGCATGAAATGGTTCATTTAGAGCAATGTTATTTTTGTAAACAATGTATAAAAACTTGATTATTTTCTTAAACACCTTATTTATAAAGGTTAGTTTAATGAATATCATTTTAATATATTACTATTAACTTATATTTAATTTCTTTAAATGTCTTGAAACTATTAATATTGTATCATATCTTACTATATGAATAAAGTACAATGTCTATTATAATCAAAGTAGTTCTTGCTTTATTAACTTTTGTGCTATATTTTCTTATATCTCATATAAGTTATTTTCTTTCATTTATTGTCATCATTGTTTTATAAATATATACAGTGTATTACTTAAAAATGTACAAATCATGGATTGGAAAACCATTGGTCTATCATTTACACAAACAAACCTTAGGCAGATGTGTATGATCACATAAGGCTGATTTTACACATCCTTCATTCGTGAACACCATTTCCAGACCTTTGTAGTCATGGTGTGGCGTGAGGTCCCCCCCCCCCCCCCACACTCATTCTTTCTCTCTCGTCTTCTCCAAGCATAAAGATCGTACTCTTTGGTTGTGATGTGTTGGTGAGGTTTGGATGTTATGGATGTGTTTTGACGCGTTAAACTGTGATGGATGTGTCTTGACGCATTAAGCGTTCCCGTTAGCCTTACTTTTTAGGAAGAATTTTATATATGCCCCTCTTAAACTTCAAAATATCATATTTGCCCAGTTTAATTTCTCAATATCATATTTACCCTTCATAAACCTTCAAAATATCATATTTGCCCAAATCATATTTTATAATGTTTTTAATATTTTATACTCATTTTTTATACTTTAGAACTATTATAACAATTATGAAATTTAACCATATTACCCTGACGTATATGATAATGGAATGTGAACTTCTAAATTGTTGGAATGTCGACCTCTTGACAGACAAAAAGATTCATCTTCAACCCTTTCTATGAAATATATATTTTGATTGTTTAGTTTTTGTTGTTGTTGATTGTTACTATGTTCTAGATGGAGAATATTTTAGATATTACCATTGATATTTTGATGTTTAAAAAGTGCATATACGATATTTTGATATTTAAGAAGGGTATATATGATATTTTGATGTTTAAAAATAACATATATGATATTTTGAAATTTTATGAAGGGTAAATATGATATTTAGAAATTTTATGAAGGGTAAATATGATATTTAGAAATTAAGTTGGGTAAATATGATCTTTTGATGTTTAAGAAGGACATATATGAAATTCTCCCTATTTTTTAGGATTCCTCTCGCCAACTTTTGGCATATCACTACACAGCCAACCATTTGTTTCGTTAATGCATGCATTTCCATCACCACTTACTTTTTATCATGTTTATTATTGTTATATAGTGTCCATAACTAATTAATATCCTTATGAAGAAGAAAAAACAAATTATAGCAACAATCTCTAACTCTAAACAACTTATTAATTAATTAAAACTACAACTACATCAAAACCGTAACTAATTAATTAATATCCTTATGAATAACCAAAAAAGAGCAAAAATGAAACACTAAACGTTGGAAAGTTAAAAGTTTAACCTAATTAACCAATACTACTCCATCTTAACTCAAGCAACGGCAGGCATGTCCTTCAACCATGGGTCCAACGGCTTCCCAATCGAGTAAACAATAAACCCAATCTGCCTTAACTTACCCACATCTACAACATTCCTACCATCAAAAACATAAGCTGGTTTCGGCATATTATCAAAAATCTTCTTATAATCAAGACTCTTAAACTCATCCCACTCAGTAAGAATACAAATCGCATGAGCATCCTTTGTAGCTTCATAAGCATTATGAACCATTTTAACACTTTTCCTAACAGTCTCTTCATCTATCTGAATCGTTGTCGACCCTGAAGGTTGATCCCAGTCAAACTTCGGCATCGAAAGATCCTTCATCATTTGCTCTTCTGGAACCTGAGGATCATATACAATCAACTGAGCTCTATCCGATAACAAACCTCTACACACATCAATCGCCGGAGTTTCCCTCGTGTCACCGGTGTCTTTCTTGAAAGAAAACCCTAAAATCGCAATCTTTTTTCCTGACACCGTGTTAAACATGGAAGACACAAGTCTGTTCACAAATCGATTCTTTTGGTAATCATTAATCTTTATAACTTGTTTCCAGTAGTTTGCGACTTCGGGGAGACCATTGCATTCGCAAATGTAAACTAAATTCAAGATGTCTTTTTGAAAACAAGACCCACCAAACCCCACACTCGCGCTTAGAAACTTTGACCCGATTCTTTGATCTTTACCTACGGAATAAGAAACTTGGGTAACATTCGCACCTGTTGCTTCACATAGAGCTGAGATTGAGTTAACAGAAGAGATTCTTTGTGCTAAAAAAGCGTTAGCAGCGAGTTTGGAAAGCTCAGCAGACCAAAGATTAGTACAGATGATTCGTTCTTCTGGGACCCAATGAGCGTAAACATCTTTTAATGTTTTAATGGCTTTTAACCCTCCCGGAGTTTCTTCTCTACCTCCGATAAGGACACGATCGGGGTCAAATAAGTCGGCGATTGCAGTACCTTCAGCGAGGAATTCCGGGTTTGAGAGGATTTGAAATTCGATGCCTTTATTGTTGTGGGTGAGAATCTTTTCTATGGCTTCTGCTGTTTTAACTGGAACTGTTGACTTTTCAACTACGATTTTGGATGATTTTGATACGTCGGCGATCATACGTGCAGCGCTTTCCCAGTACGTGAGGTCGGCGGCTTTTCCGGCACCAAGTCCTGAACTTTTAGTTGGAGTATTGACGGAGACGAAGACTATATCTGCTTGTGCGACATTCTTTTCAACTTCGTTACTGAAGAAAAGATTCTTGCCTCTGCATTTCTTTACGACGTCGTCGAGTCCAGGTTCGTAGATAGGGAGTTTTTCACTGTTCCATGCTGTGATTCTAGGCACGGAGATGTCGACAACAGCCACTTCGATTGACGGGCATTTTAATGCTATGACAGCCATGGTTGGACCTCCGACATACCCAGCTCCGATACAACAGATTTTCACCATTCTTGTTTATGTTTTCTTCTTTACTCTCCTGTAACTGAAACGAATACCAAAGCCACACATTTAAAATGAAAGGAATTATTCAACAAGATCGATCAGATGGTGGATCCTTGCGAGAGAAAACCCTATATAGTGCAGATTGTTACATAAATATATACATACTTACTATATATGTAGTACGTACACACATCTATATATAAAGAAACTTAAACAAAATACTTATAAGTCAAATTTCACAATATGCATGAACAATTTCCGTATCAAATAATCAAAACCAACATTAAATATGGCTTCTTATAATCCAGATCTAGCCTTCCTTCACAATTAATCTCCAGATGCATATCCATAACATACAGATTAAGAACATGAGAGACACTCAAATACGAATAAGAGCAAGCGACATTCGTTAGTTTTACCAAGAGAACAAGGACGTGGAACATCTAGCCGGCGGCATGAGGATGAAATGCAACAAACGTAATTAAATCCCAAATTAAGTAACAGATAAAGTGGAGTAAGAATTTACCTTGTTTGTGGTACGCGAAGAAGAGTGAGAGGAAGTGGCAGATCGAGAGAATAGATCCAAACGGAATGGAGATGCGGAAGCAAGGTGGTAGGGAGATTATTATGGAGAAAAATGTGGAAATCAGTAAGTGATGAGTGAGAGCTGGAGATACAGGTGGTAGGGAGATTATATAAACTTCTAAATCAAAAAAGTGTTATGTATGACAAAAAAATTATTTTGTAAGGATAATCTCTCAATAAATACACATCTTATATATGTTGATACATGTTCTTTTTCTAGCCCTCCAATTCTTTTTTTCATGCTCATTTTTTTATCTAGCAAATACCTAATACCGTAATACGCCCTTCACTATAAACACCATTGACCAACGCATACTAAAATAGATACACTTGCTAACTACAGTCTACAAGAACGAGAAATCAATGAAACAAAGCTGAGGCTCTGCAAGGAATATTTAAATTCAGGTGATTCGATTTCGGATCAAAGCTTTTGTTTCAAGTTAATTTTGATTAAAGCATGTTGATTCAAGTCATTTTCAACGTTAGTGCCTATTTGCTTTGAAAAAAAAATCACTTCCATCTTAGTGTGTGTTCTTCTGTACGTGTTCTTCCTTGTTGTTCTTATGATTTAAACAATTAAACTGTAAATTTTTGAAAATCAAAATCATGGAATCTTAATATGTCTACGTATTATTTTGTTAGATTTATATGATTTGTTTTTTCTCGGTAAATATGGGTAAAGGGGAGTAAAGAATTCTCCTAAAGAATAGAGAAAAGTCCATCGTTGCCTATGATACAACTGCTAATGTTATGTATTAGACACACCTACCAATATCATCATTTAGTTGCATAGGGGTTCTAAACAAGCCAAAAATTTGGGGCTCTTTGGTCTTTACTATACTCCGAAATAAAAAACAAATGAGGTGAATATGTCGCAAAGAATAGAATCGGTAGAAGAATGCAATGTCGTTTCAGTTTCATGAATGCAGCGATCGGTGATTTACTCTTCCGCTTCATTTATATTGTGGTTACCGGATTGGATTTTTTAATGGACTAAACTTTTGGATTTTTGGAAAATATGGAACCCTTTAGAATTGGAGACCCTAAGCCCTAGCTTAAAAAACCTCTACATAGAACCAACCCTATTTAGGTACAATTGACAGGATTATAACGTTCTTTATTAGGCGCAGCTACCGATATTATCATTTTTACGTAGCTGTAACATATTTGTAGATATAAAATACATATACAATTTAGATATGAAAAAGTTTAAATCTTTCATCTAACACGGATTTCAAGATATAAAATACATATATAATTTAGATATGAAAAAAAGAAGTTTAAATCTTTCATCCAACACAGATCTCAAGATATAAAATACATATATAATTTAGATCTGAAAAAAAAAAGTTTAAATCTTTCATCCAGCACAGATCTCAAGATAAAAAATACATATACAATTTAGATATGAAAAAAAGAAGTTTAAACCTTTCTTCGAGCACATATCTCAAGATATAAAATACATATACAGTTTAGACCTGAAAAAAAAAAAGTTTAAACCTTTCTTCCCATACAGATCTCAAGATATAAAATACATATACAGTTTAGATCTGAAAAAAAAAAAGAAGTTTATATCTTTTATCCAGCAGAGATCTCAAGATATACAGATAATATGCACACATATATCATGTAATTTATATAAAATACTTCATATCTATGTGTAAGATGAAAGTAATTATGCACTCATTTAATGAGGTGGTGATTCCAACTTGGACAGTGCTTCGCTTCGAAGAAACCGGGTGGTTTGCTTGAAAATTGGACTCTACGGGGGCAGAGTTTCCGAACCAAAAAACTCTTTTTCTCGGAGCCTTCTGGCGCTCCGTGGTTTTCTTTTAGTGTTAGGGAAGTTTCCTAGCCTTTTTTTTTTGGGGGGGGGGGGGGGGGGAGGCTTTAGAGAGTGAGTAGAGAGAAGAAGAATGGATTTTAAGGTGTGAAAAATGAAGGAACTGTCATGTGGTATTTATAGACTGAAAAGGTGATGAACTCGTCGAGTTTATGGCCCAACTCGTTGAATTTCTGGCCCCAAACCCGTTGAGTTTCTGGTCCAACTCGTCAAGTTGGTGTCACTTGTCGTTATCTGGTGGGGAGAAAGCAATGGCTCAAATTGCGCCACATCACCCACTTCGCTGCAGCACCTTTCCGGCTTCTAAACCCCATAACTTTCCTTTTGACTCCATCGGCTAATTCTCGATCGATTTTAAATTTAACAGTATAAGAAAATTACACTGTTTAACGACAGTGTAAAACTCATAACTTCTACATACGAGCTCCGTTTTCGACTGCCTTTTTATCGTTGAACTCATATTAATGAGATCTTCAATTCTCATTTAGGTTGTGTCGGCTAAAAATCGATCGATCTAAAATTCGAACTCCGGGCTGCACACTACTATGTCAAATCTTAGAAAATTCATAAGTTCCTCATACAAAGTCAGATATGGACGTTCTTTTTATGCACACTCTCGATTTAATGTATACTACGATTTTTGTTTAGATCACTAAGGCTAAAAAGCTCTTTATCGCAAACTCACTTTGTAACGCCCCGACTCTCAGGTGATAATTTTATGGCTTTAATTTTCATTAAATTGCAAGGTCTACTCGACGAGTTTGATGCCCTGACTCGTTGAGTAGAAGCGGTTTGGGCCACGTGTTTAGGTGACCTACTCACCAAGTCCAAGTTAGGACTCGGCGAATAAGAGTTGGAGGATGAAAGCCTAATTTTCGGGGTTTTGCACCCTATTTAAAGGATCATAAGCCTCCCTTAGCCCCCTTAAAGCCTCTTGAGAGTCCAACAAACCCTAATACGTGTGTGTGCTTCATTATTGTGTGTTTCAAGCTTTGGAAGGTGGATATTACTAAGGAGGGCTTAGAGAGCAAGTGGCTAGAAGCAAGGAACGTGTGAGGGATCTGAAATCTACCTCAGTCGTCATCTTTTAGAAGGTATCAGATTGTTTCCTTTACCTCAATTCATTCTAGATCTCATTGGATTAAAGATTTGGGCTTTTCTAGCATAATAAGAAGCTATTCTTGGGTGTGAGCTAAGATCCGAAGTTATAACTTCATATCTGAACTCTCTTTGGTCTATAAGCCCATAAAGCTTTCAGCTTTAGCAATTATGAGCCTCTCCTTAAGTGGAAAACTCCATTGCAAGCTTGGTTTTGACATTATGAGCCTTGCATGCACGTAAAGTTTGCAACTTTACGTGATAAACATGCCTTGGGAAGCTGGATCTGCATTATGGGGCCTTAACATGGCTTAAAAGCATCTGAATGGATAATGGATTGAAGGGACTCGACGAGTTGCATGGTCAACTCAGCGAGTCCGTTGAATATTGTCGTGCAAGGACTTATGCATGGACTCGGCGAGTCAACTTGGGTTTTCCCGACATTTGGACACGTTTAGACTTGGCGAGTTGAAAGGAAACTCGATGAGTCAGTAGGGGTTTTCACGACTACTCGAGTTTTGGAAGGACTTGATGAGTCAATGACTGCACTTGACGAGTCGGGTCAACATGGATTGTTGACCTTGATCGTTGACTTTGACTTTGACTAAGGATTGACTATTTAACTGTTGGGGCATTTTGGGAAGTTGGGCATTTATGAGTATGGTTCTATGGTGAATATAGGTGGTGGAGTTTGTGGCGGTGATCCGAGAGTTTGAGCTTATCTTTCGAGTCGACAGTTGCAAGGTGAGTTATCCTCGCTATACTCAGGGTCTAAGGCACCAAGACTGGTCCTTTTTCGGATTGTTATACTGATATATACTGTTATGATCTGTTAGATAGGTATCTTGGTAGATATGATGATATATGTTGCTATGATCTGTTAGATCGGTATCCTGGTAGATAGGATGATATATGTTGTTATGATTGGTTAGATCGCTATCCTGGTAAATATGATGATATATGTTGTTATGATTTGTTAGATCGGTATCCTGGTAGATAGGATGATATATGTTGTTATGATCTGTTAGATCAGTATCCTGGTATATGGAACGTTATATGATGTTATGATTCGTTAGATTAGTATTCCTGGTATATAGGATGTTATATGTTGCTATGATCCATTAGATCAGTATCATGGAAGATAGGATGTTGCTATACTATTGATCTGTTAGATTTTTTGTTGTCTATAGACTGTTATGTGATTATCTGCTATATGTGCACATGGTTGTTTGATAGGGGGTGATATGTGTATTTTTTTATATATATTTTTATGCACTTTATCTTAATATTTTGGCCTTATTTATTTTATTTTAGAACTAAAAAGTACTCATAATGCTTTGAATTATGTTTTGCAGCTATTCGTTGTCGATAAAGCACAAAAGAAAAGACTGAAGCGGAAACCGGACTTCAAAGCTTAAAGGAATCAAATTGTTGAATTAGAGGATTACGCCCCGCGTACCCTTGTGTTACGCGCTGCGTACAAACTTGCATCAGATAAGTTCAATCGCGTAGTTATCTTGAGTACGCGCCGCGTAAACCTACGTACGCCCAGCGTACTTAGGTCGGCTACAAAGACTATAAATGTCGATTTTCAGCTAACAGGAAGGGGGGATTCGACTTCTAACCTAATTTAGTCGACAATTAACTTTTGTTAAGCCGTTTTAAGGGTCTAGAAGGCGGCCGGAAGGCCGTTAAGCTAACGGGAGCAGAGATCTGAAGGATTGGAGAGCGGATACATGTCGGTAATGATATGGATTGCTAACGTGACCATGTTTAGCACTCCATTATGGTACTTTTTGTATTTAGTTTCTGATTTGGGTGTAAAAACCTTTTACTTTGTGTTTACGATTGAATGAAGCTTTGATTCTTAGACTAATTGTTATGTTAAATAATTTATTTGTGTTTAATTTATCTTGCCAAGCTTGTTTCAAGTTCCTCATGTGTTAATGATGATTATTTTCTGTTAATTGTTAAGTGAATTAAGTTGTATGAACACCTGCTTGATTTGCTAGTCTCTTATGATTTTTGATGACCATCGAGATTATAAGACTAGAAATAACGAATGTGAAACTAGGATTAACTTGGGAATAAGTAAGTTAATGTGTGAGCCTTGTTTGATGACCATCAACAAGAGGTTAATTAAATGTTTAAATTAACTATATTTACAAGTCTTGCTCGATACGAACTAAACACTAGGAAGCATGTTAGTTTAATCAATTGATCACTGTTTGAATTGACTTGTTTGCTAAAGGATTAGTTATAGTGAACACGAATCTAATCATTTTAGGAATCGGTGAACATGAATAAATGAATTTGTGTATGCAATTGTCTATGTTTTTAAGGTGGAATTTGTCTAAACCAAAGTACCTGAAGAGATTTGTTTTCCTGTTAGTTTATCGAGGATGGTTAATTAATTATTAATTTGAGATTTATTAAACTATTCTTTTCGTGTGACCTACAATCAAATATATTAAATTAATCCACCGTTCCCTGTGATCGACAACCGACTTACCTAAGCTATACTGTAATCTGACTAGGCACACTGCCTATAAGTGCATAGTTAGTCTAAGTTTGTTAGGTTATAAATATTAAAATTAGTGGGTACTTTTATGCACATCAAGTTTTTGGTGCCGTTGCCGGGGAACGGTTTGTCATTAATTTAGTTTATTTGATTATTCGTTATTTGGTTTTAGTTAGTTTTTATTTTTTAGTTTGATTTTCGATGATATCATTTCACTTGTCGGGAAGGTTCTTGTCTTTATTTAGCAGGAATTTGGGATTGTACACATTGCTTGACTTTACTTTTTGCATGGGTTTCAAGAATGAAAGCGATTAGGGAATTCTTGACCTGCTTAGCCTACTACTTTGTTGATTTGTCCAACTCAATCCATGAGGCGTAGTATAGCAAGGCGTATTGTGGTGGTTAAGTGGAAGACCGAGCTCTTGCTGTTCTTGACTAGTTAGGTCACTTCTTGTTCCACTTCTAGTTAAAGGTGCAAGGAAAACAAAGGAAATATTCTAACGGGTCCCGAAAGTGGGTGTTTTCGCAAACCAATTCTTGCATGCAAAGGTTTTTGATCAACCATTGTTGTTTGATCTTGACAAAGATAAGTGTTATGACATCTCAATTTTTTTTATCACTCATCGTGAAGTCATCATTAGCTAAAGAAATTAAAAAAAAAATAAATAATAAATAAATAAATAATTATGTTTTAAGTCCCTTAATTAAATAATTAGAAAGAAAAGGAAGTTAAATCAAAGGGTAGGAAAAAATTTGAAAAATAAAAATTATGCCCCGCGTAAGTTTAATTACGCCATGCGTAATGTGCCCCGGATCACGAATGAACATTTCAGGGGGTTGAGGTACGCCCCGCATACCCTTGAGTTACGCCCCGCGTAACACGGCGACCAGGTATATCTTTTGACCCTTTGACTTCTTCTTTATTCTTTTCCCAATTCTTTTCTCAAACTTGCACTGTGACGGCCAAGCTCTCCTCAACATTTTCGATTGTGCTTCTTTTCTTGTAAAATTCGACACACGGGTAAGTTTTTCGGTTACTCAATGGCTTTGATTTGTGTTTAATTTGATGAAATAAGCTGCATTTAGCTTTTGATCGAAATCTAGGGTTCATAGTGTTCTTGAATTAGGGCCGATTTCACTATTATGTGTTCTGATTACCACTTGAATGGATCGATTTCTGCCGATTGATTAAACCCTAGGACCTAATTTTGTCTTAATCCCGTTCCAGCTCCATCAATTAAAGCTTGGGGTCGCACGCCAAGCGTACGCCCAAAAAAGAAGAAAAAGAAAAAAAAACCGATTGAATGCCCTGTGAAGTTTTTTTTCTGTTAATTGTTTGTCAATGTTGAATAGATCAGGAACTAATAGGGGATTGATTTATCTTTTTGGTCATAAGTTTAAAGGTTGGCTCCGATTTTTTTTTTGTTTTTTGTTTTCTACTGCCTTGAACCTCAAGGTTGGTTCCCCCATGTGTTTAATTGTACCCCTGTGACCTCGGGTTCTTGATTAACTTCAAATTTTGACCGATAGGCATGTTTCCCTTATAAATGTTTTCTAATAGGCGAAGATGTTACAGGCATTGATTCATATTGTAAGGGTGGTCCCGTTTTTTTTACTGCCTTTGGACCACTCGTTTTTTTTTACTGCCTTTGGACCTGCTGTGTTCATTTGATGTGGGTTATGATTTTTTTTTTTTTGCAAAAAAAAAGGGACCGACACAGACATGTGAAGCCTGGACGTACGCCCAGCGTACTGCCCCTATCAAGCTCCATTTTTTTTGGTTAAAAAAATCAATTAATGCTGCCATATTTTGTTTGGTTTTGTGTTTTTGTTTATTTGTGCAGATTATGGCTCGAAGGACGCAAAGGACCAACCCACCCGAGGATGTGACCGATCATCGTTTTTTACAATTTCCGCAAACACTGAGCGATGCTACCCGGGCGCGTTATATCACCAACTTGAGCCTGCTTCTCACAAAGGAGATTGATATTGCACCCTCATTCGACTGGGAGTTGGCTACCAGGACTGGACTTGCTGCATTGATCCAGGAATTTTTGCAATACACACAGTCGGACGCGAGTGGTGTGGAATTGTTTGTGTGTCAGGGATAGGCACGTTTGTTCAGGATCCAGGAGCCAGTATATCGGGAGTTTTTGCTGGAGTTCTATGCTACAGTTTCCTATGATCCTAGGAAGGCACTCGATGACAGGACAGCCTTTGCTTTCAGACTGGGAGGAGTGAGCCGGGAATGCAGCGTGATAGAGCTTTCTACTCGGGTGGTTATTTACACAGCCGATGAGACGAGGAGTGTCCACTTCCCGACATTTCTTGCGGACTGTCTCACGGACCGGCCAGAAGACTATAACGAGAACACTTTTTGTGCCGAGATTACGGGAGGAATTTATACACCATCTACCGCTCGAGGGGGGATGATTCGGTCTACTACATACCGAATGTTGCACCAGTTGATTTCTATGTCTCTCACGCATCACAAGAATAGTGAGAGAGTGCCTTCGACGGACCTGTATTTCCTATGGGCACTAGTTACTCCAGGGAGGTACCTGAACCTTCCCGTCGCGTTAGCTGCATATTTGGGACGGAGGGCCAGGGGACTTCGGGGAGATAGCCCGATATGCGGAGGGCAGTTTATCACGTGGTTAGCTCGGTCATATCAGTTGCTGACGCGTGAGATCACGAGATCGATGGTGTTTCACGACATGAGGCCGATGAGTCTTCAGCTATTGGAGTCGATGCGCGTATTGGAGCGGGGTGGAGATGGTGTTTTGAGGGTTCGAGCAGATGATGTGGCGGATGAGGAGGGTGCCGCTGAGCCACAGCCGAGACGGGTCCAGCGGCGTAGACCTGCTCCTCGGGGAGCGCAGCAGGGACCTGAGCGGGAGATTGATATGCGCTACCTGGCTCAGGGCATTGACCGTCTTAGCGAGTATGTTGCACATGTGGACGCGCAACAACGGTGGCAAGGGAATGCATTGAATGCATTCTTTGCCCACCAGGGATTTCAATATTCGGTTCCCTTTCCACCACCATTCCAGTCACGATTTGATGGGGCCGGTACTTCTGGGACACAGCCACATGATGATGGAGATGACGAGTGATCCTTTTGATTTTTTTTATTTGTTTTGTGTTATTTTTAGTTTAGTAGTATTTGGTCTGTAATTAAACTTTGATTTAGTTTGTTTTACTTTTGTTTTCCATGTTGATGCTCTATGGTTGTTTAGATTTCTGCAGAATATTCGCCCTTAGGAAGCTGGCAGTAAGTTCAGCAGCTAGGTCCGACTGTTGCTAGAGAGAGCCATGTGAGAGTTCGAATATTATAGTCAAGACCCACAATTTGTCATAAGTGTGGGGTGCATCTTTATTATAGTTGTATTTTCGACGCGAGGAAGAAATATCGTTCCGACTGCCACGACGTGGTTGACACTTTCCCACGCCATGGTTATTATACATTGCATCTAATTGCAATATTTTGCACCACATTTTCGAAGATGGCGGTCTTGATTTTATTTTTCGGCAAATTTAGAAGCAGCAGTTCCAGTTTTCAGTTTTTCAGCAATATTTGAAGCAACCTGTAGTAGCCCCATTCGATCTTGCCACAACTACCCAGGGGAGTCTGTTCCTTTTTCTCCCTTTTTATGTTCTTAATTTGTTTTAGCATAAAATGAGGGCATTGTATGAAATAAGTGTGGGGTAGGGGGTCGGTAAAAGTAAATTATAAAAATGAAATAATAGTTATTGCTAGATTTAGGGAAATTTTAAAAATTTAAAAGAAAACTTGAAATAATAGTTTAATTTAGAAAAATCTAGTGATAATTTAAAATTTTGCTAATATTGTATGAGATGATCCGATGAGAACTCAAATGTTTAGTTGAGCCAATATACGTTATAGTGCATTTTTGGCTTCCCTTATTTTAGTGAAATCATGGAACAAAAACATAACCCCGCTCGGTTTGAAGGATGCAATATGTTTAGCAGCCTAAACTTGAAATGTATCTAGGAAAATTATTATCATTAACCAATAAAGGTTGAGGTTGAACGTCTCTGCTTAAGCATGTAGGTTTTAAGTGAAAAAAGAGAGGTACATGTAAAAAAAAAAAAAGAGAATTACGAAAAAGGTTGAATTTTGGAGCAAATAAAGTGAAGATCAAAAGATCAAGATTCCAAGAAATTCAAAAAGTTGAAGATACCAAGAAATCAAATCAAATAAGGTGGTGAATTCAAAGAAATCAAAGATCAAATTGTTAAGAAAGTGAAGAATTCCTAAAAAGCTCCATAGTGGTATCATAAATTGTAATTCTAGATTATGTATGCTTAGGTTGCTCAACTAAAAATAACTTGAGGTTAGGAGGTTTTCTGCGGATGGATTCGGAGGGTTGCATAAAATGAGCATTGTTCGGAAAAAGTGGGCGAGTGTTTATGAAGATTGTGAGTATTTAAAATATGGGGGGTACTTTACGAAAATTTTAGACACAAATGTACGTGTTGAGGTCTTGGCGTAATGGCTGAGTTTTAATTGGATTGTTTAGTGCAATATTGGTAAAATAAAAGTAAATTTGCTTGGGGGCAAGCAAAGGCTAAGTGTGGGGTATTTTGATATGTGTATTTTTTTATATATATTTTTATGCACTTTATCTTAATATTTTGGCCTTATTTATTTTATTTTAGAACTAAAAAGTACTCATAATGCTTTGAATTATGTTTTGCAGCTATTCGTTGTCGATAAAGCACAAAAGAAAAGACTGAAGCGGAAACCGGACTTCAAAGCTTAAAGGAATCAAATTGCTGAATTAGAGGATTACGCCCCGCATACCCTTGTGTTACGCGCCGCGTACAGACTTGCATCAGATAAGTTCAATCGCGTAGTTATCTTGAGTACGCGCCGCGTAAACCTACGTACGCCCAGCGTACTTAGGTCGGCTACAAAGACTATAAATGTCGATTTTCAGCTAACCATGAAGGGGGGATTCGACTTCTAACCTAATTTAGTCGACAATTAACTTCTGTTAAGCCGTTTTGAGGGTCTAGAAGGCGGCCGGAAGGCCGTTAAGCTAACGGGAGCAGAGATCTGAAGGATTGGAGAGCGGATACATGTCGGTAATGATATGGATTGCTAACGTAACCATGTTTAGCACTCCATTATGGTACTTCTTGTATTTAGTTTCTGGTTTGGGTGTAAAAACCTTTTACTTTGTGTTTACGATTGAATGAAGCTTTGATTCTTAGACTAATTGTTATGTTAAATAATTTATTTGTGTTTAATTTATCTTATCATGCTTGTTTAAAGATCCTCATGTGTTAATGATGATTATTTTCTGTTACTTGTTAAGTGAATTAAGTTGTATGAACACCTGCTTGATTTGCTTGTCTCTTATGATTTTTGATGACCATCGAGATTATAAGACTAGAAATAACGAATGTGAAACTAGGATTAACTTGGGAATAAGTAAGTTAATGTGTGAGCCTTGTTTGATGACCATCAACAAGAGGTTAATTAAATGTTTAAATTAACTATATTTACAAGTCTTGCTCGATACGAACTGAACACTAGGAAGCATGTTAGTTTAATCAATTGATCACTGTTTGAATTGACTTGTTTGCTAAAGGATTAGTTATAGTGAACACGAATCTAATCATTTTAGGAATCGGTGAACATGAATAAATGAATTTGTGTATGCAATTGTCTATGTTTTTAAGGTGGAATTTGTCTAAACCAAAGTACCTGAAGAGATTTGTTTTCCTATTAGTTTATCAAGGATGGTTAATTAATTATTAATTTGAGATTTATTAAACTATTCTTTTCGTGTGACCTATAATCAAATATATTAAATTAATCCACCGTTCCCTGTGATCGACAACCGACTTACCTAAGCTATACTATAATCTGACTAGGTACACTGCCTATAAGTGCATAGTTAGTCTAAGTTTGTTAGGTTATAAATATTAAAATTAGTGGGTACTTTTGTGCACATCAGCGGGTTTGGGTTGAGGCGATCTTGGTTTGTGTTGAAAGCCAACATACCCAACGAGCGGTCCGGATAGGCTGAAGGCCTTACAAGGCGGTCCAGACGTGTCGAAGGATCAGAGAGCAGTCCCGATAGACTGAAGGACTACGAAGTGGTCCAGTCAGGCTGAAGGCTCACATATGCATATTGTAGACTCGAGATACATGGTTGTTCTGTTTACTTATATTGTATATGTTATGGTTATATCGGTATGGTGTTGGTATTTTGGGGGTAACTCACTATGCTTTTGGGCTTATAGTTTTAGTTTATTGTTTTAGGTTCAACGGATGGCCACAGGAAGGCGAAAGCATGATTGTACACTTCCTCGATTGATGATTATGGTTTCCGAGAACCTTGATGGTTAACTATTTTGAAAAAAAATTGTAATAATTGAATGGTTTTAAATGACTTAAAAAGTTTTAAATTGGCTCAAATTTATGGATGTTACACACTTTTTACGTCGCACAGTGTCGTGCTGGTTTTATCATGAAACTTCGATAAGTCATAACTTTTTCGTTATAACTCGGATTTTGGTGTTCTTTATATATACGAAACCCTTGAGACATATGCTATACCTTTTTTAAGGTTATTTACTTTATCTAATCTTCTATCAAAAAGTTATTATTAATGTTCATTGTCTCTAAATTGACTAGCCTAAATATGTGGGCGTTACAATTCATTCCCAATAGACAATCAGAGTAAAAGTATTCTCAAAACATCACGATAAAATCATTGATCAATTTGGAATAAATCTCTAGGGGATGCAGTGCGATCAAACCGACTCTTTCTTTTGAAACAAGATGTACCTGAAAACATGTTAAACATAAACCATAAGCACAAAGCTTAGTGAGTTCCCCCAAAGTACCACATACCATACATACATATCAACTCAAAGTTGTAACATGTCTATTTCACCCCCGAGTCTATTTCACCTCCAATTTTATTTCAACTCAATCAGTGTTTTCCAACCGAATGGGTCTATTTCATCCTCGAATCTATTTCACCTCCGAGTGTATTTCAAATCAATTGGTGTTTTTCAATCAAACGGTTTTATTCCACCACACATACAGATAACATACAAGCATATCAATAAAAGTCACAAAGACAACAAGCACATAACGAACAAGTGTATTTCACTCCCGAGTTTATTTCACCCCACATACATAAAGCATACAATCTTATCAGTAAGAGTCACAAAGACAGATAACATCCAACATACAAAATCCAGTGGGCCAACATTGGTGCCTTCGACCCACGAGTATAGTGAAGAGACTCACCTGAACCACTCGACATAAGTTCAATAGCTACCTCGGCAACGGAACAACCAACCCAAGCTTCCTAAAGCCAAACCAAAACCAACCCTTAATCAAATACTCAATACTACCCAAGTTTGACCAAAAGTCAAACTGGTCAAAAAGTCAACAGACAGGTCAACTCAGATGACCCCCATGTGTTGTCAATTCCTTTGCCACGTTGTGGTTATTTCCAAACAAAATAGATGTGAGAAGTTTAACCGCCATGCAATAGGCCACCTTGGCTACATCATAGCTGTCGGTCAGAAAAGTTTTTCACTTCTTTAAGAGCTTAAAACATAAAGACCAAAACTCATAACATCATATATGGTTCCTATTAGCTTCATAATGGATAAAGTTTCCAACTTTATCCATATGAATGGTCCAAATAAACAAGATCTAGTCTTTCTCAAAGGAACCAAAAATGCATATTTCTTAACTAAATCCATTAAGTTCAAGTCTTCAACCTTCAAATCTGGATCAACATGATGTTTGGATGTATAAAGTTTTCAACTTTATCCATAATAATGTCTCAAGTTTTCAAGATCTAAACTTTAATACACCAAAGTAACCTAAAGGACCAAGATAACTTGCATGGTTATAAGGGAAGGTATAAGATCACAACTTTCCTAGTCCATGAGGTCCATGAAGCATTCTAAACTGATCAAAAGATTATGGAGTTCACTCAACTCCAAGATCACCCAGAAAATGGACCAAAAGTGCCAAAAACACCAAATGACAAGATCTAAAGAACTAGATAGCAAGATTGGAGCTTTATACTCACAATAGTCTAAAAATGTAGTGTCTTTAATAAATCTAAACTTGAAGCATCATTCATTGCAACCAAAAGAACCTTCTTGATCTTTAAACTTCATCGAAATATCATAAAAGCATCCAAAAGAGGAGAGGATAAAGGAGATGCTCAAATCTTGAAGGTGGAGGCTAGGGTTTCTCCTAAAGGGTCCTAGAGGTGGTGGAAGCTGCTAAAATGCCCAAAAATATAGAACTTTATGCTTAAATACATTGAAAACCCTCAAATCATGGTCTTGGACATGACTAATCGTCGTCTCGCGGCAACGGTTTTCACCCAAATTCACATCAACTTCAAATAACCATAACTCCTTCATTTCAACTCCTTTTTCAGCAATCTTTATATCCACATAAAGGTACTAATGAGCCCCACAACCCTATCTAGCTATTTTTGACTTAAAACATACCGAAATAAAATTATTAAGTCATGAAAGAAGCCTGAAACATCACTTTTCCCATTTTACCCTTTGACTCCAAAACACAAACCAAGGGCTTATATCACATAACCAATATTATCCACATCCAATAGGGTCTAAACCTTATTACCTTGACGCCCAAGACATTTACTTGATCCATTTATTATCCACAATCTCAGAATAAGAAACTTCTCGAAACAGGATGTTACAAACCTCAAAGGGACCTCAAGGATCCATAAAGTTGTCAAATTTATGGAATCCATCCAATCAAACTTTAGCAAATATGTAGAAAATGCACAAAAATCCTAGATATAGAAGCATAGGATATAAATCATGGAACTTAAACACTCAATATGGTTAAAAGTAAGTGCTAGAAGATGATGATGAGACTTGCAAGTTGGATCTATGCACCAAGGATGCTCTATTTTCCTTCAAGAGACCAAAAGCACAACTAAAAGCTCAAGAACTCAACAATGGAGGCTATGTTTTCATTGAAATGGTTGGAGGCTGAAGAGTATGCCTTAAACCATAATTTTAGAGGATTAAATATGGAAGAAACCATAAACTATCATGGGCTTGGGCTACAACTACGGTTACATCGTGACCTTCCTTTCATCACGTCGTGGCATCCATCTTGAATACATGTTCATGCAATTGGCATTTCACGTTGTGGTGATCCATTCACCATGTCGTAACACAAGTGTTTTCCCAAAAACCTTACCTTTGATCATTTAAACCCTCAACCGATCTATTTTAGAAAACGGGTTTTACAACAAAGATGGGCCATGTACCGAATGGTTTTACCACCCGGCTTTGTTATTGACTTAAGCTATTTTATTACAGGTACTCTTTCAACCTATTAGTCCATTGTACTATCTGAATCTAAGTTTGGGTTCTTCCCTTTCGCCCCTGAATTTGTTTTCCCCATTATTTGTGTCTTTCATTTACATGCAGAGTTATCAAATTATCATCATTTTTCTCATACCATTTCCCATGCATAATATATATCATCATCATATTATCACATATAACATTTCTAGCATACATTGTCCTATCATCATTAACAAGTTGTTTTTAGAAAATATAACAAGCATATCAACACATAACATGGTCATCTCACATACACCTCACACTAGCATAACCTTATTCACTCAATTCACACAAAACGTCATACAATGTATGTACAACATGCATAACACTTTCTATATTGAATTCATAGTATTTTTTAAATATTTCTTGCCCTTATATCATACTTATATAGAAACATAAACTTCATATAACATGCTAGTATCAATTTTTACACTCTATATATGAAATTTCTTCACCCGAAAACACCAAAAACACACCTCCACCTTCTTGGATCTTCACTAAAACCTCATAGATGGAAACCACACACCATGGAACTCTATTAAATGATTTTTGGCTGCAAATAAGGTTAGATTCTCAGATTTTAAGGTTAGGTTAGTTTATATACACATACACCATAAGTTACAAACTAGGTCATTAACGTGTGAGAAAACGTGATCAAGAATCATTTTATTACACTTTGGCCAACATAAATTAACTTTAACCAAGCTAAAAGGTTATCTTAACATAAAAACATAACAAAAACTAACCTCAATGAAGAAATGAGAAGTTCAAGTTGTAACAATTTATTAAAGGAACGAACATGAAAAAAGGAAATTTGTTCCTTTTCTATTCATGGTTTATTCCTAACATGTTTCACTGACTAATTAAATCTACATTTGTTACATAAATTGGAACGAAAAAAAAAAAAAGCAACAAGTTGCACCTTTAATTTTTTTTCTCGATGGAAAAACTAATTATTTTAAAAGCTACATCCATATATCTTGGGGTCATAAGATTACTATACATGACTTGTTAAACTCTAATAACGGGCTCCATAATATCTAGCGCAAAGAAACCAAACATATCAAATGTGAACGATATAAACACGTTTAGATTTTCTTTTCACAGTTTCTCATGCTTTTTCATTTTACATGATGCATCTTTTATAGTAGTTTGCCCCACTGTGAAACCCCTTTCCCTCAAACCCATGAGAGATGAAATCTATGTTTCTACACATGTGTTTTCCCCTCCAACCCATCCAAAAAACAAAAATTTAATTAGTCTAAGCGTTGACATTCCTTCCAATTGGTCAACCAAGAAGTTCATAGATGCATCTTTTTTGGCGAAAACCATAGCATGTGTAAATACATCAAAATAACATCCATAACCATATCATATTGGTACAAGCATGCCTTATGAAAAATTGGGTATATCTCATCAACCGAAAATAATGGAATCATGAGGCAATATTTATGAATAATATGATACTTCATTGGTGAAATATGTTGCCAATGCATGTTGGACTTGGGGTGTTCTTATTAGTGAAACTGCTAAAGTCAAAGCTCAAAATCATATCACAAAGAAAAGTTAAAGCATAAGCGTAATAAGAATTCATACCACATATGATAGTAATAAGAATACATAGCACATATGTTACTATCCAGTAAGATGTGGTCTTGTAACACTAATATTGGGCCTTTAAAGCCATAAACGCATTAGAGGAAGCCTTTACCGATGAGTATAGCCCCAAATCACCAAACTTAATGTGTAAAGAAGCAAGTCATCATTGGATGTCTCAAAAAAAAAGGACATCAATAAACTACCATGTCCTCGATCGATATGTGTATCCATTTATCAAAGAAGAATGTTGTCGCCTCCATGTGTATGGGTTAGCACATTCCCAGGCCAAAGAATAGTTTGGAAATACACTAACAAGATCGAAGCAAAATGAGTCGGGTCACATAATTATAGAAGAATGCATATTAAATCAACAAAGTTGGCAACTATTTTTGTAGCGAACCCACTAACAAAACTCACATCTCTACTAACAACCCTCCCCCACCCAGAAACTTCACCCTTAATGACAACCTTCCGTTTTAAACGTTACAACCATCATATGAATGCCAAAAAGAGCTTACTTTTCTATATTTAGTTGAACAAACTCTTAAGTTTGGACTAACTGAAACGTAATGAATATGAACAGATCATTATTTGTGTTCGATCAATTTGTTTACAACCCTAATTTTGAACATGATTGTTACCAACAAAAGTAATTTGTACTATTATTACATTTCAATTTAATTCTAAGAGTGAAAATCATTACTATTTTACACTTTCACTTGCAATAGTTAAAACTTTTGGACTAAACATAAAAGTTAGCATAATTACAACAAATTTGTAAGTTACCAGGAGCGGACGCAGGATTTTACAATAGGGGTTGTACGGGAGAGTTAGGGGTTGCATGATAGTTAAAAAATAATTATTTCAAAAATTTTCAAAAAATTTTCCACTGCGGCCGGAAAAATTAGGGGTTGCCAGTGCCACCGTGGACCACGCCTAAGTCCGCCCCTATAAGTTACTTTTCAAAACTCAAAACGAACGTTCCTTTCTTTGAACCAAATTTTATGATCGTGGGAAAGCTTCCAAGTCTTTAACCATCACATATTAGGGGCTTGGGAGTCAATTAGTAAACATGAAGGGTGAAAACGGGAATTTTAGTAGAAAACATTTGTAAAAGGTTTTGGAATCAAACGTCTTTACGCCATCTTTTCCCTCTAACCTCGTGGACTCGCACACTTACGCACAGTAAGCTCATCAGCTACCATTGGAGGTTATCTACACGTTCTCTCTGAGGTGACTGATTCTTCGATTCATCTTTAACCTCATGTTTCATTATGTTTTATGTTTTTAGATATTAGATTTCAGTTAGGAAATTGATTCCCCCCTAATAAAGGATTAGGGTTTATGCTCGATATCCTCCCCTATTCTGAATCAAATGATTGTTGTTTGCTCAAATTGTAAAAAACGAACACGTTTTTTTATGGATTTGATGTGTAAGTAGTTATATACGGCTGTGATCTTGTTAACTTCAAGGGTCTAAATTCAATTGTATCAGTAGGCATCTTAAATACAACATTCGAATAGCTTCCATTAAGAATTTCATAGAATCACTTCTTGTCTTATGCTTGTTTGATCTAGGACTATCGATGATAATAATGAGAATAGTTGTAGTTCATAAATCATTCACTCCTTTAGTGTGGGACAAATCTGAACGTCAAAACTCATCTGATTTGAATCAAAGGGGACAAGGTTGTAAGCTATTAACAATTTTACATAACATATGTTTTTGTCACAAACAGGATTTTCAAGCAATCATTTCTCACAAGAAACAAAAGTTCATCTCTCCAACTACACTAAACTCCTTTGAATGGCATTAGTTATAATTTGTGGTCAACCATGCAGTGGAAAGTCAAAAGCCGCCCTTTCCCTATCTGAAGCCCTAAACAACACAGAATCCAAACCAACACTCAAAATCATCAATGAAACTTCCTTCCATCTCAATCGAAACCAAACCTATGCAGAAATGACCTCAGAAAAAAACCTAAGAGGAGTCCTTAGATCAGAAGTAGACAGATCTTTATCAAAAGACAATATCATAATAGTAGATTCCCTAAACAGCATAAAAGGTTACAGATATGAGCTATGGTGTTTAGCACGTGCTGCAGGAATCAGACATTGTGTTCTTTTCTGTGATGTGGAAGAAAGTCAATGTAGAATCTGGAATCAAGAACGAAGGAAGAACAATGAACCTTCATATGATGATCATATATTTGAAGATTTAGTAAGAAGATTTGAAACACCCGATAGAAGAAACAGATGGGATTCACCTTTATTCGAATTATACCCATTTAAAGATGAAATAAGTAAAAACTCCCCTGTGATTTTAGAACTTGTGGATTATATAACAAAAAGAGTTGACTCAAAGACTAAAGATGTAAAGATTTTGCAACCCACAATAGCGACACAAAGTGTGAGATTTTCAGAGGCGAATTCTTTGTATGAAATGGATAGAGCTACACAGGAGGTGATTGGTGCGATTGTGGCGGCTCAGTCGGCGGCCATGGGTGCTCCGGCGGGTGGTGTTGGTGTTGGACCGGATTTGCCGGTTGTTAATGTTTCACGGGTGGTTGGGTTGCCGGAGTTGAGGCGGTTGAGGAAGACTTTTATAAAGTTGACTGGTCAATCGAGTTTAAGTGGGCCACCACCTCCTTCGGATGCTGAAAGTGCAAAGAGAATGTTTATTGATTACTTGAATAGAGAATTTGGAAGTGGATGAAGATTGGTTTTTTGGTAATTTCATAAGTTTTGTATGTCATATTTTGCAAAAAACCTTTTGAGTGATTGACTTCTTGAATATTATAACTTAGCGTTTATTTACTATACCTGATTGTCTATGGTACAAGTGTAATGCATGATTGTCTATGGTACAAGTGTAATGCATGTATGTACAACTACTTCTAAAATGTGGGTGGGCACATACATGTCAATTTATAAAGCCTCATGTCACCACGCACAAGCTTTATTGTGGTAAAATGAGTAGTTGACATATGCTATTTTGGTCATCACATTGCTATGATGACTTCAATTTATGTGAAAGATACTTAAACATTACCTTGATGATGATCTAAACAGAAGTTTCATCTTTTTGGAAATGTTTTCTTCTCTTTTTTTTGAAGGAAAGAAAAAAGTTCATGTCAAACAATACGTATACATATAAGGAAAATGTGTGACGGTTATTTGGAATGGAAAATACTTGTTTGGATCATGTGATATTGGACTTTTAGTGTGCCGTTTGTCCTATGAAAATTACAACCTAGTGTCTGAATATATTATTTTCATGAATAATTCATTTATTTGCTTTTTTAGGCCCTCGGTACAGGTATACCAGGCAAGAGAAGGCTTTGTGGCCAAGTGGCAAGGCCACCATGATCTTGCACACCGCCCCTTTCTTCCGTTGTGCAACGATCGTGATGGGGACCGTAGTATGTGGAACAACGGACCATGACTAATGAGAGATTGTTATCCTTCTGCCTTCTCTATCTCTTCCTGTTTATTTCTCTTCTTTGTACAAATCACGATGATAGCTCGTGTTGAAGACTTGTAGGTACATCATTGTTGGTGTGGAAGGAGAAGCAGGTGAAGTTTTGAGAATTATGGTGATGAGGTTAAGGGGATGGTCTGAAAAGTGTACCCCATGGCCTTTATGATTTAAAAGTTATTCTTCCTCAACCTTTTGTTAGTTAAGAATTTGAAATTTTTATGTGACGAAGCAAAGAAATATTTGAAAATTCGTAGAGAGAATCACAAAAATTGTCCAAATGGGGGCTATTTTAACAAAATGGTCGTCTCTTGACTTTTCCGTTTTCACACAAAACGATCTGTTACTTTACGGTGGAAAACGTCATGTTAAACTGCAAGGTGTGGTAAAAATATTACCATCGGTAATATAATGTAACACGTTTTACTGCCTTTTTTTATTTTGGTATTAAACCGTCAGTACACTTCCACCGGTCGTAAATTAGAGTTTTGTTTCCATTGTGGTGGTTGATTGGTCACTTGCAAACTTAAGGGGTTTTTTTTTTTTTTTTTTTTTTTCATAAATAAAAAATTTATCACACTCCTATCATAGGTAAAGATTGTTAAGAAAGAGAAATGTTTACATGCCTATATGACACACATTTTTCATAGGGAAAATATTTACAACACCTTTTAGTCTTATTTAAAACTTTTTATTCAAATATTTGCTATTTTTACACAAAAGTTACTTAATAGTTAATACTCCACTTTGCTCTATAAAGTCATATCCCAAGTGTTTTGTCTATGTGTGTCCAAATATAGTTCAAAGTCACTCACTGGTTTCACAAACTTCCAAAAATGTCTCAAACGTTGCTGAAGTGTGTAAAAATATGACACTAAAGTGGGATGAATGACTTTTTTTTACCTTTGAACATTCATAGTAATAGATGATATGATTAATATTGAAAGGTAAATTCCAATTTTCTTTTAATAAAGTCGTTAACGCTTTGGGTGTGTCTGGTTTGAGGTATTTAGATGGAATAGAAGGAATTCGAAATTAAATTCTAGCCTTTATTTTAGGTATTTAGACGAGAGGTGATATTTTTATTTTTGTTTTTTTTATTTATTTATCCATTTAAAAACAAAGTGTTTTGACTTTTATATATTTACCATAATTCTCTCTTTTCAATAATATGAAGGTTATAAAAGTTAAACATCTTGTTTTTTAGTGGACGAATAAAAAAACATAAGTAGAAATAACGTCTCTCATCATAAGAACATTCCCTATATCTAAGGTTTTAAAGAGGGTTAATGATATTGTAACTCGTTGAACTTCATCTTTTGGCATGATTTGGTCACTAAAATCTTCTTTTTTGATATCTAGCCATTAAAGTTGTAATTTTCATGTTAAATTGAGGCTTGACCCCACTTCTAATCAGTTTCTAATTTAATCGCTTATATGGCCTACGTGACAGAGAGACATGCCTCAAGTCCATGTGTCTTCTTTAAGAAAAAAAGTTGTAATTTGAAATTTTTTCTAAATTTTATATATGGTAATTTATCGATGGAAGATTGAGTATGTATTAATGTGTCAATGCTTGAAATTTATTCCAAGTCCTCACTACAAATTGTTGATGTATTCCATTGAAAAATCACATACCAACACCAAACATCATTGACTTTGAAGAACATATTCAAGATGCGAAGAACAACCACCACCATCCATCTTCAATCACAAGGGTTAATGAAGTCGTTTGGAATGTTTTGAGAAACATCTATGTAACACCCGTACCAGGTATGAGTTAATTCATTAATGTTAAACTTTCGTCTTTAGGTGGCCACGGTGTGGCAGTATTTTTATGATCGCGGGAATTAAATGACCTGCCACGGCGTGGCAACTATTTTGGGGAAAACCCTAATTCTTGGGCTTTGGACCCTATTTAAATGACATTATGGCTAGGGTTTCGTGATGATTCAGCCTCCATCACCCTCTCAAGCTTAGAAACCCTAACCCTAGCCTCCATTGCAATTATGAACTCATTTTGGTGTTTTTGGTGATCCCTTTGGTTTGGTGATTTACCTTGCAAGCATCATTTACATTTTCTAGCATATCTTTTGGACCTTGGTGAGTGTCCAAGAGACAACCTTTTCCTTGCTAAGTTTCTAGATCTTTAGATTGTGTTCCTTTTATTCATGTCTTGATGGGTTTGAGTGGTGAGATCTCATAAAGTTTGCAACTTTATGAATCTTCATGCCATTTGGAGTATTTGGTGCTATGGATCTGAAGTAGGAATGAGTTTCGGTGTCATGCATGGAATTTTGGTCATTAGCCCTTGTTTTGACCTAATAGGAATCCAAGACATGCATTAGATATGCATCTATGAAAAGCACAAATTTTTATGTTAGTAATGGTGTCAAGAGTCCTCCTAGAATTGTTAGACAGGATACCTTCAAGATTAAGTGCTTAATGATTAAGCCATGTTGTGTTTTTGCCTTTTTTGGACCTAGGTGTTGAGATCTTTATCTCTTAGAGAGTCTTAAGGGATAAAGTTGGGAAATTTATCCATTTAGACCATATAATGGACCAAATCTGAGCTTTGGAGCCTTTAGAATCGAAGAAAACGACTTAACCCATTAAGCTTAATGCCCACGGTGTGGCCTTAGGTCGCCACGACATGGCAACTGGGCAAGATTCGTCTGTTTTATCATTTAGTTGCCACGACATGGCGACTAGCTGAAGGTTGACATTTAACTTTAACCATTACCTTTGACCAAGTTTGACTTTTGGTTATTTGAGGTAATTTGAATAGTAGATTGAGGCTCGGTCCTTATTTATTGTATAGGTGATCTGTAGAGTCGGTAATTAGACCAGTGATTAGTTCAGCTATCATCTAGACTTTGAGGTGAGTCTTCCTCACTGTACTCGTCGGTCGAAGGCACCAATGTCTGCCCACTAGGTTATGTATCCTGGTATATATGATGATGATATGTTGGTTATATATTAGACTGGTAGATCTGTATGATTACCTGTATTCACTAGTGATATGTTAGACTGGTAGATAAAAATTTTGTTTTTAAATTCATTCAAAACATACGATAGTCATATCAAATCAGTCAAAAGTTTATAATAGCAACATATTATCAGAGTACAAATTCCTAAAATTTCAAAATGCGGAAACCATAGGGTGATGGAGTGTGATCAGGCCGGACCCTTCCCATTCGCATTGGAAGTACCTAAAACATAAATTGAAAGTTGTAAGCACAAAGGTTAGTAAGTTCCCCCCAAATACCCCATACCATATAAACATACAGTCAAACATATATGGGTGCTTGCAATCCCCTTCAGTCTGTTTCAACCAGATACAGTCAAGCACATATGGGTGCTTGCAATCCCCTTTAGTCTATTTCAACCAGATACCATCAAGCATATATGGGTGCTTGCATTCCCCTTCAGCCTATTTCAACTGGATACTAGGTCTATTTTACTCCTACCACTACCATATAATATCATAACAAAGAATCACAGAGTCATCAAGAAAACACATGTATAACTGACAATTGTCACAAAGTCAACCATCATACTACAACATAAACTAGTGGGTCGACATTGGTTCCTTCGACCTACAGATACAGTGAAGGAAGCTCACCTAATACCGAAGACAGCTGAATCTCTCACCCGAACTGCTGGAACTAGACTCCGCCTAATAATAAAATAATTAACCCTAATTAATAATTAAGGTCCAATACTCAAATTGTGAGTCCAAGACCCATAACTAAACCCCTTAAGGGAAAAAGACCATTTTGACCCTCCCATGGTCCAAAAACTTAAATCTTGACCAAAAGTCAATAAAAGTCAACTCCCAACACGTACTTTGGGCGTACTCTCTTCCTATGCAGGATATACTCCAAAAACAGGCGGGAACGGGGTCTCACTAGCTACGCTGGGCGTAGCTAGTAGTACGGCAAGCATACTCTGTCCAACCCCCAAAAACCTACCAAAATGGTCTTAATCATTAAGACATGCATCCAAACACAGATCTGACCTTCTTAGAACGTCTTAATCCATAAAGTCTAAAACATTAAGCTTTTGCATGGCTGAAAAGGGCTTGAACCTTAAAACCCTAACCTAATCAACACTCATCACCACCAAACTCTTGCATGGCTAGAAAAGGGTTGTCAAGCAACCATTTTATGAATCTACAAGACCTAACATGCATGAAAGGGTAGCTAATATGCTCTAGATGTCCCAAACTCATAAAGGTCCAAACTTTGGGACAAGAAGCTCATAAAACCCAACCATGGAGATCAAAAAGGAAATACATCAAGGTATAGACTTTATACCTTCAAAATATGCACAAGGAGGAGTAGTTTCATGATCTATAAACTTGAAAGCAACACTTCCTTCTTCAAGGGTCTTCTTCTCCAACCAATAAACACCAAAAGTCACTAATAAGCTCCAAACTCTCACAAACAAGGCTTAAACTCGAGATTAGGGTTTTGAGGGAAGGTGTATAATAAGAAATGTCTAAGGGAGTCATAAGGTGGTTTAAATAGGGAAGCAAACCCTTAAAATTGGGATTTTAAGGCTGATCTAGTAGGCCTGACGTACCTCACGTACGCCCAACGTACTAGCAAGGCTTCCGCGATCAGATCGCATGAGTATGTTGCATGTACTAACATGTACGCGCAACGTACGAGATGAAGTGTGAAACTCAATTAAATGGGACCAAATGTGCAACTCAAATAGGTTAAGAAGTAAAATGGAAATACCTGATATTCGAATGTTATAGGATCCTAGGATAGCCTAGGAAATGATTTAGTATGAATGGTGTGCTGTTTAGCAGGTTTTGGGTGTCACATTATGAGGAGGTGACTTAAAAGATCCAGGATGGTTCTTGAGGAAAGTATGGATAGGTGTGGAAGGTAGTATTGGGCCCGATCCATACTCGAAATGAGAAAAATCACAAGGATTATAAGAAGCTAGTAGAAAATTTATGTCCGGGTTTCTATATAGTGGGTAAAGTGTGATAGATTAATGATGACATTTTGGTTATGAGATGACAGTTTGGTCTTGTTTAATAGGATGTCGATGTTTGGGTGGGAAGCAGCATCCTATGAGATCTATATAGAAGACACAAAGTTACGCAGTTGGATTACCACTGAGGTTTCATAGATACTACTCGAAGAGTTTTCTGGTATCGTTGGTCGAAACATTGACGAAATGATTGCCAAGTTTAAGGAGTGAACTGCAGCCTTTCGAACTATAGCAGAGACTTTTGAGGCGACTAAGGGGAGATATCTTGATGTGGGAATGCGACACGGAAAGAGAAAGAGTGCTCATGATTCAACATTTTCAGCGATGGGCAAAGAGTTCGAGGTTGCTGGCTTGGGTACTGAAAGTCAGAGGGACTTTGATATCTGTGGAAAGTCTGGTGGAACCCATGGGTTTGCTTGCCACAAGTCCAAATGCTACTAGTGTGGAGAGAAAGGGCATGTCACCGGCGATAGCAAGAAAGGTCAGACGTGTTTTCACTGTCACCAATCGGGTCATCTCAAACCTGATTGTCTTGTATGGGTAGCGTAGGGAGTACAAGCCCCAACACCCATCATCCGACAGGAGGTTGATGTGCACAAAATTATACCTATCAGCTTTTAAATTTATAAACCTAACCAACTTTATTAATTTATGCACCTATAGGCAGCGTACCTAGTCCAATTATAGAATAGTTTATGTAAGTCGTGTGTCGAACATAGGGACCGAAAATTATTAATAAAACAATTACTAAAAGTTAAATTAAGAGAAAAAAATTAAATGGGGGGCTTTACTAATTTTGCAAGATCAGAAGAACTTAAATCAAACAACTACCAAATATCACTATTTGTAACATCCCAAAAATCACAACAAATTTAAACTTTTCAAAACAACTCATTTACTAAAAGAATTATTTACAAAACTATTTTTTCCAAAACAGTGTTTAAAATCAGAGTTTCCCAAGATCCAATCAGTCATAAAACCAGGGATGTGTACGGTCACACCTTCGCCTTGCCACAGTTCTCTAAAGTACCTGAAACAATAAACTGAAACTGTAAGCACGAAGCTTAGTGAGTTCCCCCAAAGTACCAACACTCAACAGATAACATATAAAATCAAGCATGTTGGGTCCAATCAACCATCGGGTTGGAATACCCCACACCCAATCAACCTCCGGTTCCAGTCATCCTCAGGATGGAATACCCCATGTTAGAATGCCAATATACAATGGGTCCAGTCAACCATCAGGGTGGAATACCCCAGACCCAGTCAACCATCGGGTTAGAATGCCAATATACAATGGGTCCAGTAAACCATCGGGTTGGAATAAACTCAGGCCTAATCAACCATCAGATTGGAATGCCCCCAGTCTGTTGGCTCACACACATAGTAGTAAAGCCTCAACCACCAACCAAAATATGTGCACATATAACATATAAACATATAACCAGCCAATAAACCATCACACAGATCTACAGATCACTACTTCATACTCACATCCTATATATCGGGACTCAGACCTAACCGATCACTACAGCATAATGACATTCTATCACAGAGCAGGATATCAAATCCAATGGGTAGGCCTTGTTGCCTTCGACCCATAAGTATAGTGAGAAAACTTACCTCTCGATCTGATCAATAGCTGAGGTGGTCCTGACTCCAAATCTTAGCTTTAACCGACACATATCCATCCAAAAGACCAATTCTCAAACACCATCCAAAATACACCTTGGTCAAACTTGGTCAAAGTCAAAGTTAACTAAGTCAACTCAACCGAATCAACACAAAATGCGTACACAGGGTATACTTTGAGCATTGACAACCATTGTGGAGGCTAACCACGTACGCGCTACATACTCAGATTACGCAGGGCATACGCCCAGTCTTCCCAAAAACACATTAAGAGCTTAATGCCTTAAGCTCTTACATTCAACTTCCAGATCCAAGGCCAAATCATCCTCAAGGGTCATAAAGTTTCCAACTTTAAGACTTTTCATGTCCATTAAGTACTTAACTCAACATCTTAATACATTAAGACCTTCTAAAGAATGTATGGAGCAAAACCAACCATTAAGACCCTATTTTTATGACTCAAAACACGTCCTAAGGTCTAAAAGGACGACTTAATGGGTCAAGAACATGCCATGCTCAAGAATCACCATTTTGGTACTAAGAAGTTACTTAAAAGAGTGAAATGTCTAGATCTACAAGATGGAGTGGTAAAGTTGCAAACTTTATACCTCCTAGAGGTTGCAACCAAGGATAAAACTTCAGATCCAAAGTGCTTCCCAAACTCCAAGCTCTCCACTCCACTCTCCTCTTTTTCAAGAACACCTTTAATCACTCCAAAGGATCCAAAATGTTCTCTTTATCATAGGGTTTACTTGGGGATCGATTTATCAGAAACATGTTGAATAAGAACGATATGTGAGGCTATAATGATGCTTAAATATGAGCCAAACCCAAAAAAATTAGGGTTTGCATGAACCTCACGTATGCCCTGCGTACGAGGTGTACGTCCAGCGTCACATAAACGCTCAGCATACTCCCAGAGCCCGAATTACCAAAATGACACTATGGGCCATTTTGCACCCATTCACTTACTTAAGGACCAATATGCAATAAATCTCAATATAAGGGTCAATAATGAAAGTGCCTCAAAACAAGATGTTACACTATTAAACTAAGCTAAAAAAATAATAAATAAAAAAAATAATAATAAAAAAAAAAAACAAATTCAATATTAAAGAGCACTTTTCGTTAGATCTGAATGACCCTTTTTCCCCATGGTTGTTTTCTTATTAAATTACTATTGATGGTTACCAAATTATTATGTAACCAGTTATCATGATCAAATTCCTAGTTGTTACCAATTTATGACTTACTATGTTATGATCAAACACAAGTAAACATGAAATTTGATATTAAGATGAATTTGGCTATGCACGATAAATCTAATAGTTACTTTCATGTGATCAAGTCAAGAAACCAAGCACAAATTATGGATAAATATACTCTCTAACACATGTTAAGTTACTAACTTTAATTACTTAATCTAAGATTTCTTCAACCCTGGCTCTAGCAATAATGATCATAAACCATTATGTAATAAAGTTCATGCAAATATAATGATCATTTATTACACAAAACTTATATCAAGTAAATCAAAGACAAGAACTAAAACATGTAAGGTTTTGATTTATCAACACAAAAAAACCGACAATAATTAATCATAAGTTTGAAATCAACACATAGTTTAAAGGGTTCATCATTACCAGCGAAAGTAAAAGGGTTTTAAACCATAATCATAGTAGAAAAACACATAAAATCAATGCAAATAAGACTAGTAATGATTAAATCTATAAAACAGAAAAAATTAATGTTTTTTTCTTCTAGATCTCTTCAACTATTAAGCTCCAATCGAATTCTGATCATCCAAGGGTTTTCCAAAGGGTATTTGTCGCAGCTCTCTCCATAAAATCGGTCAGAAGTCCCTCAATTTGACCTAATGTTCAAAATTTATAGTTTCCATAATTTTGCCTCCCACACCATGGAAAATAGGCTCCACGGCATGGCAATCTTATTCCATGTGTATTCTCCAAGTTATCTTCTCAGATCGTGAATGTTCTAGTCACCATGGCGTGGCATGAATTCCCCACGACGTGGGCTTCAACTTTCTTGACTTCTTTGTCTTCGATTGACTTAGCACACTCTTTCCAGCTTCCATCTTTGCATTTTCATCCATTTCATCCCGAGCATGTGTTCGTTGCTACAAAACAGATTTCAAACATATTAAGTATCTTTTGTTGTAAAATAAGCACAATTGTAGCTAAAAAATATTAATATAATGCTCAAAGTATATGAGTAAATATGCACATATCATAGTTCCATCGATGTACCATTAATGCATCAGGATGCCTACCCCAAGGGGGACAATGAAGATCATCGGTTATCAATAAGAGTCTAAAGAGTGCTAAAAGACCTCGATGAAGTCTTCCACGGTACCACAACAAGCATAGAATTTAAATCAAAGGGAACAAGATGTGCTAAAAGCAAAAGAATAAGACATAAAAGAAGTTCCCTTAAACCTTGAGGATACTGAAGCCAAAGTCCTCATAGGATCCTCAATACCAAAAGAAATCGCACAAGACTACGTAAAGTTCTTAAAAGATAGAAGAAAACCTTCACGTGGAAACACGAAACTATGACAAGTATAGATTTAGAAATTATAAGTCACAAACTCAATATAGATCCTTCTTTTAGGCATATACATCAAAAATGAAGGAATTTTCCACCTGAGAGGAACGAAATCATCCAAGAGGAAGTTGAAAAACTTATTAAGATGGGAATGATTAAAGAGGTAAAGTTTCCAAAGTGGTTAGCCAACGTTTGGGTAGTATAAAAGAAGAATGGCAAATGAAGAGTGTGCGTGAACTACATGAATCTCAATAAGGCTTGCCCTAAGGATCCTTTCCCTTTGCTGCACATAGACTCTATAGTAGATGCCACGACAGGTCATGAGTTACTAACATTCATGGACGCCTCATCTGGATTCCAAAAAATACAAATGGAACCATCTGATCAAGATGATACTGACTTCATAACCCCTACACGTATATATATATATATATATATATATATATATATATATATATATATATATATATTGATGTATTGATATGCCTTTTGGTCTAAAAAACGTAGGTGCAACATATCAAAGACTGGTAACTCAAATGTTCAACGACAAACTGGGGAACACCATGGAAGTATACATTGATGACATAGTGGTCAAATCCAAAAGAGCTAAAGATCACCCCATGGATCTTGAAGAAGCCTTCGGCATATTAGACGAATACAACATGAAGCTGAATCAATCCAAATATCAATTTGGAATGAAGGCAGACAAGTTCCTTGGTTACAAGGTCACTAAGAGGGAGATAGAAGCGAGTCCAGAATAGATCAAAGCCATAACTAATCTAAGATCCCTAACTTCAACCAAGGATATCTAGAGGTTGACAGTAAGAATAGCAGCTCTAAACAGGTTCATCTCAAGATCCTCAAAGTTGGTGAAACCATTAGATGGGGAACCACTCCTATATCTTTCATGTCTTTAAATGGTGTAAGTGTAGTTTTCGCCAAAGATCTTGATGGGGATCAACATCTTATTTACTATGTAAGAAAAGTCTCTTGGATCCTGAAACCAGGTAATCTCATCTCAAAAAACTAATTGTACTAGTTACAACTTCTACCAAATTAGGTCATTGGTTTAAAACTCATACCATACATGTAACAACTAACTATCATATAAAGAATATTATGAGAAATCCAGAAATGTTAAGAAGAATGGTGATGTAACCCAGAAATCATCACGAGGCTGATTGAGTCGAGATCTTGTATGTGTGCTTCATTTCTGCTAGCGATCCTCGATTTGATTCCTATTACACTCATAACTAAGATCGTTAGAGTCGCCACATGACTTGCATCATGAGAGCGGCCTCCGACGGTCAAGTTAGTATCGATACAAAAAGAGGACAGGAACTCGATTGTATGTGATGAGAAAGAGAGAGAGTTTGAACCTCCTTTTGAATTGTCTTAAGTGGTGTATATATAGTATAATCAAATGTACCTTATTTCTTGGGGAGAAAGCTTAACAATTCCCCAGAATTGGTCGAACCACCGAGAACTGGCTGAACTATGCGGACGGAGCAAGTTGAAAATGACCGAACTGTCCAGAAATGACCGAACCATCGAGAACTGGCCGAACCGTGCGGAAGTGGCCGAACCATATGGAAATGGCTAAACTTTCTAGAACTGACTGAACTTTCTAGAACTGGACGAACTACCGAGAACTGGCCAAACTGTCTAGAACTGGCCGAACTATCTACAACTGGCGATAATATATACATATCAACAAATGGCTAAGTGGTCAGTGAAGCTCAATACATATGACATCATATATGAGCCAAGATCTGCAATACAACCACAAGCCCTGGAAAATTTTATGGCTAAATTTAGTGATGATCTACAACCTAAAGTAGAATTAGAAACCCGACAACTTCTAGAGGAAGAAAACATGGGAAAATGGATGCTCTTAACATATGGATCATCCAACTTTATAGGAACAAGCCTCGAGATCATACTAAAATCGCCACAGGGGGACATCTTACCCCAATCTGTTAGTTGTGAATTCGATGCAACCAACAATGAGGCGGAATATGAAGCACTAATCACGAGGTTACAATTAGCCAAAGATCTTCAAGTATATGTCGATTCATTATTAATAACTAACCATTTTAACGGATCCTATGCAACAAAAGGTGAAAGATTAGCATGATACCTTCAAATACTTAGAACCTTAGCCTCATAATTAAAAACTTTAGCTTAATCCAAGTTCCTAGAGAAGATAATAATGAAGCAGACGCACTAGCCAATCTAGAATCCTCTCTAAAGATCCCTCCAGAGACCAGGATCCTGATAGACTACATAATGATCCCGACAACAGAAGATCCAATCAAGAAGCCAGAAGATCTTACCGCCCATTACGGTTGTTAACGAGGCGGTTCGGCTTGGATAGTAATAAAATTGTGAACGATGGTCGTGGGCGGGTACATCATGTGTACTACCTGAAACTGAAGCGCATTGGCAAAAAAACCAAATTGAACCATGTGAAGACGGGTAACCACGGTTCGGTTCACGGGTACCCGCTAAGTATAAATGTCAAATTCAATCAACACTACCAACTCTAGTTCAAACATTTCTTTCTAAAAAGACTAAAAAAACATGACGACGGTTAAATAACATTCATTATAATCTATTTAATAATTATAAATAATAAAAATAACAGTAAAACATGACGATGAATGTAGAAGTGCAAATTCGGAATTGTTGATAGCAATTGGTCGTATCATGCTTCTTGATAAACGCTTTTTTTGTCAATCACCCTGGCCGGATCGACTCGATTTTTCGGTTTTTTTGCACACCCCTACCGCCCATGATCAAACAGCTAGCATCGCAACAACTGAGGATCCTAATCTCCAATCCCAATACTCAGGATCCTGGACCAAACAATCAGGATCCTCAGCAATAGTCAAGACCATGGACACAACCCATGTTAGAATACCTCCAAATTGGTACTATCCAATAGAAGAAAAGAACGAAAAAGCATTCAAAATGAGTGTCTCACGCTCTGTGGTGATCCAAGGAGTGTTATACAAGAAGTCCATGGTGGGTCCATATCTAAGGTGCCTAGAGGATCATGAAGCTATGGAAGTAGTGAAAGATATAAATGAAGGGGATTGTGATAACCACATTGGGGGAAGATACTTGTGTTCTAATGCGTTAAGAATAGGTTACTACTTGTCGACCATGAAGAAAGATGCCTTCCTACATGCTCAAAAGTGTGATGCTTGCCAAAGACATAACAACAGACTTAACCAACCGGAAAAATGCCTAGATCCCATCATTTCACCTTGGCTATTCATGAGTGAGGAATGGACATAGTTGGTAAATTGCCTAAGGCACCGGAAGGGAAGGTTTTCATGCTAGCAATGATATGTTATTTCTCAAAATGGATAGAAGTTAAGGCTTTAAGAGATAATGAGGTAGTCTCATACATCAAGCGTAATATCCTCACCAGATTTAGGATCCCTATGGAGATCATATGTGACAATGGATATCAATTCATAAGTAAAATAACACGGGACTTTTGCACCAGTTGGGGAATCAAAATAATAATGTCCACCCTAGTTCACCCTTAAGCTAATGGATTAGCTGAGTTTAGTAATAAAATCATAGTCAATAACCCGAAAAAGATATTAGGTGAGAAGAAGGGAATATGGGTTGAGGAACTTCCTCTCGTGTTATGGGTGGAAAAGAACATAGTTAAAATGGAAACACGTCAAACCCCATACTCCTTAGTATTTGGAGAAGAAGCCATGATCCCTATAAAAGTAGTGATCCCAATGGCGAGATACCAACTCCAGACCCAAGACGATAATGATAAGATACTAGTTGAGGATCTTGACACTATTTATGATATAAGGAACCTCGCTACGATCTGCATTGTAGTTTATCAACAAAGGATTGCTAAAACCTACAATAGGAATAAAAAGATGGCTTGGAAATTCGAATGGGTACGAGGTTGTCATTGTATAAATGATTCCAAGTTGGTAAGAATTCCTTGGGATTAATGGAAATATTGTTAATGCGTGTCAACTTGGGTGGCATGCCAAGATTAGGTGGATAGTAAGTTCTAATCACTGAATGAGCAAAAATTATGTAACATCCCATTCCAGATTGTTTTGTGATTTAAGGGCAGTGGGCCTTAATCCGAGTATAAGAAGGTTTTGAGGTCCTGGAGGAGAAAGGTTTAGGCCTTTTTGGGTTATGGATAAGGTAGGTTGTGTGATAAAAGAGTTCAGTTTGTGCTTTAGAACCCAAATATATTGTTAAAGGAGCTGGTGCAGGCTTTTCATGAATTTTGGATCTAAGTTCAAGTGGGCTTTAGGAGGAATAAAGTTGATAGAAGTGTAGGTCTTCTCGTTACCTGTTCTTGGATATACGGATCGTCGGAAACAGATTTATAAGGAAAAAGTTAGGGCCTTTAGAAGTTTTGAGGTTTGCAGGCTTAGCTGAGTACGTTAGGTGTACACAAACCGTACGTTGGGCGTAATTTTGGAGTACGTTGGGTGTACTGACTAGGGGTGGTCGCGAATGTTCTTCAGAGTATGTTAGGAGTACACCAATCAGACCTGAAAGCTATTTTAGGGTCTTAGACCCTATTTAATCTCCTTATCTCATAACCTAACCCTAATATCTTGAGCATTTGAGTGATTCTTGAGCATTTTGGTGATTTAATGAGTTTTGGTGCATATCGTGGGAGAAGGAGTTCCTTGAGGAATCATTTCTTGGTTTGGAGCTTGTGGATCCAAGCCCTAATCATGTTGATCTAGCTCTAGAAAGCATAAAGTTTGAATCTTGGTGGCTTTCTCATGTGGATCTAGTGGGCTGATCACTTGTTATGTTTGGATCTTGAAGAAGAATGAGCTTTGAAAGAGAATAGCTTGAGCACCTAGCTTTTGGATCTATGTTCTTCTCTTGTTGGTGCATCTTCCATAGGTATCAAGTTTTGAACTTGCTTATTGTTGTGCTAGTTTTTGTTTTGGGTCCATTTTAGGGTTTTTGGTCCCGAAGCTTGAAGCTTTATGAGTTGTTGAACTCCAAAGCGTAATATATGTCTCTTTAAGTATATTTAGTGGTGTTATGTCATAAAAATCCAATCTTGGTCATTGGAATCAAGGCATGCATGAGATAGGAGGATTTTGAGATAAGGAATTGAGTGTTTTGGGTGTTTGTGACCTTTCCAGCCAAGCAAAGGCTTAAAGTCATTGACTTTATGGAGTAAGTGCCATTAGGGAGTCCTGATCTGGGGATTAAGGTAATGTCTTAACTGTTTAAGACCAAATGAGTAGAAAGAGTGAATCTAGGGAGTACGTTGAGTGTAATTCCTGTACGCCCCGCGTACTGCCCCAATGTCCCCGATGGCCAATATGGATTCGTAAGTACGTTGAGGTACCAAGAGAGGTACGCCCCACGTAACCTCACTGTGGACTTTTGGGCTTAGTATCATTTTGGGCCTTGAGTGTTGGGCCTGGAGTTTGGACTTGTTGCAATAGAGTCTTGGACCAAAGGATTATATACATGCGCTTTGGGCCCTTTAGCTGGACTTGCCATTAGATGAGAGAGAGTTGGGCCTCGAGAGAGCCTATTTATTATTAGGCCTTGGTGGGCCCAATGGGTTTTAGGTCATTGATGGGTTCGTTAGTGGACTACCTTTAGACCTAATGAGCGGGAGTTAAAAATTAGTTCCTAATTGGAATAATTGTGGGTTTGGCACAGAGTTAGAGGCTGGTGCGTGGCAGCAGCATTTATAGGGATGGTTCATCATCCGAGGTGAGTCTTCTTACTATACTTTACCTAGAGTGGTAATTATGTGTGACCAGAGCGTCTTATGTGCTTGCTTGGGTTATGCAATTTATGTGTGATATGTGTTGTGTGCTATATTATGTGATATTTAGACCGGACCGGAGGGTCCAACGAACGGTGCTATATTATGACCAGACTGGAGGGTCCAACAAGCTATGAGACCAGAGGGTCCAACGAGTAGAGACACCGTAGGATTCTCACCCAGACCGGACCAAAGGGTCCAACGAGCCATGGGACTGGAGGGTCCCACTGAGATACATCGAACCGGAGGGTCCTATAGAGTTATAGCCTCGAGTGGCTAATATGTGTATGTGGTATTTGGAGAACTCACTAAGCTTCGTGCTTACCGTGTTATGTGTTATGTGTTTCAGGTTCTTATCAGGATCGCGGGAAGGCGGCGGCTCGATTGTACACACAAGAGAAAAGAGTCATGAATGAGGATCCTGGATTTTGATAATTACTTTTGAAAATTATTTTGAAATATGTTATGACATTGACACTTGAGATTCTGAGAATTATTATATGTGATGTTGGTAATTTAAAATCGAAAATTTATGGTGTTACAAGTGGGTATCAGAGCCTTGGTTTGAGGGATTCAGATACACCATTGGGTATGTGCGGACTCAAACTTAGGATTTGAGAAAAGTTTTCAAAAGGAACGATTTTTCTAAAAATGAGTAAGAGAATTTTAAGAGAAAGAGGAAACGAGTAGTGTGTACAATCAGCCAGCACCCAAACAGTGATTTCCCAAAATAACCTTACTTATGTGTTATAAGTTGTCATGAGATATGTTATGTATGCTAAAGAGTAGGCTAGGTATTTCATATTTTAGGACTAGAGTGGCTTGATTTGTGATGCCTTTGCCTAGGAGTTAATGCTATCTGTGAATTGCTTTTGAGTATGTGCGGAGCAAGAGTATCCAGCAGGAATCCTTTTTAGAGAGGGATTTGAGTATAAGAGTAATCTAGGAGAGATACCAGGATGATAATTGAGGAGCCTATTGAGAGGGTAGTCAGATACCCACGAGGGGTGGAGTTTCTTGAGCTCAGTGATACCTTTTAAGTACGAGTATAGAAAGCAGAGTTGTAACCTAAAGTGGTTATACGTGTTGATAGAAAACATTCGATGCCCGAATGTTGTCGTGCTTTATGGAAATCTTGATGATGAGAGTCAGCTACTAAGTGAATATGACGATATTCAGGAGGTAGATGGCTGGCATCATGACGAGTTCTTCAGCAGCTAGTGGCGGAGAAGTGACAGAGCCTAGGAAGAGCCAGGGAGTGACCCTTGTCAGATGAGTATACTGATAGAGGAAGAGTATCCTCAAGGGAGCAACCAGGTATGACGGGATTGATGATTGAGGAGGTTGAGCAGCTACTTAGGAAATCTGGGATGATCCATGTGGAAAGTATGGGTGGATGTGGCAGGTAGTATGGACCCGTACTACTGAAAGTAGAGGACCCATACTCGATACAGGGAAAATTCCATAGGATCTAAGTAGCAGATGAGAGGTGATCACATGGTTCGAGTACCATGATCCGTAGCAGATGAAAGGTGATCACATGGTTCGAGTACCATGATCCGTAGCATATGAGGGGTGATAACGTGGTCTGAGTACCATGATTTGTGGTAGTTAGTGCTTATGGTGTTATCAGTTATTCCGTTGTCATTAATTAGATTGAGATTAGATGTGATAGAGTGTGGGGCCAGAGGGCCATGTTGAACTAGTTTTAAATGAGCACACCTTGAGGGGGAAATCGATTTGGTTTTCGAGAAAGTTAGATGAGATGACAACTGGAGTCGCAAGACTCGGGAATGAGTAGAGGTGGTGCTTCGTGGGGGATTACGGGTTGAGCTACGCAGTCAGCCGATAGTGGGGATGCCACTTCCTGTGACCACAGTGTGCTATTTTCTGTGAGGAGCAGAAGGGATATGAGTTTCTGTGTTTGAGGTAAACCCTGTGGGGTAGCATGTGTGGTGACCTTTTCACCAGAGTATGTGGCAGTATATTTGTTGCGAGGTATCCTTATACCAAGAAAGAGTCATTAGCGGGACTAAGATGGATGAGAAAAAGGAGGTGCCTTGTTGGGGGAAAAGTACTTTTATTAGGAGTTTTCGGTGGAAAAGGGGTATATTGTGGCGGTGGCCCCTTGTGGTCCATGTTGTGTATCGACAACGAGAATGAGGTCTGTGCTTTTATGATTATTCCCAATTTGGGAGGCGGTTCGAGGAGTTAGAGTCGAAGAGCATGAAAGGACATTATTTCTGGATTAGAGACAGATTGGATTCGAAACAGTGGGGTTTTAGTCGGTGTGTCAGTCTGTGGCCTCAAGATGCCTAGAGGCATTCGCATGGGGAGGATTCTGAGATTTTATATGGAGATTGGTTGGTTTCCTTTGGGAAGACCCTGGGATGATTGTGTAATACGTTCAAGAGTCAAATGTGACATAACTGGTGAGATAATCTACTGAGTAGATTGTGGATGTGCCAATTGGTGATTGTTCAAACCCTGAGTGGGGGAGAAATGGTTTTCCAGTAAGGGATCAGCGATTTGTTCAAGTGCGGTTAGAGAACAGATATCGAGACCTACGGTTTGAATGCACGCGACCAGGGTTATTGGTGGCCGAGGCGAAGTGTAGAGCAAGGTAATGCAAGATGTACGTGTTCAGGAAAGGACGAGTGTCCCCACGGCAGGTGGCCGTGGGACAAATACCATGTGGTGATTAGAAATTCTTCAAGGTTGTAATGGTAAAATTTGAGGCGATTGGGGCAAAGGATAGCTTCGGCAGTGAAGAACTTCGGGCTTAGCATATGAGTTGTTATGCACATTTTGGAAAAGGGTAGACGTGGATTGGAAAACCAACTCTAGGTCCGGTATGTGTATACTTGCATGGGTGGTTTTAGAGCAATACAGGAGAAAGTTTCGGATGTTCGTCAATGTGTTCTGAGTCGTTGATGATTCGTCTGTAACAGTTGGAATATTCCGAAGTTGTGAGCTGTGGGAAATGAACATTAGATACGAGATTATTTAAGAATGTGAATTACAGTAAGTAAAGGAGTTTTTCATGACGGTAGCCGTCAGGATGGGTGTGTGATTATTTGTCTATGATTAGCCGCGAAACATGGGTTAATGGATGCAGAGTGTGGCGTCAAATAGAGAATGAGACCGTGGGATGGTAAGAGAAAGTACTGTAAGGCTGCAGAGAGTTGCAACATCCTTGAGTTAGTACGAAAGGGTGTGGTGATACTGCGGTGAGTCGTAGTATTCACCAGTTAGCGAGAGGGTGTGGTGACACTACAGGGAGCTTTAATCTTCACCAGTCAGCAATAGGGTGTGGTGATACTGCGGGGAGCCGTAGTATCCACCAGGCAGCGAGATGGTGTAGCGGTACTGCGGGGGGCCGTGGTACTCGCCAAACAGTAATGGAACATTATGGAACTGCAGGGAGCCGTAGCTTTCACTGGTCAGAGGGAGAGCACTGTGGAGTTACGAGGAGCCGTAGTTTTCACCAGCCAGAGCATTGATGGGTTTTGGCTATAAGAACATCCTATGTGCTCATGCAAACCCTAATGCTTGGATCTAGGTTTCTATATTGTACATGCAATTCATCCAAGACTCAAGAACCCTAATCTAGCATGTGAACTTCAAAAATATGTTCCAAGATGTCGTACAACCTATGTTCCAAGATGATTCATAGCCAAATTGCAATTATCTTATAATTACAATTCCAGTCCCCTAAGTTTAATTAATGTCTTTTAGTCACAAAACTAATTATCAGTTGATTCTTGACTAATATTAATTAAACAATATGATTTCTCCTTTAATATATTATTCATATAATATATTAATAAATCATAATTAATCCTCTTTCTCCATAAATCATCCTATCAAGTTGCTTTGGTGAAGGCAACCCAAAAGGACCATGCACAACCGGGTGAAGTACATACCAAATATAGTTACGGGCTTAGACACTAATCCAACAGTCTCCCACTTGGATAAGTCTAGTAACTATAATGTAAGTACAATCCGATTAGCAATCGTAGCTCTCAAATACGATGTCGAACTCTGATCTTATCAACAATCGTGTCCTTTAGATAAGGGATCATATATTCCTCCATTCTAGATATCGTATAGATTGGAGACATGGATTGAAATCATTCTCTCAGTCTATGTGTTATTTCCCGATTTCCGATTTATGATGACTGATAACAGACTACAATTGAATACATCAACTTAGTCTCGGCTTAGCCAAGCGCTTAGGTGTCATCACTAAATCATCGAGGGGCCCACATATATCGCTTTTATCCCACTTTGGGTAAAAGGGACGGATAAACTTCGACTCAATGCTTGCTTGTACTCACTCACCGAATTACACACAAAAATATGTTTTATAACACCAAGTTACTGGTGCATTTACATATTATCAATGTGTAATCGACTCGCAAGATGCAACTCACACATCTCAGTTTCAAGAATATAAGATATTATCATCTCACCAATCACTCGTGATAAAATCCATGAAATGATCCAAGTGAGCGTGGGTGTAATCCAATGCTCAAATCATATTCATAAGCACTCATGTTGTAGCGAACATTTTCTATGTCTAATACACTTTAGGCAATCTACAAACCCATTCATGACAATCTTCTTTCATACCTACTCCCAAAGTATGAGAGACTGTGGAGCATTCGAATAATTTGATTATTCATAAATAATTTAATTATTCAGGAAGTCAAAACATGCAAAGTGAAACACAAGAATAATACTAATCCTATATGGCCCCAAACTTTTGAGTATAAATAAAATACCTTTAATTTAATCACCATATTGATTACTCATTATTTGTTGTTTCGGGTAATCAACTTCTTACTTGAATTATAACAACAATTGTCCTATGTTCCTAGCATGCACGCTATGTTTACTTATGGTCCTTACTTTGTGAAATAGTATAATTGAATAACATTTTTAATCACACTCATTTCACAATTCCTAATCCATTAGTGTAAGAATACAAAATTCTCACCACTACTAGAATATGTTAGATTCTAACATTTTATGCAGCAGTCCTTTTATTAATTTCACGGCACAAAGGTAACCAAGACTCGGCCAATGAAATTACAAAATACTCTATTGGCGATTGTTACAAGACAATTCCATAGTCATGAAGTCTAATATTCAAAGTACATTCCTTTGAACATCCTTCTTGCATAAAAGTTTATAATCTAGACATTTATTCTCGATATCCAACACCCAATATGGAAACATTTCCATATTTTCCATATGACATGTCATTCTAAATAGAATCTTATCTATTCATAATAACGTCAATATGGTCCATCCATGACTATACATTCAACTGTCCACAAGCGACGAATCCTTGGCGAACCTTAGATTGTCATTGGCAATTGTTTAATTAATTTAGTCAAAACCGGTTCTATTTCCTTTTTCCCTCCGAATGCCCTAGGCATTTGGAAATTCTAATTTTAGAACGGTCGAATATTATAGCATATACAATCGATCCTATACCCGAAGCGTATGAGATACAATGGTGCAATGAAAAATGTGATACTTTACCAGTTTCTTACTATAATATTGTCACAATATTTCTATTTTCCATGTTCTCAAAATTCGAACTATGATGAAGGACGTCGTAATCATAATCGTATTTTGAGAATGCAAATAATAAATATACCCTTGGCTAAATATAATTAAATTTCTCAATCTAAGCTTTTAGATTGGAAACGAAGTATAACATTCTCTCCCTTAATTAAAGTAAAAACAATTTTTCTACCCCTGCAACTTTACAAAGTGAAAGTTTTGTTTTTCTATAATTAATATTTCCGACTTGCAATACTTAAATAATAATCATGCTCCCACTAACATGATGATTATATCCATTCCCGCATAACATTTATACTCCCACTAGCTTTGACACGTATTCAGAAAACAATTGGACTTCTAAAAGACAATACTTATTGACTTCCAAAGTTCATATTTTCAATACGATGTGCTTTGATAAGAATTTATCTAAGCTTCTCAAACTTATACACCTTCCCTTGGATAGCTCATATGTGTGTCTAAACTAATTCAGAACTTATATTACTAAGTACCAAATGTTCAGACTAATTGTCATATCTCACAAATCAAACTATGAAAAGGGATGTTGTAATCATAATCGAGTTTGAGAATGCAATTTACATAATTGCTATCTCCTTAAAATCTCTCTTAGTGAAAACGTTTCCTCACAATCATTTTCATGAAGGAGAGAAGCCTTATAACACTTAGATTTTATGGTGTATGTGTTCCTATCCGTGTGAATTTGCCATAACCATAATCGAAAGACAATGTTTGTGACAAATTCAAACTCTTATGGACAAAACTTATTCATTCTTAATTTCTTGCCATCAAGGGTCCCACCATTGCTTCCAAGTTATCTAGTAGCTCACCTATGCCAGTCAATGTATTTTCATTGAACAAGGTGTTTGCCCTTATGCAACCTATTGAGAACTCATAGAACTCATATGCATAATCACTCAACTGGATTGGCATCGAAATAAAATATGTCAACATGATAGGTTACAAACCCCAAGTCGTGTGCTAGTGTTTAATAATAGGTTTACTCTTGATTAGTTCTTGAAACTTTTCAAGATCATTTAGACTCCCACTGACCTCTTGACATATAAGATTCGCTTATCAAGAGACATTTCTTCACAAAACAAATATCCAAGAGTTAGTGTGTGTCTATATCAAGACAAAACATTACACACATTTGCTTTTAGTTGGTCTTTGTCTTCTCCAAGACATCACAACTTACCAATTTCAAACGTGCAAGAGTAGGAAAAACAATTTTCTATTTCACATTTGATGAGTATGTGTCACTCAATTCACAATCTTGGAGTACGATTCTGACTTGATTTTGGAACGAAGTATGACTCATCCTTTTGATTTAACCATTTCAACAATTTCTAATTCCTATTCTTAGCCATACTAGTGCACTAATTGATTAAGATGATCAATTGTGATATGGTTCTTAATCATTAAGATGATCATAAAATCCGATACAAAAGTATTCTCCCTTCTTCTTAGATTTAAGAAACTTTTATCTTTCTGCCTAATTGATTCTTCTTATTCATTCTGCCATTCATTGAAACCTTTCATTAGTGGTCAGTTAATATGGAAGTGTGAGACTATGGGGTGGCCCGTAGAATTCATTAGTGGTCAGATAATACGGAAACGGGAGACTACAGGGTGGCCCGTAGCATCTGTCGATCCATATTAGGCAGTGAGAATGTATCAGATGTGTCACTCGCTTATGGAGTTTTTTAGATAGGTTAAACCGTGGCAGGGTAGCCCACACGGTTGTGAGTAGCCACAACATGATTAGGTTTGGTAACTGGGTGGAATCTGGTATTTCTAGATAGCCGACAGGTAAGTTGGGACCAGGGAGGTCTCGGTTCATCCTGAAAGTGGATAAGAGATAGCAGGATCTTCGGGCAGGAGCAGTGATAAGAGAAGTCGTTCATGGAATAGTTAGTTGATCGAGAGGTGCTAAGTCACTCATAGCAAGATTAATTAATTCTAGAGTAAGCGATTTGACTCTGTTGCGCATCTCTTGTATGAGTCTAATCGTTGTAGGGATGAATCTCTTACTCGAAGGATTATCTGATCCATTCACTGGGTTGGTTGTTCGGCATCTGGTCATAGTAAGTGGAAGCATTCAGTGGGTAACAGCAAAGGGACCAGCACTAGGAGTGGCTGGAGATTTAGTTACATCGAAGGATCTGTCCTTCGTAGAGACAGGAAAGGTTGTCGCTTATGTATAGTTGCTTTGGAAGACCATCGGTTGCACAGGGTAATGGTTGGACCCTCAGGATGTCAAGTGTAGAGTTCCTTTCGGGGATCAGACTCATCAGACAAGGTTATGTGTTGTATAAGAATGGTTGTGAGTGTTCAGACTAGTTTGGTGTAACTATTGTGTCCTATGATAAATATTTGAGATAAGTATCTATAGAAGACTTCAAGGACGAAGTCTAGTTTAAATGGGGGAGAGTTGTAACACCCCGTTTTGAAAGTACCCGGTTGTGGTCTCGAAATCCAAAGGGTAAGGGTGATTCGGTCTTTTACAAGTCTCGGGTTTTATCCGGAAGGTTTTAGGCTTGGGGGTGTGGCTAAGAGCGTAGGGCTTCTCGCCACCTGTTCATGGATATCAACTTCGTCAGAAACGGACTTAGAATGAAGGAGTTATGGCACTTTGAAGTTATTATCAATTTTAGCCCCTAATGGAGTATTGTGACAAGGCAGCCCATGCATGCAAGGAGCACATGCGGGTGCTTAGCTGGGTACACCCAACGTAATCTAGGTTATGCCTAGCATTTAAGGACATTTGGTCGCGAGTGCGAAGAGGTGTATGCCCACCATACGAGAAGTACGCCCAGCGTACGCTCAGTGTTTCTAAAACCCTAATTTTAGGGCTATGTCACTATAAAAGGAATAATGTGCCTCAAGGTTCAGCCTCCATCTCCTTCTTAGACAGCCACCACGAAACCCTAATTCCCTCTTGAGTGTTATTGGATCTTAGAGGGCCTTTTGAGAGCATTTTATTGTTTTGGATCCATTTTTCAAGGAAGTGAAGAGCAAAGCAAGGTAGTGGATTAAAGGAGAAGGTATATATCTAGGGTTATTGCTTTATTTCAGACTTTCTTGAGGTATAAAGTCTTGTACTTGTCTCTTGAATGCTTAGATCTATTATGGTGGAGTTTTTGACCTTTTTGGTCCCAGGGATGAAACTTTATGGTCCAAATCTGATTCCTAGACTAAGGGTTGCCACCCTTGGTGTGAAATGATTCCCTAAGACAAATATTTGTCATCTTGGTGGTCTTTTGGGCTCATGCAAGGGTTAAGACCATTTTCATGGAAGTAAAATACCATATTTGGAGTTTGCGCATGTTTGGGACATGTAAAGTCACCAAGTCACTGACTTTATGGATTAAGATGTTGAAGAGGACTTGAATCTGTAATTGTAGCTTCTGGAATGGAGTATTAAGCACTTAATAGGAAAATTAGGTTGGCAGAGGAGTACGTTCGGCGTACGTGTAGGTACGCGCAACGGACACCACCTTCAGCTAGTACGCTTAGAGTATAGAAAAGTACGACCCGCATACTCATCAGTTATGGGCTTGGTGTGTTTTGGGCCTTGGGTTGGGCCAGGTAGTGGACTTTAGGTCTTTGGGCCTTAGTGGGCCATCATAAGTCAAATGTTTTGGGCCAAGAATATATTTGGGCTTAAGGTAAGGCCCATTAGAGGGATTGGGCCCAATTTGGTAGATTGGGCCATTAGTGGGCCACTAGTAGGCTTGGAAAGCCTACCTAGTGTTGGACCTTTTGTATTATAGCTTTGGGCCTTAGATATTGACTAAACTAGACTAGGGGTAAAATGGTCATTTTACCCTAAGGAGGATTATTGATTTGGCTTTGGGCTTAAGGTAAGGCCCATTAGAGGGATTGGGCCCAATTTGGCAGATTGGGCCATTAGTGGGCCACTAGTAGGCTTGGAAAGCCTACCTAGTGTTGGACCTTTTGTATTATGGCTTTGGGCCTTAGATATTGACTAAACTAGACTAGGGGTAAAATGGTCATTTTACCCTAAGGAGGATTATTGATTTGGATTTATTGTCGTTGTGGGTAATGGTAGTTCAGGGAGTTGAAAGACCAGCAGTTCGGGGATCCCCCAACTAGCAGCAAAAGGTTCATTCGCAGGGTTTTGTAGTCAGCTTGTAAGGTGAGTCTCCTCACCGTTTGTATGGGTCTAAGGCACCAATGTCGACCCATTTAGTTTATGTATGATACGAAGACCCGGGGGTTAGCCCTAAGCATTATGCATGAAAGACCAGAAAGCGGCTCCTGGCACACATTATGTTATTATGTATGGTAGGAAGACCCGAGGGTTAGCTCTAGGCAATATGTATGAAAGACCAAGAGGTGGCTCCTGGCACGTTGTATGTTATTATGTATGAAAGACCAAGATGTGGCTCCTGACATACTATATGCCGATTAGCTAAGTAGAGTAGTATGTATGCTAGTTGTCTTTGTGATGCTTGCATGGAAGACCAGGAGGTGGCTCTTGGCACTTGTCTGTAAGATCGAGGGGGTGGACCCATGGTTGGCAAGAAAGACCACGCGTGGCCTATGGCATAATGGCAAGACTATGTTTGGCACATAACAACTTACTTGATTATGGATATGTTTGATATATATGGCTCACGGTTTGTTTAGAATGTATGGCCCAGTTGGTATGTATGGTGTGAGGTATTTGGGGAACTCACTAAGCTTTGTGTTTACAGTTTATAGTTTTGGTTTTAGGTATCTTCAGTTTTCAAGAAAAAAGGAGCTCGGGACGATTGCAGCGCATTCACCCATGTTATTCTGCATTATGTGATCTTTGGAATTAGACTTTGATACTTGTTTTAACTAAAATGTTTTCAATGTCTGGAACAAAGTTACTAAAGGTTTTCTTATAACAAAAATGAAAATTTTGCCCTTAAATTTTGGGATGTTACATGGTGGCCCCTGAAAATTGTATAAAATACATGGATGTGGCTTCTGAAACTTTGTATGCAAAACCAAGGTCTGTACCCTAGCAGTTATATGTAGGATACTAGTTGTCATTGTGATACTTGCATGTTACACCAGGAGGTGACTCTTAGACTTGTTTGTAAGAGTTAGGTTTTGGCCCCCAACTTGGCAAGGAAAGTCCATGATACGATTCATGGCATGACAGTAATTGTAAGACTATTGTTGGCACATTTTATTCTTTATTCCATGTATGAGACGTGGTATTTTAGGGAACTCACTAAACTTTCTGTTTACAATTTTATGTTTATGGTTTCAAATACTTCTGGTTCCAAAGGTAAGGGTCTGACGTGACTTTACAACATCCTCTAGAGTTTTCCACATTGACTATTTATGATTTTTACTCTGATGTTTAAATGATGTACTCACTTTGATTGGTTTTGGAACAACTCGTTGTATGGGTTTATTGTTTAAAAATAAATTTTTTTACTATAAATTTTTTTGATGTTATATTGAATGAATCTTTTAAAAAAAAGTTTAATATCATAAAAGTTCTTGTATTAAGTTTTTTTTATTGAAAAACAACAAATTCATTTTTTTCTTGATTTTTTTTGTTTTTTCCAAAAACAAAAAGGGAAAAAAAACCCTCATGTTTTTTTATTCAAAAAATAAAAACTCTTACATTTGACAAAAAAAAAAAAACTTTTTCGTAAAAACTACTAAAATGGACAGATCGAAAAACAATGTAAAAATACAAAATTTTAAGAAAAAATATAATTGATATTGAATCTGAAGAAAAAAAAAAGCATTGTATATAAGATCGTTTATCATATTAACCCTAAATATACTTTGTTATGGTGTATGTATGAATTTTTTAAAAACAGCCAAAGATATAAAAAAAAAAAAAAAAAAAAAAAAAAACACGAACTAGAAAGAGCTAGAATGTGAATTACAAAGAGTTCAAAGGGGTTTTAACCCAACAAGTACATGAACTCGCACCAACCTTATATTTGAGTAATAAATGATCTAAATGTTCAACCTCCAATTCACAAATGGGGCACATAATAGAAGAAGCCTCTAACCTCAATTTCAAAAGATTGAGGAGAGTTGGAAGTCTCTCTTAAAACCCGCCAAATCAAAATATCCACCGTCCTAGGAAGAAAAAACATTCATCTAGTCACCAAACCCAAATTTGGAAGGTTAATATCATCAATCCATCTTCTAATAGCACTCGTCGTAAAAGCACAATCCTCACCGATCACCCACACCCATCTACACTTTTAGCATCGAGATTCACCACCGCTAAAGAATCAATTAAACTCATGTATTGAAACATTTCGCTGCCACCCCTTAAAGGACGCCTCCAATTCCAATAAAATACCCCATCTTTCATGTGTTTTTTTAATTAGATAAACTTTATCAAAGTTGAGTTGAAATAATCTAGAGAAACGTTTCTCTAAAGTACTATCACCAATCCAACTTTGCTTCCAAAAAAAAAGTATTCCTTTCATTCTCAACAATCCTTTAAAGGATTGAATTCACCACAACACCTTTTACATGAAGGTAAAACACCGAGGTAAGTGTTCTAGCCCACAAACCTCCACAACGCCAAGTACTTTTAGCTTGATCAAAACCTCTATTACCACCATATAATTGCTTAATAACTTGAACCCAAAGAGCATTTTGTTCAGTATAAAACCATCATCGCCGTATCTTGAGTAAAGAAAAATTTAAGAAAACCAAGCTTCCAATATCCAAGCCACCATGTTTCTAATCCACCAAAACTTTATACTAAGCTATCTAGTGTAATTTTCGATTATTATTATTAGTACCACCCCAAAAGAATTGATTTAGAAGAGCTTTTAAATTTTTAGCACCTTGAACTGGCACTAAAAACAAAGACATATAAAAAAAATACCTAAAGGACCCAAATTCGATTTCAAAAGCAACAACCTTCCTCCAATAAAAAGCATATATACTTTTTTTAGGAAATTTTTTTGTGAAGCATAAAAAATACACAAAGGACCCAAATTCGATTTCAAAAGCAACCACCTTCCTCCAATAAAAAGCATGTGTACTTTCTTTTTAGGAAGTTTTTTTGTGAAATTTTCCTTTATCTCTTTCCATCCAATCAATCTAGACATATTTTGACCAAGGAAACCCAAGTAAGTAGAAGGAAATTTATCAGCTTTACAACCAACCAGGTAAGCATATTGTTCAACTTCTTCAAAAGGAACGGATACCCCATAAAGTTTCGATTTGTTCATATTAACCTTCAACCCCAAAACTAAGTAAAAGCAATGTAAAATTCTAATATTATTGCTAATATTACATTTTACCCGATCACCAAGGAAGATAGCACCATCAGCGTAAAAAAGATGAAAGGCTACCATTTCCGACCTTCACATCAGAAAATAAGTCAACTTCTTTTGCATCATCCATTGTTATATGAAGGTCTTCCATTACTACAATTAAAAAAAAAATTAAGACAACAGATCTCCCTAACGAAGACCACTATTAGTAGGACTTCCATTAACAATAATAGAAGTCCTAGACGAAATTAAGCAAGCTCTAATCCATGTACGTCATTTTTCCCCGAAATTCATAAAATGTAACATAGTATCTAGATAGGATTTTTCAAAATCTATTTTGAGAAAGCATCAACTTTTTCTTTTTCTTTCTATACCAATCAATCAATTCATTCACTATTAGGGAGTCGTCTAAAATTTGTCGATGCTTTATAAACGCCGATTGTTCACCGCTAACTATAGATTAATAACTTTTGTTAATCTCAAAGCCAAGATCTTTGCAAAAAATTTATATTGAATACCAATACGATTAATATGATGATAATCATTTAAGACGTCCATACTATTTTTCTTAGTGTATGTATGGATTTAGTTGAAGTATAATAATGTAGAATTTTAGAAAAACTCTTTTAAATTTTAAATAATTTATTTATTTAAACTTCTATTTGTTACAAACTTGTAGTATTTAAAAGCAAATTCTTTATAGTCCCCGGATATTTAGTTTACCTCTTTTTTTTATATAATTAATTTTTGTTTACCTCTTATTTTGCGGATCATATCTAGAATTTAAAAAAAAAAAAAAAAAAAAAAAAAAAAAAAACTTTTATCTAAAACTACCATTAAATACGGACCATGGAAGAAAAAAAAATTATACATATGATGTCAGATTCTATGAATAAGTGAAATATATTAATATTTCCGAAAGACGACATTTGGTCACATCAAACATTACTTGTGATCTAATTTATCTTTTTAAAATCAACATCGAAGACAAAGAAGAGGCTGTGAGATCCACCATTTGGTACCTTTGAAACATAGATTGATTAATTAAATGATATTTATTAAGGATTAATGTTTACTATATAAAGTATAATCAATTGTTATTAGTAGATTTCTAAAACCTTTGAAGCTGAATTTAAATATCTTTGTTAATATATCAAGTCATTTAAACACTTCAAATATATATATTTTGAGCAGTATGATTAAAAACTTGTACATACAAAATTTTAACGTGAATATTAATATGTGATTGTTCGTATATTTGTTGATGAATAATATCATATCGTTGTATATATACAAAATTCATAGTAGAATAATAACATAAAATAGTGTTCTCATTTGAACTTAACCCATATATATATATATATATATATATATATATATATATATATATATATATATATATATATATATTCACGCCCGCTTCTGGAATTCGTCAAAAAGGGACATGGAAGCCACAACAAATCAACAATCATCTTTCACGTGTGTTGAAGTCGAGATAAGTTACCCCTAAAGACCACAAATAGTGGCATTCTTTACTACCACTAACTATGAAGAGTTTGTTGCTAACCGAAACCTTAACAACTTCTTATTTATATAAAAAGTAAAACAATAAACTCTTTTAATTTTTCACCATTTGGATTGATCAAATAACTCATGAAAAACATCCTATTTATTGAATACAACGGTCATATATTCCATAACAATCTAACACCTTTTTCAAATACCTAGGAAACGAGTATCTACTTTCATCTAAATTGTCATCGAACAAAAATATACATTTTTGTTGGGATCTTTGGATCTTGCACCCCATATCTTTTATCTACCAAACCTAAATCATTATCTACTCTAATTAGAACGATCAAGTTGTTTCTTGTCCCTCATGCCATCTTTTAGTTGCATGTCACTTCTTCTTTGTTTGATGGCAATGTCGATATAGCTTAACCATTAAGTTGTTTCTTAGTTTTTCTATCATCTTGCAGGACATCTAAACATTAAGACATAGGTACACCGACTCACGAAACACTCTCTAAGATAAAATGTTTTGGGTCAATGGCCTAAAACCCACACACACGCATCATTTTTTTCTTGATCGGATGGTAGCACTTGATTGAATGACAACTCAGACAAGAACATAATTGTATATTCTACATTGAAACTATATATACAAATGAATATGGATATTTGATCTTCCAAATAGACACATGAAATTTCATCCCAATTAAAGAAATCTCAAGTATTTTACATTTAAAACTATAGAAACAACACGTATAAATAGGCACAAAACCAATTTGGTAGTGGCTACTATAAAAAGTAACAGGGACAAAATGACATTTTTTTTTTCAATTAAGAATTTCAAACTAACTCAAATGTGAAACCTAAAAGATACAAAACTGTAAGGTGCGTTTGGTCGTGGAAAACTATTTTCATTTTCTAAGAAAATGTTTTCAGAAAATAGAGTTGAGTTTTCATTTTCGATTTTCAACGAAAATATTAGAAAATGTGTTTGGTTGGAAACGGTGGAGTTTTCATTTCCATCTTAGAAATTTGGAAAACTTAGAAAAACTATAAAACTTGTTTTTTCTAATTTACATACAACTTAAAAAACTGTAAAATTTTATTTTCTTAGAAAACTTTAGAAAACTAAACGAACCAAAATCGTTTTCAAAATTTCCCTTTTTCTTGGAAAATTTTTATAGAAAATTGGAAAACTACCATTAAGGTGCGTTTGGTTGTAGAAATTTGTTTTCATTTTCCAACAAAATGTTTTCAGATAATAGAATTGAGTTTTCATTATCAGTTTTCAATGAAAATTTTAGAAAACGCTTTTGGTTAGAACCGGTGGAGTTTTCATTTTTCAACTTTGAAATTTTGAATACTTTAAAATTTTGTAAAAATCATTTTTCTAATTTACATACAATTTTGAAAACATAAAAAATTCATTTTCTTGGAAATTTTTTGAAAACTAAATCAGCTAAACACGTTTTCAAAAATTTTATTTTCATTTAAAAATTTTCATGCAAAGCTAGAAAATTTTTCACAATCAAACACATTCTTAGCTTTTTGTTTAAACATTTTCATGCAAAACTAGAGAATTACACAATCGTCCTTACAAAATATGTGGATATTTTGAAGAATAAGGAATCTTTTAAGATATATTGCCATAAAAAATAAATTAAATTTGTCTTTGTTGGAATATTTCCTTGAGTTCCTTCCAGATTGCTTCAGCTGTATTGAGATAGATCACAGAAGTCGATATCTCTTTGGAAATGGAATTGAGAAGCCACGAAGCATAATTGTTGCCGGTGAGAACTTGTGAGACAAGAACTAATCCTCGATTGTCAGAATGATGCAAATAATATGGATCATTTGCAGAATTTTGATCCATATTATTGCTAGTTTGAGTCGGATGAACATATTCTCCAGACATGATCGAAGAAAAAAAAACAGAGATTCAACCAAATGAAAATCAAAGAATGAAAATCAATGAAATGTAAACATGAAGATTGAAGAAAAAAATCAATCGAAACAAAAAATCAAATGATCTAGATGCGGAAAGATCAAATGGTCATGAAATCAAATGAATTGGAAGAACAGAGTGTGACACAGACGAGAGCATCAACTCTGATACCATATTTGAGTTCACAGAAAGATGAAATTATTTCTCTCATTATTTAATTTCATCATTATAATCTGTTTATATACAAGCTCTAAACATAACTAAATCACACTTCTTAAATATGGTATTAGAGCTGATGTTTAGTTGTCAACGAACACGTGTATAAATATATCTAATATTGCCATAAAAATTAAATTAAATTTGTCTTTTATATATATATATATATATATATATATATATATATATATATATATATATATATATATATATATATATATATATATATGGGAAAAGTGAATATACCCTTAAGGGTATGTAAGCTTAGGTACCAAACTCATTATAATACGTCATTTTGTTTAATATATTCATTATAATGTTCTTAAACTTCAACCCTTGACTTGATTTACTTTCAAAATTTTCGAAATTTCATTATTATCTTCCTCTTACATCACATCTTTTTTCCGAACACCTACTAGGCTATATATAGTATAGTTGAAAATGAAAATTATGTAAAAGGAATATAAATGTGAAATTGATAAAAATCTTGGAAGTAAATCAAGTTAAAAGTTGAATTATAAGAACATTGGACAACTACAATGAATATATATGATACAAAACGATATAGTATAGTGAATTTGGGTACCTAAGTTATATACCCCTAAGGGTATATTCACTTTTCCATATATATATATATATATATATATATATATATATATATATATATATATATATATATATATATATATATATATATATATATATATATATATATATATATATATATATATATATAGCTGTACGGTATATATATTCAACTAATATCTTCAGTATCATTTAATAAACGGTTAATTTTATTCGATATAACACTCTTTGATAACTAGTAATCACCGTATAATTGGTATGTTTGACAATGAGTTTTTAATGATTTTTTGTTTTTCAAAATCAAGTTGAATTAAAGAAATAAGATTTATTTGAAAGTACGAGCTTCAATTTTAAATTTTGAAAGTTTTTAGGAGCTTTTTAGATTTTATGTTTTATGTTATTTTATATTTTTTTAAAAGTTTATAACTATTTTATCAAATATTTTATGTGAATAAATGATATACTATTTAGAGGTTAAAGATTGTAGCTACCACATCTACCAATTTCTAACTAATGCTTATAAGTTATAACTACTTTCAAGAAACATACCATATAATCAACTCAATTATATATAAAATAAAATGTATTGATAAAAAACACACACATTATGAGTATCCTCTCCGCCACCAACTCCAATAAAGAGTAGAAAAGGTGCAAAAGCCGTGAAACAATTATTCCCATCATTTTATTAATTTTTTTAAGAAAAAACAACTTTTGTATTTTTAAATAATTTCTGTTAACAAATGTTTCTATGGTTTTTTACCCAAAAACAATACCCACCATCATATTAATTAAATAATTGTCATCCGGTAAATAAGCTATCAGATTTGATAACTACTCAACAATTTTTTTTTTTTTTAATTTGTAAACTATATTTTTTCAATATTTACTGACTTAACGATTTCTTCGATGTTAACATTAATTCGTTCATCTATCGGATAATTCAATTAAAATAACATACTTTATACAACTTTAAGAAAAATAAGATGTAATATACAAATCCTTTTTGTTGACGTAACAGATAAGAAAAATAAAGTCCAATAATCATTTCATGTTATTTTGATATTTATCTTATGAAAAAAGTAAACTAATGCTTCGTCGTCGACAAATATAAATATTTCCTTTTATAAAGATGTCTTATTACCGTTATTCCGTTATTCCGAAACAATGTAGTACCAGATGTCGATTATACATTTATACTCCAGTATAAATCTAATTATTTTATAGTTAAATAATATAATATTAAATTCAACAAATAGAATAGTGGTAGATCCCCATGTTAAAATTACTGAACCCATCACTAAAATAATCAAAAGGCAAATACTTTTTTTCTTTTTATCCATGGACTATCAAGTAAAACAAAATTTCCTTTTTGTAATATAAATATTTATTCTTATAATGAAATTCATACCCCAATCATTTTACCCACCGACTCCATTATTCGACAAAAAGAATTACTTGATCACTATTTTTTGAGATCAAAATACATCAACATGTCATTTTTCATAGAAAAAAAAAGGTATACGTCTAAAAAAGTAGAATTGATTAAAAGGAATACCAAAAGTATTATATATATATATATATATATATATATATATATATATATATATATATATATATATATATATATATATATATATATATATATATATATATATATATATATATATATCACCTTGAGAAAACTATCTTTGAAGACTAATCATTAGAAGAAGTTCCCGAATTTATATTTTATTTTCAATTTTCAATACTTTTTTTTTATTTATTATTATCGAACTGTTTGATATATTTTTTATATATCGATTCATGATTACCTTGAGAAAAACTATCTTTGAAGACTAATCATTAGAAGAAGCTCCCGAATTTATATTTTATTTTCAATGTTCAATACTTTTTTTTATTATCGAACTGTTTGATATATTTTTTTACTTAGTCTGAAAAAAAAAAAATTGAATCACACTCTTATACCACAAATAAAACCCAAAAAATAAAAAATAAAAAATAAAAATAAAAATAAAAATAAAAATAAAAACAATAAATTCTGCTTTGACTAGATCTGTGTGTTTTAATTCCTTTTACTAACGCACCTATAAATCTGGAAATTTAGATAAAAAAAAAAAATCGATAAACTGTAATTGCGGGTTTCTCTCTCAAAAAGAGCTGCTCTGTCTTTCTCTCTCTACTCGTCAATTGTGAATCAGAACTGTTAGTGACCTTTGTCTTCCAAAAGCTGATAAAGTCCAGGCATACAATTCTCCTCAACGCCCTGAGTAATTGCCCAAAACCCTAATTAATACGGTAGCTACTCAATTATGCTTGTAAAGATTTTGGGATTGATGTGCAAACTATCTGTTACTTACATTGAGCGACGTGTTTCATTTCTATTGATTGATTGCCTTTTTTTTGTTTGTATTGGATCAGATCCGTCGAAATTGTATGAACTGAGCTCGAATTTTGATGCCAGTTGCATAATTCTGTTTTGTTGTTTTGTTGTTTCTGATTTATTGCAGGTTGATCTGAAGATATTTCTGGTGGAATTCATTGATAATTTAAGAAATCTCAAACGTGATTGGTTGCTCGATCTATTTACCTTTTTATTGCGATTTGGATGGTTTTCTGGCATGCGATTTTGCAGTTAGATGTCGTGATCTTCAACCGATTAACAAAGACACTGGAATTTCCATAAGCATTGGAAATTAGCTGTTTTACAGTTGAATTTCCAGCAGCTTTTATGTTATGATAGGTTACTGGTTTCGTAATTGGTGGAAATTTAAGGCGGAACTTTAAGTTGGTTGCAGAATCTGGATATGAGAATTCCTTTGTTGAATAAGCTTTCCATATTTTCTGGCACTAGACCACCATTAAACTGGCTACTCTTGTGTCTTGTTAGTGTTTTTGTGCTTATTGCTTTGTTAGGTTCATCTTCTTCTGGTGCTTTTGACTCTGTCACCACTAGTGTAAAACCAGAAGTTTATACAAACTATAGAAGATTAAAGGAGCAAGAAACAAGCGAATTTTTGGAGTTAAAGAGCTTTGCATCTGAAAATAATGATCTGAAAGAGATTAGGTTATGTGGAAGGGAAAGAGAAGACTATGTTCCTTGCTATAATGTGTCTGCAAATCTGTTAGCTGGATTTAAAGATGGAGAAGAGTTTGATAGGCATTGTGAAGTGTCACAAGATCAACCATACTGTTTGGTTCGTCCTCCACGAGACTATAAAAGTCCCTTGAGTTGGCCAGTTGGTAGAGACGTGATATGGAATGCAAATGTGAAGATAACCAAAGATCAGTTTCTTTCTTCTGGAAGCATGACAAAAAGGTAATTATTCTTTAATTTCAATCAGGATTAACCCAAATTCTCAAATCCTCAATCCTCATTCACATCTTTTCCTTAATCTTCTTCTAACAGGTTAATGCTGCTTGAAGAGAACCAAATTTCTTTTCACTCAGATGATGGATTGTTATTTGATGGTGTCAAAGATCATTCGAGACAAGTTGCAGAGATGATAGGATTAGGAAGTGATGCAGAATTTCATCAAGCTGGTGTAAGTGTTTGTTAACCATATGATTGATAATTCATAAGTTTATCTTAATTTCCTTTTATGATGTAATGCAATTTCTAATGTTGTTATCAACAGGTGCACACAGTGCTTGATATTGGTTGTGGTTTTGGAAGCTTTGGGGCTCATTTATTATCATTAAAACTAATGGCTGTTTGTATGGCTGCATATGAGTTAACTGGTAGTCAAGTTCAGTTATCTCTTGAAAGAGGTCTTCCTGCAATTATTGGCAACTTCATTTCAAGAAAACTTCCATTTCCATCTTTGTCATATGACATGATCCACTGTGCACAATGTGGTGTTCTATGGGACAAGAAAGGTAGTTTAAAATTAAATCACTTCTGGCATGATTATAGATTATGATTTATGAAAATTATTATTTTTTTTTTTTAATGTGCTACTACTGTTTTCATGAATCAGATGGAATGTTTCTTATTGAAGCTGATCGGATACTAAAACCTGGAGGATACTTTGTATTACATAGAACTTCATTAAATATGGAAAAAGGAAGCCCAATTGAAGAGTTCACACAAAAAATCTGTTGGACACTAATTGGTCAGCAAGAAGAAACTTTCATCTGGCAGAAAACTAGCGATCCCCAATGCTACTCATCTAAGTGAGACTTTTTTTTTCCTATAATTCCGTATTTACCCTTTTCCATATTTGTCGATATACGATTTATTGACATTTATTTGGTTTGAAATATCATAGCACACATGGCGCCATTCCTGTTTGCAACGAAGAACATGAAGATTTTGATATTCAATCGTATTATCAGCCACTTGAATCTTGCGTAACAGGGACATCCAGCAAACGGTGGATTCCCATCCAGAATAGATCTTCAAATTCCCAAATTACCCCTGATGAGCTTCGGATTCATGGAGAGTATTTTTTTCTGTAACTTTTATTCTTGACACGTGTTGAGCAAGTATTGATCCATGTTTGTTTATGCAGGTGTTGAGCAGGATGAATTGTATCAAGACTTTGAATCTTCAAGATCAGCTTTGAGAAATTACTGGTCGTTACTCACGCCGTTAATTTTTTCCGATCATCCTAAAAGACCAGGGGATGAAGATCCGTTACCTCCTTATAACATGATTAGAAATGTGATGGATATGAACGCACGTTACGGAGGTTTAAACGCTGCGTTTTTGGAAGCGGGAAAATCAGTTTGGGTGATGAATGTTGTTCCAATTAGGGCTCAAAATTCACTCCCTCTTATTCTCGATCAAGGTTTCGCAGGCGTTCTTCATGACTGGTAAATATAATTAGCTTCATTCGACTCTTGAAAATAATCAATTTAGCATGATTTCTTTTCCAAATAAGGAAATGTCACAGATTTTAGAAAAAAAAAAAACCCTAAAAAAAGCGAAGTGTTTTTTTATAACTTTTTATGATATTTTGTATATACATTTTCTGAGATTGGACGAATTTTAAAATAGACCATATATTGGATCCGTTATGATAGTGATTTGAAGGACAAAAAAAGGTGCCAGTACCACTTTGTTTTTTGCAAAAAAACAAATCAAATAAAATTATCAGAAAACCATCATCACTCCCAGTCCCATCGCCATGTGACTACGTGAGTAAACTGCAGTTCTGAACTTGGTTTGCTGAAAATTACGCATATGATCCCTGTCTTGAATTTTCTACATTTTTTGTCCCTCAAAGAATCTTCCGTGACCCTTTTCATCCCTGGAATGAATGCAACAGTGTTGACGCTAGCGTCCATTACAAGGATGAAAAAAACTTCAAAAATTCAGCAAATGAAATTAACTAAATTACCCCTGTTTAATTTCCTTGTGATTGAAAATAGGTGCGAACCCTTTCCTACTTATCCACGAACATACGACATGCTTCATGCAAATGGGCTCCTCTCAGACCTTATATCAAAGAAATGTAGCACCACAAACTTACTTCTGGAAATGGACCGAATTCTACGCCCTGAGGTTATTTTTTTATTTTTTTTACCTTCAAACTCCCAATTTTAACTGATATGAAATAAACATTTATATTTTTCACAGGGATGGGTTGTTCTCTTAGATAAAGTGGGGCCTATTGAAGACGCGCGTACAATTGCTACACAAATACGATGGGAAGCAAGAGTAATCGATGTGGAAAATGGCAGCGACCAAAGGTTGCTCGTTTGTCAAAAGCCATTTCTGAAAAAATAAGGTTTTACTTTTTTAATTTTTATTCTGTATAAAACAAACTCCGGTAATTATTATTTATTCAACACCATTCACATTCCACGCAACAATCACGATATTGTAAGCTGTAGATTACACAAAGTTTTGATTTTTTTAACTTTCCCCATGTTTCTTTAATTTTTTTTTTTGTAATCAGACCTACGTTTTGTAAGAAACGTGAATGTTAAATTAAATGCAAGTGTTGGTTATATCATGTTACAGTTTGTGAATTTCATCTATCTCTTTCTCTTCGTTTCTCCCTAGTGGCCATTTTCTGACCATATCTTTCAAATATGTCACCTAAATCAAACAAACCAACTTCTCTTAATTTCTTCGACATCACCTCAAACATAACAACACCTTCTTCGTTGGAATAATAATGCAAGAATTTATTATAATCAAATCTAGGCACTTCAACTCCTCGATTCATCACTCTCTCAACATATTTACTAGCTTCCAACGACTTCCCAGCCTTAACTAACCCACCAACAAAAATCGTGTCAAAATTAATCAATGGGTCATCTCCTTTTCGCCCTCTTTTACCTAAATGCCCTTGCAATAGCATTACATATGTGTGCATTGTAGGCTCACACCCTCTCCTTATCATCTCCCTAAACACATTTGTTGCTTCATTTGCCTTTTTTAATCTCAAGAGTCCTTTGATTAAACCATGGTAAACACTTATATCGGGTCTCTCAATTGATTCGGCAATGTTATAAGCTTCACGGATTCTACCGTTGCTTAAAAACCCATAAATTAATGAACCATGTATTGTACAATCTGGTTGTATACCTCTCTCACGCATTTCATCGAACACCTTCCGTGCGTGACCAAGCTTCCCCTTTTTACACATCCAATGAATCACAAGCTTGTAAGTCGAAAGCCCTAAATCGTCAATGGATTGAAAAAGCTTCATTGCTTCATCGAATCTATTTGTTTTGAAAAGCGTTTCCATCATCTTTTCGACACCATCGATATCCACATCAAAACCTTCATCCACCATTACATTCCATATCTTTGAAGCTTCAACCAAATCACCGACGTCACAAAACCCACGAATCAAACACTTGTAGGTGAACCCATCTGGTTTAATCCATTCCTTCAATTTTAAAACAATGTGTTTAGCTTCTTCAGCAAGTTTACACCCACATAAAGTCTCAATCACTCTGTTCAGAGTTCCTAGATTATAATCGTAACCGAATCCATTCATTACGTGAAAAAACTCGACACATTTCTTCATCTCCCTCGCGGACGCCAACGTTTTAATCGCTATCTTATACGTTTTATCTGTAACCAAACGGCTATGCCCGATTTCATTGATCAGATCCCATAAAAGGTCGATGTTTCTGGATTTTCCGACGACGTCAAGCATTTTGTTTACTGTGACGGGAGTGTGGTTGAAGGTTTGGGTTTGGGTGAATTTGTGAAACTTGTATACGGGTTTCCAGGAGTAGGGGAATTTGTTGCAGATTTGAAGGAAGAATTCATGGGTGAGGTCAAATTCGCAGCGGGAGAGAGAGGTGTGGAGTCTTGATTCCGGCGAGTCTTGTTGTTGGTAGAGGATGGTGCAGACGCGGAGGAGATGTGATGGGTTGACTGGTGTTAAGGGATCGGGAGTGGTGACTGGTGATGGAGGACATGGTGTATTATAGTCGGAGGGGTTGCTGGTGGTGGAGTGAAATAGGCGGTGGTGGACGGAGGAGATGCGTGTGACCGGGCTATGAAATTGGAGGCGCCTGATCATTTTGTACGAAGATGCTACAAAACTATCTCAACACGATCGAAGTTGATAATATCATAATCCCTAATTACTTATTTATTTTAAGCCAAAAAAAATACCACTTATTCGATGATAGTAGAGCTTCGACCAACCTACCCATAACACTATTTAGACACTTAACACTTATTCGATGATAGTAGAGCTTCGACCAACCTACCCATAACACTATTTAGACACTTAACAGTAGATTGGTAAAAATGGTCTTTTATCCGTTCCATGAGTTTGAGAGAGAGAGTAACTCAGTCGTGATTTAAATGTTGATTTGAAATTATTATTTTATGTGTTAGGCGGGGTTAGTTCGAGATTCCTATATGAATATATTTCTTACTTGATTATGAGGTGAGTCTTCTCATTATATTTACCATGAATGGTATCTTTGTGTAACCGAGATGTTTTATGTGCTTACCTGTGTATTTTGATATTTTGCATTATGTCTTGGTGATTTATGTTGAGTATTGTTATTATGAGCTTACTGAGTCAGGACTGGAGGGTCTGCCCGAGTTGTGGGACCGGAGGGTCTCCACCGAGACACATTAACCGGAGGGTCGCATCGAGTTAGGCTTGTGTAACACCCTGTTTTGAAAATATTCGTTTATGGATTTCAGAGGCCAAGGCTAGGGGTGTTTTGGTCTTTTATGGGTCTTGAAGTTTTATTCGAGAGGTTTTTGGGTCGGGATGTGTCGCTAGAAGCGTATGGCTTCTCACCACCTTTTCGTGGATATAAAGTTCGTCGGAAACGGACTTGGAACGAAGGAGTTATAACACTTTGAAGTTATTGGCAATATTGGTCCTTAAGGGAGAAAGATGGCAAGAAAGGACCGTGCATGCAAGGTGGCCAGCGCATTAGTACGCCCAACGTATAAGGTCATAAGGTTGCAGGTGTTTTTGGTGTACATCCAGTGTCCAGAAACCCTAACTTTTAGGGTAAGTCACTATATAAAGAACATAAATGGTTCAAACCCTAGCCTCTACGCCTCATCTTTTCATCCGTGGGTGATTTTGACTTCAAGAAGCTCATTTTGGTGGTGTAAGCTTAGAAGAAGAAAAGAGGAAGTTGGCAAGGAAGAACTTGGGAAGTTGGAGCTTATAGATCTGGAATAGCATCATCATTTGGAACTCTTGGGAGGTATAAAGTTCATAACTTTACTTAAGAATGATTAGATATAGTGTAGTGTGGTTTTGGAGTTGTTTTGGTCCCAAGAATGGACCTTTATGATGAAAACTCGTGTTTGAGCATAGGGTTGCCACCCTTAGAGCTAAAAGGGTCCCGTAAGCAGTAAAGTCTCAATCTTGAATGTCTTAATGGGTTCATGTCTGAGATCGAGCCATTTCCATGGAATTATGTTGTTACATTTCAAGTTTGGGCTTTGTTGGTGGGTTACAAGCCACCAAGTAGTCGACTTTCTGGATTAAGACATTAATGAGGACTTAGATCTGTGATTGTAGCTTCTAGAGTTGGGTATTAATCACTTAATGGGAAAGTGACCTAACAGGGGATTATGATGAGTGTACATGTGAAACATTCCAAAAATACGACCCAAAAATTTTGTTTTTAAATAATAATAAAAGTCATAACACTGAATGTCATATAATAAAACCATACTCGGGTATCTCAAAAGTCATAATAAAAGTCTCATCTCAAAAACTATATCAAATCATAACTAAGTATCTGAACAAAACTCCCAGGAATGAAGCTGAAGCTGTGGTGTGTGCGATGTCATCATCCCGAGCTCTTCCCTTTACTTGCGGAAGTACCTGAAACCAAAACTGAAACTGTAAGCACAAAGCTTAGTGAGCTCCCCTAAAGTACCACATACCATACAAATACATATAACACATACTGGGCTTTGCCCACTACATCGGACCGAAGTCCGGAACTAACCAAGGCCTTGCCATCTGCATTGGAGAAAAGTCCGGAAACTGCATCGGACCGAAGTCCGGAACTGACTGGGACCTTATCCCCTGCATCGGACCGAAGTCCGGATCTAACTGCATCGGACCGAAGTCCGGAAACTAAGCATAACATAGCATGGCATGACATATCAACTAGCATGAACACATAAATTGCATATGCATCAGGCCGTAGCCCGGAACACATAACACATAAATCCTGTCTGAGCCACGAAGGCATCAAACATACTAAAAATTGCATCGGACCAAAATCCGGAAACTACTACTAGCTAAACGGGCCGGCATTGTGGCCTTAAACCCGTTCCTACTGGAAGGAAACTCACCTCGTAAATTGGCTGGTGAATGAACTGCTCTGGAAACTGTCTGCTGCTACTCCGGTATCTCCCTGGCTACAATTTCCATAACACACTGAATCAAATATTGATAACTATATTGAGGGTAAAATGACTATTTTACCCTTGGTTAAAGTCAACCCTATTGGTCAAAGTCAACATATAGTTGACCTGACTCGTCGAGTTGGGTCACCAACTCGTCGAGTCCTCACCCTCACTTCCTTGCTTCTGTTCGCTACTACTCGTCGAGTTTGGCATAGACTCGACGAGTTCCCCTTCAATGCTATCACTCAGTCAATCTGCATCTGACTCGCTGAGTTGTATGAACAACTCGTCGAGTCCTCCTTCAACGCATGAACACTCTGGCTGTAACTCGCTGAGTTGTATGAACAACTCGTCGAGTCTGATCTAGAGGTATGAAGACTGTCTTGGACTCGCGACTCGACTCGCCGAGTCCGAAGAATGACTCATCGAGTCGCATGCATGCAATTACGATTCAGACGATTATGCTCAAAACCAACGCATCCAACTGATAGATCTGGGATCCTAAAGAGGTTTATAGGCTTAGAATGCATGAATAAAGTTAGATCTAGGGTTTATATGCAACAAGGTTCAATAAAGATATTAGATCTGGGTTTTGGGACAGAAATATGATTAGATCTGAAAGCTATACCACTACACAAGCTCCATTACTAGATTAAGCTCATAAATGGGCAAAAAGGTAACCTAAATGAGATTTCTAAAGAGAAGCAACCAAGGAATAGAAAGAGTCCGATTAATACCTCCAATGCCTCTGAAATGGATGCAAGAACTTGATTCCCTTCTTCTCCTTTGGATCTAGCCTTCCTCTTCTCTTCCAATCTTTACTCTTTACACAAAAATGCCCAAAAACACTCAAGATAGGTTAAGGTGTTGCTATGAAACGTTCTGAGGGTGAGGGAGGCCAGATTGGGCGCATAAGGGGGATTATATAGGGTGCAAAACTCGTGGATCTAGGGTTTCTTCCAGACTGGCGGACTCGCCGAGTCAATGATATGGACTCGTCGAGTCGCCCACTTTCACGTGCTCGAAATCCTGTCTCTACTCGACGAGTCGGGCAACAAACTCGTCGATTTCCTCTTGAATACTTAGAAAAATAAACATTAAATAACATACCAGAAATGGGGTCCTTACAACGTGCAGGTACGCCCAGCGTACGCACCACTTAGCTTGTACGCTTAGCGTACATAGGAGTACACCCAACGTACTCATCAGATTGGGCTAGACGAGTTTTGGGCCTCGGTTTGGGCCATGCAGTGGATTTTGGGTCTTTGGACCTTAGTGGGCCATCAGAAGTCAGCTAATTTGGGCCAAGTATATGCTTTAGGCTTAAGGTAAGGCCTATTAGAGGAATTAGGCCTAATTTAGCAAATTGGGCCATTAGTGGGCCACTGGTGGGTTTGGAAAGCCCATTTAGTGTTGGGCCTTTTATATTATGAATTTGAGCCTTAGTCGGACCAAGTTGGTTTTAGGGGTAAAATAGCCATTTTACCCTAAGGCGGATTATTGTTTTGGACTAAAGTGATATCTTTGGCATTGATAGCTCGGGAAGTCGATAGATCAGCAGTTGGGGATCTGCCAGCTAGTAGCGAGGGGTTATTAGCAGGATTCTGCAGTCAGCTTTGTGAGGTGAGTTTTTCCTAGTAGGAACGGGTCTAAGGCACCAATGTCGGCCCGTTTATGTATGTTAGCGAATACCAGAGTTAGATCCAATGTCGGGTAAGACCCGAGGAAGGTTTATATGTATGTTTCCGAGCTACGGTTCGATGTCGGGTAGTACCCGAGGCAGTAGTGTATGTGTAGCTATACTTGTTGTCTTTGTGATACTTGTATGTGCCTGGTAAGGGGATGAGTGTGGGCGGGGGCCCGTATCTCATCACTAGCTGAGAGTGGACGGGGTTCCGTATCTTATTAGTAGCAGAATAAGGGCGAGGGCCCAAGATAGGCGGGGTTTTGAGGCTAACATTTGTAACATAGTAATTATGTTATCATGTTTATCTGTTATTGTTATATGTGTGTAGTGGGCGGGTCCTGAAGACAAGCAAGGCTTGGTAGAAACAGATTTGTATACTGAGCCGGGCTTGATGCTAGGCAAGGCCTAATGCCAGGCGGGGCCCAATGTAGCGGGCTAGGCCCAGTATGTGACTATATGTATGGTATGTGGTAGGTTGGGGAACTCATTAAGCTCCGTGCTTACACTTTTCAGTTTTGGTTTCAGGTACTTCCGATAGCGGAGGGAAGAGCTAGGGATGATCGCATGGCACACACCAAAAAGTTTTAGCGTGGGATGTTCTTACTCTGATAATTAGTACATGTTTTGAAACGATACTCTAATTTGATATATCTATCTTTAATTATGGTTGGTATGATTGGATACTTATGGTTTTATTAATGCTTTAAAAGGAATTTTTGGTCATGATTTTTAGGATGTTATAAGTTGGTATCAAAGCCTTGGTTTGGGGATTCGGGCATACTCTCAAGTGTGACTGAACTCAAACTGAGGACTTGGTATGAAAATTTTCAAAAGATGATCATTTTTATAAAAATGAGCTTTGATAAAAGGAAAAGAATTTTGAAAAGAGAAAAGAACTTTGAAAAGAGAAGAAGGGTGTGGTGCATGTAATCAGCTGATCTCAAGTAAGTTATCCCAAATTACCCATACATGTTTGTTTAGATATGATATGCTTATGAGAACTGCATGCTAGATTAAGACTAAGGATCTAGGAGGATGCCTTATGTTCCTGTTATATGTGTGTGAGCTTTATGTGTTGCATGCTAGTACAAATTCTTGAGTAGAGGATAGAACAATATGATTGGATTATGTGGTTAGACTTTCCCTTTTGTCTGAATGCTACTTGCTTTGTGCTTTGTGGGACTATGAGTGATGGGAGTTAGCCATTAGGTGAATACGTCAATTCACATGATATCAGGATTGAATAATCTCAGAGTGTTGGATTTGGCCCTATTGTGCAGCTCTCGTTTGAGTCTAACTGTCGTAGGGACAAGTCCTTTACTCGAAGGATTATCTGAGCCTCGTCACATGTGATGGTATTCAGGTAGTGGCTAATTGGAATTATAAAGATACCTTCAGTAGCTGAGAACTAGGTTCGGGTTGGAGGTTACCCTAGGCCAAGCCTAGGATGAGAGTAGTGTTGGGAGCTATAGTAGTGGTAAAAGGGACTTGGTTGAGTCGAGGCAATTCTCGAGGAAAGTACAAATAGATTTGGAAGGTAGTATGGTCCCATACTACTGAAAGCAGAGGATCCATACTCGATTCGAGAAGAGCTAAGATAAAACCTAGGAACTTATAGTGAGTGTGTGATCCCTCTGTAGTGATGGGTATTTTGATGATAGTTATGTTATGACTCATGCAATATGGTAACACTACGGGGTAGGCCAGTGGGCAATTTGGATGCCGGTGAGGGATTAGGCTCAGGTTCAGGAGCCGAGCGGCTCGGGGAGCAAATGAGAGAGTTTATTTTAGCAGAGATTACGCGCGGTATTCTAGACCAGACTCCTGTGATCTTTGGTACGGTCAAGGAGGGTATTTTGGAGCTTTTGGATAGCCGCCTCGAGGCCTTCCGGGGCGAGATTGATGCGGGGAAGTTAGGGGCTCCTCTGGGGCCCAGTGTTTGTGAATATCTGGGATCCCTCAGTAGGGAGGATCCCGTTATTAGCTATTGTCACTAGGAATCAGAGGTGGCTTACGCACCTTGTCTCCAGGAGGGTTCACTACATGATCAGATCGTTGTGGAGGTTTCGCAAGCCGTGCACAAGGAGTTACCCGACATTATTGAGTGTGTCACTGATAGTGTCACACCTAGCATTTTTGCTAGGAAATTCTATTCTCATGTAACCATTCAACTATCGAAAGACATGTAATCTTAGTGAATATTATGCTCTATGCTCATTCAAATACATCTCATGTGTTCAAATAAGGATTGGAAACCCTAGAAATCCTGGTTCAAGTTCTTTATGGACTAAGACTCTCTTATTAGACCCAATTCATAAATTTATAACATTTTGGGCCATTTGGGTCTAGAATGATTCATCCTAACCCTAATGGGCCTTGTTGGTCCATAAATGACTTAATTAACCTTAATGGGCCATAAACCCATTCCTTTTTACCATGTTGGGTCGTGAATCAACTTAAGAGCCCAATGGGCCGAAAAATATTATTACGCTTAATGAATTTGAGCAAGCCAAGAAAAAGGAGCCCAAACCAATTCATTTTCATTCCTTATAGCCCAATTCTCGGCCCAAAGGAATTATTAGACAAAAAAAAGAGAGAAATGAAGGAATTATGTAGCCTTGACACCTCATGTTTGCATGGTGGGTATCCATGCAAACATCACCTCCATCTCTTCTCTTTCTCCCTCTTCTTATACCCTAGGACGAAATTCCCCACCACACACCTCCATTTTTCCTTTCAAACACCTCTAAAAACCTCTCAAGAACTCATCCTCCTCCCTCTAAATTTTCGAGTTTTGGTCTGTAGTTTCAAGAGGATCTTCATCTAGATCATCATCTTTGGTAGGTTCTCACTTAGATCTATGATGTAACTTCTTGATCTCTTCAAAAATCTCCTCTTACACCCATATTTTGTGGATCTTGTTCTTAGAACCATCTAAGTTCAAGATCTACTCAAGAAAGGTTGCTAGGACCCAAAAATCTCTTCATCACTTCTTCAAAACCGAAACATCAAAACAAAGGTGAGTTCATACCCCTTGTTTTCGGTTTTCATATATTTTTGGGGAGAATACAAGATGCTTTGTGCATATCTATGTGTATATGCATGACTATGTGTGTTTTCCATGAATTATTTGGTGATTATGTGTTGATTTCTTCATTAATCTAAAAATATGATAAGAACTTGAAGTTTATCACTTGGATCTTCATAAGAACCTTAAGAAAAGTATGTTTTATCACATATATTACATATAAACTTGTAAATCTTGGAGTTATACACTTAAAATAGCAAAAATGAGTGTTGTGCTCAAAGATTTATAACCTATACTCGAAAATCAGCTTTTGACAGGAAAGTTTTTGCCCAATCTCGAAGTGTTTTGACCACCTAAATTTTAATATTTTTCAAAACTGTTTTACATGCATAAATTTCAGGTTTCTACCTTAAAAATGACTACTCTCACGTTTTCATATGATTTTTATACAAATTTTGGCGAATTTTACAAAATTGCCTATCAGAATTGAAATAAGTTCGGACCAACCTGTGAAGGTGAGCAATTTCACACTTGTTAGAAGCCATTAAAAATTATGAGAAACATTTTGAACAAAGTAGACAAATTTTCCAAACTTCTAGAATTTATGGATCCAAATTTCGACTTACGATGATTTTTCTACAAATTTTCCAGCAACTAGGTCAGAAAAAAGCCCAAAACCATAAAATTGTGTATTTTTTCACTAAAATCAAGCCAAAAATGATATTTTTGCCAAAAATGGGTTAGAAATGTTATTTTTACTAAAAATTAGCCATGAATGCAAGTTTTGTACAAAATGGGGACTAAAGTTTATTTTTACAAAAAAAAAAAAAAAATCGGGCCTTAAATGTAATTCTTTGACTTATTGGGCCAAGAACGTCAGTTTTACAAAAAGTGGGCATTTATGATATTTGAGTGAACACTTGAACCAAAACCAATGATAAACTAACAAACGGATTAATTTGATCATTTTCTAGGTTATTTGGGCCTTAGTGACCCATTTTTATGTGTGATAGGTCTTGTATACTGTTTATATGTTTATGGGGCCTCATTGACCCATTAACATGTGTAACGGACCTTGAATACTATTTGTGTGCTATTTGGGCCTTAGTGACCCATTTTTATGTGTGATAGGTCTTCTATACTATTTATATGTTTATTGGGCCTCCTTGACCCATTAACATGTGTGACGGACCTTGAATGCTATTTGTGTGCTATTTGGGCCTTAGTGACCCATTTTTATGTGTGATAGGTCATGTATACTATTTATATGTTTAGTGGGCCTCATTGACACATTAACATGTGCGGCAGACCATGGATACTAATTGTGTGCTATTTGGGTCTGTAAATACCTTACATGTGACATGGGCCTTAGTTGTCCTTTCATATATATTTTGGGCCCATGTTATATAATTTCATTCCAATTTGTGCCTTTAAATAATTTACATGTTTAGCGATGCCTTAGTGGTTCACTTACATGGTTCATTGGGGCTGGAGTGAGATTATACCTTTCTTCGCGTAAATTCGATTAAGGATCTAGTGAGTTTTGTCAGTTGGCACCTATTAAGTGTACGATCTTAGCTTGTAGTTATAACCAGAGTTTCTTGGAGGGAGAGAGGGGATTTTTGTATAGATCTATACGGGGATGATACCCCACACTTGAGTTGTTCGCTACATTTAGACTAACTCAGTCTAGGGTGACGAAAACCTTATAATCAAAAATCAAAATCGGCGTCCAACAACGCCAAGACAAGCGAAATTGTCATTATTTAGTATGGTTATGACGAATCACTTAGAGGAATTAACATTAGGAAGTTTACGGAAGACCATTCTCTTTTCTCTTGGATTACTCGGAAACACACTCGTACTGGTACTCAACCTCGGGGGTGGGTATGGCAGCTTTCTCTTTTACAGATAAATCGGGTTGTCTGGGAGCATTCTCTTCACATGCTCTTTACATTCTCTCTACATTCTCTTTACCTCTTTTAGTCAAATAAATAAAAACATACATGCATTAATACAAGATCTGACACAAACATACTAAACAGTTAGCAGAAAATATCGGATTTTTTGGTGGTTTTCAAAGTTATACAAATCATTTTCACAAACATGCTTATGAACTCACCAACATTATATATGTTGACCGTTTTCAAAATAACTTGTATTCTCAGGAAACCGTTGAAGTAGGATGAACGAGTATTTTGTTTCATCATACTCTTACTATTTTGGCATGTAATATTCAAATACAATACTCGATATAAACAATGAATGTTGTTATATTACATGTGTGATGATGATGATGATGTTATGTTTCAATTATATTTACTGTAATGATATTTCAAGATGAAGTCACACACAAGCCCCCAGACGTTTCCGCCGTCTGGTTCGGGGGTGTGACAAATAGGGTAATCGCCAGGTTTCACAGTCAAATAGCGACTCTTCAGACGGTTGATGGGGTAGTCGGGGTAACTCGGGAGCAAGAGTTTGGTTTGGATATGCAATTAGGGAAAAGGAAGCGGACTTCTAGTCAGGCTCAACGATCTGAGCAGACGGACGCTGTCATGGATGACATAGGAGATCTGAGTGGTCGAGGAGGGTGTGCAAGGGATGAAGGGACACATGAGAATGTTCGCATTAGGTCTAAGTGCGGTAAGTGCGGGTGGAAGGGTCACAATCGTTGAGAATGCACATTGGAGGTAGAGTTGTGCCATCGTTGTCATCAGCCCGGGCATATCAGGGCAAGCTGCCCTCGTATAATGGTTAAGGCAGCTCAGGTTTCATCACTGATACTTCGGCAAAGAGAGGGAGTTCAAGTTCCAATGCCCATGGTTCCGCTGGAAGTTAAGATCGAGCCACAATAGATCGCTGGTATGTAAATCAAATTCAGCTTCTATTTATGATTTTATTGTTATGGTACTGCATCGATATTAGCAAGGTTGTTTCAGAGTTTTTGTGGCCTGCTTGTGATTGAGTTATATGTCATATGCATACCATAGATTCTAGAGTAGTAGTTAGAGGTCATTCCTCTTACTAGCAGGTTACTTAGGATGCGGTAACTATAGCAAGTGTGAGTAGGGCTTGGGATGTGTTCTGTTAGTCTTAAAGAAGTGGTTCAGATTTGATATTTGTTAGTTTGGAGATCTAGCAGTGGTAAGCGTTGGTTGTTAGCAGATCGACCCTTTAGATGGGAAGAAGGATCGGGAATCCTTTCCAAGCTGGGAGTTGTAGGGATCTAGTTGAATTAAAGTGGGGGAGAACTATCCCAGAGCTCAAGAGCAGAAGTAAGTGCCAAATTGGGATGAGTTCGCAGATTTGTTGGGAAGGAAAGCAGCCCAAGTGGTTGTTGGGATAGAGGAGCACACGAGTTGGGAGTTCAGGAAACTTCCCAACATTACGTTCGCGTATTCACGATAGATGATGACTGGCTGGGGACCAGGTGGGACATTTTCTCAGCGGGATGCGAGTTAGTCAGGATGTAAGGCTACGGGATCTTCATAGCATTCCCCAGTAGTTAGGCAGAGCAAAAAGGGTAGTAAGGTTGCGGGGTAGTCGTAACATTTCATTGGCAGCTAGTTAGAGGAGTGTGGGCGAGGGCCCATATCTCCTAGTTACCGGAGTGAGGGCGAGGCCCGTATCTCCTAAATAGCATGATAGATATTGAGAAATGATAGTTTGATGAGTTTCAGGATGGAGTTGGTATTGTATAACCCAAGATACGTGAGACCTGTGGGAGAGGCCACTCCGAGATACGGTTTGGGTGAGACCCGTGGGCGAGGCCCGTGTGATTATAGCAGCGCAGGTGGGACCTGGTAGAGACCTTAGGGTCAAGATAGGGGATCGGGGATCCCAGGACTTAGGGAGCCAGGGTGGCGAGGTAGATAGAGCAGTTTTAGATAGCCAAAGCCTCTTCGATAGTCGCTCAGAGCGACTGTGAGTTCGAGCTTAGGTTTAGTAACCGGTGGGAGTTCGGTAACCTGGATAATAGCAGAGTAGTTGGGACCAGGGCAGAAGGCGGATAGGAGATAGCAAGATCTTTGGGAAGGGGTAGCGATAAGGAAATTCTTACAGGGAGCAATTAATTATCTGAGAGGTGCTAAGTCACTCACAACATGATTGAATAATCTCATAGTAAAGGGTTTGACTCTATTGCGCAGCTCTCGTATAAGTCTAGCTGTTGTAGGGATGAATCTTTTACTCGAAAGATTATCTGATCCATTCGTTGGGATGGGTTTCCAGAACCAAGATATGGTAAGAGGAAGCATTTAGTGGGTATCAGTGAAGTGACCAGCGCCGGGAGTGGCTGGAGACGTAGATACAGTGAAGGGTATTTCCTTCACAAAGATAGAGAAGGTTGTTGTTTATGGAAAGTTTCCTTGGTAAGGCCAGTGAACTCACAGGGAAACGGAGTGACCCCCTCTAGTATGTCCAACATAAGTACTCGGGGAGTATTGAAAGGATTTTCGGTTGGGTAAGAGTTGTGTTCTCAGGATTTTTGGTTATTAGAGTGCTCTCGAGTTCTTACCTTTAGGGATTATTTAGCAGAGAGACCGGACGGAAGGTCAATGGAAGTGGTCCTTTGAGGATCGGACCCAACATGTAATGTATGCATCGGGCAGGAATGTTGTGAGCAGATTGCAGGCTAGTTAGCCGTAGCGGACTTCGAGGACGAAGTCTAGTTTAAGTAGGGGAGAGTTGTAACACCTTGTTCTGAAAAATATTCGTTTATGGATTTCAAAGGCCAAGGCTAGGGGCGTTTTGGTATTTTATGGGTCTTGAAGTTTTATTCAAGAGGTTTTTGGGCTGGGGTGTGTCGCTAGAAGCGTAGGGCTTCTCGCCACCTTTTCGTGGATATAAAGTTCGTTGGAAACAGACTTAGAACGAAGGAGTTATCACACATTGAAGTTATTGTCAATATTGGTCCTTAAGGGAGAAAGATGGCAAGAAAGGACCATGCATGCAAGGTGGACAACACATGAGTACGCCCAACGTATAAGTTCATAAGGTCACGGGTGTTTTTGGCGTACGTCCAGTGTCCAAAAACCTTAACTTTTAGGGTGAGCCACTATATAAAGAACATAATGGCTCAAACCCTAGCCTCTTTATCTGTTCCCCAACCTCATAGAAACCTTAGAACGCCTCATCTCTTCATCCTTGGGTGATTTTGACTTCAAGAAGCTCATTTTGGTGGTGTAAGCTTGGAAGAAGAAAAGAGGAAGTTAGCAAGGATGAACTTGGGAAGTTGGAGCTTATAGATCTGGAATAGCATCATCATTTGGCACTCTTGGGAGGTATAAAGTTCATAACTTTACGTAAGAATGATTAGATCTAGTGTAGTGTGGTTTTGGAGTTGTTTTAGTCCCAAGAATGGACCTTTATGATGAAAACTCGTGTTTGAGCTTAGGGTTGCCACCCTTAGAGCTAGAAGGGTCTCATAAGTAGTAAAGTCTCCATCTTGAATGTCTTAATGGGTTCATGCCTGAGATCTAGCCATTAACATGGAAGTATGTTGTTACATTTCAAGTTTGGGATCTGTTGGTGGGTTGTAAGCCACCAAGTAGTCGACTTTATGGATTAAGACATTGATGAGGACTTAGATCTGTGATTTTAGCTTCTGGAGTTGGGTATTAAGCACTTAATGGGAAAGTGACTTAACAGGGGATTACATTGAGCGTACGAGTTGGTACGCCCAGCATACACACCACTTAGCTTGTACGCTTAGCGCATATAGGAGTACACTCAACGTACTCATCAGATTGGGCTAGACAAGTTGGGGCCTCGGTTTGGGCCATGCAGTGGATTTTAGGTCTTTGGACCTTAGTGGGCCATCAGGAGTTAGTTAATTTAGGCCTAGTATATGCTTTAGGCTTAGGGTAAGGCCCATTAGAGGAATGGTGCTTAATTTAGCAAATTAGGCCATTAGTGAGCCACTGGTGAGTTTGGGAAGCTCATTTAGTGTTGGGCCTTTTATATTATGATTTTGAGCCTTAGTTGGACCATGTTGGGTTAGGGGTAAAATAGTCATTTTACCCTAAGGCGGATTATTGTTTTGGACTAAAGTGATATCTTTGGCATTGATAGCTCGGGAAGTCGAGAGATCAGCAGTCGGGGATCTGCTAGCTAGCAGCGAGGGGTTATTAGCAGGATTCTGCAGTTAGCTTTCTGAGGTGAGTTTTCCCTAGTTGGAACGGGTCTAGGGCACCAATGTTGGCCTGTGTATGTTAGTGAATACTGAAGTTAAATCCGATGTCGGGCGAGGCCTAAAGAAGGTTTATATGTATGTTTCCGAGCTACAGTCCGATGTCGGGTTATGACAACCCGGAATTTATATGTTGTACAGCCATTCAACTCAGTCAAAGTCATACTTGTTTTTACTATCTTTTAGCCTTGTTAAGGGTCTGTTTGAGTGTTATAAGCCTAGTACCTTCAAGGATAAAGTGTTGGGAAGCATATTCTAGAGTTCAGTGTGCAACATACAAGCCGAAAAACTCCAAGTATTGTAGTTTAAGGCCGTAAACTAGGGTTTATATTCGTAAACCCTTGGCTGGCCGTGAACTCCTCCCTCTTATATGATATTCCTTCATTTTTCACCACTTTTTCCCACTTTCAACTTAAGAAATCGAATTCTCTCTCAACTATCATCAAGCTTTTCACCTTGATCTTCCAAAAATGTAAGTATTCCTTCCATTGATTAGTTGATACATTGCTTTATCTAGTGAAGATCCATGATTTCATCCATGAAATTATCTTTTTGCGTTTGATCTTCAAGTTCATCACCTTTCACTAAGAACACACACTTGTTCTTGGGCTGTGAACTTCCTAGGAACCTCCAAAAGTGTAAGTATCTCTTCTATCTTCTAGTTAGGCTTGATAAACAACTGATTTCTAGCCTTCAATCATCATATAGTGCATGGACATCAAGAGTTTGTGGCTGTAAACCCTTGCATGGCCATAAACCCTTGTGTTGGTGCATGTTTTGGCCTCAAACTCACTTTATGTCCAAAACTAGGGTCGTGAACACTTATTGGAAGCTAATAAAGCCATAAAACACCTCTTTTGCAAGTTCTTCCGTGAGTGTACGGCCGTAAACTCCATGAACGTACACTCTTTGACCGTAAACTCCCCTTCAATCGTACACATCTTGTTCGTACACACCATTGTGTGGCTGTAAACCCCTTTGATGCAATCATTTGTGATTGTAACACTTCAATATAAGTGTTTCCTAGTCCCTCAGGTGGTCTCCTTGCTTGATTAGTTGCTTATACAATAATTATATACATATATATGTCATTATATGCTTAACAGGATCCGTTTGTGCTCGAGACTTCACTTGACACTTAGCATCCTATATCCGCCTTTCTTGCCAGATCACTCACTACATGTGAGTTCATACCCCAAACTTACCTTTTAAATGATTTTAAATTCTTTTATTGGGGGGAATACAAGTTGAAACATTATAGTTATTATATCAATCAAATGTGATATATAACTATCAAACAAATGGATTTCTTATACTTCAAAATTGTGTTATCAAACAACTATTTCAAAACTCTTTATCAAACTCTTTTATATGCTAAACTCTTTATCAAACTCTTTTAAACTTATATATTGTCAAAATCATGTCTATACATATATAGTTATATAAATAAGGTTGAAGGGACTTAGGACTAATAACTCACTTTATTTCCTGTTCCTTGTTTGACTGTGGACTTAGGGTATCAGTTGTTTGTTCGAATGTCATTTGAATCTTTGTTATATATTATGTATATGTGTATAGATATAAAAGTTCTTACATTAGTTTAATGCCTTTGGGTAACAAAGGCATACAAACATACTCAGTCATTCAAACAACATTACCAGTAAACTATAATAGGTATAGTTTAGAGGTTTACTACTCACTATTTCTAGAACAATGAAACATACAAGAGTCAATTCATACATGAGTAAGTTCAAACATACTGTAACGAGAAACAGAAAGAACATACTATAATGAGAAACAGGGAGGAATATACTATACATTATACAAATAGAACATACTACATACTATACAAAGAGAACATATAATACACTAGAACAAATATATCATACTATACAAATACGAGAATACTATAACATTAATGTGAGCCACTATTTCATGGCATGGCATCATACTATCGTGTCACATTTTGTAACTATAGTCTCCTGGAGGGAGAGCGTGAATTTGTGTATAGATCTATACTGAATTGACCATCTTATACGTTGTTGCTAGCTACAGTGAGACCTGCAGGTCTATGGCTGATGAATGTCATAAAATTTCGATGTCTTCGAGCGTCGTGTTTTCTACTAGTCGATCAAATATGGTTACAATCATATCACATTATACATTTAATTAACAATTGGTTTAAGGTAGTTAGTACAACAATAATTACTATATACAAATACTGCAATACATTATTATTTCCCCATTGTATTCATATTGTGATCTTCTCACATAAACGGTAATGTAAAACTATATTTTTGATAATGATAGTCATACTTGGGAAAAACATTCACGTTTACAAACAAACAACATTTAGAACATATAGGCCTTGGTAGAAGGCTACATTTCTAGTAGAAACTATAGGATTTTCTAGGAAATTCAAACACTTAATGCAAACACCTACAAACATTTACTACAAATATTTACTACAAACAATTATAACAAACATTTACAAACACTTTCTTCAAACTTATATAACATTTGACACTAAATACTTATGAACTCACCAGCTTAAAAGCTGATCCTCTCTTTCAAAATAACTTGTATTCTCAGGTCACCAGTAGACAGGTGTTAGGTGCATTTCATGCATTCATTTTTTATAGTTTTAGTTCATAAAAGTGCATTACATTTAGGTTTAGACTCATGCATTTTGTATAATTTCGGGATTTTTCATGATGCAATTCCATTCACACGCTTTTAGGATATTTCAGGGACTTATGAAGGTTGGATCTTGTTGGAGGAAGTTATCAAGAGTTGGAGACAAAGTTGTAGAAGTTTTGGAGCTTTGAAGAGAGAGAATGAAGAAATGAAGAATTTGGTTTCACAGGAGTTTACACGGCCGTGTAAATTTATGCCTTTGATTTACACGGGCCGTGTAAACGTGTATGCAAGGACATTCTACTTCGAAGACCTGGAAGACTTAAGCATTCTACTTTTCTTGTTTACACGGCCGTGTAAATGGAACCCTTTGGTTTACACGGGCCGTGTAAACGTCTCGGCAGTTTTAAAGTGGTTTTGTCTTCTTATAATTCAGACAATCAGTTTTTATGAAGGAGGTCAGATTTTGGGAGGAGAAGAGACGATTTTCAGAGCTTTGGCAAGTAGATTAACACTTGGAAAACACTTTAATTTCTTTTTGTAAGTCAATTTGAAGTTTAAACTTGTTTGATTTGTAGTCCAACCTAGATATGTGTGGTTGATTTTATTATCATTTCCGAATCTGAATTCTTAAGTATGTGTTGTTAGACTGTAACTTGAATTTGACTTATGTTTAACATCTAGTAATCTTTGATTTGATCTTAATCATGTGTTTGATTAGTTCTCTTTTTCACTTGATCAATGAACTAGGGTTCTATTCAATCTAGTTAATCAAATCATGAAATTTGTATATGTTTTATGATTTGATGTTAGTAACACTCACTTACTTGGTTGTAATTAGATCAAAATTAGTGCAATCAAAGATTAAATGTTTATATTCCCAAGCTTAAGAGGAATGTTAAACATTGTTGGTAATTAATGCAAGAACATAATGTCATTTAATGATTTAATGCAAGAGCTTATTTGGGTTAAATCAATTAAATGAAATTTTATTTAAAGAGCTTATTTTGAATAAAATACTTTTGCCAATTTGGATATTAGAGTTTATTAATATCCAACTTACCAACCTAGATTGAACATGAGTTATAATCATATTACATCTTTCAACATAATACATATATAAGAGTCAGAATCGGAAATGTACTTCTTTTACTGCGTTTGTTTTCAATCTTTCTTATTTATGAAGTTTAATTCAAATTTAAATACAAACCCCCATTTCAATATTACTTGTATTATGTGTGAAAATATGGCAAGATAAAAAGTCCCGTATCTCTGTGGACCGACCCTGCTTACTCTATACTATCTTTAGTATTAGAAAAAGCAGTGATTTAAGTTATATTAATATTATTTTATCCCATCATTTGTTGGTTTGACACCCAAACAACAGGTACAAATGACAGGTTTTGAGAAGACGGAGCACCTTCAGACTCGTCTTTATTTTGATTATTCATTTTTGGCGTCTTATTATTATTTCACAGAACACACTTGTATTGAATTATACTATTAATGTAATGGATTATGTTGTTGCTTGTTTACTATTATGCATTGTTATGATACTGTACATGACGTCCTCCGCCCTTGAATGTTTCCACCAATGCGGTTTAGGAGTGTGACACGACTGGTACCCGAGGCAGTAGTGTATGTGTAGCTATACTTGTTGTCTTTGTGATACTTGTATGTACCTGGTAGGGGATGAGTGTGGGTAGGGGCCCGTATCTCATCACTAGCTGAGAGTGGACGAGATTCCATATCTTATTAGTAGCAGAATAGGGGCGGGGGCTCAAGATAGGCAGGGCCTTGAGGCTAGCATTTGTAACATAGTAATTATGTTAACATGTTTATCTGTTATTGTTGTATGTGTGTAGGTGGGGCCTAATGTCGGGCAGGCCCCGATGTAGAGGGCTAGGCCCAGTGTTTGCAATATGTGACTATATGTATGGTATGTGGTAGGTTGGGGAACTCACTAATCTTCGTGCTTACGGTTTTCAGTTTTGGTTTCAGGTACTTCCGATAGCGGAGGGAAGAGATCGGGATGATCGCATGGCACACACCAAGAAGTTTTAGCCTGGGATATTTTTACTCTGATAATTAGAACATGTTTTGAAATGATACTCTAATTTGATATATCTATCTTTAATTATGGTTTGTATGATTGGATACTTATGGTTTTATTAATGCTTTAAAAGGAAATTTTTTGTCATTATTTTTGGGATGTTACACTTGAGTGGCTAACATGATGTGTGTGGTATTTTGGGAAACTCACTAAGATTCGTGCTTACCGTGTTATGTGTTATGTGTTTCAGGTACCTCTCAAGATCACTGGAAGGCACTAGCTTGATTGTACACACACCCGAGTGGGAGATATGTTTTTGGAGGATCCTGGATTGTGATGTATTTAGTTTTGGAACATGTATATTGATAACCTAATGATTATGGGATTTTTGTAATTTTGAAATGGGATAATTGTGCTTTTAAATGAAAATTTATGTTTGAAAATTTACAGTGTTACAAGTTTTTTGGGAACAAATTCTGCAACATATTTCTTTAAAAGATACTCTGATTTTTAACATAAAACATAAACAAATCGGTATTTTCTGGTCGTGAAAATGGGGGTGTCACATTATGATTCAACTAAGTGTCTACTTGTTTAATGCTTATCGATATAAACTTCCTACTATTTAAATTCCTTATATTTCTGCAATCTAACTATTATTGTTGAGCTAACAAAGATCCATTGAGATTAACTTATTATTTTGCAATATATTATATCGTTACTAACTTTTCTTAAGTTTTTCTCTCAATAGTTAAAATATTAGAGATCCACACTTTCTCAAACACACAACTATGTCCCATCACCGAAAAGTCAACAAAAAGGCATTGGGTCACTTCATGAAGGGCATATTATCCGATAGTACATGTAATATGTTACGGAGGAAACAGATACACCAAAATTTAAATGGTTGTCTTAGTGTACATATTTCATACTGGCAAACATTGAGTGATAAAATGTACAATCTAAATTTGTTGAGAAGGACCCCTGAATAAAGCTTTGAAAGACTTCCTTTATATTGTGTTACAATTTGGAGAAGAAGAATCCAAGGATGGGTTTGTGGGTTTTTATGTTATCTCAGGGTAATAATCTCGGATGATTTGTGGGGGTTTATAATCCTTTTTGTTGATATTTTATGATTTTTTTATTGGAAGGGTATTCCTCCGAAAAAGACCAATTACTTGATAAAAAAAAACCAAAATCCGAAAGTCTATTTATTACCAAATAAAGAGGATACTTTAAAGATCATTTCCTTCATGAGTTCGTTCACCGACTCCGCCAAATACGGATACACCTCCATGAGCTTTGGTTTTATTGTTAATCAATTTCATAATGAGTACTGCTTTACCCATGTCAGCTCCCCCGAATAGTTCGATTTTTCCTCCACGGCGATAAGGGGCTAAAAGATATACTACTTTAATTCCGGTTTCAAAAATATAATAATTGTGTATCTAACTGTATAAAGGCAGGCACAGATCTATGAATGGTAAATGTTGTAATAATATCTACACGACCTAAATTATCAACAGACTTGCCAAGCACGTTGAAAATCCGTCTGAGAGTCGCTCCACCGATCGGAACACTTAGTGGAGCTCCCGTATCAATTACATCAATCCCTCTCGTTAGACCATCTGTAACACTCATAGTTACGATCCTAACTCAATTGTTTCCTAATAATTGTTGTACATCACAAGTCACATTAATTGGTTGACTAGTAGTATCTCGACCCTTAACTACCAGAGCGTTATAAATATTAGGCATTTTGCCTGGCGGAAAGGCTACATCTAGTACCGGACCAATGATTTGGACGATACGTCCCAGTGTCTTTTTTGCCAAACGTGGTAACCCCAGAACTAGAAGTAGTAGAACTCATTATCATACTCACAATATAACAATAAAGTAAAAAATCTCGAATTTTTTTGCGAACAGGATCGCATTCAAAATAAATCCCCAATGTCAAGTTGATCGGTTAATTCAATAAGAAATGAGAGTTGGCACATGATTTTGTTAGTACCATCCAACTGAATCCAATTTAATTGTTTACTTATTCAATTTGTACATTTTCAAACCTTCAACTCCTTAAATACGATAGTTCTTAGAAAGATACTACCTAATTGACAGTTTGTACAGTTTCATGCCTTCAATTCCTTGTTAAAGTAGTGTGAAGTGTAATGTCCGTCAATTCTTTTCCAGGTCTCTTCTCCTTGCATAATTCAACAATTGATGAAATCCCCATTTGTACTCTTTCCTTTGCCTTTCCCGTAAAGTACACATGATCTCCATAAAAATTCTGAATGTCATGTAGATGAGAGATGTCTCCTATCATGTGCCTGGAACAACCACTATCAACATACTGAAGTCTGATGATATTCCTCCATAACTGCTCCGACACAGAGTGCGGGATTAATTGATTTTAGGAACCCAATCCATTTTGAAATTGGGTTGACCTTTGCCATCTAAGCATGATACACGTTCCCAAGTCATATCCTATTTATCAAACACATAAAATGAAGATATGTTAGAATTTTTAGGTGATTTGGGAGTGGAAACTTTTGGTATCCATCTGTAGTCAGGTTTAACCATTTTCTCGTTTAATCGGATGGATGCTTCAGCACTTGTTTTTACAGCTTAAGACCGATCGCCGAGATGACTTCGACCTTACCGATCTTGAGTTTTGGTCTTTTTAGCATTCCAATCACCATTGCTTGAATGTGACCTCGAAGGATTTCGTTTAAAAGATCTCCCGCTTGGCACATTCTGCCAACCTTGTTCATAGCAGAGAACATATGAACGATGTGGGAAATTTCTAGCAATATGACCGGGAGTCCCACAGTTAAAACAAGTTTGTTTTTTCAAATAAATAAGATTGTGACTTGATCCTTGCCCGAATGAAGTTTGTTTCAAAGAACTTCCACAAGCACAAGCACATGCACATTTATTAGATTGTTTAATAATTTTTTGTGGCTTGAATTTTTCAACAGTGGAACTATTATCATCACAATTTTTTGAAGCATTTTCAGTAGAACTAGAATTATTTTTGTTATGCTCAAACTCATCTTGCATTGTTACTTTATTTGCACATGAAGTAGAAACATTAGTATAGTTCACCTCAATATTCTCAGTTTTGTCGGATTGTTCAGTCTTAACTGAATTTGATACAGGGGCTGGCCATATTGAGCAGGTCTTTCTATTTCGATGGTCTCAGAGGTAAAAAAATAATTATCATTAAAAGGAGGTGGAACACTATGATACCCTAAACCATTTTTCTGGTTATCTTTCCATTTCCATTGTTTCTCTATCATAGATTCAACTATCTCACTAGACACATCAAATTTCTTAAAGTTAAATTTAACATCTTGAAATTTAGCTTTTAACGCATCAAGTTCGATAGTTAATTTGGCAATTTCCACTTTAGCATAACGATGGTGAACACATTTGGTGCTATATTCCTCCCTAATCCTAATTAAATCTTTATTTTGAGCATCTAGTTTTTCTTTAAGAGGCTTGTTTACTTCCTTAATTTCATAGATTTTATTTTTAAAATCGAAAACTTCTCTTACGAATAACTCATTATGCTCACTATATTTATTAACTTCATCTACGCAAGATTTAGAGCATGAAACTTCATTAACCTCTTTGGTGGTAGGAGTGGTGGAGACCATGAAAGCAAACTACAACTCCATCAGCTTCTCCTCAACCAAATCAACATCCTCACCATCTTCAACTACAACTCCATCATCTTCTCCTCAGCCAAATCAACATCCTCACCATCTTCAATCTGGGCAAGATTAGCTCTTCCATCTTTTGTAATGTTGACAACCTGCATCTGATATTCCCACGAAAAATGTTGTGCCACCATAGCATTCTCATTATTCAGATGCGCTTCTCAATTGTTTCCAGTTGGAACTAAAGCCCTCTCATCATTATTTTCAACTCCTGGCTTGGTGCACTCATGAGCAAAATGACCTGCCTCATGACAGTAGTAACACTGCAACTTGCTCTTGTTGAAGCCCACTTTCTTATCCACATTCACTCCCCAGTTATTATTTCTAGTTCGCTGAGTGAACTTCTTTGCCCTGAACACCGCCATAGCAATTTGCCATGATATGTCCATCTCTTTAACATCCTCAAGGTGAGTTTGATCGAGTTCTCCGATCCTAACTAGAGGAACTAATTCACCAACAACAAATACATTATAACAGTTCATGAATCCAACCATCATAGCCATGTTTTCTTCAGCTCCTTTGGCAACAGCTGGAGATTGCAAGGTGGATTTGGTGGTGGAACTGGAGGCAGAGGAGTTAGGAGATACCATTGGCAGACCAAAAGTTGGAGGAGCATGATGCGATGGTACAACTGGAAATGTGTTGTTAGTGGATGCTCCTAAGCTTGCAGTTAAGTAGGAATTGGCATGATTAATTTCTCTCTGCTAGTCATCCATGTCACACGCCTTGATGATAGCCATCACTTCAACAAGATATAGTTTACTCGGGTCCTTTGTCTTCTTGATCACAGACACATTCATATCTCAATTCCTGGGAAGTGAATTAAGCAGCTTCTTATTTATCTCAGAGCATCTATGTTGAGAGTAATAAAGTGTTGCAATTGAACTTCTAAAAGTCTCCCCAAGAACATGATTGAACATGTTGAATCTTTGACGAAGCAAATTTTGTCTGCTTTGCTTAATATCCTCATTCCCTTCATACACCTCAATCAGGGCTTCCCACAGAGCCTTAGTAGACTTATACTACTAGAAACCTTGAGTAATATCAGGAGACAAAGCCATGGTAAGAATGACCAGTGCTTTCTCATCATCTTCAAGATTTTTGACCGAATGATTGAAAACGTTGACCGAGATCGTTGACCGAAGTCCCTGTTTTAACCGAGAGCGTTGACCGAACACAAAGTCAGACCGAAAACTAGAAGTTTGACCTAGTTGCTGACCGAGAACTCCAGTAGCCGCATAAAGCACCTGAGACCTAGCCAAGAACTTAAACTTTCCGTCGAAAACGTCCATACCTGTTCGAAAAACTCCCAAAAATATCAGAAACACGAAATTGGTAATTTACCAAAACCAATTTCGATCAAAGTCTCCAATGTAATGAAGAACACGAAGAACAACAACAACCATTTTTCGTCAAAATGAAATTAAAAAACACCAAGAAAAATTCCAAGAAACGTTTAATATCTTGCCAATTCGATTGATACCCATCCTTGCTCTTATACCAATTGTAAAACCTAATATGATGTATCAATCGAAGTCACTATAATTTGTGAGGAATCCCAATCTAATGATTAACGCAAAATAGTTATAATGAATTAAGAACACAATTACCGAATCTTCAATGCACACTATATTGATCAATAATCTAGTACATAAGATCTCTTTGTTTCTCAGTTCTCTCTATCTCTCTAAACTCAAAATCAGCTCCTTAGAACGACTAACCCTAAACACGACTGAAATAACACTATATATACCTAGACCAATTACAAATGCCCAACCCAAAAACCTAACCGAAAGCATCATTAAACCCACCGAAATCACATGGTGATTTCGGTCCACACACCACCGAAAACATGGTGTTTTCGGTCCTAGACCGAGAACTCTAAAACTATCAAAAATAAAGTATAAACCACAAGTTATGTCCTAACATTCAAGTTCAACCAACCCATTTTCAAAATAAAAAGTAGATGAATAAGAATATTGAGAAAATCTTTTATATTGATTCTATTTACTTTGTTCGTTGGATTCTTAGGGATTCCTTTCATTCAAGATGTTGATATATTATCCAAATGGTTAACCCCGTCTAAATCTTTTACATCAAAATTCAAATAATTCGATAGATTGGTATGAAATTAGTAAAGATGCATTTTTTCAGTCAGTATAGTCTCTTTCGGAATATTTATAGCCTTTTTTTGTTTTATACCCACAAATATTTCCCTTTCTAACAACACAATTACTAGTATACTTATTGTGATTCCTAATACAAGAGTAAAAATAGGAATAAGAATCCATATGATCCCATAAACATCTTTTAAGGATTCCAATATAAAAAAAAAAGAATTTATAACTTGTACTTCTGTTATATTAATTATTATTTTAACGATCAACTTCTCCCATAAATGATATCTATATACATAGTATCGCCATATTTTCAGCCAATTTCATTCTTTTAACTAATTGAGGATTATATCAACTTATTTGGTAAATTATATCACATAATCTGTAACGAACCGTTTGAAAATAGTTTTTTCAAAGTATAACGTCTTAAGTGCAATCGTATAATTGGTCAAATTTCCAAAGTACATATTATATTATCTAAAATTAAAAGTAAAGATAGGTTAAAAAGATTAATTTTGAAGGATTACGGTAAACTTAGCAATAAAACATATGCTGTTGTATTTAAAGAAGTATTTGAAAATTTTTGATTCAGTATAATTATTTATAATATGTTAATAGATTTTTATTAATATAGATTGATATATTACTTATTTTTGTATTTAATTCAAAATTATACTTTAGAAAATATTTAATTTTACATATTAATATTTATTGATATTTAATTTTTTTAATCAAACTCGTTTAATACATAGATCTCTAGCTATTGCTATTGGTATAATATTATACAAAAGATGATAATAATACAAGGGTGCTTTCTTCGACCAAAACAAACACTTTGTTCACCTCCTAATTCATTTTACCTCGTTTTGTGATATCATTTTTCTATTTTTTGATAATTTAGTAATGAACGTCAACGTTCGCCTAAACAAAACAAAAGAAAATTATAAATTATAAGCAACATCATAGAAAATAAAATCAAGAAAATAATTAAGATAATCACTGATCAAAATGCTAGATGCCGTGACATAAAACAACTACATTTCTAGGAGTATACATACATTTGTCACTAATAACCATTCGTCTTATTATATATGCATTTCAAAATAATAATAATAAAAAAAACTTTTTAAATTATTTTTCTAACTAATATTTTTATAAGAAGCTTTTCATCAAATAAAAGAAATTTTGAATTCTCTTTCAAAAAAAAAAAGAAATTTTGAATTTGTTTTTTTTTTTTTTTTTTTTGTGAAAATACTATTTTTATACAAAGTAAATATTATTTTTTAGAATGATCATTCATAAAATAATTTCTTAACAAAAATAATTTAAAACTTATCTGGAAAACAAACGATTATTTTATAATAATTTTGTAAAACAATAATCATTTATATTTTAACACGTCTTATTTTGTTCAATTTTATTCAATACCTAAACTAATAAGTAGTTGTCTCATTTTGTAGTGAAGTTGACAAGTTGTAACCACTAGAGTATAGACCACATTATGGGCTAGGTCCTCCTTTGCTCATTAATAAACCATAAATAATTGATGGCGTAAGAGAACTGTGATACATTAGAATTTATTAAAACAAAAAACATTAAGAGTTTATTAAAACAAAAAGTATTAAAAATTCATAAAATCAAATAAAAAGTTAAAAACCCGTAAATAATTATAATTTTAGTAAAACGAGTAATAAGTATCGTATTTATTCCCGTATCTGTCGCCTGTTGCTTAAACTCAATCGGACGATCCAGATTTAATCTTACCACCCATAACTTGCTCCTCTTTAATTACTCCCTTCCCCGTTTATAAACCACCACCTCCGTCAATTTCGTCCTTCATCCCCATTTCCTCTGTAATTTCTCAACAAATTTCTTCTTCCTTACAATAGGTTGTTGCTGTTACTCTCCAAATCAACTAACAAAATGTCGAATGATAAAGAGAGGGAAACTCAAGTTTACAGGGCCAAGTTATCGGAACAAGCGGAGCGTTACGAAGGTATCTACTTCAATCGTCGCTTAACTTTCTGTTTTTTTTTTTGACGTACATTTGTATGATTTGGAATTTGGATCTTGTGTTGCTCGATCGATTTGTAAATTTTGATGTTGATTTGATTCGTATGATAGCATGCATGAGATGTTTTTAAGAATATGTATTGGTTATTGATCGACAGTTCTGTGTTTGATTTTGTTGATTTAGTTTTACGACATGATTTTGCTATAATATTTGGTTGATTAGATGAGTACATGATTTGGTGAACGAGATTTTGTAGGCTATGTTTGGTTTTGTTAGAGTATTCTGTATAAACGAAATAACCTAAATGTCTGTTGCTTAAACAGCCTATGGATTTCAATTGTTTTGTATCTTCAACAGATAGCCACTTGAACACATCTCCTAAGAGACTCGTATCGATTAGGTCGTTTATGATTTTCATTTGCGAGTCGTATACATAAGATCTGATTCAAATTTCATCTCGCTGATAACTTTACTAATCATGACCACAATATTTGATATTGTCAGAGATGATTGAAAGTATGAAGAGTGTTGCAAAACTTGACGTCGATCTTACTGTTGAAGAACGCAACCTACTTTCAGTAGGATACAAGAATGTGATTGGTGCAAGAAGGGCCTCATGGCGTATCATGTCATCAATTCAACAAAAGGAGGAGTCAAAAGGAAACGAAAACAATGTCAGTCTGATAAAGGGATACTGCAAAAAAGTTGAGGACGAACTTACCAAGATTTGCAATGACATTCTCACCATCATCGATAAGCATCTTTTACCCTCTTCAAAATCAGGAGAAGCTACTGTTTTCTACCACAAGATGTGAGGCATTCGATTTTTACTTTCTTTTTTCTTGATTAAATATATGTTTTCTTTCACTATTTTTTTCTCTTGATGTTCATACAGGAAAGGTGACTACTTTCGGTATCTTGCTGAGTTCAAGACAGATGATGATAGGAAAGAAGCTGCCGATCAATCATTGAAGGGATATGAGGCATGAATCTCTAATATCAACAGTCAAATTGACATTTAATTCACATGAAATTTGTGTTGTTTGTAGGCTGCTTCTACTACTGCAATTGCAGAACTCCCTTCCACTCACCCAATCCGCCTTGGTTTGGCTCTCAATTTCTCAGTTTTTTACTATGAGATTATGAACAATCCTGAGAGGTAATATTTAGTTTTTTTTCTTTGAATATTGAGGAGTTGTACTTTATGTTAAAACTATTGTACATGTTACAGGGCCTGCCATTTGGCTAAACAAGCTTTTGATGATGCAATTGCTGAGTTGGACAGCTTGAGTGAGGAATCATATAAAGACAGCACCTTGATCATGCAGCTGTTGAGAGATAACCTCACACTTTGGACCTCTGATTTGCCTGAGGATGGAGGTAGATATAATATATAGAAAATTATATTAATTTAAAAGATTGGTTTCAAATCTTATTAATTTATGTTTATGTTTGATTACAGGTGATGAAAACTCAAAAACTGAAGAAGCAAAACCAGCTGAACAAGAGGTTAGTACACTGAATTTTGCCTCATTTGTGTGCGTGTGTGATTTGAAAAGGAATTATTTATGTGATTGAAATTGTGATGGAGTTGCAGAAGCAGTGACTGAAATTTACTGGTGCGATGAAGATGAAGATGAAGATGAAGATGAAGATGAAGATGAAGATGAAGATGAAGATGAAAATGAAAGTGAAAGTGAAAGGGAGTTGAGTATGGAAAGTGAAAAGTAGTTGAATGAATGATATGTCATATGTTTGTGGTTTTTTGGTTGATTTGATTTGAGTTGTTCCCTAAGAGAGCTTCTACTACGTACCCCTTTGAATCTTGATGTTGTATTAAAATGAATCAAGAGAATATAAGAAGCAGCTATTCTGTGTTGCTGTTGCTTAATTATGTCATCTTTATTCTCTATTTGCGTTCAAAGCTGAAGATCCGTCAAGAAATTCAAAGAATGATATAATAATAAAAACTTAAAATCATGTGTAGATCCGGGTATATGTGCATAAATAGTTAATGGAAGTGCACTTGAAAAAAAGGTGAATGAATATAATGTTGGAGGAAGTCAAATGGCAGGGCATTCAAGATTCACCTCAAGGCTCAACAACACACGCTACACTTTCATCATCATTTTTACATACAAAAATTGGAGCCATCATCACAATCTTTACTCTTTCCAAATCAGAAACACAATTAACCTGTAATGCAAACCATGAAACCATCCCACTTTTCTTATCAACATTTACAAGTAGTTCACATTTTACAAGCAAGCAAGATGCAAATTGTCATGTGTAAGTTACAACATGATATGGCTATAATGTCGGCTATGTATAGTGACCATACTTGAAACTACCTACTCTCGTTGAGCAATAGAAGACACCGGCCTCAAAACATTACAAAATCCAACATCTAGTAAGAATTGGTGTTAAAGCTTAGAAAGCAAAGTGAGTTTATGTAACATCTGATAAATTGAATAACACCTACAAGGTATAGTTTTGATCTTTAACCAAGCAATTTGTGGGGAAATGCTAGGAATTTATTGTATTTAAGGAATTGATTTTTCTAAGATTGATTATTATTTATTGTGGTTTGATATTGTTAATAATCAGTTTTGAGCAGGAAATGCTATGAAGGGTGTTTGTTATTGTTGATTATTTAAGGTGATTATTACTTATTGCGGTTTAACATTGCTAATAATCCATTTTGAGTGTTTGAATGAAATAAAATAATTTACATAAACAATTTTTAATAAGCTGTTTAAAAATACATATAGAGCATAGCTACCAATTCACCCTTTCCTGAGCTTCAATTTGGTAACGCACGTCATAAGGTGAAAAGCACTTTTACAAATTACAAAATGGCATATACGACGTCATTTTGCATCAAGTATAACCGGATCATATAAAAGGGACAGCAAAATTCAAGATCCCATTCAAGTTTTGTTATAAAACTCTAGCTCAAAGAAAGTCAAGAAAGATGTATATTTACAAAACCTATCTCATTCATATGTCTTCAAGATTCTTCCTTTGTAAAATAACTTGGTGGCAAGCTAAACTCTTCTACTTGATTCAAAATCCCTGTCTCCTCATCATCCGCTTTCTGCAAAATTCACACATAACTTTTATTATAAAATCAAATTTTATACACACAAAAAAGGATCAACTTTGGCACCACACAACACAACACAACACACACCAGCATTTCCAAGTTATAGAAACGATCCAGCATCTGCAAGACATCTGAAGCAGAAAACTGCCTATTGAAGCTACAAGAGCAAAAAAAGTTAACATAAAAATTCAACAGTGGAAATAGTAAAGAGGGGGAGGAAAAGGCAAAACCTTCTGCGCATGTATTCTGTTAGACCATAAAGAACAAAGTGTCGGTGTATACCTGTATGTTCATAAATATGAATCATTCTTGATCAAATTCATCAACACGATGACTTAATTCAAAGCTTTGAAGAAGGGATTCCGTTAAATAAACAAATTTTACCTCGTAACTTTACAGGTGGATAGATTTCAAGAGCTTCTAACAATTTCAGCTCCAAATCAACCTGTGATTGCTCCTAAAATGCCAAACATGAAGAAAAAGAATCACTTCATATGAAATAAAAATGGGAACAAATCAAAAAAGATATCAAATAGCCAGCTGCATTTCAATTCTAACAACTGAATAATCGAGATGCCTGCTCAACTTTTAAAATCATCAAGGTTTTAGAAAACGATATATCGATTTTTTTTTTCATAAAAACGAGTTACGAATTGCATACTGATCTAACACCTTTTTTTTCATGTATGAAAACCATAACCAATCTCACTCATACATATAAAATTATACACATAGAGAAGAGAGAGATGTAACCTTCCGAAGAGAAGAAGCGGACGAATTCGGAGCCTTGCACGGGGAATGAACTGACAATCCATCTTGTTCTTCTTCTTTACTTCCTCCGCTTTTCTTATTTACCCCGCCATTCATCTTTATTTTTACGATTTCAGCAACAATAACTTCTTTTTTGGTGTATTGAGCACAGATTTGGACCAATTTAACGATAACGAAACAAGAATAACGTTGAATCAAATTCAAAATGAGTCGGTGGAAGATTTTGGGTATGTTTTGATCAGTTCAATCTGTGTAGCTAGGGATTTGGCGTTTGATCCGGATTTACTAACTTTCGGAAAAATGGGTTTGTTGTAGGGCTATTGGGCTGTCTCTTAATTCGGCTTCTACTAGGCTCAAAAAAAAAAAAAAGAATTGCTTTTAAAGTCATTAAGAGAAAAACTATGATTGGTTTAGTTACCGAAGAACACTTTCATTTTCATTTTCTTTTTTTAGTTTTCGTTTTTCATTTTTCGTTTTCGGTTTTTATTGAAAAATTTAGAAAACGTGTTTAGTTAAAATTTATTTATTTTTCATTTTCAGTTTTAGAAAATTAGAATATGTGTTTACATGTATATTTTTCTATCGGTTTTCATTTTTAGAAAAAGGTAGCGGTGATAGGGTGGACGTGGGGACGATGGCGGTGGTGGGGGCAGTGGTGGTGATGACAGGCAATGGTGGTGGCGGCGTCAATTGTGGCAGTGGTAGTGGTGGTGGTGATGGGGTAGTGGTGATGGTGATGGTGATGGTAGGTCGGTGATTGTGTGTGGTATTGGTGTTAGGTGGGTGGGTGTGGGTGTGTGTGGGTGCGGGGTGGGGTGGATGTGGGTGTGGGTGTGAGTTTGTGTGTGTGTTTATGGGTGGGTGGGTGTGTGTTTGGGGGGGGGGGAGTAGGGTGGGTGTATCATGTGTGTGTGTGTTTGTGGGGTTGGTGTGTGTGGGTGTGGGTGTGTGGGTGTGGGTGTGTGTGTTTATGGGGTTTGGTGTGTGTGTGCGTTTGTGGGTGTGTGTGTGTGTGTGTTTGTGGGTGTGTATATATGTGTGTTTGTAGGGTGGGGGTGCGCTTGGGAGTAAGTGTAAGTAGGTAGGGGTGTGGTGGTTTGAGGGTAAGTAGAGGTGGATGGGAGTGGGAGTGGGTGTTTATATTTTAGAAAAAATTTAGAATTAGAAAAAATGTGGAAAACAATAATTATCAGTTTTCCAAAAATTTTCAACTTCTTTGTAATTTTAGAAAACGGAAAATTTTCATTTTACGTGAAAATTTTAGAAAAATAGACGAACTAAACGCGTTTTCAAATTTCTCATTTTTCTTCGAATTTTTTTTCCGAAAAACGGTCCATTTTTTCACAACTAAACGCACCCTATAGTTTGCCAATTTCGTCATTGTTTTCTTTGGTTTTATTTCATGTGGTTTTAAAATTACAGATTTTGTTACCTTTAAATGCTTTAGTTATGGATTTTGTTTATGATAAAATTGAAAAAACCAATTTATCTTTTTGATATTTATTAAATATTAACTAATTCTAAACTAGAAAATAACTCCCCCCAACTATCCCTTTCTTTACTGGTTACACCCTCCATAAAATTGAGCGTTTGAAATGTTGCTTCTTGCTTCTCTTCCCAACTGAAAGTTACACCCTTTTGCGTCAGGGTGGTAAGCGGTTTAGCGATTCGGGAGAAATTTTGGATGAATCTGCGATAGTAGCCAGCAAGACCTAAGAATTGATGGATTTCTGTAGGTGTTTTGGGTGTTGGCCAGTTTTCAATTGCTTTGATTTTGGAAAGGTCCACATGTATTCCTTCTGAACTGACCACGTGACCTAGGAATTCAACCTTCTTAATCCAAAACACGCACTTTGAAAACTTCGCATAGAGTTTTTCTGTCCTAAGGGTTTGTAATACTAGACGAAGATGTTGGTCGTGTTCCTCTTTGCTTCTTGAGTAGATAAGGATGTCGTCGATGAAGTCTATGACGAGTTTGTCCAGGAATGGACGACACACTCTGTTCATTAGATCCATGAACACAGCAGGTGCATTCGTTAATCCGAATGGCATCACTATAAACTCGTAATAACCATAACGAGTTCTAAACGCGGTCTTGGGAATGTCTTTGATGCGGGCCCTAGACCTAGACAAATCTGAATCAATTGATCCCTAGACCTAGACAAATCCGAATCGATCTTCTCTATCCATATGCGCCTCTCATCGCTTTTCGACAAAACCCTGCTAATTTGATCAGTTAGGTTAGAGTTTGTCAAACGGGTTCGTTTTAGACTATCACTAATGCTTGAAAAGGTGAATTTTAGGTCATTTAATTCAGTTTCGCATCTAGACACAAGTATATTGAGAGATTCAAGAATTAGATTTACCTTGTTGATCAGCTGTTCGCACTCATTGATTTGTTCAGGAACTGGTCTTGCTGCGAAATAACTATCATCTCCTCCTCCACTCTCCGTGGCATTTCCCTGCATCTGTGACCTTTCATTTGTCACCATCAAACATATTCCTCTAGAGTGCGAACTTTCTTCTTTCGCAATGAATGCTCTACCATGCGTGGGCCTACGAACTTCGTCATCTTCAGAGTCTGCTGACCAGACCTCAACTCCTCCAAACTCGTTTTCAGCAGCATTTTCCTACACAATTAAAGCAGTCATAGAGTTATCAACATTCTTTTTCTTCTTGATCTCCTCTAGCTTTCGCATGTAGTATGCCTCGTCATCTTCTCCTTCCTTCTTCTCATTCAATCTTCTTAGCATGAACTCCTTGGCCAAATGATTTTTACCATGACAATAATTGCAGTCATAGCCTGAGTCTCCCACGAGCTTTTTCTCCTTCTTTTCTTCCTCCTTTTGAGAACCATTTTTATTTTCCTCTTTCACTTTTTCAGAACTGTAGTTGCCCTGCCAGTTTCGGTAATTGATTGAGGGGAACTTCTTCCTTGCGAACCGCTTAGCATTTGAAACCATTAAAGCATACTCCTCATTTGTAAGCTTGCATTCAGAATGATCAGACTCAGACCCATCCTCTGCAACTGTCTTGACCATTCGCAACGAGAGCTAGTGATCCCATTCCAAAAACAACTTTCATTTATTTTGTCACCTCACTTTTGTGTGCCTTCAGAATTCTAACAAGCTTGGCTAATGTATAGTTTTTAAACTGCTCATGCGCCTTGATGGTAGAAACCACTGCTATGCACTCAGGTCTAAGCCCATTCATGAGTGTAACCTTCTGTTCAATTACTTCTCGTCCAAAACTATTGTTTTTCGATTTTACCTTTATCCGACGTAATTTCGAAAGCTCCTGTAAATGGTATACTATTTCGCCGTCCGTAAAACCTTTTTTTTTTTACAACATCCACGCTAACTCGTCTTTGGACTAACATGAGTTATTAAACAATACTTAGAAAAAATTATAAGTATGGTTGTTCCGGATCATCATTCTGGAATAGATCATCGGGTTCCGAACCACGTTCATCGTGTTTCGGACCTACATAACATTCCGGAACCCCTACAATACCTAATTCCAGACTAAAACAACCGATCGGAAACACATTACAAAGTGCTTACATGAGAAAAAGAAAAAAAGGATAATCCGAATATTCCGAAGTTGTTCATCATATTTCGTACCATTCCGGAATACATAAATCATTTTAGAAAATCAAATGCAAAGTAACATAAAATGTAGAAGTTACTTGGTTTGACGAATCAATACTAAAAATTTGGTTTGAAATGCGGGTAGATTGTGCTTCGGATCTACTAATCCTCGAACGTGTATTCCATATTTTTTGTGTGTAGGACCTATATATATATACCATTGGCTACAATATTGGGCTTAGGCCGGTTTTCAAATTAGAAATGACTCATTCCGGACCAAGTGGTTAGCTTTCAAAAAAGAAAAAAGTTGATTATAATAATAATAATGATAATAATAATAATAATAATAATACTAAACCTTATAAAAACCCAACAAAATTTCATCAAAGTCTTAAAAACCAACTATATTATTTTTTTTTGTACGTTAAAACCTTTATATTTTTTAAAATGTATTATTTAATGTATTGAACTCGGTAAATCTTAGATAGCCAAAAATGGTAGGCAATCGATTCTCAACGTTTTGATTGTTACAATTCATTATATTAAAAAAAAAATTAAAATATGAGGGTTTAAATGCACTAAAAAGAATAATACGATGGTTTTTTTTAATCCTTTCATGGAAATATATTAGGTTTTTCTAAGGTCAGAAAACGTTATATAAAAATGGGAAAATAACTTACCAAAGTAATCATCTTTGTCGCCTTGTTCACATTTAGGTAACTTCTTTATTTTTGTACACATTTAACCATTTAATTTGTTATATGTGTTCATATATTGTTATTGTCATTGGCAATAGCAAGTGACAATGGTAATATGTGAACAAATTAACAAGTTAAATGGTTAAATGTGTATAAAAATAGAAAGTTGTCTAAATGTGAACAAAACGAAAAGTTGATTATCATAATAAGTCATTTTCCCCGCTTTTAATAACGATTTTATTTTTCATATTTGTTTGTATTATTTTTTTCAAACGTTGTTTCTAAAATATCCATAATTTCCTAAATAATAATTAAATATTGATCAATTTTAAACTTTATTTTTTAATTAATAAATATGCTTTTGTTTTGTGAAGTATTTTATATAGTCTCTTATAACTTTTTTCTTTTGTTTTTAAGCATATACGTAAATAGTATTTAACAATAAAATTAAGTAAATTAAATATGTAACAATAATATGTAGGGTATTTAAAAAAATAAATATTACTTAGCAAACAAAAAAACAAAAAAAATCTATATAATGTAAATGTTTCAAAATTATTCCAACATCTTAATACTTTTTAATTAGAAGTTTATAAACTTTTAATTTTTTAATACAATGTTTTAAACTAGTATTTAACAAAAACCTTTTAAAATGTTATAAAAAATATTAAATTGTCATACAAAATCTGTGAAAAACTTTAAAAATGTTGTAGAAGAAAGTTTAAAAGAAATGTATGAAACTTATAAGAAAATTGTATAAAAATGTAAAAAAAAAAAAGTTATAAACTTGTAAGAAAAATTTTAAACATTTATAAAATATTTCATTTAAAAGCATTTGTATTAAAATTATATGAACGTATAAAAAAAGTGTAAAAGAAGTTATAAGCAACCTTTAAAACATTGTATTAGAAAAATCTATAGGAAAAAATATCATAAAAATGTTGTAAAGAATTATAAGAAAATCTTAATAAATTTGTAAAAAAAAATAATAAATTGTTCACATATATACAACTTTTTTATACATATTTGACAATTTAAAATGTTAAATGTGTTCACATATTATCATTGTCACTTGCTATAGTAGGTGACAATGGTAATATATGAATACGTCTAACAAATTAAATGGTCAAATGTGTACAAAAAAATGAAGTTATCTAAATATGAACAATACGAAAAGGTAATTACCCTCGCAAATCATTTTCCCTGTAAAAATTTCATAAAATATAAGGGTTTTAATGGACTAAAAATATTATAGTGGTTTTTTGATAATATTTTGGGGTTTTCTAGGTTTTCTTAAAAAAAAGAAAAAAAAAGAAAGGGATAATGATTTAAAAGGGTAATATATTTTTCGATTTGTACACATTTAGTCACTGAGTTTTTTTTCGTCCATATTTACCCCTTCAACTTGTTAAACTGTATACATTTAGTCTTTATGACCGACTACTCCAGGTTAGCTGGTAAAAATGACTTAATAGGATAATATATTTCTAACTTTGTACACATTTAGTCCTTAATATTTTTGTACACATTTAGTTCTTAATATTTTTAGTGTTGCAAAATAAGTTATTTTTGTTTTTGTATCTATTTGGTGCTTATGAATGATTTATTTAGTTTTTTCTCATAACATCTTATGTGGGATAGCCATATGGTGGTGGGATAGGTTGAGGTGATCCTGGTATATGCTATAGGCCAAGATACCTGGTGCGGGTTGGTTATAAGCTGTAGGCACATAGGCTCGAGAAGAGCGGTTCGGTTAAGGCGACACGCCAGCAAACCCTGGGTATTCTAGTCTGATGACTGATTAGACCTGTTGCATGTTGACATTCCAGTCTGATGACTGATTGGGCCAATGTATTCCAATCTGATGAGTGTGGGCCCGTTATGTGTGATAATACGTTTGTTGTATCGAGTATTTTAGGGAAAACTCACTAAACTTTGTGCTTACCCAGTTGTTTATGTTTTCAGGTTCTATCGTTGATCGTGAGAAGACTAATACATGACTGTACACACTCATCAACAATATTGAGGATTCCGTGTTTCTTACATTACTCTGATTTTCGATAAATGTATTTTAGAATAAACATTTTTTTTTCTTAATAATGGATTTATAATTAGAGAGTTTTGCCTTATTTTAAAATGAAAATTTTTGGTTGTGAAAATGAGACATTACACATAAATATCAACAACCCCACACACTTCATCAATGATTGTCCTTCGTAAGATGTCGTGAGAAAAACTTAAAAAAAAACATTCATAAGTATTGAATGTGTACAAAAACAAAAATGTCTTATTTTGAAACAAAAAAATATTAAGAACTAAATGTGTACAAAAATATTAAGGACTAAATGTGTACAAAATGAGAAATATATTACTCTATTAAGTCATTTTTCCCGGGTAACCTGGAGTAACCGGTCATAAGGGCTGAATGTGTATAGTTTAACAAGTTGAAAGGGTAAATGTGAACGAAAAAAAAAACTCAGTGACCAGATATATACAAATCAAAAAATATATTACCTTTTTAAGTCATTATCCAAAAAAAAAAAAAAACAATTAGATTACTAAGTACCTAAATTGAAATCCTATAAATGAAGGAACTTTTCATCGTGGGAGAGAAAGTTGATTACATCGGGTAGAGAACGTTCATTCCATATATAAGCCCTATTTTTTTAAAATAATCGGCCCTCGTATTCTTCTTCAGTCGACGACTTCGTTCTCCATTTTTCTCACCCCAGAAACTTTCTTTCTCCATTCTTCCGACGAGATCTTCGCTAGTCGCTGCGCTAATCGAGGGTGAGTATGTCTCTACCCTAATCAGAGATTCAAATTTTAAGATGACAAAAACATTCGACATGTAATTTGATGGGAATTAGAATTTTGTCAAATAGTTGGCTTTGTTTGCAGTACGGCTCATAACAAATATTCTTCTTCTTCTCTAAATAACTGATTTAAATTTTACATTGCAGATTATTATTTGAATTGAGATTGTGATTTCTGAAGCCAAAGGAAGCATCTTAAATCCTGATCGGAATCATAAGAAAATTAGGATTGGAGTATGGAGTTTGATCATGATAATGTTAGACAACGAGTGGTAGAAGAAGATAGACTGAGCAGCTTACCAGACGAGCTTATTCATAAGATCTTGTCTTGTTTTGACATAAAATTTGGTGTTCAATCATGTTTGCTGTCATCTAGATGGGAGTTTTTATGGACATCGATGCCATGTCTCAACTTCTCTACCGACCATTTTCGTGTTTTAGGTAAATTTGCCAAATTCGTGAATCATGTTTTGTCCCACCGCAACCATCAAATACAAGTGTCTTCCGTGAATCTATATTTCCGTGGAGAAGATAATCAGGGTTTTGTGAAAAAGATTGCAAAATATGCTTTTTCTCACAATGTTCAACAACTAACTGTTAGTCTTCAGTCAAGCCGCTATGTTTTCCCTACTGTCCTGTTTAGCTCTCAGTCTCTTAAGGATTTCAAATTGATTAGCAATACAACTAAAACACCTTTGGACTTTCCAGCTTTAACAACCTTGAACCTCAATTGCGTCACATTGTGGGGTGATCTTTTCTCCAAGTGCATAAACTTAAAGAAGCTCACTTTAAAATATTTCGTTGTTGACAATGTATTTGACATCATTACACCTCGTCTTTGTAATCTCATCCTTATGGAGGGCCGTTGTTCAAAAACCATCAATGTGATTGCACCTCAACTTGAGAATCTTAGAATCGTCAATTGCTCTATGGCTACTTGAATGTTTCCCCACAACTTTCATCTTTTTGCTACACATCATCATATCTGGGGTGTTATGTTCCTCTGCATTTCTCTAATGATCAGTTTCATTCTCTAAACAAAGTGAGTTTTTGTCTGCGTAAGTATAATCCAAACAAGGCATATAAGGAAGAAGATGTTCGCAACACTATTTACATGCTTCAAAAGCTCCACAGTGCCAGATATTTAACTCTTAGTGCCGACACTGTTGAGGTATATATGTTGAAATCATATCAATCTTTTAGTATGACAATTTTTTTTTAATCTTTTATTTTGTTGCACATACATACGCTACTGATAAAAGATTACAATCTTTATCTATTTATGCATCTTTAATGTACATATTTCTTTGTGCAGTATATTTCCTCATTTCCAGATTTGTTTTTGCACCATTCTTCACCTTTTAGCAATTTAGTTTGCTTGACTATAGACTCCAGCATGAGGAAGGATGTTGCATACAAAGTAAAAATGTCCACTGAAGCTAAAAACTTCTTGCTTGGGAATTCTCCAAGCGCCACTTTGATCATGAAATTATCCAATTAGAATGATATATTCATCCCATAAGGTATTGATGACCTTGCATCATTGATTTAAATTATATATATATATATATATATATATATATATATATATATATATATATATATATATATATATATATATAAACCCCTATGCTATGTATAATGTATCTCACAACTTACAAGGGTTATTTAGCCTGACTCGTGTGTTTTTCTTACAAAAAAGGCCACAGATGGTTGTTATGTAGATTTTGTTACACTGGTGGTCATCCTCTCTAACAAATGAAGATTTTTTTGCCACTTGTCATATTCTCATTCAACTTGTCAAATGTCATTTTGTGGTTATTTTGAATTATATTTTTTTTTCAACATGTCATTTTATGAGTTTTCCAATTTTATTAAATTCCATATAATATTTTAATATAATAATTGCAATAAACATAGTAATAAATTGATATCAATTTAATTAATGAACTTACCTTTTAATTTCAAAATTCTTAAAATTAAAGTTTATTAGTTTCTTTTATTTATTTAATTTATTTGTTTACATTTAAAAGATAAAAAACATTTTCATTATAATAATTCATTATTTTTCTTATTTTTTTATAAATTCAAAATTTTCAAATATTTTAACCTTTATATTTAACTTTTTTTTTAAATTAACCCATGTAATACATGAGTCTCGCAACTAGATAACTATGGAAGACGTTGCATAGATGGTCCTTATACCATTAAAAATGGGGATTAAATATTTGTGAAATGCCCAGTATACCCTTACGATTTATTGTTTTTTTCAAAAATTTAATAATTAAAAAAAAAGGGTCTCTCTCTCTCTCTCTCTCTCTCTCTCTCTCTCTCTCTCTCTCTCTCTCTCCTACATTGAAACCCACAACTTTAACCTTGACACTTTCTTTTCTTCTTTCTGAGCAAAAGCAAAATGCAAAATGCAACCGTCTTCCTCTTTCTCTTGCTAACCTAAAACAATAATCTATTTAAACAAATTAGCGGTGGGAAAAGATGGATTTTTAGTATCTGCATTCTCTTCAATTCCAGCAACAACATCAACAGAAGCTGCAAAGTCAGCAGAATCAAACAAAGTCAGAGCCTGGATTGGATTCTTAATAGACTAAATTTCAAAAATGGTCCCTGTGGTTTGCAAAAAGTAGCAATTTAAGAATATCTTTCATTAGGGTAACACCGGTGGTCCTCATGGTTTCATTTTATTGCATGGTAGGTCCTTTAGGCGTTAACTATAACTTTTGAACAGTTACCTTTTTGAAAATGACCAATATACCCTTGATCAAATCTGAAAAAAATCAATAAACCTCAAGGACAATTCTGTAATTTATTATATATCTTCCATCTTCTCTATTTTACATCCACTAAAGAGCCCTAGTTAGGTGGTGTTTTTGATTGTTTTTCAAAACAGTTTATTGGTTTTTTGAAAAACTAATAAGTCAAAAAAAGTTTTTGGCAAACTCAAAAGCACTATTTAAAATAGTTTTTTCATAAGCTTCAAAAAAACACTTTTTAATAAGCATGTAAAACTTAGCTTATTGAAATTGCTTATCATTTTTTAACCAAAATAACTTCAAAAAACAGAAACAGTTTTTACAGCCAAACACTTATTGGTTTTTTCAGCATAAAAGCTGATTCAAACGCTTTTTAGAAAATTCCTTTTGCCATAAGCCTTTTTTTTTTTTTTTTAATCTAAAAGTACTTTTGGGGTGCATAAACACTCCCAAACATCCCCCTTAATATCCCCCTTTCTGAGAATCATAAATTATGTCTCATCTCTCATCTCGCACCGCCTTCAAGAATTTCAACATACAGGTCATGAGCTAACCCAAATCTTGTCACTACCATCTGGATCATCGTTCTTACTTCTTAGATGAAGAGCTTGGCGAGCTTATGTGATTTTGCGGAGAGTATGAAGAAGCGGGAAGTGGCGGATCAGCTGGATATGATGAAGCTGAGGTAGGCGTCGATAATTTAAGAAGAAATCGGGAGGTTGGAGAGGAGAATCGAGTTGACAGAGGAGGAAAGTCAGAGGTTGGAAAGGAAAATCGAAGCCGGAGATGATGAAGACGAGGGACACGACGATGATTAATCCCCGGTTTTGCTTACCCCACATCCCCAAAGCTTTTGTTTACCCAATTAAATCAGCGCCGTTTTCGCCAAAATTTAAATCTATCAATTCTGTTGTCTCCCCTGAGTTTCTCTTTGTGATCGCCTAAAAAAAGCTTCAGGTTTTGTGTTTCTACATAAATTCATCAACAAGTTTGTGGGGTTTCGTACTTTTGATGTGAAGAGAAAATGTGAACCGATTATCAAGGCTCATCTTCTCCAAAGGTTTCATGAGGGGTTCACTCCATAGACCATGAAATCCCACATCAAGAAAAGAAAATCAAAGCTTTTCAAAGACAGGTAACTCAAAGGTTTCATGAGTTATCTGCAGTCGATTCACATGAACTTTTATCCGTTTCTTGGATTTCAAAACTCCTTGAATGTTTTCCTGTGTTGTCAAGAGGAATTCAAAGCCATATTATTCAACTACAATTCTTCTTTGAGCAAACAACCCATGGATAAACTGATTTCTGATTATTTCGAAAGGAGTATAAAGGGTTTAGATTTTTGCAACGCCATTAGAGATGGGATTGAGCAGATCAGACAATGGCAGAAGCAATTGGATATTGTTTTATGTGCTTTGGATAATCAAAAAGGTCTTGGTGAAGGTCAAATCCGAAGAGAAAAAAAGGCTTTGATCGATTCAGCAGTTGAGAAACGAGCAAGAGAAAAAATCGAGTTGGGTTTTTCCGTCAGGTAAAATGGGGGTGACCAGAGCTTTTGCAATGGGGATTTTATGCATCACTGCCTTTATAATTCTTGAATTCAAAATGGGTTTTTTTTATTCATAACAATCTGCAATAACAAATAGAGATTTTTGTGGGGGTTGACTGGTGGCGTGGGAATATTTTGTGTTCCTTTTTTCACAAAAAATGTTGGTCACCAAAGGAGACTGACAGTAGGGAAGGTTGGCACTAGTGATGATCATCGGTGGAAGAAAAGAGAATGGGAAGGATTAATTGTGGGTTATGTAGGCTTAATTATAAAAGAAAAGAATAAAAGAAGGGTAAATAATTCATTTCACAAATATTTAACCCCTTTTCTTAACAAAGTTAGCTAAGAGGACTAACTATGTTTGATTTTGAAACCACAAGGACCACCGGTGTTACTCTAATAAAAGATATCCTTAAGTTGCTACTTTTTGCAAACCACAGGACCATTTTTGAAATTTTGTCTTCTTATTATGAAGGGTTTGCAGACACAATTCTCTGAACAATTCCAGTCATCCATGGCAACCAATAACCTTACCAATGGCAGAAAAATTTCACAGCTATTGCAACAACACCAATCTACAAGGGTTTGTCTTCTTATTATTAGTTTTTTGCGAATGGTGGACTAGCTTTTGATTATATATTACTTTTAGCTTTTGTTATGTTATTATTTTGATTATATATTTATATATTACTTTTAGCTTTTGTTATGTTATTATGGGGTAAATCCTTTTTTGGGTTTAGCCGTGTTATTGTAAAAAAAACTGAATTTGGAAGCTTGCAAGTCAGATAATAAATCTAGTTTAAGACTACAGATGATAAAAAAAGAGGAGTTTTTGAGCAAAAGCTTGCATATATATATATATATATATATATATATATATATATATATATATATATATATATATATATATATATATATATATATATATATAACTTGTGTACCGGTTGACAAAGTAAAATAACATAGACTAAAATTTATAATTATTAATCATAATTTTATATGCCAGTAATATTGCAATAATACAAATTAAACATAAAATAAATCATGGATCCAGATTAATCACATGTGTGATTGTGTCCTTACAAAAACCGTGTCCCAAAAAATGAAAGTAGCATGTCATTGTTGGTTCATATACAACAAATCACAACCACGGCTCCAATTCCCGCTTTCAAAAAGCAATTAACAAAGAATCATTATCCTTGATAACTCATAGTTCATGAAATTTCTATAAATGCATGACTTTTTCCTAGTGTAATGTTGCATGCAATAAGATGGAATAAAAGTAAGATGCTAAATATTAAAAAGTAGCTTGTTATTGTTGGTTTAAAAATAAAAGTTGAATGCTATTTTTGAGTAAAAAATGGAAGTAGCTTGCTATGTGTGGCTTAGAAAGGAAAGTAATCAAGTATCATGTTACTATTGACTTAAGAATGAAATTACCATGCACTTTTTTACCTTAAAAATGAAAGCAGCGTGATATTTTTACCATAAAAACAAAATTAACATCTTATTGTTCGTTTAAAAATAAAAGTAGAATACTATTTTTCATTACAAATGAAAGTAACCTGTTATTTTTGGCTTAGAAAAGAGAGTAGCATGCTATTTTTATCTTAAAAATGAAAGTAGCATGCTATTTTTGGCTTAATAATGAAAGCACCATGCTTTTTTTCCTCAAAGATGAAAGTATGATGTCACTTTAGCCTTAAAAAAGAAAGTAACATGCTATTTTGTTCTTAAAAATGAAAGTAGCACGTCATTGTTGGTTTAAAAATAAAAATAGAATGCTATTTTCTTAAAAACGAAAGTAGTGTTAATTATGGCTTAGAAATGAAGTAGCATGCTATTGTTGGCTTAAAAATGTAAATAACATGCTTATGTTGGCTTATAAATGAAAGTACCATGCTCTTTTTTTACCTTAAAAATGAAGGCAACATGCAATTTTATTTTAAGAAAAACCTTTCAACTTGAAAGAGCTATAATTCGGGAATGGAAATAAAAGGGTGTTTGGAAGGAATGGAATTGCTGAAAGGAAATGGAATGTTAACGAATCATAATATATAACACATTTGGTTGGCAAGAATAAAAGGAAGTTATTAATAAAAATTTAATAGATCTTAAATTCTAATATATCAAAATACAAATAATTAATTTTTTATTTCAATTATCAGTATACCTATAACAAGGGTATTTTGATCTTTAAGTACAAAGAAAATAAAATAAGTGAATTCCTTCTACCACCCCCCAAAAATAATGAAGTCCAGCACATGACATTTGATGTATTAAGTCAACAATGAATTCCATAATTTGGAAACCAAACATACTCTAGCGAATGACATCTTAAGATGCAATTCTGCAAAACAAACACGCCACACGGGGCTTTTTGTTCAAAAAATTGATCCAATTAGAATAGAGACTGGAAAAGTAACTAAAATATGAGGGAACTAAGATTTAGATTATCTCAAAATCTATATCATTTAAGTACTTTGGTTTCTTAATAAAAAAAATTATAATTGAATTGAATTTCTTCCATCCACCCCTAATAATTAAAAGCTTTCAAGTAATAGAATATAGTTGGTGATTCATGGAGATGTCTAAGGCATAAGAAGATCAATCAAAGCCATGAAGAACTTGATCATCTTCTTTCTTAAGGCGTCAACCTCTTTAATACTTAAGAAATATCGATAAGCAGATACCTAGGTAAGATCAATTCTTGATGAACTTAAAACCCACCAACAGAAGAAAAAAAAAGGTTTAGGGGTATAAGACGAATCTTGCACCTCGAAAATTGAAGAATTGATGTTGGTTAAAAGTTAGAACTTGTATTTCCAACTACACCCATCGTTGATTCTTTTGTTTTTTTTTTCTAAACAAATGGAGATCAGTTAAAAGAGTTTTAAAATTCATAGTAAAAGACCCAAAAGTCAAATAAATTAAAAAATAGCATGCAAAGTTGAATATACAGTTTCCTAACATGTATTCACATTCTCATGATCAAGACATCTTCGGTCCCAACTGCTTCTGGGCTTGAATTCCTCCAGGAAATTTCTATTTCAAGAACACAAAAGCCCCCGATTAGTACACACCTATTTATTTGCTTACAAAATCAATAAAAGGAGATAATACTTGGCCCTCTCTACATATTCTTCCCACAAGAGCATCATTTCCAATTGGATCAATAAAATCTGTATCCATGTTTACTTCTAGGTCCGCTAAGAGCCTAAGATATGTCTATTTGAAGAACCAATTAGAGCAGTTTAATCAAAATCAAGAAACACATCGCTAAAAATCGAATCTCTACACACATTCTCGCCCGAACTACAATTCGTCAGCTTCAATCGTGGGTATCTTTAATAAGTCATCAAATCTATAACAAACAAAAACTAAATAGAATAAGTCAAAGTGAAATTAGAAAAATAAGAAGGAACATAAGAATCCTTAATATGAACATGGAAACTGAAATAAATACGGACGTAGTTTTACATATCTCTTGAGAAGAAGAGTAAGGATTACCAGTAATATTTGATGGAAATAGAGGGTTCAAATGAGATTTAGGGTGAAAAAAGGATTCAATTATACAAAATTAAATCAAATCCAAAATAATTAGTGCTGATTTTAAGGAAGGTCATGGATATCAAAATTATTTTTCTAATATAATTCCTAATTTATAGGCTTAATAGTTGGAAAGTCTTTATTTTAAAAAAAATTGAATACGATTAAGCTTAGAACGTGAAGTATCAACTTTGAGCGGGAGTTTGAAGAGAGAGCTTTGGAGAAGATGTCATGTGGCAAAATAGAGAGTAAAAAAAGACCATGTGCCATGTAGAAGATTCTTTTATTAGAAGAGTAGATTTTGAATGATATTATCCAAAGGACAGTTTCAATACTATGTTTCCTATTCATAAATAACCTAATGCTTGTGACTAACATTACCATTTTGAACATCTTGACCACTCAATCTCACGTGGTTTCCTTCTCCTAACAATGTAGCAAATAAATAAACGAAAATAGACTTCTGTTTTTATGCATTTACCCCGATCTTAAAATGGTTCAATGCAATAAATAGCAACATACTTTCAGTTAATTAGATTATTATAGCATTCTACTTTTACTTATTTTATTGTTTATACACCTTCTGATGATACTATGTTACTCTTAAACACATATCACACATACACACACACATAAATAAAAATGTGTTGTTATTTTTTGCATTTAGCACAAAAAAATAGCAATGTTTTTTTGTTTATTTTTTTATAGCATCACATTCTCATTTATTTCATGGTTAAATGTCTAAAATACTCTTCAATAATAATTAAGAGCCCAAAATAACTAGTTTTTGTAATCTTTCTTACCCTTGAGGTATCATACCCATATGGACATGCACTTTCAAATATATTTTCGAATAATAATAAAGAGCCCAAAATTAACCCAATTATAAATATGTTTTTTTATACATTTTTGAATATATTAATACGTTTTTTTATACATTTTCAAATATATTAATATGCTTTTAAAGGTATACATACACTTTGAATATATACAAACGTTTTTATATGATTTTTATAAGTAATGCTTTTTTATAAGTATAACGTTTATATATATATATATATATATATATATATATATATATATATATATATATATATATATATATATATATATATATATATATATATATATATATATATATATATATATATATATATATATAGGGATGGTTCACTTGAGATTAAAAAAAAGTAGAGATCTTGAGATTCAACCTCATATTTGTCGCTCTAACTCTCCAGCGTACCGGCAACATCGGGGTATGCCTAATCATAAATGATTATATGACAGAGAGGTATAATTATATATAATTATACATGTTTATACGTATATGTCTAATCATAAATGATTATACTTATGCTTGTTGTTCACAGATTGAATAACCATATATGATTATAAAAGTTAGTGCCATAAGAGGTGGTGGTGACACAGATGACGGTGGTAAAAGTGACAGATGCAACAGTGGTGGGGTCGACTGATGTCAGAGGTAGTGTGTAGCACCTGGTTCCTGGTACGTAAATCTTAGTTGAGTATTTTCCATTTTTTAGCCTTGGACTCGGCGAGTCATAGGTCCGACTCGCCGAGTAGAGACGGGACCCGGGACATGTTTAAGTTGGTGACTCGGCGAGTCACCGCTATTGGATGAAACCCTAAGTTTCAGGGGTTTGCACCCTATTTAAGCCTCATGTCCGCCCCAAGCCAGCCCCCATTCACCCTCAGAGCTCCCAACCCTCGTTCAAAGCTTATTTCCTTGAGAGTTTGAAGCATTATTGTGTGTTCTTGAAGGTTTTGAGAAGGAAGTGGTGTAGATCAAGAGGAAGGGAAGGAAACCAAGCATCTTAGTGTTCTCTCAGTGATTCCTTTGAGGTATAACCCGTTTTCCCTCTGTTTCTATGCTTATTACTCCATTAAGTCTTTCTTGAGCCCTTCCCCAAGCTTGTATGTGCAATATAGTTCGTAATAAGCTGTTTGGCCTTTAGATCTAGGCATGGTTGAGCTCCAGGAGCTCAGATCTGTTGCCTTTATGGACCCATATTGCATGAAGACCCTAGATCTACCCTTTTGGATGCATTTTGAACCCTAAAACCCTTATTGGTGAATATATACACGTAAAGTTGGAAACTTTACGTGTGATTCATGCTCTAGGAACCCAGATCTGTGAATGGCATGGACTGGAATCAAGCAAAACCGCGTATTTAGTGATTGCATGGCAACGACTCAGCGAGTCGTTCATCTGACTCGGCGAGTCTGCTCGCGAGTCTCCGAGTTGTCCCCTTTTCGTTGTGTCGAGTGTGAGTAGTGAGTCACGGGGTGTGACTCAGTGAGTTGGAAGCCAAACTCATCCATGGAGGAACTCGGTGAGTCAATGCCCTGACTCGGCGAGTTCAAGGCAATCTCCTTAAGATCAAGAACAGACTCGACGAGTTGTTCATACAACTCGGCGAGTCGCAGCATAAGTGTTCATCGGATGAAGATGAACTCGGTGAGTTGTTCATACAACTCGGCGAGTAGGATGAAGGACTTGAACCTCAGTTTAGAAGGAGAACTCGTCGAGTCAATGCCTAACTTGACGAGTAGGGACGGGATCCAGGACAACCGAGTGGTTAGGGACTTGGCGAGTCGGGTCAACTGAAAGTTGACTCTGACTTTGACTTATGACATGATCAGGGGTAAAATGGTCATTTTACCCAAATGACAGTTAGCAGTGATTGATTGAGTACGTTGTGGGAATTGCAGCCGGAGGATTTCCGGAGCAGCAGTAGGCAGTCAGTTCCCGACCAGATCAGCAACTACTTCGAGGTGAGTTACCTTCCAGTAGCGGTGGGTCTACGACCACAATGCCGGCCCACCAGTAGGAGTTGTATGTAGATGATTGTCTCTGTGATATTCATCTAGGGATTACTACTACCTGTGTTATGTTTATGTGCTAGTATGATATGATGCTATGTGCTAGTGACAGTAGGGGGAGATAGTCCCCGAGATATCCAGTCGGTAGGGCCGAAGGGGTAGTCATACCCAGCCATGATAGATAGATTATGATATTGTGATACATGTTATGTGGTAGTAGTAGAGGGGAGAAATAGTTCCCCAGTATCCGGTCGAGAGGACCGAAGGGGAGGCCAGCACCCAGATATGCTAGGTAGTATCCGGTCGAGAGGACCGAAGGGGAGGCCATCACCCAGATATGCTAGGCAGTATACGGTCGAAAGGACCGAAGGGGAGGCCAGCACCCAGATATGCTAGGCAGTATCCGGTCGAGAGGACCGAAGGGGTAGGTCGGGCACCCAGATATGTCTGACAATATATGTATGTCATGTGAGTATATGGTATGTGGTACGATGGGGGAACTCACTAAGCTTTGTGCTTACGTTTTTCAGTTGTTGTTTCAGGTACCTCTTCAGCCAAGGGGAAGGAGCAGGCGCGGTAGCGGCTCATCACACACACTCCTTGTTTCCGCATTTATGAGTTTACCCTGGGATTGATACTCTGATATTTTGGTTGTTTACATGTTGTGGATTTCAAATTTGGGTTTTCGATGTGAAATGGTTTAATTGAACAATGTTTTAATTAGTAATGTTTTCTAAGTAATGTTTTAAAAACGAAATTTTTGGACGTGAAAATTAGGTCGTTACATAGTGGCGGTGGCGGTTGTGGTGGAGGGGATGATGGCGGAGGAAAAAGAAATGAGAGCGCTATATAATCATTTATGATTGGAACAGGCTTGGAGCGGCAAATATGAAATATTTAACTGAGGTTGAATCTCAACGGAAAATCTCTCTCTCTCTCTCTCTCTCTCTTCCTATATATATATATATATATATATATATATATATATATATATATATATATATATATATACTAGTTTATAACCCGTGAGAACCACGGTTATAAAATGAATTAAATTTTTATATTAAAAATTAAAATTATTAATCAATTATTTTAAATAAAATATTACTTAAGAAATATTTTTTAAGTTATATAAAGGAAATTATAATCATTGATTTAAATAAATATGTGAAGTTATATCACCTTATAATCTATATTAATTTTATTTTATTTTTCAATCTAATGTTATTAATTTAATATAATTAAAGTAAGAAAATTAAAAATTTGAAATTTAAAATGAAGAATCAATTATTAATTTAATGTAATTAGATTGGAATTTTAAAATTTGAAATGGATAATTAATAGGTTGACAAGTGACATGATAGGTGATATATAACATTAATGAGGACTTCTAATTGTATGACACTTGTCAATAGGAGATTAAACTTATTTTTTATTAGAATAGATTATTATTAGAATATATATATATATATATATACATATATATATATATATATATATATATATATATATATATATATATAATCCCTAATAAATCAAAATCTTTTTGCTACATGTCATCTTCTCCTTAATTTAGACACATGAAATTTCTAGAATTTTTGAATTTTCTACTTTCCACTTGTCGTTTTATTGTATTTTTCATTTTATTAAATTAAATTTTCACCTTTAATTTGTAAGGTAATATATATGTAAAGTATTTATTAGAAAGGGTTTATATATATATATATATATAATGTATTCAATATATTAAAGTCTCATTAATTTTAATAACTCAAATTTTTTCTCATTTTTCTTATAATTTCAAACTTCTAAAATTGTTAAAATTTCATATATATATATATATATATATATATATATATATATATATATATATATATATATATATATATATATATTTATAAATAAACTCATTTAATACATGGGTCTCACACCTAGTGTGTGTGTGTATATATATATATATATATATATATATATATATTTATGAGGTGGGTTCAATTGAGAAAATAAAAAAAGTTGAGAATGGGAGAATCATTCTCAGCCACTCATTTAATCTATGCATAAAAGACACGGTGGCAAACTTGTAAATATCGTAATAACCTTCAATCTCAAATACGTAACTATAGAGAATTCGATAACTGTTCGTTCATCATCAAAATTTTTCCTCCAACCTTCAATAATCATCCAGATTTCTTCAACTATACCGGAATTTATTCGCTATTCATGAAATTGGAATCGGAGTTCTGGACTCGCAATCACAATCGACATTGAGGGACTTGGAATCGGTACTCACAGGTTCCCAATCGGATTTTCGGAAATCAAAATCAAATTGAGAAATCGATCAGAGATAGGATGTCGCATCTGAAGTCGAAATCGGAAGTATATGATTATTTGGAATTGATAACTTGATGTTTTTAACATTTTTAAAATAGTTAACTTGTTTGCACTCCAACTGTTTGATGAAATGCATAAACTAAATTACCATGTTATATTCACATATGAATATGTTTTCTCACCTGAATCAGTATATGATTATTAAAAACACAAAACAAATATGCAAGTATGTATGTTATTCATATATGAATAACATATAAAAGTTATATGTATTTGTCAAAATACCTTCAATATTCATAAGTGAATATACCTTGTAATATTCATATGTGAATATACTGTGTAATATTCATAAGTGAATATATCATCTAATATTCACAAGTGAATATACTCTGTAATATTCACATGTGATATACCATGTAATACTATGTAATATTCACATATGAAATATCATTTAATACTCATAAGTGAATATACCATCTAATATTCACAAGTGAATATACTATAATAATATTCACAAGTGAATTCATCGTCCAATATTAAAATATGAATATACTATGTTTATTATATGCTATATTCATATATGAATGATACTTAAATTGTAAAAAAAAATCATACTTTTTATTCATAAGTGAATAATGAATGTACTGTAATAAAACATGATGCATTGTTATTCATTTATGAATAACGATAGCTGAAAATATAAAAAAAAAAAAAAAATTATTTTATCTTAAAACTATATCAATATGGATGTCTATTTGTAGAGAATAAAAAATCATGAATTTTGGTATATTTAAAATCATTTTTTAATAAAAATAGCTTATAAAAATTAAAAAAAACGAAAAAAAACTATGTTTTTGTATATATTAAGGTAATGATTAGCATAGCTTAAGGAAATATGTTATGTTGGAAAACACATGTGCACTCGTTTCCCATTTTACGCCGGTACGTTGGAGGCTTTTGCGGCATAAATAAATGATTGGCTGAGAATGATTCCCCCATTCTCAACCTTTTTTTTTTCTCAATTGATATATATATATATATATATATATATATATATATATATATATATATATATATATATATATATATATATATATGGGAAAAAGGAATATATGGTTGTGATGTATATATGCTTGGGTATAGAACCTTTTAAAACTACATCGTTTTGTGAAAAATCCTTAAAATCTCGTTCGGTTTTTTTTACATGCATATCGTTTCTTTCCTTCACCACCGATCGGTAATCCGAAACCCTAAACAAACCTGCAATCGTAATTATCATAATCTCTAATCTCAAATATCTAAGTCAAATCTTCAAATAGGTGGTTCTCCACGAACAATGAAATTGATTTAAGGTAAACACCGTTGCTTCTCTATTTTGGTTAGTATGGACATGAAATTCAAGCTAATTATGAAATAAGTACATTTAATTTCTGTTTTGGTTTCGTTGATTAGGACTCAAATGGAATCAACATACAAAAAGATAGCTTTTATTTTGTCATTATCATCAATACGATTCTAATTCTATCCATATATGAAAACACATACCACATGTAAAGCCAACAAATGACAAAAGCTTATTAAAAGTGATTGGCGAGTCAAAGCTTCAGCAAACCAATAAGTAAAATTCCAATGAAGTCACCATACTTGTCAACCACTAAAATTATAGCTTTGTAAATCGAAGATGGAGATAAACGATTAATTACAACCGGATTTTCGTCTTCAAGAGCAGGTTTATTACAAAACCAATAATTTCAAACACTACAAGTCTAAAATTAGAGAAAAACCAAAACATCAATTCCTTTTTTTTTTGAATTGAAACAAATTAAGGAAAACATAGATATGACCAATCTCTAAACTTCTTTGAATTATTTTTTCGTTTAATAGTTTTTCATTTTGTTCGGAGTGTGTTCTAATTCCATGAAAGAAGGAAAAAATAGAACCGACTCTTAGAAATATTCAATTGATCAATATGTATACATTATGGGTTTGTACTGATTTGATATCCCTTATGTGTTTGGTACAGGAATGCATAACACCATGAACTTAGAAATTCAAGTACCTGATGACTGATGATCCATTATAATCAATATGTTTTTTTACATTGATTTGTTATAGATATTCATTGGGACTATAAAAATAAGACAACAAATGAGGCTTGCAACAAAGAATTGTTTGAATGATTGAAGGCTAATAGTTTATGTGGAGGTGCAAAGAAACGACATAAAGATTTAAGGACCGGATGTAAAGCAGTGCTTCAGATTTCAAAAGGGAAAGATGGAAAATCGTTTGCTGACGTGTTTAATGATACACACACTCATGAGTTGAGTTTTACACCAACAAAAGGAATGAAATACAATTTATACCATTGCTTTATTACAATTGAAAGACTATTTATTTGAAACTTTGAGTCACAACTTAGTACTGTATACTAATGGAATTGGTTACTTGATATTTTTAGTTTCTAATTAACAGATGAAATTGGTTATTTGAGACTTTGAGCCGCTATTTGCTCCTGTAAAATAATGAATTTAGTTATTTAAGACTTAGAGTTGCATTATAATTTTATTGGTGATTAAGCATCATGGGTTCTCATTTATGATTTTTCTTTACTGTTTAATAATTTTGAATCTTCATATTTGTGTCATAAGACCCAATATAAATTCTTTGATTTTTGTTGCTATGAAATATTTGATGCACCAATAGTACGTATCTTCTCTGATACAACCAACGCAGTAAGAAACAAACTAGAAGTACAATGCTGTAATAGACAAAAATAGAAAGTAGGATGCTATAATAACAAAAAATTCTAGAAGTGTAATGCTTTAATAAGCTCAATATGAGTCCTAATAAATTTAATAAACAAATTATTAGAAGTGTACATAGTATATATGTGTTTACAGAAAATTACAACAACAATTTTCTTGACATGAAGACTAGATTCAGATGCAACATCTCGAATACAATGGCATTTGCAATCGGATACGGTGTCTCGAATTGAAACATCCATGTTGATCTGTGTACAAATTAAACCAAAAAGGAAGAGTTAATCGGCATGTCATCCATCTCTTGACCTTTTGATCTCTATTACTTGATATGTTTGGCATTTAAAAATATGCAAAGGTTCCGAATATGTACAAATATCCTAATCCTCTTGCTGACAACAGGATTAGAGTTCCCTGCACATTATATGCTACAATATACCTTGAGTAAAAGGAAAAAAATCAGACTAAATTTGTCAAATATGTGTATGCAAAACAATAGCAAATATTTTATTATAATGTCAAATTTATGTATGTAGATTAATACAAACTTAGGACTTAAGCTTTCAAACTATAGACATTAGAATGTCACAAAGAAACAACTTGGGTATTTTTTTCTTACAACTCGGTTGTCATGTACGTGTCATGTGAATTTGATATATATCAAACTAAGCTAAAGAATTAAACACAATAATTTTAGACTACTATGAAAAAACTAACATTCCAATAACATTAAGAATATCGTCTGACAACTAACCTAAATACATAAACTAGTGTATTTCAATTAGTGGAAAACAACAAGAAATTAAGAAATGGAATTCGGTAAAAAAAAGCAATACCATTTCAATTATGATTATCGTCTATCTTCACCTTGTCTAACGTGTCTTGTCTCTTCGGATCTGACTCTTAGAAATTATGTCTTCATGATTTCTTTTTTTTCCTGGACAGTTGGCTCTTGGGGCCAAACGGTAAAGGAGAAGGACAAGATTGAAATTGACGAATAGTTTGGGGGAAATTAACAAGGAATAGGGATGAGAACCAAATTAGTTTTGTCGGAAGTTTGGGGGAAAATAGGCCTTGATTGCAACAAAATGGAGAAAGACGTAAGGAGAATGACAACAAGGAAAACTGAAGTTGAGAAAGTCATAGAATTAATAACTATAGCCTATGCAATTCGATTTTCATTTTTTTTATGAAATTCAGGGGTGTTTGGACTAGATTTTTAGCTTATTGCTTATAGATATTTGCGGTGGGAATAAGCAATAAGCAATAAGCATGGGGATAAATGCTTATTAAAATTAGCTTATTTAGCCAAATAAGTTAGATTTTATCCAAACACTTAAATTAGCTTATTGTGGGAATAAACAATAAGCACCTCTTTGTTTCCTATCCAAACACCCCCTGAAATTGTTTTTGAAGAAATTTCTGAGGTGGAGAAGGTTGAAAGAAGAAGACGACCCAAAAACACCAATTTCCTCTATAAGGAAAAATAGCTGAAGGGAAGGATTAGTGAAAGGAAGAAGGAAACAACGTCAGGTATGTAGAAAAGAATAGCACGACTATGAGTTTTGACGTAATACGACAACGTTTTTGGGTTCTATACCTAATCTTCTATACTCAACAGCCATATATATATATATATATATATATATATATATATATATATATATATATATATATATATATATATATATATATATAGGGGAGGGTTCATGCGAAAATGCAAATAATTTGCGAAAACGCGAAAACAATAAAAACCTATGATATTATGTCACCTCAACATTATATTTTGGAAAATAATTCATCCAAACTTTGAAATACATGATGATAATCGATGATAGATGATAAACTGTTTCATATTAGCAAAGTATGATTTTTAACATTTTTATTATGAAAACATGAATTTAAAAATGATTAAAGACGTGAAAAAAATATAATTATAAAAACCGTCTTTAAATCTATATTACCATAACACCATCCAATTCAAACTTACTATCTTTAATTTATTGCTAATAAAATTACTTTTTTATAGTACATGTGTTTAATTTTCATAAGATAAAATATGTTTTCGCGTTTTCGCAGGATATTTATATTTTCGCATGAACTTACTTCTATATATATATATATATATATATATATATATATATATACACACACACACACACACACGACAAAATTGCAAGAATGGTCCATGTGGTATGTCAAAACCAGCAACTTTGGTCCAAAATGGATTTGGCTCGCAAGGATAATCCAATAGTTTCGTTTTGTTGCGAGTTTAGTCCAATTTCCTATGAACTTTTTTATAATGATAGATTTGCCCCTTATTATTTTATTTTCCATTTTTTCTTTTATTACAACAATTAAAAATAAAACAAAAATAATCTCTCTCTCTCTCTCTCTCTCTCTCTCTCTCAGCAGTCGAACCCATCTCCATCACCTTCACCTACAAATAGAAGGTGCTTTATTCTTGAACACCATCTCTGTCTCTATCACTTTCAAACCTCCAAATCAAACACCATCAATTTTCTTCTTGATTCAAACCTATAAATCGAGAGTTTTCTTCTTGCTTCAGACTTGCAGATATAGAATCAAACAAAAGCCCATCACCACATGTTTATCGTTTTTCTCTATCCCCTGTTCTGTTCATGATGTTTTCCAAAAACATCCCACCTCGAACTCTTTTTACACAATCCATACATCTTAATCTTGTAAGACTTAACATTTGGAACAATATCTTTCTTTGGAATTTGATTGAACAAGTCTTGATTCAACATTGTTTTTATAACAAAAGGCAAGAAGAAGAACAACCAAGGAGGCCACTGGAGCAGCCCCCTCGATGTAACAGTCGCCCGACAGTGAAGACGAAGAGTAAACCCACAAAGGATTGTTGGTCTCGACGGACCCCCTTGCACCTCATCGCGATTTCACAGCCTCACCGGAGCTCCCGGCGATCTGCCTTTCGTTCGAATCGATGGTGGGTTTTCGTTTCAGGTAAGGTTTTGTGTGTGGATTTTGTGTGTGGATTTTGTTTCAGATCTACCCTTCTTCATATACGTTTCAAATTTGGAACCAAGAACATACCTACCTTCAACTTTTGGATTTGGGTTTTATTTCAGATCCAAAATCAAGAACGAAGAACATCCCTTGTGGATTTGGATTTGGGATGTTGGATGGTGGTGGGTCACGACAGGGGGAGGCGGAGGAGCTGCCACAGTCGACTGTGGTGGCTCTCTGCGCCGAAGAAGTGAGAAACAAGGGAGATAGACGAGTTGGAGATGAAAGGGAGGTCGAGGAAAGGATTTTGGCGACATCGGCTATGGTGGGTGGTTGGTTGTTGCAAAACAAGGGGAGGTGTTTCCCTTTTTCGGAGATAGAGAAGAGTGTGGATTAACGACGTCGATAAGCAGTGATAGCCGAAAATTATGAGGGCAGTGGGGTGTTCTTGATCGTAAGTGAAGGAGGAGGGAATTTTTTTTTCTGATGAGATACTAATGAGATGAAGAGATTGTATTAGAGAGAGAGAGAGAGATTTTTCTTTTTCTTTTTTTGATTTCTGTAATAAAAAAATTGAAAAATGAAAAATACCAAGGACAAATCCGTCATTATAAAAAAAAAATTTGGAATTTTTGGACTAAACTCGCAACAAAACGAAACTAATGGACCTACCTTGCGAGCCAAACCCACTTTGAACCAAAGTTGCTAGTTTTGACATACCACAGAGACCATTCTTGCAATTTTGTCTGTATATACACACACTAATAATAATAATAATCTAAGTTATAGTTGTAGTTAATCAATATTATGTATTTGTATTAGGGAAATCTCTGAAAAAGTCTCAATATTTTACCCTAGTTTACGAAAAAGTCTGATACTAAAATTTGTTTACGAAAAAGTACCAATTACCGGTAAAAACGACGGCTTGGCCCTATTTTCCTGGTTTACCGGTTTCATTATTTACCCGGTTTTAATAAAGTCCCATTATTTTACCATAATTTACGAATAAGTCCCAAATTATGGTAAAATAATGGGACTTTAATGAAAATTATGGTAAAATAATGGGACTTTAATGAAACCGGGTACGTATTGAAACCGATAAACCGGAAAAAAAGGGTCAAATCATCATTTTTCCGGTAACCAGGACTGTTTCATAAACCAATTTTAATTTGGGACTTTTTCGTATATTAGGGTGAAATATTAGGACTTTTCCGAAGATTTCCCTTTATATTAAACGATTTTGGCTTGAAGAAAGTAAAAAAAAATGCTCCAATTTAGTTGTAAGGTGTTGGGAGTAAGTGTTGGAAGATACTTGAAGAAAGTAAAAAAAAGGCACCTATCCTTGAGAAGATCAGAGAAATTCTTTCTATTCTTGTGGCAACCATAGGCACGATTCTTTCAGGTAATGAGAACAAACCTGCTAAAATCGACATATCCTAAAAAAAAAAAGATAATTTTGAGCTTTAATCTTATATTTACACCAGAGTATCCAATCTCTATAATTCTTCAATCCCATTTTTAATTTTCACCATAAAAAAACTTTTTTTTTCCCTTTTCTTATCTTATTACACCTGATCATCCTTTTATATTTTTATTAACTCCTTTAAACGAAATTGAAATATAAATTTGGAAAAGATTACCTAACATAACAATGAAAAAAACATGTGTTTCATTTAAACCTAAAAATTACATAGAAAAAATAGGTTATTTATAAAAACTTACACTTGGTGCCTTGTTCTTTGGTGGCCAGGTGTAGGAATGTAAGCATCATTACTGTTCAACATATGGGCATGTTATGTTCTTGACAGGTCTTAACTTTTTTTTTTCTTTTCTTCTCCAGTCAAGTACCTACCAGTGACATCAAGAAATTAATTAATTCAATTCCTTTTATGCTCATATCCATAAGGATGCATATCAAGGCTAAAAAACTACAATCTCTTTCAATGATCAAATTTATAAAAACTTCAATCTGTTTCAATGATCAAATTTTCAGTTGTTTGTTTACGTTGATGACATTTAAAAGCACAAGAAAAACAAAAGGACAAAACTAGTTATTTGATTTACCACAATGCTCATATACATAAGGATGCATATTAATGTTGAATTTCTAGCTGAAGGCCAAAACTAAGGGCATCAAAAACTCGACTTTTGCCTGAGAATCGTCATCCCACATAACAAAAAAACCGATTTTCTGCATACACAAATATACACATACCTCAACACCTGTATGTTACATCGCAAAGGGAGAATTTAGAAATCAAGATTTGTATTACTCAAAAGAACCAGAAAACAACATACTTGAGGAGGCAAAAGGTACAAAATGTATTACGAATGTGTTACCTGGTCAATTTTCTGATTTGTTAAGTAGGAGGGAATTGAACATCAACAACATAGATTTAAGTAAAAAAAGACAATTACATGAATATATACATAAGGTAACATAGGGCACTTACCCAAGGATCCAAAGCTTCGTTAAGAAGATAGGGATTTCACCTCCGATGCTACCAAAATCCCATCGATCTCACTTCCAATTCGTCTGTAAATCGGAAGAAGACTGCAACCAACAACCGGTTTCCACCGTCGGTTTTCGCCACCTCCTGCTTCATCGCTTCCTCCTCTATCGATTCTTCATGTCAGTAGTCGGATGGTTTTGAGCCAAAGTGATTGAGGGAATGCGGTGCACGATTGAGGGAACGACGGTAAGCCGATAATTTTTAGGCCGAGCCGATCAATCCCCATGCAAAAACGACGAGTCATAGACGAAACCCAGAGCAAACACAGTCGAACCGACCCAAAATCGGTGGTGGTTACTCTCAAAATTGATACATAATAACGATTAGGATTTCTGTTGTACAATAGAATAGAATGGGGATGGCCGCTGAAGAAAAATCGATAAAAGACGGCGGTGAACAGAAAGCCGCTTGAAAATCGATGTGCGTTTGAAACCTCTGGTATTGGAGATCAGCAAAACCACTCAAACCATAATAAAGAATATTTTACATCTATATTTCTTCATCTAATATTTCTGTATTTATTTCTATTTTTCTAGACTCATGAACATCAGTAAAACCCATATAACCATCCATTGTTTTTTTTAACTAACTAATATACACTATCAACACATAATCGATGATCAAAACAAACATAAAACCAAAATTTTGAAATCAATCGAAAGAATTGATATGATACAAGAATGTAGAATATAATACGTTCAAACTATTCTCTCATTGTTTTAACTAAAAACAAGTTAAAACGAAACACCGAAACTGAGATCTATAGCCTGCTTCTTCAAAGAATTTTCTCCTTTCCTTTACTTGTTTTTGAATTTGATGTCTCCTCAACACATTTTGCAGCTGCACGTTGATGTTTAGGGTTGCAGTAAATCATCTTATCACGGTCTGATTTGTGGAGCAGGAGAATGTTGAAGGTCATCACTAGCTTGATAGAATCATGTTATTGTCTAGAACAAGTTAGCATGTTCTAGAATGATCTGGAAGATTCTAGAACATTATGGAATTCTATGGAGAAGTCTAGAAGATGCTAGAAGATTCTAGAATACTCTAGAATGAGATGGAAGACCCTGGAAGGCTATGGAACATTCTAGAACACGATGGAAGGCACAAGAATGTCTATACGTATCTAGGACATTATAGAATATTCTAGAAACATATAAAAGCTTGTAATTGATATAGAATATGGTAGATAGTTCCAGAATAGTCATGAATGTATGTAGATCTAGAAACTTCCTATAAGGAGGTGGAAACACCTATAAATAGGTGTGGAGCTCATTTGCTCCAAATCAATCCAACATCTAAGTATCCAAGAAAAGCCTCCAAGTAAGAAAAGTGTGTAGTAGTCTCACAAAGTGTAAGATCTTCTTAAGTGTCTTAATAAAAGTCTTGTTGTTTCCCATATAAAAGAGTCATGTTCAACAATATGGTATCAGAGCGAGGTTTCTTGATAGTGAGAACAAGTGATTCTCGTTGTATCGTGAGTAGTTTGTGACTCTGCAAGTTTAGTGTCGAAACTAGCTTGTTTGGTATTACCGAGGTACTGCCAACACGATGGGTGATCTCCAAGTCTTCGGAGGAATCAAGAAACTCAACAACAACAACTACAAAACGTGTGAAACATGTATGAAGTCCTACTTACAAGGACAAGATCTGTGGGAGGTCGTTGGTGGAAGCGAAACTACGCCACCAGAGGAAGACGTTAATGGTGCTTTGCGCAAATGGAAAATCAAAGCAGGCAAAGCAATGTTTGCCTTGAAGACCACAATCGAAGAAGAGATGTTGGAGCATATTCAGGATTAGAACACCCCGAAAGAAGCTTGGGACACGTTTGTGACGCTTTTCTCAAAGAAGAATGATACGAGACTACAACTTTTGGAGAACGAGCTATTATCAATCTCACAACGTGACATGACGATTGCTCAATATTTACACAAGGTCAAGTCGATATGTCGGAAGATTACTGAACTAGATCCGCAATCCGTCATTGCAGAAGCTCGAATGAAGAGGATCATTATCCATGGAATGAGGCCGGAATATAGAAGCTTTGTTACTGCTATACAAGGATGGCCCGCTCAACCATCACTTGTAGAGTTTGAGAATTTGTTGTCCAGCCAAGAAGCTATGGCTAAGCAAATGGGAGGCATCACGCTGAAAAGTGAAGAAGAAGCACTTTACACAAGTAAAAGTCGAAGGAATTTCAAGCCACCTTCTAAAGAAGGATACTAAAATGCTGACAAAGGGAAGAGTCAACAAGGAACCTCACAACCATGGAGATCTCAAAAGACCGACAATAAGTGTTCTCGGGGGAGGAGGTTCGAAGGCAACTGCAACAATTGTGGAAAGTGGGGCCACATGTCCAAGGATTGTTGGTCAAAGAAAACGTCTGTGGAAAGCAATGTAGTAACTTCCAAAAAGGAAGTAGATGATGAATGGGATGCTGAGGCACTATGTGCTATAGAAGAGAATAAGACTAAAAGAGGAAGGCTAATGTTCGTGGATGCTAGGGTAAATGGAGGATACACCAAGGCATTGGTAGATACAGGTGCATCCCATAATTTCCTTGCTGAAGATGAAGCTAAGAAGTTGGGCATCAAATACACCAAAATGCCAGGCCGTTTGAAAGTCGTCAACTCTTTATCCAAGCCTATCATTGGTGTTGCATATGGAGTACCTCTTAAGATAGCAGAATGGGAAGGCACCATAGACTTGATAGTGGTGCATATGGATGACTATCGTATGGTATTCGGAATGGATTTTTTAGAAAATGTACGACCCTGGTCATTTGAGAGAGACGATACCATGCGTATCACCAAGGGTTCAATAATTCACATTGTACCCTTGAAGAGAAATATGATTGGATCCCGCATGCTATCAACTATGCAACTCGACAAAGGTCTCAAGAAGAGTGAGATAGAGTTTATGACAACCTTGAAGGAGGAAGTTATTCCCTTGAAGATGGACATTCCAAAGGAGAATAAGAACATGACGTCACCAGAGTTGCATAAAAAGTCTCATCTTAGACGAAAAATGGAACATGTGATGGAGAAACTGGATAAGGCGAAAAAGAAGAAAAACACATTAATCCGTAAGAGCAAAGTAGAATTTCTCAACAGAGCAACATCTAAACGAGATGAGCAGATCAATAAGGGATCACGTCATAACATGTTAATATTGTGGGAATTTTCCAAAGCTTGTAAAAGGGACAACTCACATGCTTACAAGTTTCTCAAAGGGAGGCATAAGAAACTACACAAGACAGTTCAACAAAGTCAGGAACAATATTATGCTGCAAGAAAATGCAACCACGAATGTCGTTGTCAACAACGAAAACAATATACGAAGCAACGACTACAACAACTAAGAAAAAAACCAAGCATGTGGAAGAGAAAAAGTTCTCAAGGAAGAAGTCAATATGTGATAGATCAAGATTGATAAACAAATAGCGGAATTATTCACCAAAGGACTGAGTAAAGGAAAAAGTGAAGGTTTTAGATGTCAGCTCAACATGATACGAAGAATGGGGGCTAGTGCTGAGGGGGAGTGTTGAAGGTCATCACTAGCCTGGTAGAATCATGTTATTGTCTAGAACAAGTTAGCATGTTCTAGAATGATCTGGAAGATTCTAGAACATTATGGAATTCTATGGAGAAGTCTAGAAGATGCTAGAAGATTCTAGAATACTCTAGAATGAGATGGAAGACCCTGGAAGGCTATGGAACATTCTAGAACACGATGGAAGGCACAAGAATGTCTATACTTATCTAGGACATTATAGAATATTCTAGAAACAGATAAAAGCTTGTAATTGATATAGAATATGGTAGATAGTTCCAGAATAGTCATGAATGTATGTAGATCTAGAAACTTCCTATAAGGAGGTGGAAACACCTATAAATAGGTGTGGAGCTCATTTGCTCCAGATCAATCCAACATCTAAGTATCCAAGAAAAGCCTCCAAGTAAGAAAAGTTTGTAGTAGTCTCACAAAGTGTAAGATCTTCTTAAGCATCTTAATAAAAGTCTTGTTGTTTCCCATACAAAGAGTCGTGTTCAACAGAGAAGGCAGGCATTCCTCGTGTTCTTGGTTTTGAAATGCCCATAGTTGAATAACCATCTTTTGACGAAGATTATATTAATCTTGAAGGACATTTTTCCACGAAGTTATTAGTGAATAGCTCGGATTCCTTTCCCTATGCTTATTGCGAATTGAAAAAACCACACGGTAAGCTTCTTCTTCCTGTGAACAAAACAGTTGAAGATCCTTTTTCTTCAGAAACTTATCCAAGATTTCTGCATTCTTGATTTTACCATACGGCATGTAGAGGTAACCCTTCGATATTTCTACATCACTTTTTGACAGTGTTTTTTCAAAAAACAACTGACACTCTTCAATTCACCTTTGATATGATCCATAAACTCCTGAACGATCTGCGGAAGTACTTTTGCCTCTTCTGTATGGGGATTCTAGTTGATCAGTTGATCAACTTTCTTGATTTCTTTCTTCGCCATCTGGCTGGAAACTTCTTGCTTCTTTCTCTCTTCCAGTTGCTTGATCTTAGTCCAAATTTCGTTGTCTTGCTTAACGGGTCTTCTGGATTGTATCCGATGCCTGTTAGAATATCACCAATATCCTTCCTACCCATCATCTCCTTTCTTTCATCATCACCTTGTTCTGGAGTCTGGTCTGCCATTGGAGTGGGAGGTTTTCAGTTAACTCAACGTCTATAATCCTATTTATCATAAATGAAGTGATCGTATAAAATCCCATGCACTTTCCTTCTAGTTTATAAAAAAGAAGTTTTATAATGAAGAAGCTATATATTATAAATACGGTGTTTTTTTTCATTTAATAATTAAAAACAAGATAATAGTTATAAAATAAATAAATTTTTTGAGCTAACATTTTATTATATATAATTACAACAAAAAGGCTATAAGGTTTGCAACATTATATAAATATATATATATATATATATATATATATATATATATATATATATATATATATAAATTCACCTTATGAACAGTGTTTCCCTTACCCGGAACTTAGCATCGAATGTGCTGGAACTCTTCATCGGTTGTGGGTTAGGATATCGGTTTGGGTAATCATAGGCTTGAGTCATATGTATTACACTCCGAATGTTTGTTGCTTCCTCCAATGGGCTTGTTTCACAACCGATTTCAAGTCGGTCTCGATTTGGGTGATCGACTGTAACACTTCGTTTTTTCGTTTAATTAATCAATAATGGAAAATAAGTATAAATACAAGCTAAATAATAATAATGATAATATAATAACAACAACAATAAACATTGTAATAATGAGTTATATTGATGAAAACAGTCTTAAGTGCTAAGCTTTTAGATTTTGGGTAGGAAGTGTCATTATGGGAATGTAGAAGGATAAAAGTGTAAATTTTGTATAAAAGAATGCATGGGGCTGATTTTGGAGGTGCATGAACCGTTTTTTTTTTTGAAGGCTTTTAAGGGGCTAAATTTCTTTAAGAGTTCTAAACCTAAAAAAAAAAAAAAAAAAAAAAAAAAAAAAAAAAAAAAAAAAAAAGGAGATGAGAAGATTAAAATGTGGTCAATGTCTACAACATGTTTTTATTTTTGGTCTTTCCAGAGAGCATGTGCATGTGTATGTATATATTTGTGTGTGAGAGATACAAGTTAGGGTGGTGGGCCCATAAGTTACTTTATATTTTTAGAAGTTATAAATTAGTAAAGAAATAAAAAATAAAAGGGTAATTCAGTTTTTTATATGGACAAAAGAACTCTTTCCCTGTAATTAAGTATATAATTAAATCTCAATGTTCTTATGAACAAAACATTCTGTTAATTATTTTTTACCGTTTCCATCTTCACACGCGTTTGCTTCTGCTCTCCCACCGTTCCCTCCGCCAATCCTTTTCTTCCGCTGAATATCACCGCTGCTTTTAATCATCTCCTTATGTCTTTCTCTAACCGTCGACTCAACGAGGTCGATTTCGAATCACCGTCGTTATCCTGCGATAGCATTGCTACCTCTCATCGCTTACTCTTCCCAATTTTATGAATACATCATTGTTTACCTCTGTATATCAAAAGAGATCGACTTAGGGTTTAATTTTGGACTTGAAGAAAGGTACGGTTAATTTGCATATGGTTTCGATTTTATTTTTCATTTCATTTGGATTTATTTCTTCCCATTGGAAGTGATGCCAAGTTTCTAGAGCTTACTATTAACTAGCTAGCTGAAGCTTTGCATAATTTACATGTTTATCCTTTTCTGTTGTTTTTCTGAACCCGAAGGATGAGGTTGTTTGAAGAAGACTCTCAAAGAGAAGTCATATATTATCATATTGGTATAAAAAGTAACTGCTTTTGTTGTTGTTTTTTCTGTCAATTGATTATGCTTTTGTTTCTTCACCAAATTTGATTGTCGGGTTGTTTTGCTGTTTATCGAATTTACAGACTTCCATTATTTAAGCACACATGTCAGTTTGTATAGTCACCCTAATTATGTTTTTCCCTTAATTGGGTGCCTTTATTTATGTCAATCCTGTTTACAAATCTTTTGCAGTTGTCTTGCTGGAGACATTTGGTGCACATGGGTAAGTGACACCTAGGTTCTGCGAAGAAGTGATAAACACCAACAACGCAAACAATCAGGCCAACAACCCTTTTTTTCGTCTTAATTTTCAGATTTGAAAGAAACTTGCATGATGCACGCCAACTGCTCGATAAAATGCTTCATTAATGTTTTTTTTTTCAAACTATTATTAAGGTAAGCTTAATTTGGGGCTCACTATTTGTTTAATGAGTACTTTTTTGCTATTTTTATGATCATGTTGTTCATGTTGATCTATGTGACAAATGATGCTAAATATTTGATAATCAGGTTAGTTCCCCATAGTTAACTTGCCTCCTTCAAAAGTTTTCACATATTCATGTATTGTTTGGTAATTTTTTCAGATATGTAAGGTTAAAGCTCCAGATCTGACCATCAGTCCTGTTTATTAGGCTGAAATTGGTGCAGTTGATTATAATAAGTTACCATTTTTAAGTCGGTATATATGTCTTACTTATGATTTTTTTTATTTGTTATTAATTGTGACATGTCCAAACCACGAAAAGAATGACAATTCAACCTACACGTCCATGGCTCGGTCATCTGAGGTTCCATGTTTCGGGTCAAACTCCCATGTTTGCCTCCTGATAAAGTTGTTGGTGGAATAGAAATACATATCATTGTCTCCTTATATTATCTTTAATCTCCGCATTTTTTTTTGTTATGAAACAATAAGTGAATGAAAAAGAAAATAAAATGGTGAAATGACTTTTCTTATGAGATTATGGTCCACAGGTTGACCCGTTATCAAGATCACCAAGTCAAACGTAAGTACACGTTAAAGCGATGAATCTTTGTTTAACTTTTGTTAAAAAGAGCATGTGAATAGGGAGGAATATGAGTATAATGATGAGTAATATGTTTTACATTGCAAGTAAATAAATTAAGGAAAAAAAGAGAATAGTAATTTTATTAAAGAATCAAAATGTCTATTTTGTTCTGTTTAGGTTTAGTTTAATGGTATATAATTTTAGTGATAAATGGTTAACTAAGAAAACGAATATTTGGAGATATTAATTTTGATTATATTTTTAAATTTAGGGATTTTTTCTTAGTATCCAAATATTGTTGAAGGTTATTTATTTTTGTTAGTTGTTTATAAAATAAATATTTTTGTTGTTTCCCTCATAACTTAATTTATTAGAAATTAATTAATCCGTTAACGAAATCGAATTTATGTTAAAAAAATATTGAAGCAATGTATTCAGTTAACTTGCTAAAACACAAGTTGGGTTAACCATGCATGAACCCAAATATAGTCTACTATAGTCGGTGAAATGTAATTGATGTAATCGAGATTCTCACAGAAACAATAAAGCAAGGTGAAGATGGAGATAAATTGCTTAAACAATATAACTCCTATAGAAGATAGTCCGGTAAAAGATAGTCTTGTACAAGATACATCTATTGAGCAAGTAGTGCCATATAAGTTCAAACTTGAAGAAAAAGAAGATATGAAGCTGCAGGATCAAAATCAGAAACCAATATGGAAGTTGATGGACTGTTTGATGAAATGGACATGTGCTTCCAACTTTCAGAAATTGGTTGCTCTAATGCTTCTGCAGTAAGTTTCCATATTTATGTAACATGGTATTTTGAGCCTTTAAAATTCAAATAATTTATCCACTCAATTTACTTTGATGATATGCAGGTTAATCATCTGCTCACTTCCAAAAATAAACAAATTTGTTTTTTTTTTTTTATCTTTTTTTATGTCATAGGTTTGGCTCATGGGTAGATTTTTCCATGTGTTAGGAAAGTTTGACAATGTGAGCATGTAACACCCTAAAATTACCGGTTAAAAATTTTATTTTTAATTTAGGTTAAAACGTAAAACATCATTACAAAACATTCATGATAATAATCCATGTCTGGAAACCGGTGACATCATAATGAGAATTCAGAGTACATCCCAGAAAATCTATAGGGCGGAAAAACAAAAGCGTATGTGTGATATGCTGCTACCGCGCCGGCTCCTTTCCCCTAGCTGAAGTGGTACCTGAAACCAAAACTGTAAACCGTAAGCACAAAGCTTAGTGAGTTCCCCATAATACCTCATACCATACAAGCATATAACAAACAACATTCAACTAGGAGTTACGGGCCTCGCCCACACTCGGGAAGATACGGGCCCTGCCCACACTTCGCTATCTGGGAGATACAGGCCTCGCCCACACTCGTGAAGATACGGGCCCTGCCCACACTTCACTATCTGGGAGATACGGGCCTAGCCCACACTCCACTCTCGGAGAGATACGGGCCTTGTCCACACTCAACCGCCAACTCATATTATACAACTATCACACAGACAACAAGTACAGACAACTCTATCATACCGTCACATATTATACTCGACTAATCCAAGAGATATGGGCTCGGCCCACACTATAGTACTAACATCTCATCTACACGGGTCGGCCTTGGTGCCTTAGACCCGTTCCTACTGGAAAGGAAACTCACCTCGAAATAGCTGCTGGTCTGTGTGGGAAGCGACTGTCTGCTGCTGCTGCTGCTCCAGAAATCCTCCGGCTGTAATTCCCACAACATACTCAATCAATCACTACTAACTGTCCTTTGGGTAAAATGACCCTTTTACCCCTGATCATGCCTTAAGTCAAAGTCAGAGCAACTTCTAGTTGCCCGACTCGCCGAGTTGGCTCTCCAACTCGTCAAGTCCATGTCCAAACGACTGACCTGGATTCTGTTTCTACTCGTCAAGTTAGGCGTTGACTCGACGAGTTCTCCATCCAAACTGATGTTCAAGTCCTTCATCCTACTCGCCGAGTTGTATGAACAAATTAGCGAGTTCATCTTCATCCGATGAACACTTATGCTGCGACTCGCCGAGTTGTATGATCAACTCGCGGAGTCTGATCTTGATCTAAGGAGATTGCCTTGAACTCGCCGAGTCAGGGCAATGACTCGCCGAGTCCCTTTATGGATGAGTTCGGCTTCCAACTCACTGAGTCACACCCTGTGACCTGCTACTCTACTCGACACAATGAAAAGGGGACAAACTCGGAGACTCGCGAGCAGACTCGCCGAGTCAGATGAATGACTCGCCGAGTCGTTACCATGCACTCACCAAATGGCTTCAAATCCACAAAATCGAGGCTTAGAATGAGGTGTAGGGATCTGAGGGTGAATGGGGGCTGGCTTGGGGCGGAAAGAGTAATTAAATAGGGTTCAAACCCCTGAAACTTAGGATTCCATCCAACTGCGGTGACTTGCCGAGTCGCCAACTTAAACGTGTCCCGGGTCCCGTCTCTACTCGGCGAGTCGGACCTATGACTCACCGAGTCCAAGGCTAAAAATGGAAAATACTCAAATAAGATTTACGTACCAGGAACCAGGTGCTACAAATCTCCCCCACTTATTTTAGACTTTGTCCTCGAAGTCTGCTGCTCGATCCTGGAACAGCTCGGGGTAATGCTCCATCATTTCTTTCACTGGCTCCCAAGTCCACTCCGAACCCTTGCGGTGCTGCCATTGCACCTTCACTAGCTCCACCCTTTTGTTCCTCAAATCCTACGACTTCCTGTCGAGGATTGCAACTGGGCGCTCAATATAATTCAGGCTGCCATCAACCTGAATATCTTCTAATGACACTACTGCTGAATCGTCCACTAGGCACTTCCGCAGCTGAGAAACATGGAAAGTGTTGTGGATCTGGCTAAGCTCGACTGGCAGATCCAGCCTATACGCCACCTTGCCCACCCGGGTTACAACCCTGAATGGCCCAATAAACCTCGGGTCCAACTTGCCCCGCTTCCTGAATCGAATAACGCCCTTCCAAAGCGACACCTTTAGAAGAACCATATCCTCAACCTGGAACTCCAGGTCGGATCGACGCTTGTCGGCGTAACTTTTCTGCCGACTCTGAGCAGTCTGAAGCCTGCTCTGAACCTGCTGGATCCTCTCGGTCGTCTTGAGCACCACCTCGGTGCTCCCCATGATTCTCTGGCCAACCTCTCCCCAGCATATCGGGGTCCTGCACCTCCGACCGTACAACATCTCAAATAAGGGACGGTCAATACTCGCGTGGTAGTTGTTGTTGTATGAGAACTCGGCCAAGGGAAGATAGGTATCCCAGCTACCACCAAAATCTAACACGCACGCCCGCAACATATCCTCCAAGGTCTGGATGGTCCGCTCGCTCTGACCATCCGTGTGCGGGTTAAAAGTTGTGCTAAAATGCAAACGAGTGCCCAACTCGTCATGAAATCCCTTCCAAAACCTGGAAGTAAAACGCACATCCCTGTCCGAGATAACCGATATTGGCACCCTGTGTCGCGCCACGATCTCTCTGATATAGATGTCGGCCAATTTCTCGGCCGACACACTCTCCTGAATCGGGATAAAGTGAGCACTCTTGGTCAATGGATCCACGATGACCCAAATCGAATCTACTCCACGCGCGGTCCTGGGAAGCTTTGTGATAAAATCCATCGTGATATCTTCCCATTTCCACAACGGGATGTCCAACGGCTGGATCTTCCCATGCGATCTCTAATGTTCGGCCTTGACCTTCCTGCAGGTCAAGCACCGCTCGACGTATGATATGTGCATATTTAGTGTGTATTAAGTGTAGTTTATTATTCATATATTAGCTAAATTGTTGCATGATATGGACAAAAGGTACTTAAAAGTGTTAAATTATGTTTTTCAGTCCAAAGATGAAGCTCGGAAGCGAAAGGAAGCAAGAGAAGCGGTTAGGAGCTCAAGAGTGGAAAGAAGAAAGAAAACACCCATAAAAGGCTTCTACTCGTCGAGTTGCCTCTTGACTCGACAAGTCTGGTCGCGGATTCAGAAAGATAAGCATTCGGAAGTCAAGATAGTTATCAGGTTACGACTAATGTGAGAGGGACTCGACGAGTCACCATATGACTCGGCGAGTCGGGATGCATATATAAAGATAACTCTACAATGCGAGAGGGAGAGAATTCTGGGAAGTTTCAGAAGTGTTTAGCTGCGAATAAGAAGCCAGAAGAACCCTAGAAGTCGACCAAAGAGGCTAGAATCCAATTCCGGGAGTAATTAAGGCGTAATTTCACCATTCTACTTAATTCTTTTGTTTTGTCAACATGATTAAGCAACTTGAACTTATTTGTTTGCTGTTATTTACCTTAGTTATGAACTAATTTCTTTAGACTTCTGTTTGGGGATACAAAGTTGACAATATGATTTGATTGATTGGTAGGATTAATTCCAAGTTGGTGATTAATTGTTATTTTAGCTTGCTAAAGAACCTTGTGTATGAATGATAATTAATTTTCTGTTAATAGGAAGATAATTGATTAGCATGAACATCTATTGATTATCAACCTCATATGATATGTGACCACTATATCATATGTCTAGGATTAATGAATATGAAACTAGGATTAATAAGGAAATTGAGTAAACTCATGTGCAAGCTTGTAAGATGACCATCGAACAAGAGGTTAATTAAGAATAACGAATTAATTAGCTATTGCAAGTCTAACTTAACCCGAATAATTAATCTAGTAAATATAATTAAGTTAAGCAACTGGCCACTGTTTGAATTAGTTTATTTGCTAAGGATTAGGGTAGTGAACACAAACTTAATCACTTGAATCGGTAACCAACGAAAGAATTAATCCATTGCACTATTACCTTAGAATCAACCATAAAGTTAACCGAGTTGAACTAAACAGAAGTTTCTTTCCCATTATTGAATCTAGTTAATTTGTTCTTTTCTAGTCTTGAATTAGTTTTAGTTACTAAGTTTCTAGTCTTGTAAAACTAGAGAAAAAACTCTTATTTGCTTAATCAACTTAGATAGAATTAGTTTTTAATTTAATTTGCCGTTCCTTGTGTTCGATACCCTGCTTATTTAGCTATACCACAACTGATAGGTTCACTGCCTTTTGTGTGTTATTTGATAATTAAAGTAGGATTAAAACTAAGTGAGTTTTACACACATCAACGTACCGTGCCACATCCCGCTTCATGCAGGGCCACCAATAATGTAGACGAAGATCCCTATACATCTTCATCGCCTCGGGATGAATAGAGAATCGGGACTTGTGCGCCTCCTCCATCAAGATCTGGCGCACGCCTCCATCAAGTGTAGTGTCAATAATCCTCGACTATTATAATCGAAGGAGGAAACCTGACCCACCACACGCTCGCTCTTCCGATGTTCCTCCTTGATAGCCTCCCGGATTCACTCCAACAGGGGAGTCACTACGGTCATCCTCATGGAAACGTCCCTGATCGGCGCCATCTTGCGGCTAAGCGCATCGGCCACCACATTGGCCTTCCCCGGGTGGTATAGGATCTCGCAATCATAATCCTTTACCACGTCCAACCACCGACGCAGCCTCATGTTCAGATTCAGCTGATCCATGAGGTACCTCAAACTCTTGTGGTCTGTGTAGATGGTACATCGAACCCCATAGAGGTAATGTCGCAAAATCTTGAGGGCAAACACCACCGCCCCCAACTCCAAATCATGTGTCGGGTAGTTCGCCTCGTGAGGCTTGAGCTGCCTCGAAGCGTAGGCAATGACATGCCCCTTTGCATCAGTACCGCGCCCAACCCTGAAATGGACGCGTCACAATAAACCACAAAATCCTCTACGCCCTCTGGCAGGGCTAAGATCGGCACCTCGCACAATCTCTGTCTCAGTGTCTCAAATGCAGTCTACTGCTCGAGTCCCCACCAAAAGACCATAGCTTTCTTCGTCAGCCGCGTTAGGGGTACGGCTATCTTGGAGAAATCCTGAATAAATCTCCGATAGTAGCCCGCTAATCCCAGGAAACTCCGAATCTCAGATGGAGACTTCGGAACCTCCCATCTCATCACAGCCTCGACCTTGGCCGGATCGACCAGAATCCCGTTCTGGTTGACAAGGTGTCCGAGAAAATGCACCTCGCGCAACCAAAACTCACACTTGGAGAACTTGGCATACAAGATCTCCCTCCTCAGGGTCTCCAACACCTCTCTCAGATGCTCCTTATGCTCCTCCTGAGTCTTGGAATAAACCAAGATGTTATCGATAAATACTATCACAGACTAATCTACCATTGGTCTGCATACGCGGTTCATGAGGTCCATGAACGCGGCACGAGCATTGGTGAGCCCAAACGGCATCACCACGAACTCATAATGGCCATAGCGCGTCCGAAATGCGGTCTTCTGCGTATCCTCCTCCCTGACCCTCATCTGATGATAACCCGAACGCAAATCAATCTTGGAGAACCAAGATGCTCCCTGAAGTTGGTCAAAGAGATCATCAATCCTCAGGAGTGGGTAACGGTTCTTCACCGTTACCTTATTCAACTCCCGATAATCTATACACATCCGGTGCGACCCGTCCTTCTTCTTCACAAACAGAACCGGGGCTCCCCAGGGTGAACTGCTCGGTCTAATGAATCCCTTGTCTAGCAGCTCCTACAGTTGCGTAGACAACTCCTGCATCTCAGGAGGAGCCAGCCGATATGGTGCCTTGGCTATCGGAGCCGCACCAGGAACAAGGTCGATCCTAAACTCCACCTGTCGCTCCGGAGGTATCCCAGGAAGCTCCTCTGGGAAAACATTTGCGAAATCTCGCACCACCGAAACCTCGCTCACAGTCGCATTACTCGCCTCCCGGGTATCCATCACATACGCGACATATCCTGCGCATCCCTGCTGAAGGTAGCGTCTAGCCCTCGCTGCTGAACATACTGCGGGTCCGCACTGTGGCCTCTCACCATGAATCACTAACTCCCCCCCACCTGGTGTCCTGACTCGCACTAGCTGCTGCGCGCAATCTATCACCACCCCATTAGGGCTCAACCAGTCCATGCCTATGATCACCTTGTTCCCACGCAACGGAATGGGAACCAAATCTACCAAGTAGCGCTCCTCGAACAAACGCAATACGCAGTCCCGAAATACCATCGATGCTCACACCGATCGATCATCAGCAATTTCTACTTCCAAAGGGCATTCCAACATGCCCGAAGACTCAGGAAACCTCCTGCTAAGCGCAAGGGACACAAACGATCGGGATGTACCCGAGTCGAACAACACCTGAACTGGGATACCATTCACATGGAACGATCCTAACACATATACATATACCGAGGCACATATCAATATCATAACATCATATAAATAAAATAGAGGGAAAGAATCATACTCGTCACCACATCGGGTGCGGCGCGCGCCTCCTTGGTAGTCAGTTGAAATGTACGGCTCCTCACTACTGGAGCCTCTGCCTTGCCCTGCCGACCATCCGTGATCCGCAGGGTCGCTGGGGCTGGCGCCTTCACTGACGCTGCAACTGTCAACTGGGGGCAATTGGCCTTCTTGTGGCCCCTCTGGTTACAGTGGAAACACAGCAACTCAGATGTCCGTATAGCCGAAACAGGAGTAGTACAATACCTGCTAACGTGCCCTGCCTTGCCGCACTTGTAGCAGCCTTCTGATCCCATCCGACATGCTCCCTCATGTGTCCTGCCGCATTTCCCGCAGCGGCCCGGTCCCCCTTGGCCTTTCGGCCTCCCATCTGATCCCCAAGACTTCTTCTCTGAAGCTCCAATCACCTACCACGCCTTTGCTTTCTTCTTCCGAATGTGATCTAAATCAATCTCCCTTTCCCTCGCCCTGGCGATCATGGACTCCAGGGTAGGGCAAGCTGAAAAGCTAACATGCTCCCGGATGTCAGCCCGAAGCATATCATGATAACGGGTCCTCCTCATATACTCGTCACCTGCATACTGGGGCACCAACAAAACCCTTTCCCGGAACTTAGCGGTGATCCCCGCCATAGTCTCAATCGTCTGCCTCATGTCCAAAAACTCCCTGGCCAGCTGCTGAAGCTCGACAGTCGGCGCAAACTCTACCCTAAACCTGGTCATAAAGTTCGACCAGGTCATAGCCTCGATAGCTGATGCTCCCAACGAGTCACCCACTGACTCCCACTAGTCTCGAGCTCGGTCCCGTAAACACCCTGTTGCATACCTCACCTTCGACCCCTCGGGGCAGAAGCTAGTCAGCTGTGCAGACTCGATGTCTGCAATCCATCATCTGGCGGCAATAGGGTCTTTCACCCCGTGGAAATCCGGCGCACCACTGCCCCTGAAGTCCTTAAAGGATAGTGTGCGAGATCCCAGCTGGCTAGATGCCATGTCTCTCCTGAACGCCCTGAGGCGATCCTCCATCAACTCGATGATCCCTTCCTTGATCGACCCGAAGATAATGGGGGTCGACTCAAGGATACCGCTGGTGATCTCAGACGCGATGAACTCGCGCAGCCTCTCATCTACCGGCTCGGAACCTGATCCCGAACCCGACCCCTCTCCTGAACTGCCAACTGCTGGCCTCGGGCGTAGTACCACCATTCTAAAATACAAGAAATAACAATTGTTAGCGATACTGATACCCCTGGAGGGATCCCACTCACTACAAGTTCCCTGGTCTTATCTTGGCCTTCCTTGGTTCGGGTACGGATCCTCTATTTTCAGTAGTACGGGCCTATACTACCTTCCACATCTATTCGTACCTTTTTCAAGGACTGCCTCAACTCCACCAGGTCCCTTCCACTACCGCTGATCACTGCTACTCTTTATCCTAGGCTTACCCTAGGAAACCCCTGACTCCACCCAACCCAGTCCTCAGCTGCTGAAGGCCTCTTGGTGATGCCAATTAACTATTACCTGAATACAATCACATGTGATGAGGCTCGGATAATCCTTCGAGTAAGGGACTCATCCCTATAACGGTTAGGACTCAAACAAGAGCTACGCAATAGAGTCAAATCCAACACTCTGAGATTATACAACCCTAATCACATGTGACTTTAACGTATTCACCTAACAGTTAACTCCCTCGATTTGAGTTTAGACACCCCCGAAGGTATGTCCGAATCCCTCAAACCAAGGCTCTGATACCAACTTGTAACACCCCAAAATTACCGGTTAAAAATTTCATTTTTAATTTAGGTTAAAACGTAAAACATCATTACAAAACATTCATCATAATAATCCATGTCTGGAAACCGGTGACATGATAATGAGAATTCAGAGTACATCCCAAAAAATCTATAGTCCGGAAAAACAAAAGCGTATGTGTGATATGCAGCTACCGTGCCGGCTCCTTTCCCCTAGCTGAAGAGGTACCTGAAACCAAAACTGTAAACCGTAAGCACAAAGCTTAGTGAGTTCCCCCATAATACCTCATACCATGCAAGCATATAACAAACAACATTCAACTAGGAGTTACGGGCCTCACCCACACTCGGGAAGATACGGGCCCTGCCCACACTTCGCTATCTGGGAGATACGGGCCACGCCTACACTCGTGAAGATACGGACCCTGCCCACACTTCACTATCTAGGAGATACGGGCCTAGCCCACACTCCACTCTCGGAGAGATACACGCCTTGCCCACACTCAACCGCCAACTCATATTATACAAGTATCACACAGACAACAAGTACAGACAACTCTATCATACCGTCACATATCATACTCGACTAATCCAAGAGATACGGGCTCGGTCCACACTCTAGTACTAACATCTCGTCTACATGGGTCGGCCTTGGTGCCTTAGACCCGTTCCTACTGGAAAGGAAACTCACCTCGAAATAGCTGCTGGTCTGTGTGAGAATCGACTGTCTGCTGCTGCTGCTGCTCCAGAAATCCTCCGGTTGTAATTCCCACAACATACTCAATCAATCACTACTAACTGTACTTTGGGTAAAATGACCCTTTTAACCCTGATCATGCCTTAAGTCAAAGTCAGAGCAACTTCCAGTTGACTCGACTCGCCGAGTTGGCTCTCTAACTCGTCGAGTCCATGTCCAAATGACTGACCTGGATTCTGTTTCTACTCGTCGAGTTAGGCATTGACTCGACGAGTTCTCCATCCAAACTGATGTTCAAGTCCTTCATCCTACTCGCCGTGTTGTATGAACAACTCGGCGAGTTCATCTTCATCCGATGAACACTTATGTTGCGACTCGCCGAGTTGTATGAACAACTCGCTGAGTCTGATCTTGATCTAAGGAGATTGCCTTGAACTCACCGAGTCAGGGCAATGACTCGCCGAGTCCCTTTATGGATGAGTTCGGCTTCCAACTCACTAAGTCACACCCCGTGACCCGCTACTCTACTCGACACAATGAAAAGGGCACAAACTCAGAGACTCGCGAGCAGACTCGTCGAGTCAGATGAACGACTCGCCGAGTCGTTACCATGCACTCACTATATACGCGATGTTGCTCGATTCCAGTCCATGCAATTCACAGATCTGGGTTCCTAGAGCATGAATAACACGTAAAGTTTCCAACTTTACGTGTAAATATTCCTCAATGAGAGTTTTAGGGTTCAAAATGCACCAAAAGAGTAGATCTAGGGTGTACAAGCAACATGGGTCCATAAAGGCAGTGGATCCAAGCTCCTGGAGCTCGATTCCACCTAGATCTAGAGGCTAATCAGCCTAAAACGAACCCTCCACATACATAAGCTTGGAAAATGGGTTAGGAAGGACTTTAATGGGGACATAAGCATGAAAACATGGGGAAAACGAGCCATACCTTAGTGAACACTCTGAAATAGCTCAAGGGTGCTTGACCTCCTCTTCTTCTTCTTGATCTCCTTTCCTACTCACTCCAAGCTTCAAGAGGATACACTAAATGGCTTCAAATCCACAAAAATGAGGCTTAGAACGAGGTGTAGGGCTCTGAGGGTGAATGGGGGCTGGCTTGGGGCGGAAAGAGTGATTAAATATGGTGCAAACCCCTGAAACTTAGGGTTTCATCCAACAGCGGTGACTCGCCGAGTCGCCAACTTAAACGTGTCCCGGGTCCCGTCTCTACTCGGCGAGTCGGACCTATGACTCGTCGAGTCCAAGGCTAAAAATGGAAAATACTCAAATAAGATTTACGTACCAGGAACCAGGTGCTACAGAGCACAAACATCTCCTGCTTTGCTTCTCTTTTTGAGATAATTACTGCTGTTGACGTGGCAATTAATTAATTTATATTTGATTGGCAGGGATACTTCCATGTATTGTTTAGCTACAATATGAGATTACTTTTGTCTTTGAATACGAACAAGATTGTGCTTCCGGCTGTAGACGATGCTAAATCCATATGGACCAAATTAGGCTTCCAAACAATAGAAACACAAGAGTTACATTTTATCATCTTAACTTATGAAACTCTATTACTTGGATAACTTTATAAAATATAAATACTTTTTCCTTTTGGGTTGGCTTGGTGACCTAAGGCGAAGATGCTCGACTATGATTACATTCAAAGGCACACAAAATGGGACACACAAAAGAATAACCTGGAGAAGACAAATATATTGCATTGTCCTAACCAAATTTAGCAGTGTACTTTTCATTCTTTTAGAACAGGAAAAGATGAAAGATTGTATTCTCTATTTCATGTCGCAGTATTTTGATATAACTTCAACTTATTAGATCCACCATCTCACCCGTGCAACGCACGGGTATCTACACTAGTTTTCATGAACTCACGAATAAAACCTATTAATTTTTTACTTTCGATAAAAACTACGAATTCAACCGACCCAAATGACCAATACTCTAATTTAAATGTTCTTTTTTGAATTTAAAAAACAAAAAAATTATTTTATTCAACAACACCAATTTTTTTTTACTATATCTATGTCTCTGTATAACAATAATGATCAATATTGTTGAATGTTTAGTTGTCATTTTGTTTTCATTTCCACCGACTAGCAACTATCTCTTACTAAGATTCTTTTTTTTTTTCCCAATGCAATCTAAATCCGTCTCTGGAACGAAGTAACCATTAGGTTGTTCGATATGGTTTTTCTTACCACGTTGTCACATAAGAATCAATGGTTCTCTTCTCTCCATCACTCCTAGAGGGGGATAATATTCATCCATGAAAGACGCCATTGTGAGGCCAAGTAAGAAGAAAAGCATATGAAAAAATAGAGGAAGAAAAAGAGAAGATGGTGTTAGGAATGTTGAGCATGCAATAGGGCTGCACACGAGACGGGGCGGTGTTCCTCAATCTTCATCATCATTGAGGGTGTCCAAGTTAGTCTCTCGACTACGTTGAAAGTCCCATACCACACAACTTTACTTGCAATTTTAGTTGACACCTAATAAAGTTTCTTTTTCTAATTGTTTTTAATAGTTAACACATGTCCGATAATCTTATTCTTAAATTTTAATATTTTGTCTAAGGATGAGCAGCGGAACAGAGTATGAGAGTATCCGCTTTCAGAACCGGAATAGTCTCGGAACCGCCGATTCTGACACTGGAACCGCCTTAATCGGTTCTGGTTCCAATTCTCATATTTTTGGAGCCGGTATCCACTGGATACCCGTTATAACATCTCGTTTAAAATAGAATAATTGACTAATAAATTCGGAACCCCGAGAAGTAATTTTATTATTATTTTATATTATTATAGCCCAAAATCAAATAATAATTATCGGGATGTTAGTTTCGGGGGTTAAAGAATAAATATTGGACTTAATATGAAAGGGTTTTGGATGGCTGGGCTAAAAGGGTAAAATTTGTACCTAGGTTGAAGAGAATTTGTCAAGCAGGGGATGCTTAGTAAATATTTCGAACTTAAATTGCAAGGATTTTCAGATGGACGGTGTAAATGGTAAAATATGGATTTGCTTTGAAAGAAAAAGGAAAAGAAGGGGCTATTCATGTTATTATGGGATTAAGTTTGAGACTCAGGTATATAACTCGTGTTATCCCCTGTCGCACCTTGCAACCCTATTGTTTATTAGATGTTGATAATATTGTTTATGTGATCCAAGCTCTTGGTTTGTGTTTTGGAGTCAAAGGGTAAAATGGAAAGGTGATGTTTCAGACTTCTTTCATGAGTTCTTGTTTTTAGTTCGACATGTGTTAAGCAACAATTAACTAGATAGAAGTGTGGGGCTCGTCAACCTTTCAGTGGATATAATGATAGCTGAAAAACAGAGTTGACACGAAGAAGTTATGGTTGTGTGAAGTTGAGGTGGATTTGGCTGAAACCGTCACCACGGAGTGGGGATCAGATCCCACGATGTGGTAATCTGTCAGGCCCAAACCCATGATTTTAGGGTCTTGAACGTATTTAAGCATAAGGTTCCATATTTTTTCGGAATTTTAGCAGCCTCCACCACCTCTAGGACCCTTTGGGAGAAACCCTAGCCTCCAGCTTCAAGATTTGAGATTTTCCTCTCTCCTCTCTCCTGTTGTGGATGTTTTTTTATGTTATTTTGATGAAGTTTGAAGATCCATAAGCTTATTTTGATGCAAGGAATAATGCTTCAAGTTTGGATCCATCAAAGACATTACATTTATGGACTATTGTAAGTATAAAGTTCCAATCTTGCTATCTAGTTCTTTAGATTTTGTCATTTGGGGTTTTTGACACTTTTGGTCTATTTTATGGGTGATCTTGGAGTTGAGTGGACTCCAACATATTTTGATCAGTTTGGAATGTTTCTTGGACCTCATGGGCTAGGAAAGTTCCAGACAAAAAAAAAAAACATTTTTTCTGACAAAAAAATAAACTTTGGATTGATATTCCAGATTTCAGACCCACATTCCGGATTCCGGAATGAAATTTCTAATTTCGAAAAAACAAAACTCTGGAATTTCGAAAACAAGTCGAAAATTTTATTAACAATTCCGGAATTTCAAGGAAAAAAAATCGTTTTTTACTTAAGTTTAACAAAACTTTAAACAAACTTAATGTGAATTATCTACGATATTAGTGCATAAAATCAACCATTTTATTGAAAAACGTTTGACATAAAACACTTCAAAATTGACATAAGGAGATATTTCTTTCAAAAAAAAATGGAAAAGGTAAAATAGAAAATAACTCTAAAATTTGAAGGTCAAATTCGAAATAGAATATTTTTTGACAAAAAAAAAACTTCAAATTATAAACAATAGTTGGGAATTAGGCATTCCAAAAAAATAATTATTTTTCATAAACCGAAAAAAATTATTATTTTCTTTGAAAAACTCTTTGGCTCCTTTATAAAAAAGATAAGAAATAATGTTTATCCTGAATAATAAACTCGACGATGGATCATATTTATTGGGCCCCACTAGAAAGGTGTAATATATTATACGCAAATTATAATTATATTTACATTAACCTTAAGTAGAAATTACACGTACGAGGAATGAGACACATGAGTATCACGTGAGGTAAGATACTTTGTATACATAATACATTCCACGCAAATAATGTTGTTTGTGATATAATCGTTGTTTGTATGAGAATCATTAGAGATTTTATTTAATTGTAATACTATCTTTTTCGTATACTATATTTCATTTCATTTAACAAAGTATTCAGTCATTTATGGTTATTTTATAGGGAAATAAAAGCACAATCATTTGTTTTATAGTATTTAGAAAAACATTTATATTTTTTATGTACAGAAAAACTCTTATATTTTCGGTTATCGTTCACACTAATCCAAATATTTATTTTTTTAAGAAAATATCAGTTGTTTTGTAACATAATATTTATCTTCTTCATTTTTAAGCTAACATGGAAACAAAAATATTTGATTTAAGACAATACGTGAAAAATATATCATTTACTTAAACAAAAATAAGTGATATTGTTTATTTTTCCATGTCAACCTAAAAACGAATAAGATAAATGTTATGTTACAAAACAACCGATAATTTGTTAAAAAAAATGAATATTTGAATGCATATGAAAGTTCATTGAAAATGGAAATTATATATATATATATATATATATATATATATATATATATATATATATATATATAATAAACAAACATATAATAATTTTTATGTTGATAGATAAATGATTATATTTTTTTACATATTTTATCTTATTTTATTTTATTTTATACTAAGTTTTTTTATTCATATAAAAAATTTTCACCTGGCAAATAATTTTTACATGAGAAATTAAATATCTTTTTAATTTTTGTTCCTATAAATTTTTCTACCAAATTAAATAATAACCTGTGTAATATTTAATACAACATATCTAATCATTTAATTAAGTTACATGCCTTGAAACTCAAGTGATACAAATCCAAGTATATACATATAATGTCGGCAAACCAACAACGGCGGCCCCATGTGGCCATGATGGGGTAGTGTAAGTGACCGTTATAGTTATATAAGTCGTAGTTTAAAAATAATTTTAAATGTTCATTTTTTATAAGGGTGGTACTTATAAAAAAACATTATTTTATTCAACAACACTGATTAATTGTAAAAATCTTTTGACTTTATCTATCACCATGTATAACAATAATTATCAATATTGTTAAATGTTTAGCTGTCATTTTGTTTTCATTGCAACCGACTAACAACAACTACCTCTCAATAAGGGTGGTTTTTTTTTTTTTTTAGCCTTTGTTAAAATGAAATTCAATCCATCTCTGGAACGAAGTTACATAGTTATTTCACCAACTTGTTACTCTAAATTAAGAATTTTTTTTAAATGCCTAACACATGTCCGGTAATCTTATTTTTATATTTTGTCCTCCATAAAATTTGAACTTTCAAATTATTGATTGATAGGAATCTTTTCAATACAGTATATGTACCTTTGTTGGTTCACATTACTTTAAATTTAAGTTATTACTTATAATATTAGCATAACTTTATCTCAAGCAATGGGGGGTTGAATTTGTGTTTGTTTTTAGGACAAAACGGGTTTTGAATCTTGAAATGCTTAATACAGGTCAAACATAAGTTTAAATAGGTAAAAAAAATATTTATCGAATGGCATTTCTGTAAAAAACAAAAAAATAAATCATGGAAGAAATATCAAATTAAAAATGGACAAATTTAAGAAACACTATAAAAAAAAAAAAAAACGATAATTTGATTTTTTTTATAACTTAAATCATTATTTACTTGATAAAATCAGTTACCAAAATGCATATATTTGTAATATTTTTCGACCAGCATATGAAAAGTCTTATGCTGATAGTGATACCAATCGCACACAAGTATATCGTATTAGATTGTTTTGGACTATTTCGTGGGAAGATGTTTTGAAATGCACTATTTTGAAAATTAGATTTGTTTTCAACTGGATTGTGTTTATGTAAACATATATATCTTGCAAATGATTTTAACAGATAAATAATAACTTAATTAAAAATAAATCATGACTTACATAAAAATAAGTAAATTTCAATGATTTTTCAGGTGAAACACTGATCTGTGGGTTTTACTGAAATTTGTTTTTTTTTTTTTTAATTATATTTGTATCATAAATTAGCCGCCTATACACGTCTACAGTCCACACACACACCGACCGTCGATCTCGTCTAGAACCCTCCATTTCCGACGTCTGTCTCTTCCCATTCTCTCTCACTAATCGCTGTGCATCCGTACTTCACAAGTAAACCTTTTAAGCAAACAAACAAGCTACTTGCTTTACCAATCTGGCTACAATCATGGCCTTTCTAGCAATTTCCATGGTGATTCTCTTGGCTATGGCTGGTTATTCAAGTAAGATTTTCATTCTTCTTGCTTCTTCTCATATGGGTTTTTGGTTTTTCACCTTTTCTTATTTTGGAATCGCGTAGATTTCCTTTTCGAGCCTTCGTTTTAACAACACTTTTGATGTCTGTATTTTTGGGGTCTTCCACAAGAAAAATCTGGCGTAGCTTGTTATCTTAACAGGATTTCTCTATTTTTCTTTCCTTTTGTCAAATGAATATCTATGAATCTATCTTTCTTCTGTTGCATTTTTCTCTATTGGGGATCTCTTAGATTTCGACATTTAGCTTTAGTTTTCATTTATATGTCTATGTTCTTTTGATTTTCTTCCCAAAAGTTAGAAATTACAGATTATTACGTATGCAACAAGATTTTTCCTTCCGTTATCTCTAATGGAGTATCTGTTCCTTTTCCTTTTTAGCTTTTTGTCGATTGGAATGTTGTTAGATTTCGTTTTGGATCCCCATTTTGCTTTAAAACGACAACTACGACTTCTAGATTTCTCTATATGGTTTCCTTCCTTCAAATCTTTTCCTGTCGATTGGATTCCTGTTAGATTTGCATTTTGATCCGTAATTTGATCCAATTTCTGTCTATTTTTCTTCTACAAAACAGATGCAGCTTATTGTGTATGCAACACTGCACTGAGTAACGACGTTCTTCAAAAGAACATTGATTATGCTTGTGGACATGGCGCCGACTGTGCTCAAATCTCTCAAAATGGGGCTTGTGCTAACCCTAATACAGTCAAGGATCATTGCAATTTCGCAGTTAATAGTTATTATCAAAAGAAAGGTCAAGTTCTAGGGAGCTGTGATTTTTCAGGCACGGCTACTGTTAGCCAAACACCCCCTTCCGGTGAGTGTCCTGTGAATTTACCATACTACCCTCTCAACATTTCTGTATTCTCATTTGTGTTGTGTTTCTTGATGATTTACAGGTGCAAATTCTGCTTGTTATTCTGGGAACCCTAGGTATGATATCTTTCCATCTTAATTGGATCATATTTCTTGATTAAATGTTACACATCATGTAAAGATCTGATTTTTAACATTTTTATACTGTTTTGAACTAATTAAGTAAACAAAAGTAAACCCTTTTTTTGCAATGGCCAAATTCATAGCTAGGCTTTAATCACTTGTACCTTAATGCATTCGGGTTTAAATCTTTTTGACAATTAGGGTTTGATGGATCCATAATCATACCCTAATAGAAATAACTGTTTGGTCAATACGAGTTGACCTTGCGATCTAATTAAGATGTTGACATTCGATACGTAAAATATTTCTTGATATGTATTGTTACTCTATATGCTCAACATTAAGTGCTACTAGGGCAACTACTTATTCTCCTTTGTATCAAAAATTATAATTCTACATTTTTTAAGTGATAAATAAGCTATTCTTTAGTGCTTCTTTCTGTTAAGACATAAGATATATTCTTAAAATTTAAACCATTGCATATGATTTTGTTCAAAGTTGATCAAATTTTCAAACCGCATGCTTATTTGTCTTTTTTCTTCTTTTTCTTTAAAGAAGATGGTTTATCTGTAATGACTAAAGATTATGATCTTGAAAGCTATTCACCATTTTTTTTTTGGTTTTTAACATTGCAGTACTTCAACTCCAACACCACCAGCAACCGGAACCGGAACCCCGACCCCAGGAACCGGAACTGGAACCCCGACACCAGGAACCGGAACTCCAGGGACCGGAACCGGAACCGGAACTCCAGGGACCGGAACCGGAACCGGAACTGGAACTCCCGGGACCGGGACCGGAACAGGAACTAGAACTCCAGGGACCGGGACCGGAACCGGAACAGGAACTGGAACTCCCGGGACCGGAACCGGAACTGGAACTGGGAGTGGCACAATGCCTGGAATCAATGTGAATCCACAGAGTGGACTTGGGCCAACAGGAACAAATGGGTTTGATGACAACAGTGGTTGTGTGTCTATTTACCAAATTACTAACATTTTCATCTTGCCAATTATTTCGGTTGTTGGGTTGATTTGGTTCAAGTTGATTTAAAGAGGGTTAGATATGAAATATGATATGTGTGGATGAGATTTTGTGGTGTAAAGCGGGTTGTTGATTTATCGTATGTATTAAATTATGTGGATTTCCTTTTATAGTATGACAAAGATGTTATCTTTATGCCTTTTTAAAAAAACATGGGAAATAAATTCCATTCACATGGGGGGGTTGGGATCTTTTGGATGGGAGACGTTTGAATTATTGTGAATTGGGGTAGTTTTGATTTATTTTTGTTGGTATCTTTGCGTTAACGATAATATGGTTTATTATAGAAAAAAAGCTTATTATAACGTTTTCCTTCTATTCTAAATTAAAGATTTAAAAAAATGCTATGCTAATATTTATATTAAAAACGTTATTGGGATTATAAATATATGGTTCTTTTCATTATTTATTAAGAAATACAGTATGTAAATTTTATTATTGTAGTTCATATCAAATTTTAAAATTGCCAACAGTCTTCGGTGTTGATTTTTTCCAACAATCAAGTTCTGTCAAACATATAAGAATATATGTTGACTTTTATCGCTTCTAATATCGACTGTTTGATAATCTCAATTCATTATTTTGTCATGTTATAATGTCGTTTATTATTAATGTTCAATCATCTTCGAGTTGAAAGAACGGTTGAGCAATAGAGGATAATAGTATTGCTCACGATTTATCCTTTGGTTGCAGAGAAACCATTAGATCAGCCGAAAAACATTTAGAAACGTTTTATCTTTGCATGTGCATGAAATGCTCACTTGGGCATCAATAGGGAGATCAAAATCTTTAATACAACTGGTGTAGTAATGATGAAGTTCCAATCATTAAAAATACATGGAATAATTATCGCATTTCAGTTGAATGTTTGGATTTTATTTGTATAGATGATTCAATATAAAAAGATCAAATTCAACGAAGATTCTCGTAATTTTCCTTTTGAACATCTTGTTCATAGACGTTATATCGCATGGTGACTAGTGACTACAAATACATTTTGTAATGGTTTAACGGTTAAGCTTATTTATTTGTTTTAAGATAAATAATTTTATTATTTATCTAAACTATTTTATAATAGTCTCCATATATATAAAATATAACTTTTGATTTGTGAAACAAATTCATTAGTACAAGTGGTAATGCACAATGTACAAACATATTAATATCTAAAGTGCAATTTTAAACTTTATATAATTGCCGTTAAAAAAAAAGCTCTATATGTCATTTGCAACCCTCTATTTTGTAAAATTATATTTTTTATCCGTTTACTTCTTAAAATATCAATTTCATTCTCACATATAACTTTCTAAAATATCATTTTTACTCTTTTGTTTTCTAGACATTCGTGTTTATCTCCGGTCTCATAGTATATATAATATGATTTTTATTCTTCTACTTTCAAAAATACATTTTTCACCCTTTTATTTTTTAAATGTTACTTTGACCCCTTAACTTTGAACTTTATAAAATGTCACTGATTTAATCAATTCTCACCAACAAAAACACGTAAAAATTCACGACAACATGCAGACTCATTTGTTGGTTTAAAATATAAAGAAAAAACATTACTCGTTTGTATGTGTGTGTCTATATATATATATATATATATATATATATATATATATATATATATATATATATATATATATATATATATATATATATATATATATATATATATATATATATATATATATATATCTTTGAATCACCATGAATTTAATATTTGACAATTAAGATGTTCTTAAATATATAATAAACCAAATATTTGGTAAAAGATGGTAAAGGTTTGAAATTTCAAAAATAAAATTAGTGAGTAAAGTAAATATCATTAATGAAAAAGTCTAAAAGTACATAATATACTAAATAAACACTCAATAAATAATGAGCTTGTAATAGAAAAACAGAATCATGTGTTCTATAGTACTAACATCTTCAAGTGTTATTTCAGTAGGACCCTAGAGGATGTCTAATTCACAATGCAATTAGTTCAGGATCGGCAATACTATCCAATAAAAATCTGATTTTTCAATAGTCAGATTTAGTATAAACTTTATTTTTACTTAAGACCATATCATAGTTGTATAGACTTTATTAAATAAAAAACCATGATTGCTATCTATCAACCTCTTCAACTATTTTATTTTATTTTATATATATATATTTTTTTATAATTATTTTTTATTCATTTATATTTTATTAGTTTTTAGTATTTTAGAAAATAAAATCTAAATTAGTGAATATTAGCTCTATTAAGAGGGTGTTTGGCTTATCTTTTGAGAGACAAAAAGTTTTTTTTAAAAAAATAGAAAAGAAAAGATATTTGGTAAAAACATTTTAAAAGCTACTTTTTGAATTTTAATATAAGAAAAACTCACTTTTTGAAAAAGTTAGGAATCTAACTTTTTGAACCTTTTCCCAAAAGTCTTTTTGACCTCTCAAAAGATAAGTCAAACATCCCTAAGTGCTTAATTTTCAAACTAAATAGAAGTTCGTGATATGTCGTAACTAGATAATAACCTTTAGAAAAACCAACTAAAATAGTTTTCTTCTTTTCCACAAAATCCCAAATTAAAGATGTGAAATGTCGTAACTAGATTATCAAGAACTAGTCTCCAAATTTTATCGTAAAATCTTGTTTTTGCAACACTTAATATAAAAACATCGGAATTAACTTTATTAAATTTATAGATCCAAACCACAGCAATTAAAGATGAAACCATCCTAATTATAAAAAGACAAGATCCTACTAATCAACATGTACAACTAAAAACAAAAGATTGCAATAGTACTAGACTGTATGTCAATGATGTTCTACCTAATTCGAAATGAATGGATGAAGTTGTAACATTTTATAAGACATTATGTCATCGGGATTTTGTGTTGAATAAACAAAAGTTTTGAGGCTCAATTTGAAGCTAAACAAACAATTTTTAAGCTTTGCATGAGATTTTTCTAATAGACAAATAACGAATTTCTTATGGTTTAAGAGACTAAATATTTAAATATTCGACAATAAAATAAATACTAAATAGTTGAGATTGGATCTAAGATCATAAGACCCCAGTACAGATATTGTTTTAAGATTTTCCTAGTGTAGTTGTGATTGTTTTTCATTTATCGAGTATTAAGGTTGTAACATTTTAAGATCAAGATCTACAGATCACTAGCAACATAAAGTTCAAACAATCAACCACAGCTTTAAACATCTAATGAATAATTAAAACACAGGAAACCTATGTTTCTTATTTACAAAATCCCAAATCTCTACAAGATAAACCAATCCTAACACACACTTGAAAAAGTTTCAACTTATATAAATCTATTCAAACTGAGGAACCAATACCTTCTCTTCCTTCTTCAAAAACACTGGAACATTTTTCGTCTCAATGAAATCTTTAATCAAATTTGCCACATCATCTGGTTTCTCAACATGTGGGAGATGTCCACATTTTGGAATTTGGCGAATTATAGCATTTGGAAGCTCACAATGTAATTGCTGCATTATAATATTATATTACTTATAATATTTAATAATCACCAATATTCAACAACAGGGATAAATTTTAATTACATAAAATAAAAAAAAAAAGAGACACTAACCACTGCAAGTTTGCTGTCAATGATTTGATCATCTTCACCCCATATTATAAGTGTTTTATTCAGAACCTGGTGATTAATAATAATAATTACAATACATTATCAGATTCATAAAGAACATAAATAATCAAATGTAAAGAATTGTTTATATGAAGAAATAAAACAAACCTGATTGATTTGGGAAGTGACATTGAAGCCCCCACTGTTCATGAAGTCAACAGTAGCGTCTTCCCACCAAGGTAAAAGACAATGTAAGCGTCCAATCTGGAAGAGTAACGAATAAGGTGTGAAATTGAGGGACTAAAATCGGAAAGTGTTGAAAGTGGAAGGGGAGAAAAAGAACTTACACGAGTCCAGTCTAAGCATGTGTTGAATGGAAGAGAATTAAAAGTCAAACTAGTTGCATAAAGACGCAATGGGAGGCTCTTTAACACAGAGACCTAGCGTTTGTTTTTCACACAGAGAACTAAAAGTCAAAATCGGTTCAGGTGGTGGTCAAAAAGTCAAAATTAATGGAATTATTTAACATACTCACACCAGCATAAGCTACAAATTTGGGTAACCTCGAGAGGCTTCCAGTGCCTTCTGCATAAACACTTGCATCAAGCAGAATCAGCTTATCAACCTGTAAAAACATCAAAATAAATTCCTCTAAATAATACAATAATACAAAATCAAATTCAAAAAATGTGTTGCTTTATATCGTTCATGCTTACAGCTTCTGGATGGTTGACTGCAAAGTCAATTGCAACTGCTGCTCCAAGACTCGGTCCCACTAACAACATAGGCTTCCCAATGTAGGATTTCCAAAACTAAATCATAAACAAAACACAATCACATTTTCATTGCTTCATAATTCATATACCATGTAAATGGGGCCCACAAGAACTCGACTAGTAAAAGATGATTGGGAACCTGATAGAGGTGATCCCGCTTGGATTCTACGTTACATAGTGGAAGCTTTTCTGATAAAGTGTAAAAAAAAATTAAATAAATAACAAGAAACAAAATCAAACTACAAGTTTGCTTTTATAATCCGATATATGAAGATGAAAAAAGATAAAAAGATAACCCAAGTTAGAGAAGCCCCATCCCAGAATATCAACTGCCCATGTCTCAAATCCAGCCTGCTCAAGAAGTGGCAGTGTGTATCTCCATTCCAAACAAGAACTGAAGAACAAGGGGTAGATTGGTAAATTCAATTATGAAAGTAGCATATTTGAAATCAATGATTGTATACCTGTCAAACCCATGAAGTAGAACAAGGGGATTGTCTGTGTCCTTAATCTTTGGCTTCACACAACTACTCATAACACAAGTATTTGAGATGCTAAGCTGCAAATCAATAGGAAACACAGTATGAAATTAAGCATCCATCAGATTTGAAAATATATTTGACATCAACCATGATATAAGACAATTATTACTTTATATGTTTGATTAGACAAGAAAAGTGAGCTAGAAATGGAGTACAGTGATGCCTATTTGGTACACTTTTTTCTGAAGTACCAAATGTGAGAGAAGGAAAATTACAAAATGCAAAAAGCTCAATCAACAGAAAGAAGTGAGTACCAGAACCAGAAATGTCTTTTTGGGTTCAAAATCAACGTATCAATTATTACTCCCTAAAGTGAAAAGTAAGTTTGACATTTTCCTGTATTTAGTAATTCTTTCAAAGCATAATTTACAGGAAAAAGAACTAAAAATATCGAAGCACCGATGTCAATTGTCAACCTAGAAATCAAAACGAATTCGAAACAAAAAAAATCGATAGATAAGGAGTGTTCACCTCCACAGGCAGTCGCTCAATCCTTGAAGCTAATCTTCGAGCAAAAGGGTCCTTAATCTTCTCCATTTCTTTGGGCAGAAACGGAGGGAAAACCTCCGCCCATACTCCGACAACCGGCGGTGTGCGGCAATTAGGGGTTTTTACTATCCCCATTGGTGAGAAAGAAGCGGAAATGGTGGTGGCGATGAACATGATTTAGTGAACGCCAGTGACCAGTCGATAGGCGGAAGGCGGAGGAAGGAGGAGATTGAGAGCGTTCAAGAGGATGGTGGGGTTGTATGGTACTTGTAGAAGGTAGTTTAATTGTCTACGGGAGTACAGACGTCAAAGATTTTAGACCTTCTGGTCCACCATGTTCTATCTCGGGAGTAGTATCCTGCCACTGCCACGCCTCACGCACAAGTTATTCATTACTCGTTCAGCCGTTTGTGCTTCTTCTCCATTTTTAGATTGTTAGAAGTGGCAAACAATAGCATATGGTAGAGGTGGGGGTGGGGTGGTTATCTTTTTATTTTTTTTCTAAGTGATAATTCTTTTGAATTTGTTTATGGCTTACATTAATCGTATATTCATGACAAAATTGCACAAAATATATTTTGGTTAGCATTGTTAGTTTTGTTTAGGGATAATGACTTGAAAAGGTAACGAACTTTCGATTTTTGTCACATTTAGTCATTAAATTTTTTTTCATTATCTATTTGCCATTGAACTATTGAAACTGTTCACATTTTACCCTTATGACCGACTGTTACCAGTCATAAGGGTAAAATGTGAACAGTTTCAATAGTTTAGTGGCAAATAGATAATGAAAAAAAGTTTAGTGACTAAATGTGAACAAAATCGAAAGTTTATTTCCCTCTAAAAAGTTCAATGACTAAATGTGAACAAACTTCCTATTGTATTATATTTTAGCAAAATTATTTATTTTTGTTTAATTGTAGCAACATTTGTTGATGAAGAAATCTATGAAATAAAAAAACAAAATGTAACATCCGGATTTCCAAGTATCATCATTTAAGTATTTTTCTTTTGAGTTAAGAAGAGAGACTCGATGAGTTAACGCCTCAACTCGTCGAGTAAGGTCGCGACTGATGACTCGGATTAATGAATGGACTTGACGAGTCGATGAGGCGACTCGACGAGTCCGCGCTATTGGCAGAAACCCTAAATCTTTGGGCTCGAGCCATATTTAAAGGCACTTATGGCCTTCAATTGCCAATACCTTTCCCATAAGTGAGAACCCTAGCGAGCTTGAGTGTGTAGAGTGAGAGGAAGGGCTATCTTGAGCTTTTTGGTGTGATAGATATGGACCCTTCTAGGTTCAGAGAGCCGAGAATATGAAGCTTTAGTAGAGTAAACCTTGGGGTTCAAAGTTATGAAGCATTTATGGTATATATAGTTACTTTCATCTTACACATAGATATGAAGTATTTTCTATAAATTACATGTTATGTGCGCATATTATTTGAATACTTGCTATCTATGTTGGATAAACGATTTTATACATGTTTTAAAAGATTTAAACGGTATATTTATTTTATATCTACAAATATGTTGTGGATGAAACATGGGTAGATGAAATAGTTGGTGTGTGATGAAATAAAATGATGAGAGATAGGTGATGATAGAAAGGTGGTGATAATTAGGTAAATAGATGATGATGAATATGTGATGTAGGATGAAAGGAGATACCATAACCTTTACCAGCAATGTGGCGATATAGTCATCTACCAGAGTATAGATGGCGACCACAAACTATTCTAGACAACCTAGTGGAAACACCAGCAGACCCATAACCTGTAGGTGGTGAATTACGAGTTCAGGCGATGTTGTAACTACGTATTCATGTGATGATACTCTAACCCCTTACTACGAATTACAATTTCAAACGATGTTGTAACTACATATTCATGGGATGTCACAAATTTCGCATGCCAAACCAATGGTCATAATTCACATCAATGAGAATGGTTCATTTTTTTTTGTAAAACCAAAAGCAGATTGGAAATTTTGATGTAATTATTTTGGAAAATGTCAAACCATTGGTTTTTTATTTCGGTTTTGGTTTTTTGTTTTTTTTTAATATATTTTTAGGGTTTTGTTTTGTTTTGTTGTTTTTTTTTTTTTTTTTATTTCATAGATTTCTTCATCAACAAATGTTGCTACAATTTAACAAAAATAAATAATTTGCTAAAACATAATACAAGAGGAGGTTTGTTCACATTTAGTCATTGAGCTTTTTAGAGGGAAACGAACTTTCGATTTTGTTCATATTTAGTCACTAAACTTTTTTTCATTATCTGTTTGCCATTGAACTATTGAAACTGCTCACATTTTACCCTTATGACCGGCAACAGCCGGTCATAAGGGTAAAATGTGAACAGTTTCAATAGTTCAATGGCAAATAGATAACGAAAAAAAGTTTAGTGACTAAATGTGACAAAAGTCAAAAGTTTGTTACCCTTTCAAGTCATTATCCCTTTTGTTTAAAAATGTTTGGCCGAACCGTCTAAATTTTTCATTTTGTTGTGAATTTAATCCAGTTTTTTATAAACTAATAACTATTTTGCCCTTTGTTTCTTTTTCTTCTCTCTCTCTCTCTCTCTCTCTCTCTGTCTCTCTCTCTCGGCCAAATAAGAATAAATTGGTGGTTGTCGCCGGCCTAGGCTGCCCCTCTGCCTCCCACCGGTCAGGTAGCACCACCCTAAACACCCGCTTCGATCGTTGTTGCCCTTCATCTGAATCTCTACGAGAGAAAGGAGATCGGGATCTGAAAGTTAGGGTTTCTTGGCGGCTAGGGTTTTCAAATGGGGCGTTTAATGACTAGAAATCGAAGGGGAGACACATGGGGTTGCTCCGGCGGCTTCTGCCGTTTCGTTCTACAACATCAATCAGCGACGGTGGTTCCACAATAACAGCGTTGGTGGTGGCAGGGGTTGATCTGGCGGCTTCTGCTGCTACATTCCTTGTTGTTCTGACGAGCTTGACGAGAGGGAGGGCAGCAAGGCGATGGTTGGAACTTGAGCTTGTTCCAATTCAGCAGAAAAAAAGGAGATTAGAGATAGTGGTGTCTTGCGGTGGTTGAGGAAGAACTCTGACTGTAGCAGTACTGGGAGCTTTTGGTTGGTGTTTGTTTAACATAACAGAAGGAAGTGGGTGGTTGGAGTGGTGGTTTTCGGTGGTTACAGTGGTGGTGAGTGGTGAAGTGGCAGGTTGTTCTCGGAAGGGAAAAGAACAACGGAGGAAGGGAGAGGGAGGTGGCACCGGTGATAATCGGTGTTTCTTGGTGGCCGGAAAATAGCTCCACCTCCGATGGAGTTCTCTTGCTCGAAAATGAAGAAGAAGGAGGAGGGATAATCCACCTCCTTTAACTGGTAGGATATGAATAAGAAGAAGAAGAGGGATTTGTGACGTTAGAGAGAGGGGGAGAGAGACAGAGAGAGAGGGAGAGAGAGAGAGAGAGAGAGATTTCATTTTAATTTTTTTAATTTTATTGTATAAAATTATAATAATAAAATAGAAAAACCAAATTTTCTTTTTTATTTTTTCTTTTAATAAAAAAAAGTAATTAAATAATAAAAAAACTGAAAAAGAAAAAAAAATAAGGGCAAAATAGTCATTATGAAAAAGTTTATAGAAAACTGGACTAAACTCGCAACAAAATGAAAATTTTGGACCTCTGGTGCTAGTTGAAACATTTTTGGACCAAAGTGACAATTTTCAGCTAACCACAGGGACCATTTATGCAGTTTTGTCTATATTCTAACGTCCGCAGATTCAGGCTAGTCAATTTAAAGAAGATAAACGTCAAAAATGACTTTTTGCTAGAAGATTATTTAGAATACATAATCTTACCTAATTTGTACTATATACCACAAGGTTTCCGTACATATAAAGAACGCTTAAATCTGAGTTATAATGAATAAGTTATGACATGTCGAAGTTTCGCGACAAAACCGGAACGATACCGGGAATCGTAAAAAGTGAGTTTACGATAAATTATTTTTTAGCCTTAGGAGTCTAAATGAAAGTTGTAGAGTACGTCTCCACCTACGCGTGGATATAAATAACATCAAAAACGGAGCTCGTAATGACCTTCGAAGATGCAGCTGTCTGAGAGCATGACACGTGTCAGAAACCCTAATTTGACTGGACTCACGATGTGAGCCTCTTTTCTCACAACGTGAGGCGTCAAAACGCCACTTTTCAAGGCTAGAATGCAGATGGCAAGTCTACGGAACGAGCTCACGACGTGAGCATCAATCCTCACGACGTGAGGAGTCAAACAGACATTAATCGAGCCTAGAAGACACACGACAAGCCTAGGGGATGACCACGATCAAAGTCATGATGTGAACATACATGGTTCACGACGTGAATGTTGAGTTTCAGCCCCTATAAATATAAAGCAAGGTTGTCGTATTTTGTTTACAAACTCTACTTCCTCTCACTTTAAAACCCTTCTTTAGCCTACTTTTAACCCACCCCCCCCCCCCCCCCCCACCGCGAAAGCCCCCGGTATCATCCCGACACCCAAAGCAAGTCCCGACGCCCTGGAGATCCCGAGAAAAAGAGTTTTTTGAGTCGAAACTCTACCCGCATGAAGGACGTTTTTGGAGAAAACATCTCGGTTTTATCGAAAATCATCGTTTTAAGAGACGAAGTGCTGCCCGATTATCATTAAATCAAGTGAGTGTGTAGTCACTTTCATCTTACACATAGATATGAAGTATTTTATATAAAATGCGTGCTATGTGAATATATATTGTTTGTTTATTTGAGATGGATGTTGAATGAATGCTTTCTACAGGTTTTAAATAATTTAAATTATATATGTATTTTATATGTACAAAAATGTTGGGTAAAACATGGATAGATGAAATAGTTGGTATGTGATGAAAGATGAGTTGGATAAATGAGATGATCAGTGATATAGATCATAAGATGAGGGTGAGGGGTAAAATATGAGAGAAGCACTTACCCAAACATTGGCCCTCATCATTCAACAGAGTATGGATGACAACCATGGACTATCTAGACGGTCCGTGGAACACTAGTAGGCACGCAACCTGTAGGTGTTGTGAACTATATGTTCATCGGATGCACTCTAAAAACCCATTGACATGTATTGCAGGTGGATTCCCGTGAATAATATTGTCGATAAATGAGAGCTATGGACTTAGCACATGTTGTATAAACCTTGGTAGCTATGGATTTAGTGTCTGTTGTATAAACTCTGACATCTATGGATTTAGTGCCTGTTGTATAAACCTTGGCGATGATGCGACTTCGTGCCTATTCCTTAGGATGAATACTTAGGAATGAGTGATAAGTGATTCTTATGGTAAATTCTTAAGAGATAAAGAAGATAATGGGGATGGGTAATTGGGTTAATTGTTTGATGATAAAAGATAATAACTTTATTATTGTGGGTTGAAAACCCTATATACTCACCAGGTTTCCTAACTTGACCTACTCAAGTTATTTTTATCACATGTGTCAATACGAAGCTAATTTACATTGAGCGATTAAAGGAGATGTAAAATCACTAGTGTAAATGAAACGACCCTAAAATACGACCCAAAAATTTTTGTTTTTAATATAATCAAAACTGTAATCAGAGTATCATATAATAAAACCATGCGTGATGTGTTCCAAAACATAATAAGATACTGTGCGGAAAACTGTATCATACTACATCAAATCAAACAACTAAATCAATCCCAGGCTAAAGCTGAGGCGGTGGTGTGTGCGATGTCGTCATCTCGAGCTCTTCCCTTTGCTTGCGGAAGTACCTGAAACCAAAACTGAAACTGTAAGCACGAAGCTTAGTGAGCTCCCCCAAACTACCACATACCATACAATAACATATAAACACATATTGGGCCTTGCCCACTGCATCGGGCCGAAGCCCGGAAACTGCATCGGACCGAAGTCCGGAACTGGCTGGGACCTTGTCCCCTGCATCGGACCGAAGTCCGGACTACTGCATCGGACCGAAGTCCGGAACTGACTGCATCGGACCGAAGTCCGGAACTGTCTGGGACCTTGTCCCCTGCATCGGACCGAAGTCCGGAACTAACTGCATCGAACCTAAGTCCGGAACTGATTGGGACCTTGTCCCCTGCATCGGACCGAAGTCCGGAACTAACTGCATCGGACCTAAGTCCGGAACTGTCTGACTGAACATGGCATGGCATAACACATCAACTAGCATAATCACATATACGGCATGCTACATCGGGCCGTGACCCGGAACACATAATACATAACACACAAATCCTGTTCGAACCACGAAGGCATCGAACATACTAACTGCTGCATCGGACCTAAATCCGGAAACTACTGCTAACTGAACGGGCCGGCATTGTGGCCTTAGACCCGTTCCTACTGGAAGGAAACTCACCTCGTAAGCTGGCTGCTGAGTGTGTGGCTCGGGAAGCTAACGGCGGCTGCTCCTGAATCTCCTCGGCTACAAGTCCATAAACACACTCAATCAAAAACTAAACACTGCGCTTGGGGTAAAATGACTCTTTTACCCTTGGTCAAAGTCAACTCTCTTTTGGGCTGACTCGCCGAGTTGGCCACCCAACTCGCCGAGTCCTACTCTCACTTTTCACTTCTGCTCACTGCTACTCGTCGAGTCTGGCATCGACTCGACGAGTACCTACTTGATCCAAGAACTCAGACAATCTTCATCCGACTCGCCGAGTCGTATGAACAGACTCGACGAGTTGTTCTTGATCCCAAGAAGATTGCCTTGGACTCGCCGAGTTGTATGAACAAACTCGTCGAGTCCCTCCATCACTGAGTCCACTCTCAACTCGCTGAGTCCACTCTCTAACTCACCTCGTACACTCGACACTGATAAAACTGAAGGACTCGGGACTCGCGACCCGACTCGTCGAGTCGTTCTTCCGACTCGCCGAGTCGCCGCCATGCAACTGATTTCTACTTGATTTTGTTTGAATCCAAAGCATACAATTGATAGATCTGAGTCCAATAAGCTGTTTTACCACGTAAAGTTTCCAACTTTACGTGCACAACCTCATGAATAAGGGAAATAAGGCTAAAAGATGCATAAAATGGGTAGATCTATGGTTATCATGCAATATAACTCCAAAAAGACAGTAGATCTGGGCTCTACAACACCCCAACATCCAGATCCATAGATATTCCGACTTAATAAGACATTCATGCAAGTGTAAGGCTTGAAACAAGCATCAACTAGCTCTTGGGAGAGCTCTAATGGAAGTTTAAAGCATATAACAAGATGGAACTCCGAAAATACCTCTATTAGCTCTGATTTGGCCTTGGATCTTTGCACTACAACACTTCTCCTTGCTTCTTCCTTCTTCTCCTTCTTCACACCTTCACAAAAAGGCACCAAAACACATATAAGCTCTTCAATGGAGGTTTGGGGCTCTAACACTGTGTTCTCAGGGTGAGGGAGGCGAGAATGGGGGCTATAAGGTGGTTTAAATAGTGGGCAACCCGGGGATTTTAGGGTTTCACCCAGACAGATGGACTCGCCGAGTCCCCGGCTCCCGCGTGCACAAAATACGCGACCCAACTCGGCGAGTTAGGCTAGAACTCGCCGAGTCCCTCTAGAAGATTCACTACAATTACCAATAATTCAACATACCGGGAACGGGTCGTTACAATTCTCCCCCACTTGCCTCAGACTTCGTCCTCGAAGTCTGTTGCGGCTGGATCCACGAATAACTCCGGGTAGTGCGCTCTCATCTCCTCCTCAGCCCCCCACGTCCATTCAGATCCCTTCCGGTGCTGCCACTGCACCTTCACTAGCTGAATGACCTTGTTCCTCAAGGTCTTGATCTTCCGATCCAGAATCGCGACCGGTCTCTCAATATAATTTAGGCTGCTATCAACCTGAATATCCTCTAGGGGAACGACTGTTGACTCATCCACCAAACACTTTATCAACTGCGACACGTGGAAAGTGTTGTGGATCTGACTAAGCTCCTCGGGGAGATTTAACCGATAAGCAACCCGACCTACCCGGGCCAAAACCCTGAAGGGACCAATAAATCTGGGGCCCAATTTGCCCCTCTTCCGGAACCGGATGACACCTTTCCAAGGTGAGACTTTCAGAAGAACCATATCTCCCACCTGGAACTCCAAATCCGAACGCCTCCTGTCGGCATAGCTCTTCTGCCGACTCTGCGCAGTCTGCAGCCTACTACGGACCTGTTGGATCAACTCAGTCGTCTTGAGCACCACTTCGGTGCTCCCGATGACTCGCTGACCGACCTCGCCCCAACAAATCGGGGTCCTGCACTTCCTGCCATATAACATCTCAAAAGGAGGTCGATCAATGCTCGCATGATAACTGTTGTTATACGAGAATTCCGCTAACGGAAGATACGTATCCCAACTGCCCCCAAAATCTAGAACACATGCCCTAAGCATGTCCTCGAGAGTCTGAATCGTCCTCTCGCTCTGCCCGTCAGTCTGAGGATGAAAAGCGGTGCTGAAATGGAGACGAGTACCCATCTCGTCGTGAAATCGCTTCCAGAATCTGGACGTGAAACGAACATCTCGGTCCGACACCACCGATACGGCACTCCATGACGTGCCACTATCTCTCGCACATAGATATCGGCTAACTTTTCCGCCGATATACTCTCCTGGATCGGGATAAAATGGGCACTCTTCGTCAACCGATCCACCACTGCCCATATCGAATCCACTCCACGTGCGGTCCTGGGAAGTTTGGTGATAAAATCCATGGTGATATCCTCCCATTTCCACACGGGAATGTCTAACGGCTGCATCTTGCCGTGAGGTCTCTGGTGCTCCGCCTTGACCTTCCGGCAGGTCAAACATCTCTCCACATACCAAGCGACATCTCGCTTCATGCAGGGCCACCAATAATCCGATCGAAGATCTCGATACATCTTCGTCGCCCCTGGGTGGATAGAAAACTGAGACTTATGAGCCTCGTCCATCAATACTTGCCGTACCCCACCCCAGTACGGTACCCATATCCTACCATGAAGTGTCAACAAACCACGACTGTCGTAATCAAATGAAGCTACTCGGCCCACTATCCTCTCACACTTCTACCTCTCCTCCTTGAGACCCTCCATCTGAGCCTCCTTGATCCGCTCCAACAAGGGAGTGATCACTGTCATCCTCATACACAGATCTCTGATAGGGGCCGTCGACACCTTGCGGCTCAGGGCGTCGGCCACCACATTGGCCTTCCCTGGATGATAAAGGATCTCACAGTCATAGTCCTTCAGCACGTCTAACCATCTCCTCTGTCTCATGTTCAAACTCGGCTGATCCATAAGATATCGCAAACTCTTGTGATCCATGTAAATAGTACAGCGGACCCCATAAAGGTAATGTCTCCAAATCTTGAGGGCGAACACAACTGCCCCCAGTTCCAAATCGTGGGTAGGATAATTAGCCTCGTGAGGCTTCAACTGTCTCGAGGCATAAGCTACCACATGGCCTCGCTGCATCAATACTGCTCCCATACCTGTGATCGAAGCATCACAGTAGACTACGAAATCCTCTACACCCTCTGGCAAAGTAAGGATCGAAGCCTCGCACAATCTCTGCCTGAGAGTCTCGAACGCCGCCTGCTGCTCAGGCCCCCAACGAAAAACCACCGACTTCTTGGTTAGTCGGGTGAGCGGCACCGCTATCTTGGAGAAGTCCAGGATAAATCTCCGATAGTACCCTGCCAATCCTAGGAAGCTCCGAATCTCAGATGGAGACCTCGGGACCTCCCAGTGCATCACGGCCTCAATCTTGGCCGGATCTACCAGAATACCCTTCTGGTTGACGAGATGGCCAAGAAACTGCACCTCGCGCAACCAGAACTCACACTTGGAGAACTTTGCGAAAAGTCTCTCCCTCCTCAAAGTCTCCAACACCTCCCGCAGGTGCTCCTCATGCTGCCCCTGAGTCTTGGAATATACCAAGATGTCATCTATGAATACTATCACCGACCGATCCAGCATCGGTCTGCACACGCGGTTCATGAGATCCATGAACGCGGCTGGGGCATTGGTGAGCCCAAATGGCATCACCACGAACTCATAATGACCATACCGGGTCCTGAAAGCAGTCTTCTGTACATCCTCATCTCTAACCCTCATCTGATGATAACCGGAGCGTAGATCGATCTTGGAGAACCAAGACGCTCCCTGAAGCTGATCAAACAAGTCATCTATCCTCGGAAGTGGGTAACGGTTCTTTACCGTCACTTTGTTCAACTACCGATAATCAATGCACATACGATGCGACCCATCCTTCTTCCTCACAAATAAGATCGACGCTCCCCAAGGCGAACTGCTCGGCCGAATGAAACCCTTGTCTAACAGCTCCTGAAGCTGTGTAGACAACTCCTGCATCTCAGGGGGAGCAAGTCGATACGGTGCTTTGGCTATCGGAGCCGCACCAGGAACTAGGTCGATCCTGAACTCAACCTGCCTCTCTGGAGGTATCCCCGGCAAATCCTTGGGAAATACATCCAGGTAGTCACAAACGACAGGAACATCATCAATCGCCGTCTTTCCCTTCTCCCGGGCATCCAAGACGTAAGCTAGAAAACCGGCGCAACCCTGCTGAACATAGCGCCTCGCCCTCGCGGCGGAACAGAAGATCGGTCCCCGCTGGGGCCTCTCGCCCTGAATCACTATCTCTCCCCCACTGGGAGTGCGAACCCTCACTAGCTGTAGCTCACAATCAATCACCGCCCCATTGGGGCTCAGCCAATCCATGCCCACAATAACTTTATTCCCACGCAGGGGAATAGGAACCAGGTCCACTGGAAACTGCTCATCAAATATCTGAAGGGAACACCCTCTATGTACTCTGTCGACCCTCATGGTCCTATCATCTGCTATCTCAACCTCTAGTGGGCAATCCAGATCCTCGGGAGCTCTACTAAGTCTCTTGCTAAGCGCAAGCGATACAAATGATCGGGTAGCCCCCGAATCGAACAATACTAAAGCAGGGATGCCGTTCACCGGGAACGACCCTAAATAAAACATATCATCAAGTAATATTCAAGCAATATAATAACAAAAGATGAAGGAAAGATTCATACCCGTCACCACATCAGGAGTCGCTCGCGCCTCCTCTGCTGTCATCTGAAATGCCCTGCTCTTTGCCACCGGCGCATTAGCTCGGCCCTGCCGGCCATCCGTAATCCTCAGGGTGGCAGGGGCAGGTGCAACCACCTTCCCTGCTGCAGCTAAACTGGGACACTGGGACTTTTTGTGTCCCCTCTGATTGCACTGAAAGCAAATCAGATCTGATGCTGAAACCGCAGTAGCAGGGGCCGTACAATCCCTACTCAAATGCCCAGTCCGACCGCACTTGTAGCAGCCGGAACTCCCTGCCTTGCACGCCCCCTCGTGCAACCTCCCACACTTGCCACACCGACCGTGGCTCTGCTGACCCCTGGACCTGTGATCTGAAACCTTGGGCTTTTTGCCCGCACTACCTGAACCCGAAACCGCCTCCGGTTTCCTCTTCCTCTCCATCTCGAGATCAATCTCCCTCTCCCTGGCTCTAGCAATCATGTCGTCCAGCGTTTTACAACTGGACCGGCACACAAACATGCGGATATCACTCCGCAACATCTCATGATAACGGGCCTTCTTCATCTCCTCATCGGCTGCATACTGAGGAACAAGAAGAGCCCTCTCCCTGAACTTGGCGGTGATCTCCGCCACTGACTCGGTAGTCTGAGTAAGATCCTGGAACTCCCTGGCTAGCTGCTGCACCTCAATGACCGGTGCAAACTCCGCCCTGAACCTGGTAGAGAAATCAGTCCAGGTCATAGCATCCAACGCCGCCTCATCCCCGATGGCGTGTCCGACCTCCTCCCACCAATCCCGTGCCCTGTCCTTCAGTAGACAGGACGCCAATCTGACCTTGTCCCCCTCGGGACACCTGCTAGTGCGGAAGGCGTTGGCCACATCCGCCAACCATCTAGTACTCGCTATGGGGTCCCGCGCCCCATGATAGTCTGGAGCTCCGCACGCCCTGAACTCCCTGAATGTAAGAGTGCGCGACCCCATCACGGCCGCCATCTCAGCCCGAAAAGTACTCAATCGCTCATCCATCAGCTCTAAAATACCCTCCTTGATCGAACCGAAGATCACAGGAGTCTGCTCTAGTATGATGCGGGTAACCTCAGAAGAAAGGAACTCCCTAGTCTGCTCATCCATCTGCCCGGCCTCCGGGCCTGATCCCGATCCTGATCCCCCTCCGGCATCTGAACTGCCGGCTGCTGGCCTCGGACGCAAAACTGCCATTCTGAAACATATCATAACAACATCAGAACACTGAAACATTTCAAGGGATCATGATACGACTACTAGCTTCCTGGTCTTGTCTTGGCCTTCCTTGATTCGAGTACGGATCCTCTGCTTTCAGTAGTATGGGCCCCTACTACCTTCCACATCTATCCGTACTTTCCTCAAGAACTGCCTTGACTTCCCCAAGTCACTTCTACTACTGCCATTCTCTGCTATTCTCATCCTAGGCTTGCCCTAGGGAAACTTCAAGCTCGACACAACTGGTCCTCAGCTGCTGAAGGTTTCCTCATAACGCCAATTAGCCATTACCTAAACACCATCACATGTGATGAGGATCAGATAATCCTTCGAGTAAAAGACCCGTCCCTATAACGGTTGGACTCAAACAAGAGCTGCGCAATAGGGCCAGTTCCAGTACTCTGAGATTATTCAATCCTAGTCACATGTGGTGTGACGTGTTCACCTAATGGCTAACTCCCATCACTCGGAACCCCACTAAGCACAAAGCAAGCAGCATTCGGACACGGAAAACATACTCAAGCAACTATTCTCATAACAAGAAACTGCACTAGCATAGAATGCTAAGCTCGTACTATCAGGCATAACCTACCCAGGCTATCCTACTGCTGTCTACTCAATTCTAGCATGCAATACTCATAAAGCTGTAACACATAAACAGACACATAAGGCATTCTCCTAGATCCTTAGCCCTATACTAGCATGCTGTTCTACTGAAACTGAAACTGAACAAATAATTCGTATGGGTAATTTGGGAGTACTTACTTGAGCTCGGCTGACCGCATGCACACACCTCTATTTTGTTTTAAAAAAAAATTTCTTCCTTTCCGAGTGCTTTCAAAATTCTTTTTGTAAAACATTTTTATTTTACTAAAATCTTTTATTTCCCTTAGTTTGAGTTCAGATACAACAGGAAGTGTATCCGAATCCCTCAAACCAGGGCTCTGATACCAACTTGAAACGATCCTAAAATACGACCCAAAAATTTTTGTTTTTAATATAATCAAAACTGTAATCAGAGTATCATATAATAAAACCATGCATGATGTGTTCCAAAACATAATAAGATACTGTGCGGAAAACTGTATCATACTACATCAAATCAAACAACTAAATCAATCCCAGGCTAAAGCTGAGGCGGTGGTGTGTGCGATGTCGTCATCCCGAGCTCTTCCCTTTGCTTGCGGAAGTACCTGAAACCAAAACTGAAACTGTAAGCACGAAGCTTAGTGAGCTCCCCCAAACTACCACATACCATACAATAACATATAAACACATATTGGGCCTTGCCCACTGCATCGAGCCGAAGCCCGGAAACTGCATTGGACCGAAGTCCGGAACTGGCTGGGACCTTGTCCCCTGCATCGGACCGAAGTCCGGAACTACTGCATCGGACCGAAGTCCGGAACTGACTGCATCGGACCGAAGTCCGGAACTGTCTGGGACCTTGTCCCCTGCATCAGACCAAATTCCGGAACTAACTGCATCGGACCTAAGTCCGGAACTGACTGGGACCTTGTCCCCTGCATCGGACCGAAGTCCGGAACTAACTGCATCGGACCGAAGTCCGGAACTGTCTGACTGAACATGGCATGGCATAACACATCAACTAGCATAATCACATATACGGCATGCTACATCGGGCCGTGACCCGGAACACATAATACATAACACACAAATCCTGTTCGAACCACGAAGGCATCGAACATACTAACTGCTGCATCGGACCTAAATCCGGAAACTACTGCTAACTGAACGGGCCGGCATTGTGGCCTTAGACCCGTTCCTACTGGAAGGAAACTCACCTCGTAAGCTGGCTGCTGAGTGTGTGGCTCGGGAAGCTAACGGCGGCTGCTCCTGAATCTCCTCGGCTACAAGTCCATAAACACACTCAATCAAAAACTAAACACTGCGCTTGGGGTAAAATGACTCTTTTACCCTTGGTCAAAGTCAACTCTCTTTTGGGCTGACTCGCCGAGTTGGCCACCCAACTCGCCGAGTCCTACTCTCACTTTTCACTTCTGCTCACTGCTACTCGTCGAGTCTGGCATCGACTCGACGAGTACCTACTTGATCCAAGAACTCAGACAATCTTCATCCGACTCGCCGAGTCGTATGAACAGACTCGACGAGTTGTTCTTGATCCCAAGAAGATTGCCTTGGACTCGCCGAGTTGTATGAACAAACTCGTCGAGTCCCTCCATCACTGAGTCCACTCTCAACTCGCTGAGTCCACTCTCTAACTCACCTCGTACACTCGACACTGATAAAACTGAAGGACTCGGGACTCGCGACCCGACTCGTCGAGTCGTTCTTCCGACTCGCCGAGTCGCCGCCATGCAACTGATTTCTACTTGATTTTGTTTGAATCCAAAGCATACAATTGATAGATCTGAGTCCAATAAGCTGTTTTACCACGTAAAGTTTCCAACTTTACGTGCACAACCTCATGAATAAGGGAAATAAGGCTAAAAGATGCATAAAATGGGTAGATCTATGGTTATCATGCAATATAACTCCAAAAAGACAGTAGATCTGGGCTCTACAACACCCCAACATCCAGATCCATAGATATTTCGACTTAATAAGACATTCATGCAAGTGTAAGGCTTGAAACAAGCATCAACTAGCTCTTGGGAGAGCTCTAATGGAAGTTTAAAGCATATAACAAGATGGAACTCCGAAAATACCTCTATTAGCTCTGATTTGGCCTTGGATCTTTGCACTACAACACTTCTCCTTGCTTCTTCCTTCTTCTCCTTCTTCACACCTTCACAAAAAGGCACCAAAACACATATAAGCTCTTCAATGGAGGTTTGGGGCTCTAACACTGTGTTCTCAGGGTGAGGGAGGCGAGAATGGGGGCTATAAGGTGGTTTAAATAGTGGGCAACCCGGGGATTTTAGGGTTTCACCCAGACAGATGGACTCGCCGAGTCCCCGGCTCCCGCGTGCACAAAATACGCGACCCAACTCGGCGAGTCAGGCTAGAACTCGCCGAGTCCCTCTAGAAAATTCACTACAATTACCAATAATTCAACATACCGGGAACGGGTCGTTACAGTAAAAGAATGTAAGTTCTATTTATGCTTATGTTTTTTTTATTGATGATGACATCCCAAAGTTTTAAAATGAATAAAATACTTTGTAACACCCCCATCTGGCATGTATCACAATATTGTCCGCTTTGGGCCACTCGGCACGAGGACTTCCCAGGGGGTCACCCATCCCGGTACTACTCCCGCCCGAGCACGCTTAACTGCAAAGTTCTTATGGGATCTGCTGCCCTCACGGCTTTAAAACGCGTTGTGACAAGGAAGGTATCCACACCCCTTATAAGTAGATGTTTCGTTCTCCTTCCAAGCCGATGTAGGATCAGGTGCAACCCACCTTCACCCCCCATTATAGGGTTCGACGTCCCTGTCGAACACATCGACCCATGCCCTAGCTTTGATACCATTTGTAGCACCCCCCTCTGGCACGTATCACAATATTGTCCGCTTTGGGCCACTCGGCACGAGGACTTCCCAGGGGGTCACCCATCCTGGTACTACTCCCGCCCGAGCACGCTTAACTACAGAGTTCTTATGGGATCTGCTGCCCTCACGGCTTTAAAACGCGTTGTGATAGGGAAGGTATCCACACCCTTTATAAGGAATGCTTAGTTCTTCCTTTGGCTGAGTTCTCCTACAACAACAGCTATCACGCGAGCATTGACCGACCACCGTTCGAGATGTTGTATGGGCAGAAGTGCAGAACCCCGATATGTTGGGGGGAGGTTGGCCAGAGAGTCATGGGAAGCACCGAGGTGGTGCTAGAGACGACCGAGAGGATCCAGCAGGTTCGGAGCAGACTTCAGACTGCACAGAGTCGGCAGAAAAGCTAAGCCGATAGACGTCGATCCGACTTGGAGTTCCAAGTCGGGGATATGGTCCTCCTGAAAGTCTCACCTTGGAAAGGTGTCATTCGATTCAGGAAGCGGGGCAAGTTGGGCCCAAGATTCATCGGGCCGTTCAGGGTTGCAGCCCGGGTGGGCAAGGTGGCGTATAGGCTGGATCTGCCAGCCGAGCTCAGTCAGATCCACAGCACCTTCCATGTTTCGCAGTTGCGGAAGTGCCTGGTGGACGATTCAGCAGTAGTACCGTTGGAGGATATTCAGGTTGATGACAGCTTGAATTACATTGAGCGCCCAGTCGCAATACTTGACAGAAAGACCAAGACGTTGAGAAACAAGAGGGTAGAACTAGTAAAGGTGCAATGGCAGCACCGCAAGGGTTCGGAATGGACTTGGGAACCGATGGACGAGATGATGGAGCATTACCCCGAGCTGTTTCAGGGCCGGGCAGCAGACTTCGAGGACGAAGTCTAAAATAAGTGGGGGAGATTTGTAGCACCTGGTTTCCGGTATGTGAATTTTATTTGAGCATTGCCCTATTTTAGCCTTGGACTCGGCGAGTCATAAGGTCCGACTCGCCGAGTAGGGACGAGACTCAGGACACGTTTTAAGTGGGCGACTCGGCGAGTCCATATCCTGGACTCGGCGAGTCACCGCTGCTGGATGAAACCCTAAGTTTCAAGGGTTTGCACCCTATTTAAACCCTCATTCCGCCCCAACTCGTCCCCATTCACCCCCAGAACTCCCCCAACATCGTTCTCCCCTTATTTCCTTAAGAGATTGAAGTGTTCTTGGTGTGTTCTTGAAGGTTTGGAGGAGAAAGAGGAGTAGATCAAGAAGATGAGAAGGAGATCAGCCATCTTTGTGTCATTTCAACAGTTTCCTTGAGGTATGTCTCGTTTTTCCCCTGTTTCTATGCTTAGAATTTCATTTGGGACACTCTTGAGCAATTCTTCAAGCTTGTTTGTGCTTAATGATTCGTAATAAGTGGATTAACCTTTAGATCTAAGCAAGATTGAGCTCCAGGAGCTCAGATCTGTTAGCTTTATGGCCCCATGTGGCTTGTTCATCCTAGATCTACCCTTTTGAGGCATTTTGCACCCTAAAATCCACATTAGTGAACATCCACACGTAAAGTTGGAAACTTTACATGTGATTTGTGTCCTAGTAGTCCAGATCTATGAGTTTCATGAACTGAAATCGAGTAAATCGATGTATTTGGTGGATGCATGGCGACGACTCGACGAGTCGTATAGGTGACTCGACGAGTCTGGTCGCGAGTCACCGATTTGGTCCTTTCATGATGTGTCGAGTTGAGCCGTGAGTCACAGGGGGTGACTCGGTGAGTTGGGAGCTGAACTCACCCGTGTTAGGACTCGGCGAGTCAATGCCCTGACTCGGCGAGTCCAAGGCAATCTTCATAGATCAAGAACAGACTCGGCGAGTTGTTCATACAACTCGGCGAGTCTTAGCATAAAGTGTTCTTCAGATGAAGATGAACTCGACGAGTTGTTCATACAACTCGGCGAGTAGGATGAAGAGGTTGAACATCAGTTTAGAAGATGAACTCGTCGAGTCATAGCCCAACTCGACGAGTAGAATCAGGGACCCAGGACAATAGTTTGCTTGGGACTCGGCGAGTGGAGATCCACTCGGCGAGTCGGGTAAACTAATAATTGACTTCGATTTGACTTAGGGCTAGACCAGGGGTACAATGGTCTTTTTACCCAAAGGACAGTTAGCAGTGTATGATTAAGTATATTGTGGGAATTACAGCCGGGGAGTTTCCGGAGCAGCAGCAGCAGTAGTAGGTGATCAGCTCCCACACAGACTAGCAGCTATTTCGAGGTGAGTTTCCTTTCATTAGTAATGGGTCTAAGGCACCAAGGCCGGCCCGTATAGAGGTGACGTTAGTATTATAGTGTGGGCCGAGCCCGTATCTATTAGTCAAGTTGATTGTGATATATATATACCAGTATGAATAGAACTGTTTATACTTGTTGTCTGCGTGATACCTGTATGATATATGTTGACGGTTGGGTGTGGGCGAGGCCCGTATCCCTCCGAAAATGGAGTGTGGGCTAGGCCCGTATCTCCCAGGTAGCGAAGTGTGGGCGGGGCCCGTATCTTCACGAGTGTGGGCGGGGCCCGTATCTCTCAGAAAGTGAGGTGTGGGCGAGGCCCGTATCTTCACGAGTGTGGGCGGGGCCCGTATCTCCTAATTGCATGTTTTGTTATATGCTGTATGGTATGGAGTATTATGGGGGAGCTCACTAAGCTTTGTGCTTATGGTTTCAGTTTTGGTTTCAGGTACCTCCTCAGCCAGGGGAAAAGAGCCGGCACGGTAGCAGCATGTCACACACACACTCTTCGGTTTCCGCATTACGAGATTTACTGGGATTGTACTCTGATATTTGATGGATTGTATGGTTTGAACATTAAAACATGGTTGCGATGTGTTATGGCGTGATCAAACAATGCTTTTATTTATTAATGTTTTCTAAAATTAATACTTTAAATGAAAATTTTTGGACATGAAAATTGGCCAACATATATATCAGGGAGATTGTGGCACGGCATGGAGTGCCAGTATCGGTGATCTCGGACAGAGATGTGCGTTTTACTTCCAGATTTTGGAAGAAATTTCATGACGAGTTGGGCACTCGTCTGCATTTCAGCACCGCCTTTCACCCGCAGACAGATGGTCAGAGTAAGCGGACCATCCAGACTTTGGAGGACATGTTGCGGGCGTGTGTGCTGGATTTCGGTGGTAGCTGGGATACCTATCTTCCTTTGGCTGAGTTCCAAGCTACGCCGGCTGGGAAGGAGAACTAAGCATTCCTTATAAAGGGTGTGGATACCTTCCCTATCACAACGCGTTTTAAAGCCGTGAGGGCAGCAGATCCCATAAGAACTCTGCAGTTAAGCGTGCTCGGGCGGGAGTAGTACCAGGATGGGTGACCCCCTGGGAAGTCCTCGTGCCGAGTGGCCCAAAGCGGACAATATTGTGATACGTGCTAGAGGGGGGTGCTACAAATGTTATCAGAGCTAGGGCACGGGTCGATGTGTTCGACAGGGACGTCGAACCCTATAATGGGGGGTGAAGGTGGGTTGCACCTGATCCTACATCGGCTGTGAAGGAGAACTAAGCATTCCTTATAAGGGGTGTGGATACCTTCCCTAACACAACGCGTTTTAAAGCCGTGAGGGCAGCAGATCCCATAAGAACTCTGCAGTTAAGCGTGCTCGGGCGGGAGTAGTACCGGGATGGGTGACCCCCTGGGAAGTCCTCGTGCCGAGTGGCCCAAAGCGGACAATATTGTGATACGTGCCAGAGGGGGATGTTACATACATTTTCCCGGAAATTATTTGATAATATATTATCATGCTTTTTGGAACAAATTCCGCAACATATTTCCTTAAAATATATTTTTGATTTTTAAAATTAAGCATAAACAAATCGGTCTTTTGGGTCGTGAAATTGGGGATGTCACAGTTGGTATCAGAGCATTAGTTTAAGCGAACTAGGAAATATGTAGGATTTCTAGACTTAAACTTAGAATGCTAAGCAATGATTGTGAGATGAGTGTCTACTATGTTTTAAACATGAGCACTAGTATATTTTAGGAAATATACCTAAAATGTTTTTATGTGCTTAATGTTATATGTTTGTTATATATGATATTAATTGTTCGGATCTATGGTCTGTTGCCGACTGGATCTGGAAATTTGTGTGTACATGTTTCTAAACGTTTGAATACGATATTAGAACTAGCATGTACCTTTTCAGAGTGATAAGGAGATTTAAACGTCTATCTTAAATAAACCCTTTCCATCTAAATTCTTATCACTACAAATTGAACGTCTGATTTTGGTGTATAGGTCGACATGGTGAGCACTCAAAGCGGATTTGGAAAGGGTAACCCACAAGCTGAGCTACAAGTGATTGAGAATGCACCAAAAATAACTGTTGCACATGAATCAATCACGATGGTAGGGGTACAGGCAATGATGCGGACGATGTTGGATCAACAAATGGAAGAGACAAAATGTTTACTTCAACAAAGTAAGGACGAACTTATTATGCCAATACGCCAGACACCTACTCTTTGGGTAACTATCTGGGTTGCTATGTTTATTGAAGAAATAATCAACGACAGGACCACCAACAAGATCCATATGTTATAATCGAAATCTACTAGTTAAGGTTACGTACCTTTGATATTGTTATAGAAAACAATACCCTTGATTCCCTTGTAGAACTTTAAAAGTTTAGCACCAAAATTATGATGTCTCTAATTGATCACACCCGAACCCTAAAAACTAGAAGACTTTTGAAGAGAGAGGAAAAGAGATGAGATTTTCGACTATGCCTTCGCAAGGGAGAGATGGCCGAAAATACAAGGGTTAAGACCCTTTATATAAGTGCATAAAAACTCTATAAACCCTGAATTTGAACACAAAATAATATTATTTCGAATCACTGAATATCCAGTTTACTTATATCAATTGGAGGCTTCTAGAATCTCATAAAGGGATCCCTAAAGCCGTACAAGCATGAAAGGTTGTGGAATCTCTCCATTACTCAACTATTAGGAAAATATTAATCAACCCTTGTACTTCTAATTAATTCCAATTGACCCCAAAATTAATTCCAAATTAATTTTGATCAGTTCTAGTCAATTCCTAATTAATTTATTAATCATAATTCATAATAAATTACTAATTAACAAATTATTTCCTCATACGAATTCAGATCTAGACGTTCTCTACAAGCACACTTTCGTAACTTCAATTGCTATAACTTTCATTTAGAATATTTGGGCTAATAAGCAACCTATCTCCCATTCACCTTTTATGACACACTTTGTCGTATAAGGTTAAATGCGAAACTACGAAAGATCATAACTTCTTCATATGAAGTCAGATTTGGATATTATTTATACCCACATAGTCATCATCGCGACTAGAACAACTTTAATCAGGACTATTTATCCTAAATAACATTTTATTTTTAAATGTTTATTTAGCGTAATTTGTTAAATTTATAATAATGTTTATACAAATATTATAAGAAATTATTTGCCCATAAAACATGTACGCAATATATAAATATCATTTCTATAACTCACTTCGCGCAAGAAAGATTCTTATTTATTTACGATTATCCTATTCGAGGATTTAAATATTCGTTGAAACAAATATTTTTAATTTATAATCCTTAAATGTCTAGCCCGAAAATTTGTAAGTGTTACGTAAACATGAAGCTTAGTAAGTTCCCCAAGATACTATATATCACAATACATATATATATATATATATATATATATATATATATATATATATATATATATATATATTCATATCAAGCTTGCAGATATCGCTCAACGGTCGACTGGAGTTAAGAGATTAATCGGTCTCGACGGGGATTAATCAGGGACCATTTAATAAAAAGTTGATATATAATAAGTAAATAACCATACAAAAAGTCATAATTAATATTTAAACATTTAAGTCATGATCCATCATATCACAAGTCCAAAATAAGTTTAATAATAATAAAAACACACATTTTCAAATATTTAAATGTCCATATTCTTCTAATCTTCACATTCGTCTAATATTTGAACTCCATCCGACTCATATTCATCTTCTTCAAACACTTGCTCCTCATTCTCGGATTCTAAATCTTCATCAAAAAGTTCTTTCGGTGTTAACTTTTACAGGGTACTTGATTATCATTAGCCCCGAGAGCTTAATCATTCTCTTCTATAACTAATTCGGGGTCAACTTCATATCCATCGCCGACATCTCCATCTATAATCCATTCTTGAGTTGAGTGAGAATCATTTGTTAAAAGCACTTCCAAATAAAAACAGAAATCATACAACATAATATTATAGACATGTACAATAGACATTTAAGGATTATTTAGCATAATTTGTTAAATTTATAATAATGTTTATACAAATATTATAATAAATTATTTTCCCATAAAACATGTACGCAATATATAAATATCATTTCTATAACTCACATCGCGCAAGAAAGATTCTTATTTATTTACGATTATCCTATTCAAGGATTTAGATATTCGTTAAAACAAATATTTATAATTTATAATCCTTAAATGTCTAGCTCGAATTTGCAGGTGTTACGTAAGCACGGAGCTTAGTGAGTTCCCAAAGATACTATATATCACAATACATATTTGTAATTTATAATCCTTAAATGTCTAGCCCGAATTCGCATGTGTTACCTAAGCACGAAGCTTAGTGAGTTCCCTAAAATACTATATATCACCATACATATCCATTCTTGAGTCGAGTGAGAATCATTTGCTAAAAGCACAACAGACATGCACCATATTTCAGAATAACTCATGCATAAAACATAATAATACAACACACATGCACCATAAATCAAAACATAAATCAGAATAATATCAATGTTAATGCAAAATCAGATTTAAACCACATAACAATACAACATATATTAGAATAATATCAATGTTAATGCAAAATCAGAACTAAACCACAACATAATATCACGACTAAACACCAACAAACCTGCATTCTTTTGGTGAAAGTTGTGGGAGAAATCAAAATCAAATAAAATTTATAATGAAGAACTGATTGGAGAAATCATATTATATGCGATGATAAGAAATCAGAATATATCAACATAATCATAATATTATAACTAAACCACATCATAACTGCAATCTTTGGGTGAAATCTTTGGGTGAAATCAAAATCAAATAAGTTTATAATGAAGAACAGATGGGAGAAATCATAATATATGCAATCATCATAAATTATAAGTGTCGCAGGTGGGAGAAATACTAATTTAACACACGTTTGTGAGAGAAATACGAACTCAGAATAGTACAAAAAGAGGATAAATTGTTAACCTGAAGTTTCGCAGGTGTCCTCTGGAGTTGTCGTTGGTGTCTGCTGGAGGTGTCATCGAGGTATATTGGTCGGCGCTTTAGCACTATCCCTAGGGTATGCTGGTCGTTGCTTCAATTTTGAGAGAAATATGAACTCATCAATCGTTTGTGGGAGAAATACGAACTCATAAAGGTATGGTATGATAATCGATAGCCTAAAGTGTCGTCGGTGTCCTCTAGAGGTGTCGCTGGAGTATCTTGGGCGTCGGCTTCAGCAAATTGGCCGGTGTTAACTTGGGTGGTTGGCTATCGCTTCAATTTTGAGAGTGAACAAAGAAGACGACAGACAAATATGAACAATATTAGCGTTAATGGACTTTTTTAGTGCCTTTTTTCAATTTTGACCATCTTTGACATTTGACTTATTTTCACTTTCGTTGAACACCAAGAACACCAAGACCGTCGTTGACCAAAATTGACCAAATTCCATCAAATACCCCTAATCCTAGTCGTTTGGAGAACGTTATGTGATTAATCCACGATTAATCTTGGATTAATCCTAATTTCTACAACCTTGATTCATACAAACGATTACTTATGACCTTCGTCGATCCACCAATTGGCTCACTACCTTTCATCGATCCATCAGTAATATGTATATCTAGAATTACAGTCTGCTTGCCATTTTATTTTCAACACAAGTCCATAGGCTCCCGACCTGTCATCGTTCCGCTTTCAACCCATCACTTAAATGTAATGAATAACTCAAGTAAAATAACATCCAAGAACATAGAGACTATACTTTCGGTTATACTCAATAACTATAGTACAATAACGTTAAGCACATAGAGATTATACATTCAACTCTACTTTACAAAATCTTATACCTTAACATGCATGAATATATTTTGTAATACATAGTATAGTGAGATAGCTCATCCGAACAATTATTAACCTATAGTACATAGTATAGTACAATAACATTAAGCACATAGATCTTTCACTAATCTCAATGAATATTTCAAGTTCTATCAAATATAGAATAATCAAGTAAGATCATATTGAAGGCAGGATCTATTTGGTATATAGAGTATACTGTTTGAAAAATCAACTTTAAACACCTCACTACATCTAGTCTAGACACTACTCCCATAAGTAGATCAATCAGTATTTTAAATGGAGTCACTGATAAATCTTATTTATAAAGTCATAATAATGGTTATGAATATAAATATAAGTACACTTAAAGCGAAGTTAGTGCATCTTAACATACAAAGTTTCTAGCAAAAGTCGAAAAGTCATGGACATAACTTCGACTCTGAATACTCCTTTTCGTTGGGCTCTCTGATGCCTCACATCCTTGTTAAAGTGAAATTATCCAGTGTCCTGGAAAATGCTTCAGAAACTCAGAGCCTTAGAGAGAGAGAGAGAGAGAGAGAAAGAGAGAGAGAGCTCTAACTTTTGTTTAGATTGTTTTGGCTAGCAATCAACCGATTTTCATTTCGATTTCTGTATAACATATTGTTGTACTGTATCGCACCAAAACTTCAAAAAATCATAACGTCCTTATACGAAGTCAGATTTAAGCGTTCATTATATCTACGAAATCGTCATCGCAAATAGTACAACTTTCATGATGATTACATTGGTTAAAAAGTAATATATTTCTACTTCTAATTTTATAAACAAATGTTTATATTAAATTCTACTGTAAAGTGAAAACGGAATGTTATAAATTATCTGAGATGGTTTTAAAATGAATAATCTTTTATTTATCAAAATTAATAAATTAATAATATAACAAAAATAAACAATCGGTTAGAAATACTCTCAGGTCATCTCTAGTATGAGCACCACGGCTATGGTAGTGGTTAGGGGTGTGCAAAAAAACCGCAAAACCGTAAAACCGAGCCGAACCGGCCGATCCGAAACCGAAAAAAACCGAAACATAAAAAAAACGAAACCGAAAAAACCGGATATCAACGGGTCGGTTTTGGTTTGGATACTTAGGTATCCGCGGATAACCGAACCGAACCGCTTGATATATATATAGATTTTTGTTTGGGATATGGCTATAAGTTCAATGAAAATGAATAATATATATATATATATATATATATATATATATATATTATTCATTTTCATTGAACTTATAGCCATATCCCAAACAAAAATCATGATCGGCTATTCCAATTTTACACTTCTACCTTATGTTTTCTTCTATTTTTATTTTTATATTTATTATACCAATTATATTGTATGTTATTTGACCTTTATTATGTTTTTATAATTCTTTGGACTTAATAATTTTTGGGAAAAAATCGTTGGAATGAAATTTGTAATTTTAATTGTATTTAAATTTTTATATTTAGCGGGTACCCGTGAACCGAACCGTGGTTACCCGCCTTTATACAGTTCGGTTCGGTTCGGTTTTTTGTTCTAATTCAGTTCGGTTTCGGTTAGTGCACATGAAGTACCCGCCCCGTGATGACGGTTCACAATTTTATTACTATACGAACCGAACCGCCCTGTTAACACCCCTAGTAGTGGTTTCCTTCCATCCTAACAAAGTACAACACCACAAACCACCACATATGGTACATATGTACTCTTCACCGTGAATAAGAGAATGAAAGAAGCGAGAAGAAAAAAGATTATTGGACATTATGCAATGTGGTGGTGACCACAATCCGTAACAACAGTGAGCACCACGGTGCAACAAAATTATATGCACAATCGTGGTGGCCTTCCATCGCGACAACAACATAGCTTTCTACGATGTACTCCTGACGGCCACTGGATGTTCAAATTATTAGATAGCAAATTCTATTAATTAAGGTTGTAAAAAACGCTCGTCGTTAGCTAGTCAAAGGATTAATCGGGTAGGCGGAGATTAATCGGGGACCATTAATTCTAATTTGTTGAATTTTAAAAAAATTAAATATGACTAATATCATATCGAAGTTCGTAAATATGACTAATATGATAACAATATAGGTTAATATGATTAGTACAACATTAATTATGCCTCAGATAGCTTCATTTAAAATAAAACTTATTCAAAATGTTAAAATTATATTGTTTTATAATGTTTCACTCATGCATGCAATGATTAACCGCTAGACGCTCTCTAATAGGTCAAGTAACACCTAAGGATTAATCGGAAATTAATCAGGACCTAATCGAGATTTTTACAATGGTGCTTTTAATTATGATGATACCTATAGTATATGATTGTTGGAATAGAAAAAAAAAAAGGTGAATAAAACAAGATGTACCGAACAAATTTGAATGAAGTCGGCTTATGTCCTCCGTTAGTTTGTGCAGTTTAATGTGATGCACGTGTTGTGTCACCTGCAAAACACAGTAAAGCTAAACTATTGAAGTAAAAAGATTCTTTACGGGATTTAAATTAGGAAAATAATGAATTGTATTATTAGAATATATAAAATATCAAGTTACATCATTTTCTATACTGGGATTGAAAAGAATCAAAGATATTGCTTAACGCTTATTTGTATTAGACTACCCATGAGGGTTTTTAGTAAGCCGCTCGTGACAAAAAAAATTTAAAAAGTTAAAATAATATGAATTGGACAATCTTTGATGAACTATAACGTCACCTCTCGTGTCCATCTAATTAGAGAAGTTAATTAATTTTATACCAAAAACTAACTTTTATTAATAATAAGTAAATTTATTTTCAATAAAAAAAATAAAATAAATTATACCAAAATATTTAATTTATTTTTCTTTATAAAATAAGACCAATACTAATATAGTTTTATAAATATAAAATTTTAATATAAAATAGTTTGGGTTTGGTTGTTAATAAGTTAAAAAATTAGATTTTATTGGACTGTATAGATGGACGAGGGATAACTTATTTTTTTATAGAAATATTGTGTTGGGTTGGGTTGCTAATAGAGATAGCTTTAAGTACTTATAGAAAATTATAAGAAAATAATATAATTAATATTTTTAACAGAACTTAATAAACGATTATAAGTTACTTTTGTTAAAAGGATAAATAGATTTTTTAGAATGAAAATATATATATATATATATATATATATATATATATATATATATATATATATATATATATATATATATATATATATAAAAGCATTTTGAATGTTTAAATTATTAATTTTGGTAAGATAAACCTTTTGAATATAAGTGCTTCTAACCAAGTTACCAAGGTTCTAAAAAACTCGTCATGCCTTCAAGGCTTGTGTCTGCCGTCAAATTTAAAACGCTTTCTTAACTCATATATTTTTGTATGAAATACAATAATAGTTGAAAATACATATAAAATAATATAGTAATTATAAAGTTTGGAAAAACTTGAGGTTTGTCATTGCCGTTAAATCACGTCGTCCGTTATTTAGAACCTTCACATAACCCTTTAGAACCATTCATTAAAAAAAGTTCTAATATAAAATTTTGAATTAGACAATATTATATTATTATTAACTTTTTTCATATGAACATGAATATGAATCATTAATACTTATATGAATATAGACCCGTGTAACTAGCCTGGAACATGAAGAAGCATGTGCCAAGTATGTTAATAATAAATGTTTTCCGCATTTGTAACTTATATGATTTGTTATATGATAGTCTTTCTTTTGATAACCTTTTCAATAGTAGGTGGTAGTTCATCGTAGGGAAAATGATAAAAATGTCCTATAAACTTTTTAGGGTTTACTCGTTAAGTTTCTAAAGTTTTTGTTAGATTTTATGGGTCCTTAAACTAGGATATGATATGCTCTTATAGTTTCTGTCAACCTGTAATAGCCGGTTTAGTGACATTTTAGATAAAAAATAAAAAAAAAATAAAAAAAACTCATTTTATGCCCCTATAAAACCAAAAAATAAGTTTGAGGATCAATACGAATTGAGTGTGAATCAGCTTTAGAAGAAAATAAGAGTTTTTTTTGTACGAATTTATTCCTAAACTTTTTTTTTTCTTTTTGGCTTTATAGGGGCACAAAAGGAGTTTTTTTTGTCTAAAAGGTCACTGAACCAGCTATTTCAGGTTGACAGTGACTAAAAGAGCATGTTATATCTTAGTTTAGGGACCCATAAAGCTCGACAAAAACTTTAGAGACTCAACGGGTAAACCCTAGAAAGTTCGTAGGGTATTTATGTCATTTTCCCTACATTATAGTATTAATTTTGTTTTAGTAGTAAATGCAACACCATTTTATTAATCATTAAAAAAAATTATATACATATATATATTGTCGACAACGTCTAAAAATGGCTCAACTTATTGGAGGCGAGTTTTTAAATGTTTTTACAAAGAAACGAATCAATGCAACAAAAACTCAATCTACATGAAATGGTGTGTCTTTGGTGATTTATTTAACAACTTGAAACACCAATGGAAAGTGGTTAAAATGATTTGAACATCTTCCAAAAGGTGCTAGAAACGTTCCGAAAATAACATAAGAAAACTTTTAAGCATGTTGAGTTTTGGAACGTTGTATGAGAAAACATTTAAACATTTTGAGTTTTAAAATGTAGTATGATACTACGAAAAATGAACATTTGAAGCACATATAGGTGGTTCTAAAAGGTTAAATACATCCATATCTGAATACACTATGTCAGATGTTTGTGTCGTGATGACCTCAACAATGATGAAACCATGAAAATTTGAAAAATATTTAGAATTCACTCAAGAAAACGAAAAGAAGATAGAAAAAACTCATTACATGAAGCTTTTAATGTAAGACTTAAGTAACTTCACCAGAAGAGCATGAATTGACTTTCGCAGTAAAAACCGAAATTAAGAAAAAATATAACATGTAATTTTTTTTTGTTTTTTTTGTTTTGTTTTTTTTATTAACTTTTAGTCTTTAATTCAATGTCAACGAATTTTTATTTTAAATTGGACGTGTTTATTTTTTATTTAAATTGAATTGCTTACATAAAAAAAATATGGTATGACATGACAAATCATTCCTTGTATGTGTGATATCACTCTCCAATTTTAAAAAGAGAAAAACAAAAATGCATTGATAATGATAAATATATTTGCATATGGTTGGTTTTCGGAATCAACACATCGTAATACCAAAATCAAATTCAAATTATCATGGACAATTGGAATTACAATGATGGTAAACAAGGTAATACATTTGGAGAATTAACTAGGGATGTCAAAAAGTTCTGTGGGATCCCGATCCCGAATGAAGAATATTTGTTTAAAAAATCGAGGATGGAGGCGGGGACGGGGCAATGTTAACCCCCATTTTAGTTTCGGGGGCGGGGGCGGGGGTAGGTAGTCCCGTCCCGAACCCCCAATGGGGACCCGTTAATATATTATTTATATTAATTATAAAAATATAATAAATAGTTAAAATGATATTAAACTTTCAAAATTCAATTAAATATTATGTTTTTAAGTTTATAGTACAATGTTTTTAAGATGTTATAATATTTTTATTTTAAATATATAAAGTTATGCTATAAATAACTATTTTTATCCAAAATAGTTTCTTTTAACTCAAAAAATATATAAACCTTCGATGCAATCCCTGTCCCGTTTGCCCTCGTTAACATCCCTAGAATTAACTAAATGACATATCCTATTTATTAGTGTGTGGAAACCACTAAATAACAAAAACCTACGTATTTATATGATCATGTTTAGTGTGTTAGAAACCACCAAATAATAAATCTTATATGCTCTTATGATGTAAAACTAATTTTAGTAGTGATAAACATGGTTGATCCATAGGATTTTGAATTAAACCTTAAAATAAACAAAATAATCTTGTTTTTATTCATCTACATAAAAGTGAAATATTTGACAAAGGAGGGCACGACATCCATAAAAACATTTATTTATAGAAAAATTAATACAATTACAGGCTAAAGACTCCCCATCATGTAACATCCGTTTTCCACAATAGATCGGTTGAAGGTTTAGAAGGAGTAAATGTAAGGATTTTAGGAAAAACATTGTGTCATGATGTGATGAATGGAGCATCACGACGTGATGTGCCAATTGGATGATCACGTTTTCGCGATGGTTGTCATGACGTGACTAAAGGTTTGTCACGACGTGATAGCAGCTGCAGCCCAAGCCCATGATCTTTTAGGGATTCCTCCATATTTAAGCCCCTAAATTCAAGGTTTATGGGATTCTCTTAAGCCTCCAACCCTCTCAACGAAACTTTAGCTTCCATTGATGAATTCTTGAGCTTTTGGTGGTGTTTTGGTGACTTGAAAGAGAAGTGATCATCTGTAACATCCCAAAAATCCAAACCAAAATTTTTTCTTTAAATCATTACTAAAACCATTTTTAGAAAAACATATCATAACGCATAACATAATTCAGAGTATTAATTTCAAAACATAGTTTCATTATCAGAGTAAAACATCCCAGGTTGACTAATCAATGGTGTGTCCCATGCGATCACCCCGAGCTCTTCCCTCCGCTACCGGAATTACCTGAAACCAAGACAGAAAACCTTAAGCACGAAGCTTCGTGAGTTCCCCAACCTACCACATACCCTACACAAACACATACAACATATACTGGGTTACGCCCACTATTTCGGGCCTCGCCCTACCTCGGGCCCCGCCCGCTACAATGGCCCCACCGCTCCAAGCCTCACCTAGATTCGAGCCCAGCTCAGAATATAGATCTGTTTCTTTTAGGCCCCGCCTATCTCTGGGCCCCACCCGCTAACCACACAATATTAGCACATAACACATAACTGAACATACCCTACTATAATCATGTCCTTAGGCCTCGCATGTCTTGGGCCTCGCCCTTGTCTTGTCACTAGTGAGTCATGGAACCCCGTCCAAACTCCTACGGTAAGTGAGATACGGGCCACGCCCACACTCACTCCATGCCTATCTCGAGCCTCGCCCATGCTCTGCTACTAATGAGATATGGAACACCGTCCATACTCTCCTACTGGTGAGATACGGAACCTCGCCCACACTCACCTTCCTACCAGGTACATACATACATCACACAGACAACAAGTATACTCTAACATGCAAACCATTCCTTGGGCACCCGCCCGACATCGGACCTTGGTCCGAAATATCATACTAGCAAACGATGCCTAGGGGTAACCCCCGGGTTTTCCTACTTATAACTACATGGGCCGGAATTGTGGCCGTAGACCCATTCACACAAAGGGAAACTCACCTGCATTGTTGAAATGGCTGATAACCCTCTGGTTGTTGTACGTTAGTTCTCTAAACCTCTGCTCCACTAGCTCCCCGAGCTATCAATATCAATATCATATAACACTTAGTCCCAAATTGAACTCTTAGAAGCTGTCTAAGTCCACTCTTGCCAAAGTCAAATTCATGGTCAAAGTCAACCTTCTTGACTGACTCTACTCGTTGAGTCGCCCCAAGACTCGTTGAGTCCATGCATCCAGAAACTCCCATGAAACGAATCAACTTGCCGAGTCACCCCAAGACTCATCGAGTTCGACGATCTCTGAGTCGCTTCCTTCCCAACTCACTGAGTCACCACTCAACTCACCGATCTAAGCCTTAACTAGAAGGGGTTAGTGCTTCACGACCTGACTCGCCGAGTCCAAGAACAGACTCTTCGAGTCCATGACAATCTTCAACAGACTCGCCGAGTTGTTCTTCCAACTCATCGAGTCCATGCCCATCTTCATCAAACTCGCCAAGTTCACCCATGTGACTCGCTAAGTTGCTTCAGTTCTTAATCCATACAGTGGCTTTTCGAGCCATGCAGGGGCTCCAATTCATAGATCCACCATTCCCAAGTCTATTCATCACGTAAAGTTGCAAACTTTACGTGAAACCAAAGAGATATGGGCTTAAAACACTCTAGGTCTAGGTTTTGTGACTAAGGGGCTTCACCAACAACTTATTGGCATAAACTTTATGGCTTTCTGGATCCTTAATAGCCTAGATCTGAGGTAGCAACCTCATATATACTCCAAACTTAGAATAAACCTCCTCCATACTCAAAAATGCCCTAAACTCAACCATAAGATAGATCTAAATGCAATAGGGTCAGCTTATTACCTCAGAGGATCTGAAAAGCCACACCAACTCTGGATCTAAATCCAATCCTTGAATCACCAAAGGTTCCCTTCCTCCTTCTTCCTTCAAATCACCCAAAACGGAAAGAAAGCTTGAATGTGCAAAAATAGAGGCTTAGGGTTTCGTGTTCTGGATAAGAAAGGCTATAGAGAACCCTAAGGGAGAGAATGAGATGATTATATAGTGCACAAAGCCCTAGAATTATGGTTTCCCAATCCAGACTGGACTCGACGAGTTTGTCACTTACTCTTCGACCCGGATCTCGCTCGGACTCGTCGAGTCCCACCCTGGACTCGACGAGTTGATCCCCCTTTGACCTAGGGTTTTCCTTTCCTTTCTTGGTCTTTCTGATTATGGGTGTTACAACTCTCCCTCCCTTAAACTAAACTTCATCCTCGAAGTTTCTCTACGGCCGATCGCCCTGCAATCTGCTTTCAACACTCTGTTTGCTAGACCTAACACCCGCTGACTACCTCCGCTGGCCTTCCGCCCGGTCATTCTGACTACCATTATTCCTTGTGGATAATATTCTCGGGTTTACCCTAACCCTGACCATCCTGGGAACACAATTTACTCAACTGACAGTCCTTCTGGTACTCCTCGAGTACTTATGCTGGACACCCTAGGGGTTCACCCCCTTTTCCTTGTGCATTTTCTGGCCTCCCCAAGGCAACGTTCCATAACCAACTACTTCCTTTGTCATTGTGAAGGTCCTATCCTTCACCAACTCCATTATCCCTGCTACTTCCAGTACAGGTCATTACCACCAGTATCCACTGGACACTTCTCATTACTATAACTTGGTGTTGAGCACCCCTCGAGCAACTAACTGAGTTCCACCATAGTTTGCTTACCACCACTGCCACTGACTGAAAATTTATGTTGTCCCTTATCCACCTCCCGGATGAACCGAGACCACCCTGGTCCCTACTGATTACATGTTTGAATGTGTAGCTATATTGTTTGATTGTGGCTCTAGAGTGGGATCTCATGTTTGAATGTCTATCTCCCATCTGATTACATAAAGCTACACATTCCTTAGTGATCTTTCAGTAGTAGGGTAATGTGTTGTATGAGGTTAGGTATGCGGTAGTGAGATGTTTGACAAGTAGACTAGGGTATATAGTTACATGTGCTTATGTGTTTGCTTGTTTACTTTTCTTGTTTCATATGTCGACATGTTGTAGTGGTGTTGGTATAACACCCATGTTCCATATTGGTTTAGTTTTATATTTATCAGGGACTAAAGATGGAGTTTTAGGAAAAACTTTGTGTCACAGCGTGGAGCAAGGATGCCCACGGCTTGACATCGAATATATGATCGTGTGTTTTATTGAATCATCACGGCATGGCATTAGGCTGCCACAAGTTGGCAGCTGTTCTTGCACAATTCCATGATTCTTTTAGGATTTCTTCGATATTTATACCTCTCTAACTTGAACCTAGGGTTCCTTGTCAGCCTCCATCACCTTTCCAAGATCAGAAACCCTAACCTTATATTTACTTGTTGAGTGTTGAGCTCTCTGTGGTGCTTTGTTTCATTTTGAAGGAAGAAGAAGAATAAGGTGTTAGCCCAAGGATCAAGCAACAACTCCTCTCCATATTTGGAATCACTCTCCGGACCATTTGTAAGTCCTCAAGTTTCTATCTTGATGATTCTTTATTTGTAGATCTAGTTTCTTAGCATATTGTGGTCCATAAGAAATGGTTGGTGGGTTTGAAGTGATATAGGTTGCAACTTTATGATTTTCCAGTGTTTCATGAGCAACATATCTTATAGATCTAGACTTTGGTTGGGGTTCTTGACCTTGCATGAGTTTTTGGTCACTTTTAGCTCATTTTGGCCTAAAATGGATTCTAGACATGCATTAGCATGCATGTCTATAAAGCACCCACCTTTATGGTAGATCTTGTATTGGTAACTCTTCTTTAGTGGTTGGGTTAAGGACTTTTCGTATTATAGGATTAATGGATAAGTCCTTGTGGTATTTTGCCTTATTTTAACCCAGAGTTTTAGATCTTGATTTATTTGGTGTCTTAATGGATAAAGTTGGAAAGTTTATACATTTAGAATGTGGAACAGACCAGATCTAAGCTTTGGAGTTCTTAGAATCGAAGAAAATAGCTTAACCAATTAAGATGTTGGAAACCCAACACCCATGATGTGGCATTAGGTCGCCACGGTGTGGCGACTAGAAAATGCCCGACTCTATCGTTGTATGAGGGCCACGAGGTGGCCATGGATGACCATGACGTGGTAGCTGACTTAATTCACTGTTGACCGGTAACTTTGACCATTGAGTTTTTTACTTGAGTTGACTTTTGTTGAAACTCATAGTTTGGAAAGAGCTAAGGGCTCACCCTGTATAGCTGTATAGGTTGTGCTTAGCATCAGTATTTCTGGCAGTGAGAGTAGTAACAACTAATTATAGACTGAGAGGTGACTATTCTCATTGTACTTGTGGTTCTAAGGCACCAATGTCGGCCCACTGGATTTTGTTATGTAGAATACTAGTTGTATTTTTGATACTTGCATGGGAGTCCCCGGGGGTAACCCGTGATATTTGTAGGAAATATCATGGGGGTAACCCATGACAATTGCATGAAAGACCATGGGGTAGCCCATGGCACTTAGACGTTAGACCATAGGGGTAGCCCATGGAACTTAGATGTTAGACCATGGGGGTAGCCCATGACACTTGGTTTTAAGACCCTGGGGGTAGCCCATGACACTTAGTTGTAAGACCTTGGGGGTAGCCCATGACATTCCAGGGAAAAGAACATAAGGTAGCCTATGACAATTGTATGTATGGTATGTGGTATTTTGAGGAACTCATTAAGCTTTATGCTTACGGTTTCGTGGTTTAAACATTTCTAAGTACTTCCATAATCAAAAGGAAGAGTTCAGCTTGATCGCACTGCATCTCCTGGAGATTTATTCTGCAATGATTATTTATAATTTTACTCTGATGTTTGAGAATACTTTTACTCTAACCCTATATATATATATATATATATATATATATATATATATATATATATATATATATATATATATATATATATATAGTTAGGTTTATGTGAGACCATCATATTTTGTGAGACATGAGGACACAATCATAGCCATTCATTTTGAAGATAAAAAAAATATTTTTCAAATGCAAAATAAATGAAATTTTTTGATTTTTTAAAATATTATTTTCTTCATTTATTTTATCAAAAATAAAATAAAATAAAATAAAAATATTACCATTTTTTTTCAAAATATACGTGAAATATATTCTAATAAAATATAATATTGTAAATATTCAAATCAGATTTTTAGAATGTTAGAATATTCTACTAAAATATTAAACTATAAATATTCAAAAAATTCTAATAGAATATTAGAATATTCTAACAAATATAACAATTTAAATAGAATATTATAATATTTTAACATATATCTACCAATTTTAATAGAATATTAGAATATTGTAACATTCTAACAGTTCAATTTGATTATTTATAGTATAATATTGTATTAGAATATTTCATTTATATTTCGGAAAAATGATGATTTTTTATTTAATTTTTTTTTGATAAATTAAATAACGAAAATAATATTTAAAAAAAAAGATTTTTTGGAAATTTTCTTTTATTTTTCAATTTATAATTTTTATATTTTACATTTTGATCTCCAAGATGAGTGGCTAGGATCGCATCCCCATATCTCACAAAATTAGCACGGTATCAAATGAACTTCTACGCCCCCCCCCTCTTTCTCTCTCTTTCTCTCTCTCTCTCTCTCTCTCTCTCTCTCTCTATATATATATATATATATATATATATATATATATATATATATATATATATATATAAGGATTTAATTTTAAGACATGATCAATTAATTTCCATAATATTTTACAATTATGCCAATGAATCTAATTTTTTGATTCTTTTATCAATATCACTCCTTCTTGGTCCTTTATCTTTTATAATCTTCGTGAAGTATGTGTGAGACCTATGTATTATACAATTTGTTTTAAATAATATAAAATCGTAAGCATTGCATATTTTTTTAAGTAATATTTTTATATAAATATATAATGAATAAAGTAAGTATTTCAATATATATAAATGATGATAAATAAAAATGATATAATGAATAAAGTAAGTATTTCAATACATATTTTATAAATGATGATAAATACAAATGATATAATGAATAAAGTAAGTATTTCAATACATATTTTATAAATGATGATAAATACGAATGATATAATGAATAAAGTAAGTATTTCAATACATATTTTGTTTAATAAACCCTTCAAATCTTCCTGAATTTGTAACACAAGGAATATGAGAAAAAAAATTTATATCCATCAATAATTTGTGATAATGAGATTTAGCAAATATATTATACATAACCTTAACCCAAAGATTGCAATAAAAGTAACATCTGTAATTAAACTTGACATTTCACAGCAGAATCAAGGGATATAGGGAGCTAAACACTATTACATTATAGTATATGAAAATATGAAAATATGAAGGTAAGGTATGGAGTTATTTTATTTTATTTTATTTTTTTGAAAAATCAACAAAAATAAACAATTCGGATTTAATGTGTAAACAGATTTAGTATACATATTATATATCATCCAAATCAGAAATGGTTATTTTTTTTATCGTATAATTATCGAGATAGATATTATAAGTCAGTTCAATACATATCGATTGAAGGCAAACGAGCAACGAGAGGGAGGAACTTTGCAAGTTGCAATCCCTTTTGAACACTAAAATTGGCTAAATTCCGATTTGAAAGAATGATTGACAAACAGAGCCATAGAAGCACTAAATCCATACACCAATTTGTTAAAATTCAAATTTCCTGAAATTCTTCAAATCACTGAGTAAGATAAATATTTCTCAAGTATGTTAAAAGGAACCATGGACAAATCCCTAGAACACTAATTTTCTTCAACTGACATTGCTTTTATTGAATTCAAATCTTATGAACTACAATATAAGATAGATGTGAGACATACCTTATTCTAAAATAGGAAATCAACTTGTGCTTTTATATTCTTGTAAAAGGAACTTGTGTTGGACTGATCTCTTAATCTTCAAAAGTTGGAGGTCACGGTAAACAGTGACGGTGATAGCCTTTTAGATAGATAAAGGTGAGTGTGTTCCTTGCCAACGAAATCACTTTGCTAACCTTTTGTAGATGGTGGTGTACTCGATTATAATTATGCAGAGTAAAGGATTTGAAAAACAACAAAATAAATTCGGCTACCGAGAATAAGAATGAAATAAGTAGGAAATCATATATATTCTTTCCAAATGAAAATTGATATCGGAAACAATTACACTACCAAAATTCATTTCCTTCAACATTGAATAACTTTAAAATTATAATAAGATGATTAGTTGTGAAATTGGACTAGTAGATGCATGATTTCAACGATTAAAAAAAAGGAAAGAAAGGTTTGTAGAACATTTATTATGATATTTTAATGTAATTATCTACTTTACATATATAAACGTTAAGTCAAATGCAGATTTTAATTTTAAGAAAAAAGAAAACATCAAGAAAATGCCAAAGAGGAAAATGAAAAATTCACAAAATCTTATAAAAATGATAAGTGACAAATAAATGGAAAACATGACATGACATGTATTTATTATAGTAGATTAGTTAATTAAGAGTTAAAAAATTAGTGATTCTTCTATTTAAGACATTAAAATATATACACAAAATATACGACTATTACTTATTTGATGGATAGGATTTCGTATATACCCTCTTTAAACATTAAAATATTATATATATATATATATATATATATATATATATATATATGTCCAATATAATTTCTATTGGATTAGTGTCTAAGCCTATAACTATATTTGGTAAATACTTGACCCGGTTGTGCATGGTCCTTTTGGGTTGCCTTCACTAAAGCAACTTGACAGGGTGATTTATGAATAGAGAGGTAAATATGATTTATTAATATATTATATGAATAATATATTAAAGGAGAAATCATATAGTTTAATTAATATTAAACAATAATTAGTTAAGAATTAATTTTGTGACTAAAAGACATTAATTAAATAAAGGGGACTTAAACTGTCAAATGTGTGATAGTTGAATGTTGGGCTAAGGAGCCTCATGGACTAGGCATCGAAGAAATTAGGGATGTGTCCATCCTAATTTCGGCCATAATGGCCCTATTCCAGAAGCTTCCTTGGATTGCTTAAGGTCTAAGCTGTCCATTAGGGTTTTGACTGAAACCCTATCAACACCAATATAAATAAGACCCCAACGCATCCAATTTTCGGCCACTTGAACCCTAGGAGTCTTCATAGCCGAAATTGTGCCTCTCCCCTCTCTCCAATATCATCCTCTTGCTTGTGTGGTGTTTGTAAGCCATTAGAGGAGTGACATTTGTGACTCTAAGCTCCAAGACAAGAAGATTCAAGACATTGTTGAAGAGGTAATCATTTATGTATGTTTTCTTATGATAATTTCAAAATATGTATGCTAGATATAGGGTTTATAAGTCTTGGATGAATTGCATGTATAATAGAGAAACCTAGATCTAAGCATTAGGGTTTGCATGAGCACATAGGATGTTCTTTTGTGTAAAACCCATCAGTGGTATCAGAACCAGATCGATTTCTTTTGTATTGATGCCTTGCGTGTTCATCTTGCTGAAAAAAAATCGTTTTTTTTTGCTCTCTGCCCGACCTGACACAGCGAGTCACTAGCTGCACTCGGCGAGTTGGCCCAACTCGGTGAGTTCAGTGAGCGAGTCGGGGAGTCAGATAGAGGGATTTTCGGGATTTCTTACTGTTTTGCTGAAGGATAATTACCAAAATCGTTTTTGAATAATAAAATCCGAATTTTATTGTTATTATATGATTATCCTTACCAAAACAAAAGATAATTACCAATTATTTGAATAATAAATTCCTTATGTGATAATATTTGATTATTTAAATTATTTGATGAATTATCTTGTGAATAAAATGGAATAGGTCAAATTTAGATAATCATTAAATTAAATGTTTAATTTTCAATTATTTGCTATTTGATCCTATGTGTTTTGAAAAGTTCAAAACTTGTCCTCAAGTTTTGAAGTTTAAATTTTTTAATCAAAATTTTAATTTAAATTATTTAAATTTCAAACCCTAGAATTTTACAAGTTTAAAATTCAACCTTATACTTTATTTATTATAAAACTAATGTGTGTGTGTGTATATATATATATATATATATATATATATATATATATATAACTTAAACTGCTAGTCTTACTGTTAGTAGGTCTCATTCACGAAGCCAATCTATAAATGGGGTATAAGGTTATGGCCTATAAAATGGTCGTTTAATGGGTGTAGTGTCAATAACCCCCGACTATCATAACCGAAGGAGGTGACTTGACCCACTATTCACTAACTCTTCCGATGCTCCTCCTTCATAGCCTCCTGTTGAGCCTCCCGAATCTGTTCCAACAGGGGAGTCACCACAGTCATCCTCATGCAAACATCTCTGATCGGCGCTGCCTTCCGGCTAAGCGTATTGGCCACCACATTGGCCTTCCCCGGGTGGTAAAGGATCTCGCAATCATAATCCTTCACCACGTCCAACCACCGACGCTGCCTCATGTTCAGATTCGGCTGATCCATGAGGTACCTCAAACTTTTGTGGTCCGTGTAAATGGTACATCGAACCTCGTAGAGGTAATGCCGCCATATCTTGAGGGCGAAGACCACCGCCCCCAACTCTAAATCATGCATCGGGTAGTTCGCCTCGTGAGGCTTCAGCTGCCTCGAGGCATAAGCAATGGCATGACCCCTTTGCATCAATATCACGCCTAAACCTGAGATGGACGCATCACAATATACCACAAAATCCTCTATGCCCTCGGGTAGGGCTAAGATTGGCGCTTCGCACAATCTCTGTCTCAGAATCTCGAACGCTGCCTGCTGCTCAGGTCCCCATCAAAAGACCACGGCCTTCTTAGTCAACCGTGTCAGGGGTACGACTATCTTAGAGAAATCCTGAATGAATCTCCGATAATATCTTGCTAATCCTAGGAAACTCTGAATCTCGGATGGAGACTTCGGGACCACCCATCTCATCACGACCTCCACCTTGGCCGGGTCTACTGAAATCCCGTTCTTGTTGACGAGGTGCCCAAGAAACTGCACCTCGCGCAACCAAAACTCACATTTGGAGAACTTAGCGTACACGCTCTCCCTCCTTAAGGTTTCCAAAACCTCTCTCAGATGCTCCTCGTGCTCCTCCTGTGTCTTGGAATAAACCAATATCTCATCAATGAAAACTATCATAGACCGATCCAACATCGGTCTACACATGCGGTTCATGAGGTCCATGAACGCGGCAGGAGCATTGGTGAGCCCAAACGACATCACCACGAACTCATAATGGCCATAACGCGTCCGAAACGCGGTCTTCTGTATATCCTCCTGTCTAACCCTCATCTGATGATAGCCTGAACACAAATCGATCTTGGAGAACCAGGATGCTCCCTGCAACTAATCAAAGAGGTCATCAATCCTCGGGAGTGGGTAACGGTTCTTCATCGTCACCTTATTCAGCTCCCGGTAATCTATGCACATCCGATGCGACCCGTCCTTCTTCTTCACAAACAGGATCGGGGCTCCCCAGGGTGAACTGCTCGGACGAATAAATCCATTGTCTAGAAGCTCCTGCAACTGCGTAGACAACTCCTGCATCTCGGGAGGAGCCAACTGATAGGGTGCCTTGGCTATTGGAGCCGTACCAGGAATTAGGTCGATCCTGAACTCTACCTGATGCTCCAGAGGTATCCCAGGAAGCTCCTCCGGGAACACATCAACGTAGTCTCGCACCACTGGAACCTCGCTCACCGTCGCTTTACCCGTCTCCCGAGTATCCAGAACATACGCGACATATCCCGCACATCCCTGCTGAAGGTAACGCCTAGCCCTCGTTGCTGAACATACTGTAGGTCCACGTTGCGGCCTCTCGCCGTCAATCACCAATTCTCCCCCACTCGGGGTCCTGATCCGCATTAGCTGCTGTGAGCAATCTATCACCGCCCCACTAGGGCTCAACCAATCCATGCCTATAATCAACTTGTTCCCCCGCAACGGGATGGGAACCAAATCCACCAAATAGCGCTCCTCAAATAACCTTAGGACACAATCCCTAAATACTGCGGACGCTCACACTGATCGATCGCGGCAATCTCTACCTCTAAAGGGCAATCCCACATGCCCGAAGACTCAGTAAACCTCTTGCTAAGTGCAAGGGAAACAAATGATCGGGTGGCACCCGAGTCAAACAACACCTGAACAGGAATACCGTTCACATGGAACGATCCTAAAGCATATACACGGAGCACATATCAATATTATAACATCACAAAAAATAGTAGAGGGAAAGAATCATACCCGTCACCACATCGGGTGCGGCGTGTGCCTCTTCTGCAATCAGCTGAAACACCCAGCTCCTCACTACTAGAGCCTCTGCCTTGCCCTGCCGGCCATCTGTAATCCGCAGGGTAGCTGGAGCTGGCGCCTTAACCGGCGCTGATGATGTCAACTGGGGGCAATTGGCCTTCTTGTGGCCCCTATGGTTGTAGTGGAAACACAGCAACTCAGACGTCTGTATCACATGTTCATGGGCGGTACAATCCCTGCTGAAATGCCCCGACTTGCCGCACTTATAGCAGCCCGATGATCCCAGTCTACATGCCCCCTTATGAGGCCTGCCGCATTTCCTGCAGCGGCTCGGTCCTGAATGGCCTTTCGGCCTACCATCTGATCCCTTCGGCTTCTTCCCCGAAGCCCCTCCTGTTTGTCCCTCCTCTATCTTCCTCTTCCGGACGTGCTCCAGATCTATCTCTCTCTCCCTCGCCCTGGCAATCATAGAGTCCAAGGTAGGGCAATATGAAAAACTGACATGCTCTCGAATATCAGCTCGGAGAATGTCATGGTAGCGGGTCCTCCTCATGTCCTCATCACCCGCATACTGGGGCACTAATAATGCCCTCTCCCGGAACTTGGTGGTGATCTCCGCCACAGTCTCCGTCGTTTGCCTCATATCCAAGAACTCCCTGGCCAGCTGCTGAAGCTCGATAGCCGGTGCAAACTCTGTCCTAAACCTGGTCGCAAAGTCCGACCAGGTCATAGCCTTGACAGCCAAGGCTTCCAACGAGTTACTCACGGACTCCCACCAATCCCTAGCTCGATCTTGTAAACACCCTGCCGCAAACCTTACCTTCGACCCCTCAGGGCAGAAGCTAATCGTCTGTGCAGACTCGATGTCTGCAATCCATCGCCTGGCAGCTATGGGGTCCTTCACCCCATGAAAATCCGGCGCACCACTGCCCCTGAAGTCCTTGAAGGACAGTGTGCGAGATCCCGACTGGCCAGATGTCATGTCGCTAGGGGTGTTAACGGGGCGGTTCGGTTCGGATAGTAATAAAATTGTGAACCATCATCACGGGGCGGGTACTTCATGTGCACTAACCGAAACCGAACCGAATTAGCAAAAAAACGGAACCGAACCGAACCGTATAAAGGCGGGTAACCACGGTTCGGTTCACGGGTACCCGCTAAATATAAAAATTCAAATACAATTAAAATTACAAACTTCATTCCAATGATTTCTTTCTAAAAATTACTAAGTCCAAAGTATTATAAAAACATAATAAATGTCAAATAATATACAATATAATTGGTATAATAAATATAAAAATAAAAATAGAAGAAAACATAACGTAGAAGTGTAAAATTGAAATAGCCGATCATGATTTTTGTTCGGAATATGGCTAAAAGTTCAATGAAAATAATGATTATATATATATATACATATATATATATATATATATATATATATATATATATATATATATATATCAAGTGGTTCGGTTCGGTTATCCGCGGATACCTAAGTATCCAAACCAAACCGACCCGTTGATATCCGGTTTTTTCGGTTTCGGTTTTTTTATGTTTCGGTTTTTTTCGGTTTCGGATCGGCCGGTTCAGCTCGGTTTTTCGGTTTTGCGGTTTTTTTGCACACCCCTACATGTTGCTCCTGAATGCCCGGAGGCGATCCTCCATCAACTCCAATATCCCTTCCTTGATCGACCCGAAGATAATGGGGGTCGACTCAAGGATGCCTCTGGTGATCTCTGATGCGATGAACTCACGTAGCCCCTCATCTACTGGCTCGGAACCTGATCCCGAACCCGATCCCTCTCATGTACTGCCAACTGCTGGCCTCGGGTGTAGTACCACCATTCTGAAATACAAAAGAAATAACAACTATTAGCGACACTGATACCTCCGGAGGGATCACACCTACTACATGTTCCCTGGTCTTATCTTGAACTTCCTCGGTTAGGGTACGAATCCTATGCTTTCAGTAGTATGGGCCCACACTACGTTCCACATCTATCCGTACCCTCTCCAAAGACTGCCTTGACTCGACCAAGTCGCTTCCACTACCGCTGATCACTGCTACTCTTATCCTAGGCTTTCCCTAGGAAACCTCTTACTCCACCCATCCCAGTCCTCAGCTGTTGAAGGTCTCTTTGTGATGCCAATTAGCTATTACCTGAATACAATCACATGCGACGAGTCTCGGATAATCCTTCGAGTAAGGGACTCATCCATACAACGGTTAGGACTCAAACAAGTGCTACGCAATAGGGTCAAATCCAACACTGTAAGATTATTTAACCCTGATCACGTGACTTTAACGTATTCACCTAACAGCTAACTCCCCTCACTCAAAGCCCACATAGCACAAAGCAAACAACATTTGGACAAAAGGAAACAATCTTAAGCAACTCTATCCTCGTGGAGAAAAATTGAACTAGCGTACAATGATAAACTCGTACTATCAGGCATAACCTAAACAGGCTACCCTACTGCTGTCTACTCAATTCTAGCATGCAAATTTTCATATACTGAAGCACATAACGCAGGCACATAAGGCATCACTCCTAGATCCTTAGTCCTATTCTAGCATGCTGTTCTACAGAAATTGATAAACACATATATAAACTTGTATGGGTACATTGGGGAATACTTACTTGAGCTCGGCCGGTTGCGCACATCACACACTTCGTTCCTTCTTTAAAACTCTTTACTTAGCTTTTCAGAAAGTATTTTCTTCTTTAAAATCTTTTAATCCCTTGATTTGAGTTCAGGCACCCCCGAAGACGTGTCTGAATCCCTCAAACCAGGGCTATGATACCAACTTGTAACACCCCAAAAATACGAGCCAAAAATTTCATTTTTAAAACGTGTGCTTAGCCAAAACATTAGGAATAAAACGTTCAACGATCATATTATTTCACAAAAGATATTGCATGTCTGGAAAACATTTTTATAAAAAAAACATGTCAGAGTACGAATCCCCAGGTGATATCATAATGCGGAATATAAGCATGTGTGTGATGTACCGCTACCGCACCAGCTCCTTCCCCTTCGAATAAGAGGTACCTGAAATCAAAACTGAAAACTGTAAGCACGAAGCTTAGTGAGTTCCCCCATCATACCACCTACCATACAATCACATATCATATATATTGCCAGGCATTTATGGGGTGCCTGACCTACCCGGTACAGCCATTCTGGGGTGCCGACCTACCCGTGTCAAGCCATTCTGGGGTGCTGACTACCCATGTCAGGCCATTATGGGGTGCTGAAGACCCATCGGTCCTAACAACTGATCCTCGGGGACTATTTCACCCTTACTGCTACTGTCATATATATCATAACATAACATATTATCAGACATATCTGGGGTGTCTGATCTACCCTTCGGTCCTAACGATCGAACTTGGGGACTATTCCCCTCTTACTACCACTATCACATATAACATATCATGCCAGCATATAAACATCTCATCGCATACTATCAAACATATATGGGGTGTCTGACCTACCCTTCGGTCCTAACAACCGAACTCTACTACTATCACATATAAATATCATGCCAGCATATAACATATCAGGTAGTAGGAAACCTAGATGATATCACAAAGACAATCATCTAACATACAAATCCTACTGGTGGGCCGGCATTATGGCCGTAGACCCACCGCTACTGGAAGGTAACTCACCTCATAGTAGCTGCTGATCTGTGTGGGAATGATCTGTCTGCTGCTGTTGCTCCGGAAATCCTCCGGCTGCAATTCCCACCAAACACTTAGTCAAATACTACTAACCGATCTCAGGGTAAACTGATCATTTACCCTTAACCAAACCATGAGTTAAAGTCAAAGTCATCTTCCAGTTGACCCGACTCGCCGAGTTGGCCTGTCAACTCGCCGAGTCCCTATCCCTTTGTCAGACCACTATCCCGTCTCTACTCGTCGAGTTTGGCATTGACTCAACGATTTTTCCTTCTAAGCTAAAGGCCAATAGTCCTTCATCCTACTCGCCGAGTTGTATGAACAACTCGCCGAGTTCTTCTTTATCCGATGAACACTCTATGCTGGGACTCGCCGAGTTGTATGAACAACTCGCCGAGTTTGTTCTTGAGGCAAGAAGATTGCCTTGAACTCGCCGAGTCATGGCACTGACTCGCTGAGTTACTACATGAGTGAGTCTGGCTTCCAACCCACTGAGTCACACCCTATGACTCACTACTCCAACCCGCAAACACGAAAAGGGGGAAAACTCGGGGACTCGCGACTCGACTCGCCGAGTCGTCCACATGCAATTACTATACCCTCGATTTTTATTGAATCCGGCTCATGTCATTCACAGATCTGGGTTTCTAGGGCATGGATTACACGTAAAGTTTCCAACTTTACGTGTAGATAATCACCAATGAAGGTTTTAGGGCTCAAAATGCACCAAAAGGGGTAGATCTAGGGCTTTTATGCAATATGACTCCATAAAGGCAGTAGATCCAAGCTCCAGGGACTCAATCATGCCTAGATCTAGAGGCTAACAACTTATTACAACCCACAATGCACAAAGAAGCTTGGGGAATGGCTCAAGAAGGACTTTCATGTAGCTAATAGAGACTACAAACATGAAAACAGAAGGGAAACGAGTTATACCTCAAGGAAAACGCTGAGATGACAGAAAGATGTCTGGCCTCCTTCTACTCTTCTTGATCTACTCTTCTTTCTCCTCAAAATCTTCAAGAACACACCAAAACACTTCAATCTCACAAGGAATAAAGGTATAAACGATGTTGAGAGCTCTGAGGGTGAAGGGGGCGAGCTCAGGGGCGGATAAGAGGGTTTAAATAGGGTGCAAACCCTTGAAATTTTGGGTTTCATCAAACGGCAGGGACTCGCCGAGTCGCCAACTTAAACACGTTCCGGACCCCGTCCCTACTCGGCGAGTCGGACCTACAACTCGCTGAGTCCAAGGCTAAAAATGACAAATACTTAGATAAATTTTACGTACCAGGAACCAGGTGCTACACATGTTTTTCCCATCTCATTCACGTTCTTATAAGGATATGCTGAAACTTTTATTTTTCAAATCGTTTTTATTATTATTGGTTAATGCATTTTGGAATCCATTGGTTATGGTTAATATTTGTTATGGTGAATGGTTTTATCGGTTATGGTTTTGGTTAATGGTTAATATTGTTTAACTATGTTGTTCAAAAATGATATGAAAAATGATGATTGAACTAATTGCGAATGACGTTTACAAATTGTAGAATTAGCCTATTTGGAATTACCGAATTAATTAATAGTTTAAGCCCAATGTGTGATTGAATGATTTTATGTATCCATGTGATTAATAACATCTGATGATTTGATTGTTTATTCGTCTTTTATTAATGAATTAAAGTTTGAAGTTTTAATTGGTCTTGGACAAGGACTATATTATTTTGTATATAATCTATAATTTTTATATAATTAAATATAACGTTATCGTTAATAATTGTTCGGTTAACCTATAAACCATAACCGAATCGTTAATTATCGTTTATCAAAAAATAGAAACCAAACCATGGATTCTGAAAATGATTTTTTATTATGATTCGATTATATAGGTTAATTTAGTTATTATGTTTACCTCTATTAAAATAATTAATGTTTATAATTTTATATTTAATTTTTTTTAATGAACAGGTGTAAAATTATTGGACTCCCAAATTAAAAAGGCACCGATTAAAATTAAAAAGAAAACGGACGAATCAATATGACAATATCCCCCTTCTTTGCATCACATCACAATCAATCACAACGTAAAGGTCATTAGAGAGAGAGAGAGAGAGAGAGAAAAGAGGATGGACACCGGAACGCAACCGAGGCCGCAACCACCACCGCCACGCCGACCGCCGACGGAACCACTTCGTCAACAAGGAAATGGCGATTTCACGGCAATTGTCACCGTTCTATTTGCCTTCATTGCTATTGCCTCCCTTGTACGCACACTCACTCATGTCGACTTGAATAATCGTATTTATACACAAACCTACAGATGCTGGTTAATATATTGTTGACTTGTACATCTGTAATCTTAAAAGTTTGATTCTATTGAAGAACTTTGCTTCTAGAAATCGTTAAAACGAAACTTAGGGCTTTACTGCTAATAGTGCTCTTTTGAGTTTAAAAAATTGTAGGCATCTTGCAATTGTTATACGTTTAGGATCATAATTCTCAGAATATTGCTCTGTTTTTATTTCGGACATTGGGATGCAATGTGTAATGCTACTGCACCTTCCAGTTTTGGAACTCACTCTTTGAGATCGTAAGGATCTAGAGCTCAGACGAGTTTCATTAACTTCTGAATACAATGGTATAGTAATCCATGTGTTGTGTATCAGAATCAGACAATTTCCTTCTGATTTCTGAGTTTCAGGATCAGTTTCGAGGTTTTATATTCAATAACAAATACATTAGTATGATTTTATATATTACGATTTTGCAAACGCATTCCCTGAAGTTGAATGTATTCCCAAGTCAGCATTAGTTTTGAGAGTAAGATTTCTGCTGGTGAATTCAATTTTCTTTGTGCTCTAGGGTACGTTGTAACCAAACCAGTACATAACTACATTCTACATATACTTCACAAACTTATAAATTGCAAATTTGCAATTGATTCCCTGAAATTTAATGTATTTCCAAGTTTGCAAGAATGTGAGAGAATGATTCCTGATTTATGTTGGTGATTGGTCAATTTAATTTCATTTATGCTTAAGGGCGCATTACAACCAAACTGGGACATATTTGCTACAAACTTATAAAGCAAAATCTGACATTAAGTAGTACAACCAATTGCCATGTAGTTTCACATCAATTCATATGGGATAAGTAATTTAGAAGAAATCAATTTTTTAGTACATAATATGTTCCATTGAATTTTCAATGTTGTAGATCAATGCATCCTTTAAATGGCTCCCCCTTTGGGGACACACATCAAATGTTTACTACTTTACTTAAATGGGTATCCCCTTGAATGTATTCATCTAACCAGCAAAGTAAATGCTTGCAGCAGAGAACCTTGTGGTCCAGTTTCCTCTTATCTGACATTGATGCATTATTCATGACTAGTAGCTAATGTAATTTTGTTTTCTTTTTTGTTCTTAAAACATATTCCATTTTTGGACTACCCCTTCTATTCTTGTTATATGTTTCCCTTGCTGGCCATGTGAAATAACAATTCATCATTATTTATTAATAACTAATAACCCATTTTTTGTAGGTTTTGATTCCATCTTCATCACCAAACTTAAAGAACAGCTTAACAGTCTTACATCAAGTTCCTGAAGGTCATGTTGGGGTTTACTGGCTAGGGGGTGCCCTTCAAAAGACAACTACAACTCCAGGTTTGTTAATACTTAAGACCACCACTTCATAGTTCATACATAATATTAATATCTTTCAGTTTCACATCATAAATCAACCACACACTTTCTTTTTTGAACTTTTTATAAAATTGCTTTTGAATTTAGGTTTTCACCTGAAGTTACCTATCATTACCCATTACGAGCCTGTCCAGGTCACCCTTCAGACAGATCTGGTAACTTTTTCTTTTATATATTATCCAGATGTATCACACAATCACTAAAGTTGTTACTAAGTCCATGGTTATATATAATATATAGGTGAGAGACATTCCTTGTGGGACAAAAGGGGGTGTCATGATAAACTTTGACAGGATAGAGGTAAATCTTTATATACTATTTTAAAATTGGGTAAATTTCACATTTGTCCTAAAACTCATCAAGATTTATTTATATATAATTTTTTTTTCCTACAGGTTGTTAATCGCCTGAAAAAGGAATCTGTGTATGATACCCTTCTCAACTATGGTGTTGAGTATGATCATACTTGGATATACGATAAAATTCATCATGAAATCAATCAATTCTGTAGTGTTCACTCCCTTCAAGAAGTTTACATTGACATGTTTGATCAGGTATATATATATCGATTCTCTTATGTAGTTTTAATGCCATGTTTATAATAATTAAAATGAAAGTAGGTTGCTATATATATTATGGGTAAAATAGTAAATTAGGTTGGTATTTTTTGCAGATTGATGAAACAATGAAAGATGCTCTACAAGCTGATTGTACGCGTTATGCACCAGGCATAGAGATTATCAGTGTTCGTGTCACAAAGCCTAGAATCCCAGAAAGTGTAAGGAGAAACTTTGAGCAGATGGAAGAAGAACGCACCAAGGTTTGAAATGTCTAAAATACCCTTGGAAAGTATAACAAAATATATTTAAGAAAAAAAAATAAAAAATTTATAGGTGTTGGTATCGGTAGAAAGGCAGAGGGTTGCTGAGAAAGAGGCAGAAACACAAAAGAAGATTGCTATTTCGGAAGCTGAGAAGAATGCTCATGTTAGCAAGATTATAATGGAACAGAAGTTAATGGAGAAAGATAGTTTGAGGTTGCAAGAAGAAATTTCTAACAGAATGTATCTTGCCCGAGAAAAGAGTTTGGCTGATGCCAAATATTATCAGTGAGTTCTCAAGTTTATTATTATTTTTTGACTGAATTACATTTTTGGTCCCTGAATATAGCTGGTGTTTTCAATTTTGGTCCTACTAAGTTTCCTCTTTCAGTTTTGCTTCTTATTTGGAGGTTCTTGTAATGTTTTTGGTCTCTGTTCCAAGTAAAATGACTATTTTTTTAAAGTTAATTATATATGCAAATTTGGTACCGACTACCAAAAATAGTCGTTTTGCTTGGAACATGGACCAAAAATGCTCAAAAGATAATTTTTTGGGACCAAAATTGCAAAAATCAGCTATACTATACTAAAGGATGAAAAATGTAATTTAGTCTTCTTTATTCGACTAAATTACAAATTTGGTCCCTGTACTATACTCAAATGATAGGTTTAGTCCAAGTTTTGCTCTTATTACAAGTTTGTTTGCCGTTGTAATTTTTTTTTTTGTCCCTATGGTGAGGTTTTGTTGCATGGTTGGTTGCTGGGCCATTAAATCTAACTACTAAGCTGCTGTTGTTTTAACGAAAATGACTATTTTGCCCTTGGACCAAACCTGAAAAATACAATATACCACAGGGACCATTTTGCCCTTGGTTCCTGTGGGCTGTGGTATATTGTAATTTTCAAGTTTGGCCCAAGGATAAAATGGTAATTTGAAAAAAAAAAAAACAGCTTAGTAGTGAAATTTAACGACCCAGGGACTAAAACTGCAACAAAATGAAATCATAGGGACAGATTTGTAACAAAACGAAAATTGGACTAAACCTGTCATTTGGACTAAAAAAACTTACTGTTGTTTTAGTACATTTCACACTATTTATTAGCTTGCCAAAGATATGTAATGATATTGTGTTTTCATTTTATTCCAGGACTATGAGAGAGGCTGAAGCCAATAAGTTGAAGCTTACACCCCAATTCTTGGAGCTTAAATTCATTGAGGCAATCACTAATAACTCTAAAATGTTCTTTGGAAACAAGGTCTATTTCTTTCTCTATCTCTCTTATTGAATATTTATTACATTTACATGATGTATATATAGTAAACCAGTTAAATTTTAATGTAAATAACATTATTATTTTATTTTGATTCATACATACAATACATACAGATACCGAATATGGTGTTGGGTCAAAGGTTGCTTGGGAACTTTTTGCAAGAGGTGGAAGGAAGAACCAATTTGGAAGCAGCATAGTTTGACTGAGTATGACTATGAGGAAGGAGGTTTTGTTACTCTACTTACTTTGAGTAGAATGATTCTGTCTGTTTGATTATATATAATTAATACATATTCCAAAGATTCTAGAGAAAACACAAAAAGGCTTTTGCGTGAATCGGTAGATGTTCATATTGGACTTTTGTTTTCTACTTGCACCACGATTTTATGATGGGAATACATGTTTGCAATTGTTTATTTTTTCTTTAATGATGAATTCTTAATTGGCCATGTCAATATGAGAGCATAATGAAATCAGTTCCTTTCATATCATTAGTGCAAACCATTTTTAAAAAGTATTGCACTCATGTAGAGGTAATTGTAAAAGCTGATGTAACAATAGAAAAAAACTAGATTACATGTTCTGCGTGGATGTAGAAATTACCACATCAATATTACATGGCACCTACTTAAGCGACGTAATCAATGTTACCGGTTGGTTAGGACTCGTGGGTTCAATGCGTTGGTATAAGAAAGGTAAATTGGTTAAAATATACCAAAAAATAATATTAGGTTGACTCTAAATATCGATAGGTAATAGATTGAGTTTTTATGTGATTTTCCATGATTAATTACAATGGTAAGTCATGGTAATATATGACAAATTAAAAGAATATTCGGCACAATTTTTTCATTAGGTCGTTATTATTAACATCGATATCGATAATTATTAAAAACTGATGTGAGAGTAGCTTTTGTTTTTTTTATTTATTGAAGGCAAATTGTAAAAAAAAATGTAAAAGTAAGCGCTAGAAGGAGGGGTCGAACCTCCGACCTTGTGGTTAACAGCCACACGCTCTAACCAACTGAGCTATTCCAGCTTCTTGTTTAGTTAATTTGAATAAAAATATAAATCCATACATTTATTCATAGATAAATGAATTCCAAATTTCATTTGTAAGAAACTAAGAATGCTATCACATATGTGTAGTATTTGATTTTTGACTTTTACATACATATATATAGTAAATCAAAGACGATGGAAATTCAGGTTCAAATTCAAATGAAAACAAAATAATTAGTACTACTGTGTGTAAAAGTTATAACCCATGATTACATTGAATCCACTTTTCAAGAAATCTTGAAATACTTTCACACCACACCGAAAGAAACCACCTTTTATGATATTGATATCCCCCTTTTTAACTCTTCCAAACTATTTCAGACACCAACACTTTTTTTCATAACTCCATTAATGCCTGCTACAACAAGATCATGTTCATGGCCTCCGGCATGGACATGGCTACTTCTCAACTTCTTCCTCTTACTTCCTAAAATACCCTCATCCCACGTGCCCCCCGTAGTCCCTACATGCAGGGACAAATGTGGAAATCTCACTATCAAGTACCCTTTCGGCTCCGACTTCGGCTGTGGCCATCCAGATTTCGCTAGATACATAAAATGCACCTCCGGCGAGCTCCGGTTCTCCTCCGGCACCGGAGTTTACAGTGTCTCAAGCATAGATTACACCACTACCACCCTCGTCCTCACTGATCTCTTCATGTCAACATGTTCATCCATGCAAAACTCCGGCAGCTTTCGCCTGGATCGGGGCAACCCGTTTTCGTTGTCGTCACAAGATACATTTATCCTACTAGGGTGCTCCAGGACTTCGCCCGTGTTCGACCCGAATGAGGATTTGTGTGATACGGGTTCGGGTTTGCATCTTTGTAGGGGAATGTATTCTTGTGAAGGGGTTACCGGAATTGGGTTGGAACCAAACGCACCGGTTTCGAGTTGTTGTGTTTATCAACCGGTTATGGATTTCGGGTCGGGTTACTTGTTGGATCTACCGAAGCTTCAATGTTCGTCTTATGTTTCGATGTATGGGTTCGGTGGTGATGAAACGGATCCGATGAAATGGCAATTTGGTATTTCTTTGGAGTATAATGACTCGTATTATACTGACACGTGTAAGAGTTGTGAAGCGAGTGGTGGGTTTTGTGGGTTTGCTGGGTTGACTCAGTCCTTTTCTTGCATTTGTCGTGGTGGTGGGAACTCAACGACTAATTGCTTTGGACGAGGTATGTACTATGTACAGATTTTAATGCATATATGGTAAAAGTTTGGATTGCATATTATGACATTTGATTTGGATTTAATGCGGTTAGGGTATGCTTGGAGTGGGACATGGAGACACAAAATTCAAACCAAGATAAGTTTTGGAGGTAAGATGAATTGAAATGTCGATATTGCCCTCTTCCTTTTTTAATTAGATAAAAGCTATAAATATGAAAAGGAAAGTATTTTATAAAGTTAAGCCAACACTTAGAAACTAGAAAGATTTGTTTACTAATTTAGCACAAAATTAGAGTATCGACTATTGTTATATACTTATATTTCTATGTTTAAATGCCAATCTTTTGTTTTTCAGGAATTTTGCTCTTGTGGGTGGTGCTTCTCCTTTAAAATCGTTAGGGAATTTGGTATTTTCTTGGTTTAAGAATCAAGAACGACTCATTTTTATTCGAAATAAATTAGTATCTATTTCATAGTTTAGAAAATTATTATTTATCTGGCTTAAATATCAAAGATGATAAGTTGTGGTCTATGTATTTATATGATGTTTAAGAAGAATAAACATAGTTATCACTTAATTACTATGAACTCTAATGCATTGGTCACATTCTTTGTGATAGTTTCAACAAAAAACTTAGGGTGCGTTTAGTTGCGGAAAAATGAACCATTTTCCGGAAAAATTTTCCAACAAAAATGAGAATTTTGAAAACGTGTTTAGTTCGTCTATTTTTCTAAATTTTTCACGGAAAACGAAAATTTTCCGTTTTCTAAAATTATAAAGAGGTTGGAAAATTTTGGAAAACTGATAATCATTGTTTTCCATATTTTTCTAATTCCAAAATTTTTCTATAAACACACACCCACTTCACCCCATCCACTTTTACCTACCCCCACCTTAACACCCCCCACCCACACACACATACATATCCACCCACACACACACCCACACACACCCGCACACACACACACACCAACCCACAAACACACACACATACATACCCACCCACCCACACACACACCCATCCGCACACACACACACATACATACCCATCCAGACACACACACACCCACAAACACACACATACATACCCACCCCCCCCCACACACACACACACTTACACATACATACCCGCACACCCACCCACAAACACACACACATACACATACATACCCACTCACCCACAAACACACACACACACACACATACACATACATACACACCCCCACACACACACCCACCCACACACACACACCCACACACACACCAACCCACAAACACACACATACATACCCACCCATACACACACACACTCACACACACACACACACCAACCCATACACACATACATACCCACACACCCACACCTACCACCACCCCCACCCTCACAGATACACACACACCCACACACACAAACCTACACCTACCCCCACAAACACACACTCGCACCCCCACACACCCAACACCACCACAACAATCACCGACCTACCATCACCAACCCATCACTAGCACCACCACCATCACCACCACTGACAAAATTAACGCCGCCACCACCATCGCTTGTCATCACCACCACCGCCGCCGACCCGCTACCGTCACCACCCCCACCCACACCCTACTACCACTACCGTTTTTTAAAAATGAAAACCGATAGAAAAATAGACATCTAAACACGTTTTCTAATTTTCTAAAACTGAAAATGAAAAATGAATAAGTTTAACTAAACGCGTTCTCTAAATTTTTCAATGAAAAATGAAAACGGAAAATGAACATTGAAAAGGGAAAACAAAAAATGGAAAATGAAAATTGTTTTTCCGTAACTAAACGCAACCTTAGGGTGCGTTTAGTTGCGGAAAAATAGGCCGTTTTCCGGAAAAATTTTCCAAGAAAAATGAGAATTTTGAAAACGCGTTTAGTTCGTCTATTTTTCTAAATTTTTCACGGAAAATGAAAATTTTCCGTTTTCTAAAATTACAAAGAAGTTGGAAAATTTTGGAAAACTGATAATCATTGTTTTTCATATTTTTCTAATTCCAAATTTTTTCTATAAACACACACTCACTTCACCCCATCCACTTCAACCTACCCCCACCTTAACACCCCCTACCCACACACACATACATACCCATCCACACACACACACCCGCACACACACACACACCAACCCACAAACACACACACACATACCCACTCACACACACACACACCCCAACCCACACACACACATACATACCCACACACACACACACCAACACACACACACACCCACAAACACACATACATACACACACACCCACCCGCACACACACACACCAACCTACACACACATACATACCCATCCATACACACACACCCACAAACACACACATACATACCACCCACCCACACACACACACCAACATACACACGCACACACACACACACACCAACCCACCAACACACACACATACATACCCACCCATACACACACACACACACCAACCCACACACACATGCATACCCACACACCCACACCTACCCCCACCCCCACCCGCACAGACACACACACCCACACACACGTTTTCTAATTTCTAAAACTGAAAATGAAAAATGAATAAGTTTAACTAAACGCGTTCTCTAAATTTTTCAATGAAAAATGAAAACGGAAAATGAAAATTGAAAAGGGAAAACAAAAAACGAAAAATGAAAATTGTTTTTCCGTAACTAAACGCAACCTTACCTTCCGTCATAGATGATGTTGGTCTATAGTCTATAGGTAGGAATAACATGTTTGTGCTACTACGATTTCAATAATAGATATGTGGCATACCTTTCTCCCGATTGTTATAACTTACAAATCTCAGAGTAAACTATAAATTACGAAAATCCTCCTTATAGTTTGGTCAAATCTACAAGTTTTGTCCCTAAAATTTTTTATTCACACGGAAGGTCCAATCTTTTTGTTACAATTATCATCTCTAACATATATAAAATATCAATTTTGTCATCATCCATTTTTATTTTATTTTTAATAATATGTTGTTAACACCTACCTATTTTATACATGATTCAAATGTTGAATTTTATTTGAGTGGTTTGAAATTTTTGATCAATTTTCATTCATACGATGGTTGTTAGAAAAAAAAAAAGTTTTTCCCGACCTAAATTTCAAACCTTATCCAATCTCCAAATTGATAAATAGTTATACATTTGATTTATCCTCTTTTATACCTCTGTTTTGGTATATTACATGTCCAAACGGATGAAGGATAAATTAAAAATTAATAACCAAAATATGATGGTTAAATGAGGTTTAGAGGAGTTAAATTTATTTTTGTAATTGACATATTAATAGATTTTTGGTTTCAATGTGGTTTATACTGAAATTAAACACAATTTTGCTTATAACGTTTATGTGTAATACTGATTTAATTTGATAGTTAAATCATTTGTTTTACAATTGCATGTTGGGTTCTGATACGAAATAAAAGTTTGTTTTTCACAAAAATCGACGACAGAAGACTTTAAAAATAAAAAGTTTGTTTTTAGTTCATAACAAAACCGAACCATCATGGATGCATTTATAGATGTTAGAATGAAATAAAACCAACCATATGATGTTTTAGATATAACATTTAAAGCCTTTGAACCCATTTGGTTTTGGGGTGTTGATGAAGATAACAAAAGATCAAATTGTATGATCTTCTCTACAAGTATCCACCATCAAAAGTAAGACACTTGGAATGCTAGTTTCTTCTTGTATTCTTGAGTGTCTTAAGCTTTTAAGTGCTTAAATCAATTAAACACTAACGGGAACAATTCAAGAGGTCTTATAAACACCAAACTAACTTTAAGAGAGGGAGAGAGAGAGAGAGAGAGAAGAAGAAGAAGAAGAAGAAGAAGAAGAAGAACCCACGGTTCTAGAGAGAAAAAAGAGGAAGAAGAATAGCTTCTTGCAACAATGCAAGCCTCATGCATCTCTTATATAGCCCGTGAAAAGTAAGGTCTAACCATTAAAATAATCTAAAGTAATGGTAGCCTTTAGAAGCACGGAAGACAATTAGATAAAATCTGGAAGTTTAAAAAAGCAACATCCTACACCATCATTATGCCTTTTTAAAAAGTAAGATTATTTATTTTTTTATATATTCAAAGTTTATAAAATATAAACTTTGTCTTTAGGTAAAAAACAAAAGAATCCAACCAGTCCAAAATGTTGTGCACAACTTATTAATTCATACCATATGAAATAATAACTAGTAATACTCTCTTATAATTATTATTTTCACAAAACAATAATTATTTCCTAATTAAAATACAAGAATTGATATTATTTATTAATAATCATATTAATAATAAATATACAAAATGTGTCAACTTAATAAAGATGTGACCCTATAGGATCATATATTATTAACAATATCACTTCATAATGATTATTGGGCATATAAATCCAACATTGCATACAATGGATTCAAGCAATTTCAATTTCACCAATGTTTTAAAAACCAGGGTTTTACTTGAACCGGTATGGTTTATGGTTTAACCGGTTTCTAAATTTTTATATTTTTTCTTAGTTTATTACATGCACATACATAATTCAAGACTTTAACGTCTATAAATTTAAACATTAAAAATACACATAAATATAGATTGTAGATTAATTCAAATATATTAAGAAAACACATAACTATAACTTTACATCAATTCACGTACATAAAAAATAAAATAAAATATAATACAGAAACAAAATATAGTTTTAGATTAAAGCAGACACATCAAAAAACTTCATAAAATTTACCATGTGTTTTTATGCAAAGAAATAAAAATAGATGTGAAAAAACTCACCAAAGTTTGTGATGCGAAATGATTAATTTCCGTGTGTTTTATTTAATTTAACCGGTTTAACTAAGTTTTTGTAAAAACTGGTCGATTCATTCCAATTCAGATCAGAAATAGACATAAAATCGATGTTGGTTGAACTACTCCCTACTCCGGTTCTCTACCCAACTGGTTCGACCGACAAGTTCAAACTCGTTTTTAAAACAATGAAATTCACCCCTTTAGAAAGTCATATTTACAAATTAAAATTAAATAATGTTTCGAGCAATTTGCAAAAACATAAAACAATCTAATTTGAACATAAACCAATAGATATTTGGTCTAGCGGTAAAGGATGACCCTCTCAATTGAGAGGTCATAGGTTTAAATATCATTAGAGACATAGATGTTAATCAGAACAGATTAGTTTACTGTTAAAAAAAACTAATTTTAAAATAAAAGAAAATCAAAAGTACTTCAAAACGAGATCATGGAAAAACTCAAAACTTATAAGCCATTTCCTTCACAAATATTTGTCTTAGAAAAAGAAATTAGCCACAAAGATTTGTCCAATGATTAGTAAATTAGAGAAATGATAAACTCAGAAGAAAAAAAATATGACGAGTGAGAAACGCAAAATCAGATACATAGGCGATATCAGTTTCGATTTATATTGGGCAAAACGCTATAAGAGAGACAAGTTACTCTTGCATAGATTGACATTGAGATTCAATTGAAATCTCCGATCGATAAGATAGGCCGATAGGGCATGATCGGGGAAATGGGTGTCACGAGTCATCGTTTTCTGTTGTACGCGCTCGCATCCATTCTACTTTTTTGTTTCCCACCATTACTTCTCTAGTGCTCTTATTAATAATGGTAACTTCACATGTATCACACGTGTTCTCAAACACATTCATAGAATTAGTCTTGGTTTTTTATTGTACCTGGTCTCACGCTTGTAATTAGGAGTTAGTTGTATTTTCCCTATATTTATACTCACTCATGTACACAGTATCACTCACTGAATATACAAGAACCTTCAGTATATTATTTACAAGGTATAAAGAGCTTAGGTTTGTTTCTTTCTCGTACCTTTTCACTCATGTTTAACAATCAAATCATTTTGGGTTTAGCGGCTAATTCCTCATCCCCAATTCCACCAATTACCATCAAATTGGCCACTGAGAACTTTTCCTTATGGCGCACCACCATCGTTTCTGCTCTTCAAACCTTCAATTTGAAATCATTCATCTTTTCCCCCAATAAACCTGCTAAAACTCGTATCGTTGCTCCCCTCACGGATCTCCTACCACTGAACCATACCCCTATTTTCAGTTGTGCAAAACAACGAGATTGATTCGTCCTTCTGTGGCTTAAATCCACCTTATCTGACAGGACCCTTGCTCTAGTTACGCGAGCCATCTCTTCTCACTCTTCTTGGATCGCCATTGAGCGCACGTTTCAGGCCCAGACAAAGGCCATACACATGTCCATGAAACCACGGCTCCAAACTTTATCAAAAGGGCGTTGATCATGCTCGGATACCTTGAACAAAACGAGTTATTGCTGAATCTTTGGCAGAAACTCTTCAACCCATCTATGATGAAGACTTGAATGGGCACATTCTAAGCAGCCTTGTGTAACATCCCAAAAATACGGACCAAAATTTTCATTTTTGATATAGCGATTCATAAAACAATTTATAGACAACATCATTAAGTTAATTCGTTTCATCAAAAGCCATAGATCATAAGTCTCAAAATATGTCATAACATAGTAACAATGTCAGAGTACAATCCCAAGAATCTCATATGTGGAAATCGTGTGTGTGATGCGCTGCTACCATGCTGACTCCTTTCCCTTTGTGGAAGAAGTACCTGAAACAAAAACCGAAAACCGTAAGCATAAAGCTTAGTGAGTTCCCCCATCATACCACATACCATAGATAACAATATTGTCTAACATATTCCGGTACTAGCTACCCTTCGATCTCTTTCAACCGGTAGCTTGCCTAACATATCAGGGTGCTGGTCTACCCCTTCGACCTTTCGACTGGTACCTCACCTAACATATTAGGGTGCTGGCCTACCCCTTTGGTCCTTTTGAGTGGTACTGGAGACTATTTCACCCATTACTTCTACCACATAGCATCCTAGTGCATAAACATATAATTCATATACTGCCTAGCTTATCTGGGTGCTGGCATACCCCTGCAGCCCTATCAACCGGTACTGGGGTCTATCCTACCCCTCCTACCACTATCACATAACATCATAGCATACTAGCACATAAGCATAACAGATCGTGACATACCATATAATTATAAAAAACAATCATCTCTACTATAGCTCTTACTAGTGGGCCGACATTGGTGCCTTCAGCCCACTTCTACTGGAAGGTAACTCACCTCAATGTCATGAAATAACTGAATTGTCCTCGGTGCTGGGATCAACTCCTCTCAAAATCCTACACATAACAATCTCCTTTAATTACCCTTTCATACTTATAACCCATTTAAGGGTCAACTTTGGTCAAAGGTCAACACTCTGGTCAAAGTCAACCTTCTGGTCCAAGTCAACCTTCTGGTCCATCAACTCATCGAGTTCCTAGGTCCATAAAACTCTCGAGTCTTGATCCTACACGTCGAGTTCTTCCACAAACTCGTCGAGTTCCCCTTCATATAAGTCGGGGCATTTCACTCACAACACGCCAAATTCATCCTTGAACTTGTCGAGTTCCTCTTCATATCAGTTGGGACATTTTTCTCTCAACTCGCCGAGTTCATCTTTGAACTCATCGAGTTCCTCTTCATATCAGTCGGGACATTTTGCTCTTAAACACATCCAACTCGTTGATTCATCGTCTAGACTCAACGAGTTTGCTCAGTAACTGCAAAGGTTGGGGGACCACAACCCAACTCACCGAGTCGTATGAACGACTCGTTGAGTCCCCCAAAGTCTAAATATATCCAGTCGGTTCAAGACTTTCAAACCATAGATCTGTCCTCCTAGGGTCGATATAACACGTAAAGTTACAAACTTTACATTCATGCATGAGTTATTTAGCTCAATAAGACTCTAAAAGTGGTTCATATAATGCATGAGACTCCCATGGCCATAAAGTTGGCACATATAGTACAAGACTTTACCGACATGGTGTCACTTATGTTATTTGATCGTGACGCAAAGAAACTTCTGGAAAAAACACACAAGAGTTGCTTCTAAAGTTTAATGAGGTTATTGATATTAACTTCATTTACATAAAACTAATTTTTAACTTTTGTCTGTTTATTTTTATAACCGTTAATTTTTTTTATTTTTAGGAGGGTAATATAAAGATTTATCCGTTTGCTTTGAAATTACTTTTGGATAAAAAGTTGGTGTTCAAAATTCAAATTTCTCATTATAATTTGAAGAACAATGTTGATGGTTATGCAATCTCAAACTTCATTGTAGATTATAAAATCACAGTTGAATTGGAAAAAGAAAATTAACATCGAACAGATAACATTTTTACGAAACATACTACAAACACTACACTTATTATATTTGTTTTTTATATTTTAGTTTATCAACTAATATATTTCTATGTACTACAAATATAGGCGCTGTAATCCGATTTGTTTAACGTTTTATCGGTGAAATTCGGATGTCAAGACACATTAAATTTAAAGGTTTTAAATATAATGTAAGTATGTAACTAAATCTAATATTTTAAATACTTTAATATATTATTAACTTTTAGATTGACATATGAATGTATTGTCTATATTTAGGATGCAGTTTCGTTTACTGGTGATTACGTCATACTCGCTTCGAATCTTGATAAAACTATTGCAACAAGTCCACCAACTAAGTGGACATCCTTTAAAAAAAGTGTTTAGATATGAAGAATTAAAACACAACTTGGAAGATGTTTATGATGTTGATAATTTGGAAACAATGTCCTCAACCAAACGTTCATTAACGTCAATGACAGATCGTACTTCTGGAGAAGGCAAACCAAAACTGTTAATTCCAAAGAAAGAAAAATAATATATGATTTTCATGATTTTATATGAGTAGTTGGGTGATTTGAGTACGATTGATTTCATATTATGTTTACATACTATTTGGTTTTTGGGTTTAGTTTTTGATTACTTTGTTTCATAATATTCGTTTTTTGGGTTAGAATTTTGATCATTTAAATATATTTTGGGTTTTATGAAATGTTAAATTATTTATCTATTTTCCTTTTGGGTTTAAACTCATGAATTTAGAATTTTAATCATTTTTTAATCTATTATTTTGTTTGAATGTGAATTTTTCAGCATTGTTATAATGTTATTCATTACAACTTCAATATAAATATTAACAAACTACAACTTTTTATGAAATTATAAACTTTTATAAATCTTGTAACTATTCTAAAACACTTATTTATAGTTCCTTGTGAATTTATTGATAAAGTTATTAGTAAACATCTACCACTGAAATATTATTATTTTTTAGATATTAATGATATCCACAAGTTTACAGATTTAAACAATAAAACTCATTACAATGATGTTTGAGAGAGGCGAAGACTAAGACGTTTACATTTTTTTTTGGAAAATGGAACTTCCCTAACGAGGGTTTCCGAACCAGCTTTCGCGCACCGACTAATCCCCGCTGCGAACATGAGGCTATGCCTCATGTACTGGAGTCACTGTAGGCGAACCTCCATGGCCACAGAGGCTGAGTAGTGCCATGATATGAACATGGGTCAATAGGTTATCCACCATATCTTCCACATGTCTTACTAAGTCACCACAACCCAAGTGTAAGACATTTACATTTACAAAATAGAAGATTGAATTATATGTCTAAAAGATAAACTTTATTTCATCATCTAAAGCAATAAATATTTTTGATTGTGTTTCACTTATACATTTTCCACCCTTAGATCAAATTGCTTACTTCATCTTGACCAATATTTGGTCAAACACGTTGTCCATTAATGTTTATGCTAAAACCTTCACCAATTTCTATTATCCCTAAAATACAATTCAAATCCTCCCAAATTTAAAGCCATAACTTATGCACCGACTATCCTATATGTTTGCAAATCAACATGATATATATTCTTAATTATTCTGTTTCTTTCTCAGTATACATCGATGGTACCAAAATTCATCAAGGGCAAAACAGTAACCTTGTATTTAGTTCTTATTAAAATAGTAAATACTTCCAATTTTGAAGATAATAATTGGCCTTATACATGTTAAATTACAATTACTCTATTTCCAACTATCTAACTCAATAACCTTTTGTAATTATTCTTAACCTTACCTTTTTCTATAACGTTATTGATTAGATTTACTATAATTAAGTTTAAATTGCAGAGATTTTTACTTGAAAGTGATGATCATTAGTTGATGTTTTTATTGAAGCTTGAGGATGATGTAAAACTCAAAATCGGTTAGTGGTAATATCCTACATACTTAATAATTGATTATTTCGACAAAAGTATTTTCCATTAACTTTGATAACAAATTTTTAGAATTAAACATATTTTTATGATTATAAATTTGTTTTCTCTACTCACATATACTTATCATCCTAAAGATGAGAAAACATTAACCATGTCTATATTGAAAAGAGCCAAAAATATCTTATTGATCATACCTTTCTGATGTGATCTTCAAATGTTCTTTGTTTTTTATTTGTTTTTTTGTATTTGATTTGTTTCTTCAAGAAACTTAGTTTTCTATTAGTTTTGATAACAAATTTATTGAATTAAGCATACATTTTATGACTATAAATTTGTCCATTTTCTATTATTAAATCAAGTGTAAATGAATTTGAACAATCGTTAAATTTCATATTCTATAATGTAATTTATGCACTAATTAACCAAATAATACTACATATCCAAGTGGTTGGGTACCTCCAAGACAATAAGGAAACATATAAATTATATGCAATTTCACAACATTGTAATTTTTTTTATTGGATTTAAATGAACAATTACTTCTTTAACTTGATTTAGATCCTTGATTACTCATATAAGGTTGTAATAAAATAAAATTCTGATAAATTGAAAAAATTGTTCAGCAAAACCTTAAAATTTTGAAATTTGTTGGAAATTTGGTTATATGTCAAGTTAGGCTTCTTTTTGTGTTGTCAAGTTTGTTGATTTGACTATCTAGGGTTCATTTGAAGTTTCATTTCTCTATAAGAATGTTAATTTTCATATCCAAGTGGAAACACTCACAACTGGTAAACATTCAAAAAGATTTTTTTTCACTTACATTAATCAAAACTATTATTTTAAGTGGTTCGTTCTCATGGAGTATGCGACACCGGTTGTCACTATATAGACCTTCTAGCAGTCTAAAGGAGAATCCTAATGACTTTGTGAAGAATTTTGTTGCGTTTTCAACGAGGTATCACTCTGTCAACATTCTTCTCTATAGTTCTTTCTCTTATTTTCGATATAGATGAGTGTCACAACAATAAGGCAAAAATAGGTGTTAGTGCCCATTAAACATGAAAAGGTAATATATAATTTAAGAATAATATATAAAGTGTAAATTGTAGATTTATGATATTTATTTCAATGAAAAATATGTCGTTTGATTGTTAGGTTACATATATGATTTTTTTTATTATTATTTTTTAATATATATATATATATATATATATATATATATATATATATATATATATATTGATTTTGACAAGTTGATCTAAATTTTATAATTGAAGCAGGTAGGAAAGATATGTGCTAACGATTTTGAATATGTATTGCCCTATAAAAACCAACCGTGGCCTCACAGACCATTCTATCATATCTCAGTAGGTCTTAACATTTCAAAAAATTCAGTTACAAGAAGTCATAGATGCACTTCTTGAATCAATCATCTAAACCGAATTTCATTTGTTAGTTGGATGTAGTGATCAAAATGCAAGATTTATGAAAGTTCATTATTATTCTTTAGTGTTAACCTTTAGCAAATTATGAAACTAATATTATATTTTTGTTCATAACATGTTATTATTATTATTATTATTATTATTATTATTATTATTATTATTATTATTTGTAATAAATTATTTAATCAGAAGATATGTATATGTGATTGGGTGTAGCATGAAAAATCATATGTTAATTTTTATAGGGAAAAAATACTTTGAAATCGACCAAATTACAATGTCTGAATTTGATGTTTATTGTTATGACAATTCACTTTATTTGTAATGTTTATCGAATTTATTTGCATAATTTAATGTTGTCGGTACATGTAACAACTTATTATTGTTTTTGGTTTAGATGACCAATATGAAAAGAGCCATATGAACCTCCATGAGGGTTGATACACCGAACAAAGTCAATTCACAAAGCTAATACACAATATGTTTTAATCAAGAAGTCAATTTATGTTGTGATAAAACAAAGATCATATAAATCATTTATGTTAAAAATTACTATATTAAAAAACTAAATTACTTTAATATCAATATTAAATATTTTTATCTAATAAGTTTGACTCAAAAACTCTAAAAATAAATCTAACTAACAATTTTTTTTTATTAAAATTCAACCTAAGACAAACCATCTATTAATGTGATATGTATTTAATTTATTAAAACATGGGTTATAATCTATTTTTTTTTTATCTAAATTTAAACAAATAATTTAGATAAATAAATAAAAAAAATTAATGAACCTTTAGTTTAGTAATTTTAAAATTATAAGAAAATTTCATTAAAGAAATTAATATGTATTTATTATTGTATTTAAATATTATAAAATTTAATAAAATAGAAAAACATAAAATATGAAATAAAAACTAATTTAAAATAAGATTTAACAAATTGAAAGAGAATTTGATAAATTATAAAAAAAAGTTCTAATAAGTTAGATAAACTCAAATGTTTTTAAGCCGTTATTTTCGTTTTTGGAGAGACTTTGCTCGAAGTCAAGCACATGACTATCCTCTGTTTTGCAGTCGACGAACCCCTCAACATGGAAGACCCTCAGTGGAAGACTCTACTCTACCTTCTGACCTCCGCCAGCCAAAATGGAAAAAGTCCAGTGAAGATCGACGCTAATCTATAGTAATAATTGGAGAATTTCAGTTGACTTCATTGTATGCGTATTTCACAAAATTCCATTTGACCTTGTGATGTGTTCTCATTTGCACTCTACAGGTTAGGCCTCTTTCTCCATATGTATGTGTAACATTCCATTTATTCACTTCACTCTGATTAATGACGATCAGAACCTGTACACCTTTGATTCTCAGTTTGGTAATTTGGTTAATAATCTAGGGTTTACAATGTCAATTTTCATCTCATCTGTTGGTATATATAACAAACCTAATTTCGCCATTTCCTTTTTTGTTGGCATCAGGTAAATGTAGGCGCATTCACATTGCTACTAACCTTATGTGGTTTCTCAAGTCTCCAAGGCGTCTGCTCACATGGAGTTCATCCTTTAGCCAGAATTGCTATAGAGAAGACTGTGTTGGACCTCAATGATTCTGCTTCCAGTGTTAAAGTCTCTCCTTCAGTTCTTGGACCAGGGGTATGATTTGATCTCATAAACCTTAACCTTTTTATTGCAAATATGAAATCTGTAAATGATGTGTTACAGGGGCAAAGTTTTGATTGGGTGGATGTTAACATAAGCAATTCAAATCCATCAGATAATGATTGGATTGGAGTATTCTCTCCTTCTAATTTCAGGTACATTGGTTGCATTTCATTATTATGGTCAAATTTCAGATGTATATGTGATAAACCCATTTCCCTAAACTATTTTCAGTTCTTCCACATGTGCCCCTGAAAATCCTAAAGTTCTTGCACCATTGTTATGCACTGCACCAATTAAGGTTTGCCCTCACTATTCAAAATCCTTCTTGCTGAATTTCTATCTCTTTTATCTTTTTCTTATTACTTTGAAACTTATTGTATCATTTCTTGGCAGTATAAGTATGTAAAAGATGGAAATCCAAACTATAAAAACACAGGAAAAGCATCATTAAAGTTTCAATTGATCAACCAAAGATCAGACTTCTCTTTAGCCCTATTTTCTGGTGGATTATCACAGGTGTTAACTCATATCAATTATTATCCAAATGTAATGTGAAAATGACATTTACTCTAGAATCTCATATACTTTATTAACAGCCAAAGCTCGTGACCGTTTCAAATACAATTGCTTTTGCAAACCCAAATTTACCAAATTACCCTCGCCTGGCTCAAGGAAAGCTATGGAACCAAGTAAATACTCTCTCTTGTTGCTAATCTGAATACATATACACCAATTCCAAAAGGTTTTTCTTTTCACCAATATAACCTATTTTCTTGAAAAAAAAATTACAATTCTCAGATGAGTGTAACATGGACTAGTGGATATGGAGTAAAAGAAGCCAGACCATTTGTTGAATGGGGTAAAAAAGGTGGAAAGCAGAGCCTTTCTCCTGCTAGTACTATGACATTTACTCGTAACAACATGTGTGGTATGTGATCACTTATTTCTTTCTTTTTTAATTTTTTTTAATAATCATGTATTATGTTATTTGTAGAAAATAATGCTTAAAAATAAACCAAGAGTCACAATCTTTTTGCAGGAGCTCCAGCAAAAACAGTTGGTTGGCGTGATCCTGGATACTTCCATACAAGCTTCCTATCAGGACTTTCATCCAACTCATTGTATGGTACACGTTTTTATAGCATGTGATTTTATAAAAAAAAAAATTCTAAATTTAACAAATCTTTAATCATTACAGTTACACCTACAAGTTAGGTCATAAATTATCTAATGGAACAATCATTTGGAGCAAGGTGTACACGTTTAAATCCTCTCCTTACATTGGTCAAAACTCTCTACAACGTGTCATTATTTTTGGTGACATGGGAAAGGTTTGTAGTTTTCTAATGACTTAATGGATTAAGCTAAAAAAACCTGGCTTAATGTATTAAGACACCAACCCTTTACCTAACTTGTCATGTTTTTATTCATATGATGCAGGATCAGGTTGATGGCTCAAATGAATACAATCAATATCAACATGGCTCTCTTAACACTACCACACAACTTATTAAAGATTTAAACAACATTGACATAGTTTTTCATATTGGAGATATTTCTTATGCAAATGGATACCTTTCTCAATGGGATCAATTCACTTCCCAAGTTGAGCCAATTGCTTCATCTGTACCTTATATGATAGCAAGGTATCTCTTACTATATAATCAATACTAAACTCTCACACCACAAGGGCAAAATCGTCACATTTGTAAATATCGCAGTGGTAATCATGAACGTGATTGGCCCGACTCAGGATCTTTTTATGAAACCGAAGATTCAGGAGGCGAGTGTGGTGTTGTGGCTCAAACTATGTTTTATGTCCCTTCACCAAAGAGAACCAAGTTATGGTAAGTAAGTCTATGGTTTGAAGGGTATTTTGGTCATTTTTTTTTCTTCAAATAATTTCTTGGCTTCAGGTATTTGTCAGATTACGGGATGTTCAGATTCTGTGTTGCTGACTCGGAAAGTGATTGGACAGAGGGAAGTGAGCAGTACAAGTTCATCAAACAATGTTTGGCATCTGTAAACAGGAAAAAACAACCATGGTTGATCTTTATAGCTCATCGTGTATTGGGTTACTCTACTTCATGGTTTTATGATATTTTAGGATTATATGGTGAACCTGATGGAAGAGAGAGTCTTGAGAATTTATGGAAAAAGTATAATGTTGATATAGCCATTTTTGGGCATGCGCATAATTATGAAAGAACATGTCCTATGTACCAGGTATATGATATATAATATATCTTGTGTTAGTTTATAGGTGTTATGGATCTTGTTTCTTAATGATTTATTTATTTATTTATTTTTTGATTCAGAGTAATTGCACAAACAATGGAAACCCAAATTACAAGGGGAGGTTGAATGGGACAATTCATGTGGTGGCTGGGGGTGGAGGTGCGAGTCTTACACAGTTTGCTCCGGTTAGCCAGAAATGGAGTTTGTTTAGAGATTATGATTATGGATTTCTGAAACTTACATCATCTGATCCTTCTAAGCTTTTGTTTGAATACAAAAAGAGTAGAGATGGGAAAGTCTATGATTCCTTTACAATTTCTAGGGAGTAGGGGGTCATAAAAACATTTTATTTTGCATAGTGTGTTATGTGTTAATGTATTTTTGTTTTGTTTTTGAGTCTTAAGAGACTCATAAATGTTGTGTACTAACTGTTGAAAATAAATGAATCATGTGAATTGTGAAGGAGAACATGCTTATTATAAACGCATAGCTTTCGTTACAAACATAAGGCGTGTTTGATAAAATAACTGTTAGCTGTTAGTCGGAAGATATAGATTTTATTTGTGCAGAAGTGTTCGGCTTAAGTAGCTTTTAGCTTTTAAAGATGTAAAATTATATCAAAACCAAAAGTTAAAAACTTGAGGTAGTTTTTTTTTTTTTTTTTTAAATAGAAGCTAAAAGTTGCTACGTTTGAGGGATATTTGACACTTTTACGATATGAACCTTAACCAACACAAATGAATCTTAACAAACATAAATGATTTATTAATAAAAACTTTTATAAATATACCATCCAAATGATCTAAAAATAAAGTCTAAAGTTATCCTGTTTTCTGTTGATCATTTGCTTAAAGGAACATGGTGTCCAACAGAAATGATTAATCTTCGCGATCTATAGATATGCTTTCTTTGAATTTCCCTTTACTCCATTTATGGTCGCTTATTATACTATATATCTTCTGCAACTTGACCTTCTAAACTTTATCTTGTGTTTACACTTTTTCTCTCTATCTCCCACCCCTTCTGTATATAAAGCTGCGCATTTATAGCCTACATGCGCAAATTAAGATTGAACACAATGGTAATCAGTTGACTTGTTGGTGTTTTTCTTAAGATTCTATTCATTCCATTTGGATCAATTTTGCTCGCTTTTGTAGTTATGATTCTAACTACACGGATATATGCAGGCACTGGGGTTGAAGTTGCTAGCAATTATATGGGTTTTATGTAGGATTGGAGGCGTAGCATCACATGGAGATCAACCTTTTTCAAAAATTTCAGTACATGAAACTGTGTATGCTCTTAACGATGCTGCTTATGTTAAAGCATCTCCTCTGGTTCTCGGATTAAAGGTAACTTCAAAATTAACGTCTTCGATTACCATTGCATATAAGGCTTATTATTCGATTCACAATCGAGATTTTGGATTAAATTCTGATGACTAAATGACTATATCCAGGGGCAAACCTCCGAATGGTTGACTGTAACGTTGCACAATCCAATCCCATCTGTTGATGATTGGATTGGAGTATTCTCGCCTGCAAATTTCAGGTATTTCTGATTCAATCGAAATTAATCATATCAAGCGTTTAAAATCCTCCATTTTCGTTGTTTTCAGTGCTTCGACATGCCTCCCCGACAGCTCAATGGTCGCTCCTCCATTATTGTGCACTGCGCCTATCAAGGTTTCTTCAGTTTCATCGGTACCTTGATTTATTTCATATCTGATAAGCTACAAATAAACAGAATCGTGTTTCCTTTTTTAGTTCCAATTTGCAAATTACAGCAATCCTAACTACAAAGATACAGGAAAAGCATCGTTGAAGTTTAGATTGATCAACCAAAGATCTGATTTCTCTTTTGCATTGTTCAGTGGTGGATTATCCAAGGTTTTTGCTCATGGCTTTCTGTCATTTTCATCTTCACCCTTTTTGTTCTATCTTTCAGTTCCAAATCTCTAACATGAAATTAAAACTTCATTATGAAATAGCCAAAACTTGTTGCAGTGTCGAATTCAGTTGTTTTTGCATATCCAGATTCCCCAAATTACCCTCGATTAGCTCAAGGAAAGATGTGGAATGAAGTAAGTTTATTTCTACTTCAGTCTCATATGCTGTTTTTACTTCTTTTACTCATTTACATAATTATACATTAAAAAAAAAAGGCTAATGAGTAGTCATTTCACAAGATCTGTGTCACTTACCCCATTTAGTCAATCTTTTTGTATCAAGTCAAAAGGATACATTTATATATACCCCATTTAGTCTGTTTCTTTTTTTGAACTGGATAAACTGTCTGAATCAGATGACTGTAACATGGACAAGCGGATACGGAATCAACGAAGCGGAACCTTTTGTGGAATGGGGCCGGATAGGTGAGGTGGCACGGCGTTCTCCTGCTGGGACACTGACAATTGACCGAAATAGCCTTTGTGGTATGCAAATAATATTTAAATATCAAAATTCATGTTAAGTTTGACTCTCAAAAGTCAAATATCAACACTAGTTGGACAAATGAACAATTTTTTCTTTTTTTAAAATTTTAAGGAGCACCAGCAAGAACAGTTGGTTGGCGTGATCCTGGATTCATTCATACCGGATTCTTACATGAATTATGGCCCAACTCAGTGTATGTTGACCTTTTTTTTTAAAAAAAATAATTAATTTGATTTTATATATTTTCATAAAACATATCAATGTTCTTTATGCAGGTACACGTATAAATTAGGACATAAACTTTTAAATGGTAGTTTTATTTGGAGTCAAGTTCACCAGTTCAAATCATCTCCTTACCCGGGTCAAGATTCTCTACAACGTGTGATCATTTTCGGAGATATGGGAAAGGTGAGGGACCGTTTGTGAAAATTTAATCCATATAACTAAATGCTTAATTAACATTTGTTTAAATGTTGTAGGATGAAGCCGATGGGTCGAATGATTATAACAATTATCAGCATGGATCCCTTAACACAACCAAACAACTTATTAAAGACTTAAAAAATTATGATATAGTTTTCCATATCGGAGATCTTTGTTATGCCAATGGGTACCTCTCACAATGGGATCAATTCACTGCTCAAGTCGAACCAATTTCCTCTACAGTACCTTATATGGTAGCTAGGTATATATTTCTTCTCAAAAAAAAAAAAGTATAATGTTTTACTAAGAAAATATAAAAACTAAAATGTTTTAATATCATACTTTTCAGTGGTAATCATGAGCGTGATTGGCCGAATTCAGGATCTTTCTATGAAAACAACGATTCAGGAGGCGAATGTGGGGTTTTGGCAGAAACTATGTTTTATGTTCCTGCTGAAAACCGAGCAAAGTTTTGGTTAGTTTTTTTATTTAATCTTTATACGATAAAAACGCGTATTTTTCATTTTTTTTTTTTTAAATGTTTGATTGATTGTTGAAGGTACTCTACGGATTATGGGATGTTTAGATTTTGTATTGCTGACACTGAACATGATTGGAGAGAGGGAAGCGAACAGTATAAATTCATTGAGAATTGTTTGGCGTCTGTTGATAGACAAAAGCAACCATGGCTTATTTTTCTTGCACATCGTGTATTGGGGTATTCATCCACTTCATTTTATGCTGTTGATGGAGCATTTGGTGAACCAATGGGAAGAGAAAGCCTTCAGAAGCTTTGGCAAAAGTATAAAGTTGATATTGCCATTTATGGTCATGCACACAATTATGAAAGAACATGTCCCATTTATGAGGTATCCTCATCCTCACAACTTATAATCTATATATGTACTTTTGTGGTTTGGATAAGGGGCAAAATAGTCATTTTTATATGAATTTGTGAATTTTAGAATATTTGCACGAGCAATGAGAAGCACGATTACAAGGGAAGCTTAAATGGGACAATTCATGTGGTGGCGGGAGGTGGAGGGGCGAGTCTTACTGATTTTGGAAACGTTAATACTACTTGGAGTTTAGTCAAAGATGTTGACTATGGGTTCTTAAAACTCACGGCATTTGACCATTCTAACCTTCTGTTTGAGTACAAGAAGAGTAGTAATGGGAAAGTTTATGACTCGTTTTCGATTTCTAGAGGTTATAAAGATATATTGGCTTGTGCTGTTGATAGTTGCCCACCCACAATCCTAGCTTCTTAGGTTTAAATTTGTATATTCATCAATGTTTGAATTCAAATTAGTTTTGAGTTCTATTTTGTTGAATATTAACTTTTATAAACAATGGGAATTCAAAATACTATATTTGTTTGTTTGTGTGGATGAAGTGTAAAGAAGATGAAGAGGTAGAAAGATGCAAAATGTTGAATATTTTGAATTGTTAGGTTAATGAAGAGTTTTTGTATGAGCAAATAGCATGCCAAAAGGAACGTATTTAAGCCAATTTTTAATTTAGGGGATGGATGTTTACATTCATGTTATGTGGTTATAGCTTTATTTTATAGTCTTTGAAACATGATGTATGTTTCTTATAACACCGGCTTACCATTGAAAAAGATAAAATAAAAATAAGAATAATGAGTGGTTAGATGAGTAATGTAAATTATGTTTTTATGTGTTAGATGACTTATTGTATGTTTTCTAAAGGCAACATCAAAAGGTAGTCGACCAAGTCTAATGATCAAGAACCCAAGCTCATCATTGTTGACTAATGTGTTTCTATGAACCGACTTCATGTGTACTTAAATATTGTATCTTTTATCTTTATTAGAAGTATTTCAATGACTAGACAATTATATACACATCAAATTACAATAAAATAAATATTCTACAAAATAGAACTAATTAACTAAATAAATTAGTGAACAAAATAATCAAATGACTTGTTGTATTATCATATTTGGTTGGTAGACCGAGATTGAAAGAGCCATCCAAATATTTCAAATGAGTGAACAAAATATCCATATGAGTTGTTAACTAGACACCAAAATGATATCAACTTAATAAATAAAAACAATAAAACTATTTTTTTTAAAAATTAAAATTTAATCTCTGGGAAATTAAGTAATCTAACCATTTTTTAATGTGTTTTTGAAAAAATAACAATTTTCTAAACAAAAATAACCACTTAGTCTGTAATGGACATTTTGGAACAATTTTTTTTTGTTGATTCCGGAACGGCATTTCGGACCAACATTCTGAATTATGGACTAAAGTTTCGGATTTCGGAAATTTTTTTTGAAATCTGAAGAACAATTCCGAAATTTCGAGAAAAAAATTCAACCAAAAGTTGAACAAACATAATAATGTGAACTATATACTGCATAACTACATTTTATTGAAAAACGATGATATTAAACATTTTGTGATTTAACATGCAGAATCCAAATGAAAAAAAGATTTCTTCGGAAATTAAAAAAAAAAAGAATCCAAAATATGAATACTACTCCAGAATGACGGCAATTCGGAAAAAATGATTATTTTTCAAAAACTAATAAAAAAATATATTTTTCTTTTCTGAAAACCTCATGGTTAAATTACGTAATTTCCCTTAGCACTAAATAACTTACTAATGCTGATAATCCCAATTTAAAAAAAAACTATCTTAGGAAGCTTGTGGTCTTTTGGAAGAGGATATTGGAATGGATGAAATACAAACTACGATTTGTTCTTGTGGAAGTGAAAAGGCACCTGGGCCAGACGAGTACTCGTTCAAGTTCTTTACGAACTATTGGGATCTGCTTAAAGATGACATTATGTTGTTTGTAAAGTACTTTGAAAGGTGGGGTAAATTCTCAAACGGATGTAACTCATCATTTATAACTTTGGTGACAAAGGTGAAGGATCCAATATTACTCAAGGATTATCGTCCCATCAACCTTATTGGGGCTCTTTACAAGATCATAGCGAAGATCCTTGCTAATCGTATGAAGAAACACATTGGGGATTGTATTAATGAAGTTCAATCAGCCTTTTTGGAGGGACGTAACATACTGGAGGGACTGCTCATGGTCGATGAACTAGTTTCGTGGATCCAAAAAAGTGGTAAAAAGATGTTATTATTTAAAGCGAACTTTAATAAAGCTTTTGACTCTGTCAATTGGGAGTACTTAGACTCGATTATGACACAAATGAATTTCGGTGAAAAATGGAGGAGATGGATAAAGGGATGTCTAGAATCATCGAAAGCCTATGCATTAGTTAATGGCCCCAAACAAAGGAGTTTGTGATGTCAAAAGGAGTAAGGCAAGGCGATCCAATGGCCCCGTTCCTTTTCATACTAGCTATGGAAGGACTACATGTTATGATGAGTTCAACAGTGGAACGGGGATTATTTGACAGGGTAAGAATTCCAAACTCCAATATTAATATCTCTCATCTGTTCTATGTAGATGACGTGTTGTTTTTAGGAGAATTGTCACAAAGGAATATTGCAAATTTGGCAAGAATTCTAAGGTGTTTCCATGTAGTTTCGGTACTAAAAGTAAACTTTAACAAATCACGAGTGTATGGTATCGAATGTGATTTCAGTGAGGTGAGTGAGTGGTCCGTCCCGCTTGGATGTGAACCATCAACACTACCTTTTACTTATTTAGGTGTACCTGTGGGAGACAATATGAATCGAAAAGGCACATGGAAGCCTATAATAGATAAATTTATGTCTAAATTGTCGTTATGGAAGTAAAAAACATTAAGCTTTGGAGGTCGGCCAACACTAGCAAAAGTAGTCCCGGGGAACCTACCCACATATTATTTATCTTTGTTTGCTGCACCAGTCGGGGTAATCCAAGAATTGAGAAAATTCAAAGGCATTTTATTTGGGGAGGGACTGAGGAAAAATCGAGTATACACTGGGTCTCTTGGGAAAAAAATCACAACTCCAAAACAGGTGGGAGGTATGGGCTTGGGCTCTCTAAGATCTTTTAATTTGTACCTGTTGGCGAAATGGTTATGGAAACTCAAAAGTGACCCGTCACAATTCTGAGCTCGCCTAGTTAGTGCATTACATAAGCTGGGGAATAATTATACTCATCGCTTTGCAAAGAAATCGTTAAAGGGTGTATGGTCGAACATTGTCAAGTCCCTAGGTGCAATATAGAATATGGGTCTGGCAGCAACAGATGTTATACAGTTCGCAACCGACAGATGGAGATCAAATTTTGTTGAGAGTGATGATCTTTCGGTAGCTTTATTGCGGACTAGACTTGACAGGGCATCCCATCAGGTCTCTGATGGGGAATTCTCATGGTCGAACGCTGTTCCAACAAAGGTCTCGTGTTTTGTATGGCGAGCAAAAGAAAACAGAATTCCATCAATGTTTGCTCTAAACAAAAGAGGTGTCACAGTTAACTCAATTACATGTGGTGAGTGCTAAAGTAACGACGAGACTGCAGATCATTTACTTATCTCATGCCTATTGGCGAAAGAAGTGTGGATGGCGATTACACAATGGTGTGGGGTCTCTAACTCAATCAGTGATTGTACTACAATCCGTGAGGTTCTTGTGGGGGACAACAGATGGGGACACGATCCAAAAGAAAAGAAAGTAGCTGATGCCGTAAAATATGGGCCACTTTGGTGCCTATAGAAAGCAAAAACGAAAGAGTATTCAAGAATCATAGAAGTCAACCGGCGAAGATAATAGATAATATTAAATCGGTATTATTCACTTGGATAATATATAGAACAAAGAAAGGAGTCTTAGATTGGAATTTATGGTGTAACTATCCGCTAAAATGCAGATAAGGATATATTTGGCGATACATTGTTAAGTTATTTTATTTCATTGTTTTGTACTCTTTTGCTTCACTAGTATCTTGCTAGTGAAGAGTTTATAAATATATTTGCCGGTTCAAAAAAAATAAATAAATAACTTACTGATACACATATTTGATTTTCGTTTGAAATATATTTATGCATTTATTGGTTTAAAAGCTAGTCAAGCAAGCTTTTATTTATTATTAACAAAAAATGATTATTAAAATAAGGTTTCATCTACTTTACAATACACTAAACTATATTTCTATCCTTTTATTTTAATTATGAAAAAAATAAGAATTCTACAAACAAAAATAAGTTTATAATTGTATGATATCATTTTATGCATGAAAAAATACCTCTGTTATGTGAATTGATAGTAAGGATGAGCTTAGTATTGAAACTAATATTAAACATGAAAGTACCAAAACTGATTTCGACAATTTGTAGGAACCGAGTGTTATACGGTACCGGTCATATCTGTGTAACACCTCATTTCCGCATTCCAATTAATTTCAAAATAAATCACCGTTTATAAAATTCGAAGTAGAAATATATTACTTTTTTGCCAAAGTAATCATTATAAACATGTAGGAAATGCCAATACAATTTCCATAGATATATAGAACGCCCAAATCCGACTTTGTATGAAAAAGTCATGCTTGTTCGAAGTTTCACGATTAAACCGACACAACTTAACGTATCGTAAAAAGTGAATTATAGGTTTCTTATTAGCATAATCAATCTAAACAAAAGTTGTAGTAGTCGTAAAACCAAGTGTGTGCATATAAAGAACGTTCGAATCTAACTTGTGAGAGGAAATTATGATTTTTTGAAATTTTAGCATAGCAATGCAAACACAGAAATCAAAACTCAAATAAAATGATTGTTAGCCGAAACAGTCTAAACGAGAGTTGAAGATCTCGCGAATATGAACCTGTTGATATAAAGACAGTCGATAACGGAGTTCGTATGAATGAGTTATGAATTTCGCATAGACTTTAACAGTCTAAATTGGTCTAAATATAAATTTTAGTTAAAGTGAGAGTTAGTTGTACCTAAAGGAAAATTGTATAACTCGTCAAGAGGATTCCGATGATATAAAGAATGTGGAACCATGAGTTTGCAACACATGTCACCATAAAATCTTGACATGTGGCAGGCTTCTAGAAGAGGTGATGTGGACGAACCCGGGCGAGACATGTGGCAAGCGAAGGGTAGAGCCGGCAACATACATGGGTGTGGGGCGCACCCCTTTTTCCCCTATAAAATTTTCCAATTTTCACTTCATTTCCACTCCAAATCATTCTAAAACTCTCTCAAACCTCCCAAATTCTTTAGGCCTAATTTTAGGGATTTTCATTGGTCAGTAACGAGGTTCTAGTGTGTTAGAGGGTCCGACAAATAGGAGCTTTCGGGTCGGGATTCTGTCCTAGCAATTTCCTGGCTTTTCACTAAAATCCCTATAAGTTAATCTACACTTATTTTATTTCAAGTGTAACTTATGTTTATGTTCATAGTTGTCATTATGAACCTATAAATAAGATTGATTACTAATACCAATTATAAGACTGATTGATTTACTTATAGGAGAAGTTCTTAGAATGGTCACATTGGCTTGGTTGTTGGATTTCATAAAAACTATATGTTGAAATGATCTTGCCTCCCAACTATCCTTCCTGTCCAATCCTTATTTTATAGAACTCTTGGTATTCATTGGAATTAATGAAAATCTAGTTTCCATTACCAGAATCCCATAGGAACTAATAAGTAATAATATTATAGGTTAATACTTATTAGGCGTGTTGACCACCAGTGGGATCGCCCAGAAAGCTGTTAATCTTCTAAGAAACTGTCAAGGTGAATTACATGTATGTTAGGATAGAGAGCTAGTAGAGTATAAAGTATAAATGTGTCTATATTAGTAGAATCTAAAGTGCAGTCTCTATGCGTAATTGTTGTAACATTTGACTTAGATAGAGGGTGAGGGTGGAATTGTTAATGAGGCCGGTAGCCTATAGCTCCACGTAAATGTAGTTAGGGTATGATGGTGGAGCGGTTAAGGAGGCTGGGAGCCTATTCTAAAATAAACATCTTATTGGCAGATCGTGAGTTATTGTTTGTATGCATGTATATGTATTGTGGTATATGGTAATCTTGGGAACTCACTAAGCCTAGCGCTTACTAAGTTATTATAAATATTTTTCAGGTACTCATGAGAAGAGAAATGTTTGACTATAGACATGCACATTCACAACATGTTTTCGCATAATGTAAATTACACTCTGTAATATTTTAATAAATAAAAATGAAAAATTTGGGTTGAAAATCGGGACGTAACAAGTTGGAATTAGAGCCATGGTTTGAGTGAAATGGATGAAAACTCGTGTGATTCCAGGCTCAAACTACAGATTTGAGTAATTAAAAAATATTTTCATAAAAAGAATAATATAAAAAGGAAAGAATGTGATGCATGCAGTCAGCCAAAGCTTAGAAAGAAAAGTGATTCCCAAAATATCCATATTTGTTATGTTTGCTGATATATGGGATGTTAGAAATTCATGCTAGTATGTATGCTAGGGATCTTTTCAAGAATTATCTGTTAAAAGTGTCTGATACTTATGTTGCCTTGTAGTCTAGGGATTTTGTAACACCCGTGTTCCGTATTGGTTAAGCTTACTTTTATCAGGGATTAAAGATGATGTTTTGGGGGAAACTCTGTGCCCCAACAAGGCTCAATGATTATCACGATGTGGCACTGATTAAATGGATTACATGTCTTAGTGAGCCACTACGGCGTGACCAAGGATGGCTACGATGTGACATATGTTCTGTCCCAAGGCCATGATTCTTTTAGGGTTTTCTGCATATTTAAACCCATCTAAGAAACTTCTAGGGTTCATTACTAGCCTCCAACACCCTTATACCTCAGATAATCCTTAAATATCATTCCCTTGGTGATTTGTGACCTTTTTGGAGCATTATTGGCTTGGAGAAGAAGAGAAGAAGGTGCTCTATTGGTGGAACTTGCAAGGAATCAACGTCATCAGCATCTCTCATAACTAATGTACATTTGTAAGTGTTAAAGGCTCAATCTTTATGGCTTAAAGTGTTTAGATCTAAGTTATTGTCCCATGTTCTTCATGTTTGAGCAAGTTTGGAAGGAAGGAACTCATAAAGTTGGCAACTTTATCCCAAGAGCAACATATGTTGTAGATCTAGACTTTGGTTGGAGTTGTTATACTTGCATGAGTTTTGGGCATTTTTAGCTTATCATGACCTAAAGTGGATTGTAGACATGTTTTGGATATACATGTCCATAAAGCTTCCACCTTTATGATAGACCTGGCATTATAAACCCTTTTGGAGTGGTTGGGTTAAGGACTTTCCCAGGTTAAGGACTCAATGGTTAAGACATTGTGGTATTTGGATTTATTTGGACCTAGGGTTAAAGATCTTGATCTCTTTGGACGTATTAATGGATAAAGTTGGAAACTTTATCCATTTAGACCATAGAATGGACCAGATCTGAGATTTGGAGATCTTGGAATCGAAGGAAACGGCTTAATCCATTTTTTTTGGAATTCCAGGGACCAAGATGTTCCTATAGGTCTCCACGTCGTAGCGAATGGGAATTGCCCGTTTTATCCATTGTACAAGGGCCACAATGTGGCCAAGGAAGGCCATAACGTGGCAGTTGACCGAAGTCAATGTTAGCCATTGACTTTGACCGTTTACTTTTAACATGGGTTGGTTTTTGGTCAAAATGGATGGTTTTAGTGTGTAGACAAAGATTGGACCTTGTATGATGTGTTAAAAGTATTGTAACAGCAGTTGCAAGGCTTGGAGACGAAAATATAGATAGAGGAAGATTTAGACGCGTATTCCTCATTATTACTCCGAAAAGTTACATGCCATTCTAACACCGTAATTAAACGTTTTGAAATCTGAACACATAAAATTTCTAGATCCGGTCGACAACAGACCATAGATCCGATCAAACAATAGCATAAAGCATCGAAAATCATTTAACATATAAAAGCATTTTAGGCATCTTCCCAAATTAAGCTAGTGTTTGTGTCTATTCAGGTGTACTATCTAAAATATATTGGACACATTCCTCACAATCATCGCTTATCATTCTAAGTTTAAGTCTAGAAATAAATCTTTATTCCTAGTTCGCTTAAACTAATGCTCTGATACCAACTGTGACATCCCCATTTTCACGGCTAGAAAAGACCGATTTTGTTTATGCTTTATAAAAATCAGAGTACCTCTTTTAATAAAAATGTTGCGGAATTAATTCCCAGTAAAACATGATAAATACGTTATCAAATAATTTCCGAAGAAAAGTATTTTTATTCATTTTAAAACATTTGAGATGTCATCGTTAATACAAAAACATAAGCATAAACATAACTTACATTCATTATCACTAGTGATTTATATCTCCTTAATCTTTCAGTGTAATGTGACTTCATATCAACACCTGTGATATAAAAAAACTGAGTGAGTTAGGTTGGGAAACCTGGTGAGTACATAGGGTTTTCAACCCACAATAAATAAGTTTATTAACTTTATCAAAGCAAACAAACCCAACTACCCGTTCCCGTTATCCTCACTTTACGTCCCTAAAACATCTAACACAAGGGTCCTAGTCTAAGGGACTTTTATCGGTATGACAACACATGCTTCGGGGGTTTCTCAGCAATTCATGTCAAATAAGGCAACCATGTGGGAGATGGAGTACTGCTGGTGAGCACACGGTTCAAATAAACACACAGTTCAAATAAACATTTACAAGTTGCGAGCCTGCTAGCGTTCCACTAGATTTTCTAGATTAGTTCGTGGTCGTCATTTATAATCCGCTAGATGATTGGATCATCAATAACATCTATAACGAGGCCTCTCATTATTTTATTTGGTCACACAACAACTATTACATCTACCCATGTTTTACCCAACACATTTTGTTGATATAAAATACATATACAGTTTAAATCATTTAAAACATGTATAAAATCGTTCATCCAGCATAGATAGCAAGTTTACAGATAATATGCACACACAACACGTAATTTATATAAAATACTTCATATCTATGTGTAAGATGAAAGTAACTGTGCACTCACTTGAAAAGGTGGTGATTCCAAACTCAGACAGCGCTTCGCTTCTTAATTAAAAATAATTTCCTTCGACGAAACCTATTATTATTACCATTAGAGTTTAGTCTATTATTCATCGAGACTAATTAATAGTCTAGCTATTATTACTATTATATCAGCGTTAAACAATACTTATATAACCCATAATAATAGCCCAAGTACTTGTTATAAGTTCCTAATAACGTTACTATAATTAAATAAAAGTTATATTAAAAATAGCGTAGGCGTAGCTCACTTACAATGAGTTTTATATAGGGATGTCAAAAAGTCCCGTGGGACCCCGTCCCGTTTGGGGGATTTTTTTTAAAAAAATCAGGGGTGGGGACGGGGGCGGGGGCAAGGTTAACCCCCGTTTTAATTTCGAGGGCGGGGGCGGGGGTAGACAATCCCGTCCCGAAATCCCCATGGGGACCCCGTTAATAAATTACACATATATTTACATATATTAATTATATAAATATAATAAACTATAACATTATTTTGAGCTTCCAAAATTCATCAAAAAATATGTTTTTAAGCTGTTAGTATAATTTTTTAAAATGCCATAACTTTTTTACGTTTAACATATAAAATTTTGCTATAAATAATTATTTATTGCCTAAAAAATAGCTTATTTTAGCCTAAATAACAACTTCTTTTAGCCTAAAAAAAGTAGCCCAAAATCAATCGGGGACGGGGGTAATAAAGGGGATTCCGGGGCGGGGGCGGGAGATGCACTCCCCGCCCCGTTTGCCCCCGTTGACATCCCTAGTTTTATAGAAAATCGGGATTTGCTTGGAGCAGTATTCTCGAGCCGAAAATCTCTTCTTCTTGGAGCCGTCGAGCACTCCGGGGCTTCCACCTCGTGCTAGGGAGGTTCCCTAGGCTTTTCAGGGGGTTTCGGGGCTAGAGAGAGGTTCTAGAGAGAGAGAGAGGGAGACAGAGAGAGAGAGTAAAGAGAAGAAAGAATGGGAAATGTGTGAAGAAAATGTGGGTGAGAGAGGTTCTATTTATAGGGTGAAAAATGGTTTGGTGCCGCATGTCACCATCTAGTGGCAAGACTTGGGGAGAAAGCAATGACCAAGATTGTGCCACATCACCCATTTTCGCACAACACACTCCCGACTTCTAAAATCCGTAACTTTCACATACGACCTCTGTTTTTGACGTTCTTTATATCCACGCGTAGGTAAAGATAAGATCTACAACTTTCATTTTGACTCCGTCGGCTAATTCTCGACCGATCTTAAATTTGACAGTACGAGGAGATTATACTGTTAAATGTCCGCGTAAAATTCATAACTTCTACATACGGACTCCGTTTTTGTCTGTCTTTTTACCGTTTAGTTCTTATTAATGAGATATTCAAATTTCATTTTGTTCGTGTAGGCCAAAAACCGCTCGAACTATAATTCGAGTTTCGGGTCGTGCACTGCTATGCCAAATGTTAGAAAATTCATAACTTCCTCATACGAAGTCAGATTTGGGCGTTCTTTTTATGGACGCTCTCAGTTTAACATATTATATGAATTTTGTTTAGATTATTAATGCTAAAAAGTCCTCCATCGTAAATTCACTATTTACGTTTCCCGGTGTCGTGCCGGTTTTGCCGTAAAACTTCGACGGACCATAACTTCTTTGTTATAACTCGGCTTTCAACGTTCTTTATATGTACGGAACCCTTGAGACGTATTCTAAAACTTAGTTAAGATTATTTATTCTGAATAATATTTTTTCAAAAAGTCATTTTCGACCCCTATTATCTCTAAATTGACTAGCCCAGATCTACGGGCGTTACATATTTTTTCGAGCAAAAGGATGTGTGTGTGTTTCTGCCACTAGAGTGCATAACATACATCTGGGTAGTGTTGCTTGGTTGGACTTCTCGAGAAAAGTACCACCACCACCACCGTAAGGTGGTGACTGCCACTATCTACCACCGCCGACCACCATAAGGGTGGTTGTGTGTGTGTTTATCTTAGTATGTGTGTGTGTGTGTGTGTTTAATTGGTTTTGTGTTTTATATTGTAATTAGTAAAGGAATAACCATAAAGAAAAACTCATAATCACCACCGTGAGGTGGTGGCTGCTGCCTCTTGCCGCCACCAACCATCGTGTTAGGTGGTAGTGTGCTCATTTGTGTTAGGATTCTTTTTGAATGCTTGGAAATTTTCTAGTCAAAAATCATAACCACCACCACGAGGTGGTGGCTGCTGCCGTGAGTCGTCATTGACCACCACTACCTGAGGTGGTAGTGGGTGGTGCCCGACTAATGAAACCCTAGTGGGCCTAATGAAACCCTAATGGGCCCAATGAAGCCCTAATTGAACTAAAAGCCTAATCATGTTACTAATGGGCTAGTATTAGGTTGGAAACCCTAATTAGGGTTTGGAAAACCCTAATGACATGAAACCCTATTTTTGGGGATTTATCGGGATCCACACTTGAATTAATTACTAAACTAAGAATGTTAAATATTAATAATTTTCAAATTAACCTAAAGCAATATTGGACTTAATGGATTAAGTCCTTAATGGGTTAAATAGGAACACTTAACCCTAATCGTCATTTCATGTGAAAACCCTAATTTCACTTGGGCCTTGAGTTGGGCCTTCCTATTAGGCCTTGGTGATTGGATTATTGGTGGGCTATCCAAGAACAAGTAAATGGATCAAAATAATTAGATGAGCTTTAGGATAAGGCCCATGTGAAGGACTTGGGCCTAATATGGAAAATTGGGCCATAGGTGGGCCATAACTGGGCTTTTATGATTATGAGACATTGGGCCATTAGAGTACCAAGAGTTTCGACTAGAATAAATGGATAGGCCTCAAGAAAAAACCATGTAGAGGTCTGGGCCTAATTTGGAAAATTAGACTATATGTTGGGCTTTGGCCCGTTACTTGACTTTTGGGCCTTGGAGTGTGAGTTGGGCCTTGGGCTTGAACCAAGCTAGGTTGGGGGTAAGGTAGCCTTTTACCCCAAGCATCGAATTAGGGTTATGTATTGGAACCCAATTATTAATTGGGTGTTATTTTGATGATTGACAGTGTCACAACTAGGAAATTTTGATGCCTTGTAACTACAACAATTATGTTAACTATCTTGAACCTAGAACTTTCAAATGGGCCCTAATTGGACCCATATGCATGAAACTTAATATTTTGGGCCTTATAAGCCTAAAATGAACTAGGTTATATTCAATGGGCCCTATTGGGCCATAACAAATCTAAATAGCCCTAATGGGCCATAAAACTCATCCCTTGATTATTTGGGCCGTGAGCCATCTCCAAAGACCATGTGGGCCGAAAATCATTTAAATAGGCTAAATTTTGGACTTAAGCACTCAAGGTCCAAAACCTCTTTTTCCTTCTCCCCTTTCTCGGCCAACAAGTGTAAAAAAAAAAAAAAGAGGGAGAGAGAGAGAGAGGGAAATGACTTAAAGAATGGCTCCATGACACCTCATTATTGTGTAGAGGTTAAGTAAAGGATTATCCAACAAACAACCATGCAAATCTCATATACGCATGCAATTCTCTCTCTCATCCTTTCTTTTTCTTAATCCTCGGCCAAAGGAGAAACACACACTAATTTCACCAACATCTTTCAACATCACTCTCCCTAGAAAGTCTTCACTATTCCTTCTCAAATTTTCGAAAATCTAAGGTGAATCAAGAAGGTTTCCACCAAAAACTCATCTTCCCTTGGTAAGTCCTTACTCATCTAAGTTGTATAACTTCATCCTTGTGTTAAGATCATTCATTCTAAGCATTTGGTGATCATACTCTTAGAAAACCTCCATAAGTTCGAGATCTTCCAAGGAGGGTTGCCAAGGCCGAATTTTCTTCTCATTTTCCTTCCAAAACCGAAACCACACCCAAGGTGAGCTTCATACCCCCTATTTTCTGTTTTTATAAGTTTTTGTGGGGGAGAATACAAGCAAATGTGTAGATCTAATAGTTCATGTATGTCTTGTGTGATTTTATGCATGTATGTATGATTTTTATGTGTTATGTGATGATTATGTTAGCTAACAATACCTAAAAATCGAGATATACAACATGAAGGATGAAATAAACATAACTTATACCATTTTACACTAATCAAGTCAATAAAAATGATTTAGTTGGTTAGTATGAACATTTTTGTACACAAAACCCATTTTTTGGGCTCAAAATGTCAAAAATACAAAACTAAGGGGCCCAAAATGACAAAACATAATTTCTGGAGGTTGAAACAAGTCCAAACAGTTTTTAAGATAATTTTTTTTGAATAAAAACACTTTGGAGGGGCTTAAAATGTGAGTTTTAAACCTAATGGGCTAAAAATGGGCTTTTCGGCCCAATAAGTCCCAAATTGCGAAAATTCGGAAATAGAGGGGCTGAAACTGCACATTTCTGAAAAACAGGGGATTACTAGTGTAATAAAACTATTTCAAGGGTCAAAAATGTTTTCAAATTAAAAAGGGACTAAAAATGCAAAATTTTTCCATTTTGGGCCAAAATTGTAAAAGTTGCGAAAATAGGGGGTTTCAACCGAAATAATTCATTTTTGAGGGACTTAAGCTGTCTATCAAGTAAATCTGGGCTGTATACATCTTTTCAACAAGTTTTGATACTAAAGTGTCAAGAAAAATGGGTTAAGGACTAAAATGGAAATTCTTTTATATAAAGGGTTAAAAGTATAAATTTTATCCAAGAAGGGGCATCAAAAAGAAAAACTCTAATGTTTAAAACAATAAATCCCTTAAGATAAAAATTCGAGTACCACGGCTACCGGCAAAGCGTAATAGCAAATACACCTTCAACACCAAAAATCGTTACCAAACAAATTGATTCGGTCTCGAATCAATAACAAATTAAAAATCAATAAACAATGATACTTCAATACACACACGGAAATTTACGAGAAGTCAATACACCATCTTTGGGTCCGAAAGTTTCAAATCGTGCTTGTTGGGCCTAGCTAGCCCAATGACATGATCTTTAGGCCCGAAGGAAACACGCTTACATGTTGTTGGGCCTCATATGACCTAATTCTGTGTAAAAGGACTTTCAATAGCTTTTTGTGTTGTTGGGCCCCAAGGGTCCTTTGGTACTGCTAGCAAAGTCGAGAAGCCAAATGCGAGTCGGGCCAAGGGCCTTTCGCATTCACGATAGCCTTGAACGACTTATGGAAATAACGGGGGCTTCACACCCTCCTTTCTCCTTGGTTATAGGGTTATGAGAAGTCGGGGTGGTTGGATTAAGTGAGTAGTACGGACGACGCCTAAGGGATCGTTTGTAAAGTTGTAAACTAGTCATTTTTCATTAATGCGTGCTTATAACGACTCACAACCCATAATTAATCCAATGTCACCTGGAACTATAGAATACAACGTCGTATCAGAATAATACTAACTAAGCCACGTAATTTGATGTATTAGGAAAACATCGGGTTTTCCTAGGGAATTCAACACTTTCACCTATGAGATGCATACAAAGTCTAACAATTATTCACATTTACAGAAATCAACAAGCATACTTACGGATCTTCACACTTTTTCTTACTTACAATATTCTTTTCAGAAAATATCGGATTTTCTGGTGGTTTTTCAAAATAATACAAATCATTACTTTTCAAACATTACTTATGAACTCACCAACATTTCATATGTTGATGTTTTTCCAAAATACTTGTATTCTCAGGTAACAGGTAAATCGAAGAAAATGTATCCAGTGATATCATGATGTTTTGTTTAATTAATATTGAACGATTTATGTTTTGGAATTGTAATGTTTAAAAACAATGTACTGAATGTAAAAACTGATGGTTGTAATATTTCAATGCATTGTGACGAATGATGTTATGATTCATGTATATTCATTGTGATGGTATTCAATTGAGTCACAATAGCCCTTGGACGTTTCCGCCGTCTGGTTCGGGGGTGTGACAGACAGCTTGGGAATCTGTCAACCAGTAGTTGGAGTTTATATGCGGGACTTCAGCAGTGTGAGGTGAGTTATCCTCACTATACTAAGGGTTCGAGGGCACCAATGCCGACCCATTGGATCTGGCATTCTAGTAGTTGGTGATATGTTCATTATGAGTTAGTTATGCATGCTAGTTAGTATGACAGTTTGGTAGATTTGTAGGATTACCTGTGTTACTATCTGATTATCTGTATGTGCATTAGTTATGTTATATGTCGACATGTTATGTGGGATGGGTTAAGGTTGGACTGCTCCATGCGGTAGCTAACAAAACCTAGAGTATTCCAGATATGAGATGAGGGCCGGGCAGGGCATGCCAGACTCATACTGAGGACTCATGAGCATTCCATATACGAGCTGAGGGTCGGGTAGGGCATGCCAGACTCGTACTGCGGGCTCAGGAGCATTCCAAATACGAGCTGAGGGATGGGTAGGGCATATCAGACTCGTACTATGGGCTTAGTGGAAAGCTAGATGTGATTTGTGGGCTCGAAAGGCAAGCCAGACTCACACTGTAGGCCCAGGGGTAATCCAGTCTGTAAAGATGAAGACCTAGTACATGTTGTTATTTGTATATGTTCTATTTGCTATGCATTGGTATTTTGGGGGAACTCACTAAGCTTTGGGCTTACAGTTTCAGTTTTGGTTTCAGGTACCTCAGATGATCGTGGTAAGGCAAAGGCGTGATCGTACAACTCCTCACATTTTATGACTATGTTTTTGGGTAACTATGATATTAAATTATTTTGAAAACATTTTGTAATAACTAATGGCTTTTGAATGTTTGAAAAGTTTTAAACTGGCTTGATTTTTATGAGTGTTACGTGATATATGATATTTTGGGAAAATCACTAAGCCTAGCGCTTACCCAATTGTTATAAATGTTTTTAGGTATTCATGAGAATGGCAAGGTTCGACAGTACACACGTGCATTCACAACATGTTTCCGCATAACGTAAATTACACTCTGATATATTTTAATAAATAAAAATGAAAATTTTGGGTTGAAGATCAGGACATAACATACCGACATTAGTACTTCGATACCAATCTCCTTCTAGTACCGATATTGAAATATAAATCTTACAAATACAAAAGTATGCGCACACTTAAACTAAGAACAACTTCATAGTTCACATGAGAGGGTTATGGTAACAAAGAACACAAAGAAAAAATAAGAATTAAAAGACATGTCACAAAATTTTAATGATTTATGTATGCAACAACCCATGTTTGAGGCTATAGCTCGGATTTAAGTATAACAAAATAATAGATTCTTGATGTTGGGATGAATTTATCACAACAAAGAACACGTATAAAAAATAATCCCAATCTAAGTTCATAAGAGAGAGTTATGAGTTTTCAAAGTTGAAGAAATTTTTTACATGGATTCGGTAAGAAAAAAAATGACCAAGTCTAGAAAATTAAATTGCAAGTACCCATGCTTTGGATTGTGTAACTCATATACTTATCACAATTAATTGATTCTTGAGCCTAACATTATCCAAGACAAAAAAGACACTAGAAGAAGAATTAAATCATTTGGAGCTCGTAGGAAAGAGTTATGAGGGTCGAAATATGGTCATAAAGGTTCCAAGGGTTAAGCATTCAAATTCTAGTTCAATATTTGTTTTTACTCAGAATTAATGGTTTCAGGTCTGTAAGTACCGAGAATAGAAAAACAGGAATTAGGAGAACTGAATATCGAACTGATGAAGTACATACAATCTGGTTTAGTATAAGTATCTGTTCCATTTGATACCTACGACCCATTTTTTCATCCCTAACTAATAGCCCTTAAGAATTAATCATATTTCTTAAAGATTTCTTTATTAAATTATTATGTAGTAAACATATATAACTTCATGAGTTAGTAATGACAATGACCATAGATATACTTTATTACAATATATCAAAATTAGGTTTAAGGCTGGTATGCGACAACTAGGATCGACAAAGGAAGAAGGCCAATGATAGCATGCAGAAGCATGGAGGCACAAAATCCCAAGGAAGAAAGGTAGCCAAAACCCCTATGCAGGCATGGATACTTTGATAAATTTTACGAATGCAAGTAATGGTTCGACTGTGCAGTCCCAGAGTGGGCTTGCGACAAAACCCACAACGATTATGTGTTTCACTATAAGAATTATGTCCACCTCAGTTCCGACTATAACTTTACCCATATTTTTGAAGAATTAAATAAAAAAGAATACTAATGATATGAACGATGAACGGTAATAATTTCTTACATGGTTAATTTTTTGTTCTTCTAAGATGAGCATTGAGCGGGTCTCAAAGAAAGTGGAAGGTGGGAATCGACGTCGAATGAGATTAACAATGCAATCAACTTTGGTGAAAAGTCATTGATTGTATACATGCCTAAGTTCTTTTCCTGGACCATCGAATCAATATTGTCCATGAGTTGTGTAATGGTCTTGATTCTAGTGCAATATTGATAGTTGAGACTGTTAGATTAGATATCTAAGCCCATAACTATAATCGATATTTACTTGAATTAAAGGTAACACACTCCTTTTGGGTTGCCCTCAAGACTAGTAACTGGGAAGGATGATTTTGGAGAAAGAAATTGATTTATTAATTTGATTACTAAATTGAAATAAAATTTATTAATATATCATGAAAATAATATATTAATTAGAAATAGTAATTTTTAATTAAAATTTAATAAAAAATTAATTAGAATTAATTTTAGGATTAAAAGAATTAATTAAAAGTGCAGGGACTGACTTGCAATTGTTTAATAGTTGCGCAAGAGGCAATCTAGAACCCTCCATAGGCTATGGACGGTTTTCCTAGAGCCTTAGGGTTTCTAGAATAGTCTCTAAAGGATAATCAGGAAATAATTACCCGGTTTAAAATAATCTTGGATTTGGGTTTATCTAGGGTTTCCTGATTGCACTATAAATAGGGCTGATACCTTATGATTTTCGGCGACTTGTTCTTGAAGAGTACTAGCCAAAAGTTACAACCTCCCTCATCCTTCTCAATCGTTCTTGTAACACCCCGAGTTCAGAAGTGCAAGTTCAGGGTTCTTAGTGTAAATATGGAAGGCCGACTCGGCGAGTCGATGGATATGTTGGATTAATGTCTAAGTCCATAACTATAATTGGTAAAACTTGACCCGACCCGGCATGGTCCATTTGGGTTGCATGGCATCATGCACTTGGATAGACTATAATGAGAGAAATAACACTTAAGGTTTGTTAATATATTATAAGTTCTAATATATTAATAAGGTTATTTAATTAGTATTGATCAAGAATTAATTTGGAATTAATTAAGTGATCAAAAGGAGACTAATTAAATATATGGGTTGATTGTGTAAATCATTCATTCTTATATATGTGGGCTTGTGATCCAAGATTCCTTATGTTGGACTAAGTCCATGGGGTGACCCATGGATACTCCATGGAGGTTAAAATCCATGGAGCATAAGGAATGGGTAAAGTCATGAGTTACATGGTGTAACCCTAATAGCCACCATATAAAAGAAACCCATGGCTCAAGAAATCGATACACCATGTATGTGTATGAGGGCTAGACGATTTCATGAAGTGTTCTAATTTCTCTCTAAGTTATTCCAAGTGCTTATGGTGTTGTGTGAACCATTTGAGGTGTCACACTTGGGGCACTAGGCACTCAAGCTTCATGAAGACAAGCACTATCAAAGAGGTATGTATTCTATCTTGTTATATCCATTATTTTGTATGCTAGATTAGGATAATACCTTGGATGTTCATATTTGCATGTATAATAGAGAAAAAATAGATCCAAGGTATTTAGGGTTGCATGTACACTTAGGAGTGTTAGAATGCTCATAACCCAACAGTGGTATCAGAGCCTAGGCTTGTTTTCTTGTTATACCTGCAATAGAAGCTGAAAAATCGAGTTTTGATGCTGTCAGCCCAGCTGACTCGCCGAGTCCATGAAGGGACTCGACGAGTCCAAGGCAAAATGCATCCAACTCGCCGAGTTGTGTTCATGCACTCGACGAGTTGGACCCCAGACAACATATCTTCGAGGTTTTTGGCTAGAAATGGACTAGGAACATTACCCTAAGTTGTTTTGAACTTATAAACTTGTTTTTTAATGTGGTAATGTTCATGCTAATCCATTTTCAAAGATAATTGTCAATAGATTCATGTTTTGTATTAGTTTAAAGGTTAGACTAATTACATGAAAAAGTTTGATTTGAATTATCTTGTTCTTATGAGTTGCTTAGATTAATAGAAAAGTTGAGTGAAAAAGTTGTTTTCAATCCAAATTAATCTAAGAGTTGAGTATAAAATGTGTTTGTGTAACTTATCCTTAAGTTACATGAAGAGTCACATTAAAGACTCATAAAAACTCATAAAAGTTGGCAATGGTTACAAAAGATGAAGAGTCTTGTCCTTAAGTTATGGAGGTTCAAGAGTCACTTCATTAATAAATAAATAAATAAAATATGTAACCTTAATTAATTTCATAAGTTATAAAATAAAGAAAAGATTAATTCTTTATTAGTTTAAAGTCTTCCATAATTTGTCCACAAGTTATGGAACTTGAAGAGTTTTTGGATTAAAACTACTTTAAATACATAAGTTATGGAATTAATTAGTTTTGAATAGTTTCAAAACTTGCCCTCAAGTTTTGGAATTTGTAAAGTTTTCTCTTATGAATACTTTAATTCCGAGTTAGCCCTTAGAATTTTAAAAGTTAAAATTCAACCCTGATACTTTATAATATTATAAGTTAATAATATTTATATGTATAAGAGTAAAGTCGGTCTTACCGCTAGTACGCCTCATTCACGAAGCCGGTCTATAAGGTGGGTATAAGGTTGTTGCCTATAAAATGGCAACTTAATGGGTGTCCACTCTCACCCACCGCTTGCTTGACTGGTGGAGGGTCGTTAGCCGAACGGGTTTGACAGGACTATAATTCTCCATTCATTAAAAGTATTAATGATAAATACTAAGTAACTAAACTCTTAATAATTCCCAATCTTAGTTACTTAGGAAAATGTGAATAAGGTGCTAATCCATGAAATTACACTTTGCACTTTGTTTAAGTCGGTTAGTGGAGCGTGTGTGGTTAACCGGCACACTAACTCGTATTTAACAAGGTAGGCGAAGGGTAACTTAATGTTTATCATAGTATCGATGGAGCGTATGTGGTTAACCGGCACATCGATTGAGGGATAAACACTTAAGGGTACCAAGTAATTTGCATGGTTACTTCACACCTTGTTTTGTGATCCTCGGCATCCCAGTCACAAAACCTGAAGGGCACACTCGAGATTGAAACATGCCATTGAACAGTTCAATGAATCTCAAAAGATCTAGGAGTTTCAAATCCAATTAAAACCTAATAATACATTTCGTTTATCTTGGTGGAAATTGGTGAATCGTCATTCACCTACCTTCAAATTGTTTTATAGCTTGGATTACGGCATACCTCTTCTAAGTTATAAAATAGTCTGTTGGGTCCTAGCCTTAATATTTCATATTGGGTGTCATATTAAGGACTTTAAAATCAACTATCTTGAATATCTCCCAAAAAGATGTCTGGTTTAGACATTTATGATCTTCCCAAATATCTTGAAACAAGCTTTCCTAATGAAGATGATGTCCCATGGATATCATACTTCTTTCTCCTCCTCCAATTATTCTCCCTAACCCACAAGTTCTTGAAAAGTTTAAGGTCACTCAAGCCCTATTGGCAAGGCAAGGTCTAGGTGTGATCACATCTTGGAGATGTAGTCACATATTGACAAGCAGGGAGAGTTGGGTGTCAAAGTCTTGAGAAAGTTAGTAGCTCAACTACTTTCTAAGTCACATAGTGAGTTCTTTTGGAACACCTATGAAACAGACTATGACAAGACCCTTAATGATCTTATCTATTTGCTAAGATCAACTTCCTGAAACTTTATGGACATTGACAATAGTGACACAGGAAATCCAGGAAAGCATTCTCTTCCCAATGGAAAGGGATCGGCCATAGTCAACTCGGTTGAACAAATGGTAAAGAGAAAAGCTAAGTCTGTAATAGTCCTGTGTACCATTATCAAAGGGTCCATATGTTTATATTGCCAAAGAAAGGGTCATTATTTGCGAAGCTGCCAAATTTACCTAAGGATGTTAAAGTCAATAAGGTTGACTCTACTTCAGGTAAAATCCACTACTCTAACTCTGTTAAGTTTCTATTCTGAGATTCCTTATACATGATGTGACTGGGTCACATGGTGATGTTTTAAGAATCAAAGAAAAGTAAAGGAACTTAAAGAAAGAATATGCTGAATCTGATCGCATAGATGGATTTCTATCGCGTAGTTTGAAGATCGGATTCTTGAGCTACTTCTTAGGAGTTATGAGGTATTGCTTAGGAATAGATAGCAACAAGTTTTCATATGGATTGTAAGGATAAGTTTTCCGCATAGTTTTAAAATAAAAGAAAATTTTTGATTTTATTTATTTTAAAATATCCTTACAATGGCATTTGAGGAAAAATTGTTGCTTATATGATTCCATTAATAGCAAGAGTGGAAATATGTAATTGATTCTTTCATTTGTGGTAATGTCTAAATTTACCAAATAAGGAAAGATTCTCATCATCCAAAGTCTCAATGGACCGGGACTTGGAATCATACAAGGTGTATAGCATGATGAATGAGAACTTTCAAGTATTGGAAAAATTAAGACTAATTACTTATTCACATGGATGTGTGAGTCAAGTAATGGACTAAGGGATCGAGTACATAGTCATGTGCACTGATTAAGTCCACCACAAAAGATATAAGGCTATTCGTCATATTTTACTAGAGCTCAGTAAATATGATTATACTTACAAGCTTAAGTGTAACTCTGAGACATTGGAAAAGGTTCCAATGCATGGCAGAGCGGATAAGAAGAATCAAGTTAGGCAGAAGGATAAAAGTTTCTCAAATCTGAAAAGATGGGAGAGTACTTTAGTATCAGCTTTGTGATCATCTTAATGATTAAGAAACCATATCAAAATTTGTTGTCTAAGGAAGTCTTAGTGCATTCTTATGACTAAGAAGAAGGGATCTTGAAATTGTTGAAATGGTTAAATCAAGAAGATGAGTCATACTTCGTTCCAATACAAGTCTTAGAGTCATACTCCAAGATTGTAATTTGAGTGACATGTCTTAAAGAAGGTTTAAAACACTTGACAAATGTAAGAGTAAAAGTTTTCTACTCTTGTACATTTGAAATTGGTAAGTTGTGATGTTTTGGATAAAACAAAGACCAACTTAGGCCAATTGTGTGAAGTGTTTGTCTTGATTAGAATCCACACTATCTCTTGAATGTTTGACAAGGAAGTCTTATATGTCAAGAGGACAGTGGGAGTCTTAAAGGTCTTGAAAGTCTCAAGAACTAATCAAGAATAAAACCTAAAGTTCTTCACTAGCACACGACTTAAGGTTTATAACCTATCGTGTTGACATATTCTGTGCCCATTCTAGTTAAAGTTGGCTTTGCATATGAGTTCTTAGAGTTCTCAATGTGTTGCACAACAACTTGGAAGCAATGGTAGGCCCTTGAGCTGCCAGGTGGCAAGAAATTAAGATTGAGTTCAATCCATATGGTTTTGGATTTGTCATTATCCTTGTCTTGTGATTATGGTTTTGACAAATTCATATGGGTAGGAACTCATACACCAATAAATCTAAGTGTCATAAGATTTTTCTCTGATTCATGAAAATGATGGTGAGGAAACACTTCAACTAAGTAGATTTTAGCTAGATAGCAATTGGGATATTTGCATTCTCAAAGTCGTTAATGGAGCGTGTGTGGTTTACCGGCACACTAACTTGGACTTGTGAGAAGTGGCAAAAAGGTCTAACCATTATGATTACGGCATCCCTCTTCATAATTGTTTAGACACACAAATGTGCTATCTAAGGGAAGGTGTATGTTTTTTGATAAAGTCTTATCAAAACAATCTAGTATCAGAAATCTGAACTTTGGTCAGAAAGTCAATAAAGTATTGATTTCTAGAAGTCCAGCTGATTTCTGAGTACATGTCAAAGCTAGTGGGAGCATAAGTGTTATGCTAATAATCATCATGTTAGTGGGAGCATGATAATTATGATAAGTATTGCAAGCTAGCAATGTTAATTATAGAAAACAAAATGTTTCAATTGGGAAAAGTTGTTTTGCTATAATTAAGGAAGAGGAAATTATACTTCGTCTCAAATCTATAAGCTTAGATCGTGAGGCTTTAATCATTTAGTCAAGGAAATATATATGAATTTCATGTTGGAATGGCTCAACATAAGGAAATTCTGTATATGGTTCCATTATTTGCGTTCTAAAATTCGATTATGATTACGGCATCCCTTTTCATAATATGAATTATGAGAACTTGGCAAATAGAAATGGAAATGTTATAGCAAAAGACTGGTTTAGTCTTTATGTGAGACATCATGAATCGTGTCCCATATGCTTCGGATATAGGATCGATTACATGTGCTATAGTTATCCGTTCTAAAAGTTTCCAAATGCCTGGGGCATTAAGAAGGGAAAAGGTTTAGAACTGGATATGACTAAAAGGATTAAACAATTGTCGAGGACAATCTAAGGTTTACCAAAGATTGGTTGCTCAAGGACAGTTGGAAGTGTAGTGATAATTCTGGAAGGACCATATTGACATAATCTGTAAGGAGGCAACTCTTGTTCAGAAGTGATAGTCGAAATGGAATCTGGAAATGTTTCAAAGTTAGAATTTTCAATTTGTGTAAGATTAAAGAAACTTAATGCAAGAAGGATGGTTCCAAGGACTTGATCTCCTTTGGAATGCTCTGTAATGATTGTTGTTAAGTCTTTTTGACTTTGTGCATAATCATTACAAGAGGATCGATGCATATAAGTTTAGAATCTAACAGATTTCAGTAAATGACATGAATTTGGAATTCTTGCATTTGCAGTAAGGATTTGGGAGTGTGAAAAGAGAATCATTGAAGTTATGCTCAATTGATCTAGTTCACAAAGTAAAGATCATAGACAAACATAGTATGCATACTTGGTGTATGGCATGACTAGTGTTTAGAAAACATAGTGTGCATGCTTGGAGCATGGGACAACTATTGTTTTAAATTCAAGAATAATGTTGATAGCTGAAACAATATACAATAAATAATGTGTAATCATATGGTGATAAATAAAAAGTGTTTTATTTATATTCATAAGTTCTGAGACCATATTGGATTCAATTATTATTGTGTTTCACTTTGCATGTTTTGACTTCCCGAATAAACTAGGTTATTCTTCCGGAATGACTAAGTTATTCAAACCATCCACAGTCGGTCATATGTTGGAAGTAGATATGAATTAAGACTGTCATGGGTTGGCTTGTAGAGGTCTAAGTTGTTGGACAAAGGGCTACAACAATCATGAGTGCTCATAAGTTCTGAGTATTGGATTCAACCCGCGCTCATTGGAATCACTTCATGGATTTTATCACGAGTGATCATGAGACGATAATATCTTATATTCTTCAAACCTAGAGATATGAGTTGTTACTATGAGTTGATAGTACATTGATTACACGAAACGCATTGGTAACTCGATGTTATAAAACGTGTCTTTGTGTATGATTCAATAAGTAGTAGAACAAGCCATATGAGTCGAAGTTTATCCATTCCTTTTACCTTCGGGAAAAAAGCGATATCTGTGGGCCCCTCGATGGTTTGATGATGACAAATGGAAGTGCTCGGCCGGGCCAGGACTGATTTGATTTGTTCAATTAGTCAGTCGTCATAAATCGGAAATCGGGAAACAACAAATGGACAGAGAGAATGATTATAATCCATGTCTCAGTCCATACGATATCTAGAATGGAGGAATATATGATCCCTTATCTAATGGACAAGTCATTGACAAGATCAGAGTTCATCTACAAGGTCAGAGTTCGACAAAAGCTTTTGAGAGCTACGATTGCCAGTTGGTTCCTGAAGTCATACGCAATAATAGTTTTGGACTTATCCAAGTGGGAGACTGTTGGATTAATGTCTAAGTCCATAACTATAATTGGTAAAACTTGACCCGACCCAGCATGGTCCATTTGGGTTGCATGGCATCATGCACTTGGATAGACTATAATGAGAGAAATAACACTTAAGGTTTGTTAATATATTATAAGTTCTAATATATTAATAAGGTTATTTAATTAGTATTGATCAAGAATTAATTTGGAATTAATTAAGTGATCAAAAGGAGACTAATTAAATATATGGGTTGATTGTGTAAATCATTCATTCTTATATTAGTGGGCTTGTGATCCAAGATTCCTTATGTTGGACTAAGTCCATGGGGTGACCCATGGATACTCCATGGAGGTTAAAATCCATGGAGCATAAGGAATGGGTAAAGTCATGAGTTACATGGTGTAACCCTAATAGCCACCATATAAAAGAAACCCATGGCTCAAGAAATCGATACACTATGTATGTGTATGAGGGCTAGACGATTTCATGAAGTGTTCTAATTTCTCTCTAAGTTATTCCAAGTGCTTATGGTGTTGTGTGAACCGTTTGAGGTGTCACACTTGGGGCACTAGGCACTCAAGCTTCATGAAGACAAGCACTATCAAAGAGGTATGTATTCTATCTTGTTATATCCATTATTTTGTATGCTAGATTAGGATAATACCTTGGATGTTCATATTTGCATGTATAATAGAGAAAACATAGATCCAAGGTATTTAGGGTTGCATGTACACTTAGGAGTGTTAGAATGCTCATAACCCAACAGGATAGACTTGGCGAGTCGAGTCGTGATTCTGGTCACACATTAAGTGACCAACTCGGCGAGTTGGTGCTGGAATGAGAAAAACCCTAATCCAGAGTTTGTGCTATATATAAAGAACATAACACCCTCTCTTCAGCCTCTTTACATTCCCTTTGAGTCCCAGAAACCCTAATAGCTGTGAGTGAGAGCTTGGAGAGTGTTTGGAGCTTTTAGAAGTGAATTTGGTGAAGGAGACTTGAAGAGCAAGAGGCAACCATCAAGGATTTTGTGTGGATCCAGAAACCACTCCAGTTTGGGACACATTTGTGAAGTATTAAGTTGTTACCTTGACCTTTCTTCTAGAATCATTCATATGTGGAGGCTAGGGTTTTCCTTGGTTAAGGGAATTGTTATAGAAGCTAGATCTGAAGTTGAAACTTCAGATCTGAACCTTTTTTGAGTCCTAAGTTCATAAAGTTTTAGTCCTTGGATGATTGGTGAAGCCCTTTTTGTCTAAAACCCAAGCCCTAGTGTGTTTTGAGTTTATATCTTCTTGATATCACGTAAAGTTTGCAACTTTACATGAGGAATAGCTTGTAGAAGGGTAGATATATGGATTGGAGCCTCTGCATGGCTTGGAAAACCACTGTATGGGTTAAGAGCTGGAGACACTCGACGAGTCACATGGGTGCACTCGGCGAGTTGGATGAAGATAGGCAGGAACTCGACGAGTTGGAAGAAAAACTCGGCGAGTCTGTTGAATGTTGCCTTGGACTCGGCGAGTCTGTTCTTGGACTCGGCGGGTCTGGTCGAGGAATCCTAACCTTTTCTGGTTAAGTCGTGAATCGGTGAGTTGAAGGATGACTGGTGAGTTGAGCATGAAGGGACTCAAAGTTCGTGGGACTCGGCGAGTTGGGTCGCGATATGAGAGTTTTCAAAGCCTAGGGACTCGACGAGTTAGCGGGCTGACTCGACGAGTAGAGTCAGTCAGGAAGTTGACTTTGACTGAGGACTTTGACTTTGACTGAGGACTTTGACTTTGACCAAAAGTTGACCAATTGACTTCCAAGGGTATTTTGGTAATTATTGGTATTTATTAAGTTCAGTCATTTGGTATTGATCAGTGGTGGAGTTCGTGTAGGAGGTTGGAGTAGCGTGATCTTATCTCTTCATTCAGAAGTTTCGAAGTGAGTTATCCTCACTATACTAAGGGGTCTAAGGCACCAAGGCCGACCCATTGGATGTATTATCCTAGCAGTGTTAGATGTTGATCATGAGTTAGTATTGCATGCTAGTGATGTATGCTAGTTGATATACTAGTTTGGTAGGTCTGTAGGACTACCTGTGATATTGTCTGATTTCCCGTATGTGTATTTATCTATTACATGTCGACATTTTATATGGGATGGGTTGAGGTTGTACTGCTCTGTGCGGTAGCCAACAAACCCTAGAGTATTCCAGATATGAGTTGAGGGCCCGGTAGGCATTCCAGACTCATACTGAGGACTCGGGAGCATTCCAGATACGAGCTGAGGGCCCGGTAGGCATTCCAGACTCGTACTGAGGGCTCGATGGCATTCCAGATACGAGCTAAGGGCCCGATAGGCATTCCAGACTCGTACTGAGGGCCCAGGAGGTAATCCAGCTTGTAAAGTTGTAGACCCATTGCGTGTTGTTAAGTTGTTATGATATGTTATTTGTTCATGCGTTATTGGATTGTATGTGTATCGGTATTTTGGGGGTAACTCACTAAGCCTTCGAGCTTACATTTATTGATTATTGTTTCAGGTACAGTAGATGACCGCAGGAAGGCAAATGCGTGATCGTACAACTCCTCATTTTCATGGGTTTTATGATTTGATTCTGGGGTCACTCTAATGTTTAAACAATTTTGAAACCAAACTATAATTACTTAACAGTTCTTAAATATATTAAAAAGTTTTAAATTGGCTTGAATTTTATGGGTGTTACAGTTCTTCTATTGCTAGCATTGGGTGTGAGTCATTAGAGGCGTGATAATTGTGACGCTTGTTCTCAAAGTCTCAACAATACTAAGGATTTGGATTGTTATTGCTATATAACAATCAAATGTATGTTTTATAACCCTAATTATGTATTTTTGATTATATACTAGTGTTCTAGGGTTTCTACATTGTTGTTCACATTGTATGTTCAATTAGAGAAAACGTAGATTAAATTTAGGGTTGCATGCACACATATGATTGTTTGTTATGCTCAAAACCCTTCAGAGCTGTCAAAAGAGATGATTAACATTTCATTTTCAAGTCTAATTTCACTAAGGATCATCAGGATTAACATGATTAAATGAGTTTTTTAAGTGCTTTCTTTAAGTTGATTAACAACAATGAAACCAATGCAATACTTCTAAAGAGTTTACGCAATGCATTGCAATTCCGATGGTCAAGGTCGATAATTAAAGGAATGAATTCTCTAATGTTTGTGATACCCTAAGACTTTTGTGTAAATTGATTGGAGAAGAAAGATGTGCCGGTCATGATTGTCAACAAGTAGGATTCTGTTTCAAAATATCGATTTTAAGAAGGAAAGAGAATGAGAGAGATTAAAACATCAAGAGGAGTAAAGAATTAATCCAATACTATGTAAGATATTAGCCCATGAATATGATCTCTCTCATTAATAAGAATATATAAACATTATATGGTACTACCAAGCTATACATAAAATAACAAGACATTAGCCAAACAAACTGAGTTATACATTAGACTATTAGTTATATTCCATTCTATACTCTATTAGATACTACCATATTGTTTTATAAAACAAAAAAAACAATATTGATAATTTACTATGTCATCAAATTTTTATTATGAATCATATAGTATCCATAAGGTATTTTATTAGGTTTGGATTTATAGTTGTGCACTTGCTCAACTTAGAGCATTCGTAGTCATCGATTTCATGCATAACTTTTTTGTTTTAAAATTTCTATTAACTTTATCAAACAAAAACTTATTAACTTGTAATCTATCACCATTTATATGAAATATATTGTAAAAACCCTCATCAAAAGTTTTTATTTTTTACGCAAAGCAACATACAGTGGCGAATGAAGAAAGTTAAGTTGTGATAATGGTGGTCTCAAGTTCTGTGATTTTTTTTATTCTTTTCTTTCTTCTTCATCTGAAACCACAAGGAAAACAAATATCTTTCTTTCTTTTATTTGGTTCTTGGTAAAACAAAATGGAGGAGGTGAGCTGGGTTTCGGTTAATGGTGGTTCGTGGCAGCCGGTGATCTCGGAGGTGGGAGTGAACCGAAAAACACAGTACCAAAGACAACAAGGTGGTGGTGTTCGGCAGTTCAACAGATCTTGAAGAAGAAGATGGTAAATAATGGTTTTAATGTCGTACAAAAGTTGTGTTACCGGTTAGTCTTAGGCTAACTGGTCACAATGATTGAAAACAATTAAAGTTAGAAATCACAATGGTTAATGTTTATAAAAATTTCTGAAAAATACTAAAAAAAAGATAACTTTAGTAAAAAGAAATAAAAAATAGAAAATAAGACAACAAAAATGGAATACTATGATTACAAGTCAAAAGAAATCTGGTGGTTCGAGCACTGCGTACGTCACACCCCACATGGACTGCTGACCTGTAAACGGTGGCAACACGTCGCCAGTCTTCTTTCATCGGCTCATCCACTGAATCGTATATTTCACGTTTCACACACTAGGCCGCCATGTTGACGAGCTAATCGGTAAATTGTTGACTCTTGACTACCCACCACCACAGTGGGTCCCAATACACGACCCCACAACGCGATGAAAGTAATGAGAACACCAACAGATTCATGACAATTAACAAGATTGGAAATTAAACTATGAAACCCATGAATGTTTCTCCACAATTTCCCTAAAAAGAGACCTTTATCAACTTACGATAGTTTCTAGTTCCCAAATCAAGAAAACTTTCTATTTTCGCTTCTGGGTTTTTGTTTTTCTTTCATCCTTTTTCGAATTCAAGGAAAAAAATGGTGGGTGTGGCTGCAATGGGAGTATTGGTTCTCATCTTGCTGTCACTGTGCTGTTTGATTTCTGGAAAAGCTGCGGAATTTTCAGAGATAAGTCAACTTCTGGAGTTGAAGAACGCCATTGTTGACCATCATAACATGCTCTCAACCTGGAAATCTTCAAACCCAAATCACTGTTCTTGGTTTGGAATCACGTGCAATTCACATGGTAGGATTTCTGAGTTGAGGATACCAGGAGGTAATTTTGTTCATTCTGGTTCTTGTTTGAGTAGTAAATATTCTGATCTTGCATTGCATGGTTCTGGGATTGTGAGGGATTGTTCTTCGTTAAAGAAAGGGAGATTTTTAGGGGGGAAACTGTCGAATGTAATTGGGAAATTTTCAGAGCTTCGGGTTCTATCGTTTCCATTTAATGAATTTAGGGGTGAATTACCCAATGGGGTCTGGGGTTTAACGAAACTTGAAGTGATTGACATCGAAGGGAATTCGATTACTGCAAATTTATCTACAATCAACTTCAAGAATTTGAAGAATTTGCAAGTTTTTAATCTAGGGTTCAATAAATTATTTGGAGAAATCCCTAATTCTCTCTCAGAATGTGAAGCTTTAAGCTTCTTAAGTCTTGCTGGAAACCAAATCGAAGGGTATGTCCCTGATTTTCTTGGTAACTTTGTGAAGTTAAAAGGGATTAATCTGTCATCAAATCAATTTATCGGATCATTACCGCATGAATTCTGGAATAATTGTCGTGTTCTTGAGCATGTTGATTTTTCCAGTAACTTCTTGACAGGTAAAATCCCTAAAAGTTTTGGAAATTGCAGCAATTTGAGAGCAATGTTCCTCTTTTCAAATGGATTTTCTGGTGTTCTTCCTTTCGAACTTTCAAACCTTCAAATGCTTGAAGTTTTAGATGTTTCCAGAAACAGAATCAGTGGAGTTCTTGATGAAAAGCTTCATGTTCGTTGTATGCGAGTGTTTGATGTTAGCAGAAATCTCATGTTTGGATCCATTCCTGATTTCATCAACCCTTGTCATCTAAACATTTCGCGACACTCTGATCCTGTCGCTAAATATCTCTCCCACCTCACTCATAAAACTCGAGTAGAAACCCGTCTTCCTTTTTCCCGATTTACCCCTGCCACGATCCATGATTTCAGTGACAATAATTTCACAGGTCCAATCCCATTGCTTCCTATGATATCAAGAACAGGGAAGAAGATCGATTATGCATTTCTAGCAGGTGGAAACAAGCTCTCGAGTGGTTTATTTCGTGAAAATCCGTTTAAAAACTGTCATAATCTAAATAGGCTTTTCATAAATGTGAGCAACAACGTCATATCCGATAGAATTCCATCCAATGTCGGCGTAAATTGGGAATGTTTGAAGTTCTTGGATGCATCAAAGAATCAAATCGCAGGTGAAATCCCTAAAAGTCTTGTTAATCTTAGAAATTTAACAGCTCTTCTTCTCAACAACAACAAGTTATCCGGCGAAATTCCTTCGGGTTTTTTGAAAATTAAGTTCAATTTTTCATTCAATAACTTATCTGGATCAATAACAATGGATCGAAATTCCATAAACTGTAAAAATTTCATTGGAAACCCATTACTCCATCGTTGCCAGCTCATTAGTTTGTCATCAGTCCCATCACAAGAACCATTGGCATTGGGTTTCGAGTCCCTAAACAGTACAGTTTCATCAGATTCAAATCAACGGAAAAAGGGTTCAAAGTATTTTGAGCTAATTTTGATTATAGTTCCATCTGTAATCATCATCATTCTCGTTGCTCTCATTCTCATATATCTTTACCAGAGAAAAAAAAAACCCACCTCAGAGATCTCCGGAATCTCACTCCCACCACCCCGATCTCCTCCTCCTCCTCCTCCTCCTCCACGTTCTCCTCACCATTGTCAACAACCAGTTGTCGTTTTCAAAGAGATAGGGGTACAATTGACCTTAGACAAAGTCGTTCAAGCAACCGGAAACTTCACTTCAAGAAACTGTATCGGGTCGGGTGGTTTCGGGTCGACTTATCGGGCCGAAATATCTCCGGGAACCATCGTGGCTGTAAAAAGACTCACAGTTGAAATGTGTCAAGGGGTCCCACAATTCAATGCTGAAATCCGAAGTCTCGGAAGAATCCGACACCCAAATCTCGTGACTTTAATCGGATATTACGCAAGCCCATCCGAAATGTTCCTAATTTACAATTATCTCCCTGGAGGAAACCTAGAAAAATTCATCCGGGAAAGACCGGTCCACGCCCTTGGATGGAATGTAATTCACAAAATCGCCCTCGGAATCGGAAACGCGCTTTCCTTTCTTCACGATCAATGTAAACCGCGAATCCTACACCGTGATGTTAAGCCGAGTAACATCTTATTAGACGAAGAGTTCAACGCGTATTTATCGGATTTCGGGTTGGCCCGTTTGTTAGATGATTTTGAGACACATGTCACCACGGGAGTGGCCGGGACTTTCGGTTACGTGGCGCCGGAATACGCGCTGACGTGTCGGGCATCGGAAAAAGCTGACGTGTACAGCTATGGAGTGATGTTGCTTGAGTTGATTTCTGATAAGAGAGCTTTGGATTCGTCTTTTTCGAGTCAGGAGAACGGTTACACGATTGTCTCGTGGGCGTGGATGCTCCGGCGAGAGGGGCGGCCGGAGGAGGTTTTCACCGCCGGATTGTGGGAAGCGGGCCCGGAGGATGTTCTTCTTGAGTTGCTTCATTTGGGTTTGGTTTGCACCGGAGATTCAGTCACAGGGAGACCTACAATGAGACAAGTTGTTCGGAAATTGAAGCAAATTCAACCCGTTTGATTCTTCCGATTCTTGAATGTTGTTGGCATGTAAATATTTTGAATTTTGGGGAGTAAAGTTATAATGTTAGTTGTTAGATTATAATAATACATATAATAGAATTTGAATCTTGGAGTCAAAATCTGAGTAATGAAAGTCAACATTAATTTACTGTGTTTATGTAAAATCGAGAAATAATAATGACGTATGAGTATGTATGATAATAAAGAAACAAAATCCAGCAATCTGTTTGCGACACCATCAAGAAGTGTAATCTTGGGCTTTGCCGTCCGCCGATAGAAACCCTCCAAATCTGCTTTGTCTTAATCTCCACCATACATTCTCTTCTGACTTATAAAACTATCATCCGCTATAGCTGGATATCCTCAGAGCTTTAAAGAACTCAAACTAGACTGTGTCTTTACAAGTCCATTTCAATGGCGGGAAGGTTTGCTAGGACAGATACTAACAGGAGTCTTGAGACATTGCTGGATCTGGACAAATCATCGAACAAAACCAAGAAGATGATGGGCAAGCTTCCGACCCGGAAAATGGAGGCGGGTCATGGGTTGGAGTTCAGTAACCTTTCGTATAGTGTGATGAAGAAACAGAAAAAAGATGGGGTGTGGGTCACTAAAGAAGCTTACCTTTTGAATGATTTATCTGGTCAAGCCATGCGAGGTGAAATTATGGCCATCATGGGCCCTAGTGGAGCAGGAAAATCGACGTTTTTGGATGCGTTGGCTGGCCGGATTGCTCAAGGTAGTCTCGAAGGGTCCGTCCATATTGATGGCAAGCCGGTAAGTACCTTTAAACATCATGGTTTAATTTGCCAGTGTCCCGCGTTAGCTAGACACAGATGCACAAAATATATATATATGTTGGAGTCTACTCTGATGTTTAATTTGGTTCAGGTAACTGCGAGCTACATGAAAATGATATCATCATATGTTATGCAAGACGATCAACTCTTTGCTATGTTGACGGTTTTCGAGACGCTCATGTTTGCAGCAGAAGTTCGTCTTCCACCTTCTTTATCACGGGCCGAAAAGAAAAACAGAGTGGTTGAGCTTCTCGACCAATTGGGCTTAACCGTATGAATCTTTAATCTTTATACCAATTTGGCCCAAAACAAAAATTTGTTTGTCTTTTGAAAAAAAATTACGATTTTGATGAATGCAGAGCACTGCCCATACATATATCGGTAATGAAGGGAGGAGAGGTGTTTCCGGTGGCGAGAGGCGGCGGGTTTCAATCGGAGTTGACATAATTCACAAACCGTCACTTTTGTTTTTAGATGAACCGACATCCGGTCTCGATTCAACTAGCGCATTTAGTGTTGTTGAAAAAGTGAAAGATATCGCCCGTAGTGGCAGTATTGTTCTTATGACAATCCATCAGCCTTCGTTTAGGATCCAAATGCTTCTTGACCGAATCACGGTTCTCGCAAGGTAAATAGTCTTCAACTTGATTCATAAAATTGAGTTCATTTCATTTGAAATTTAATAAATCTTTATTATTTCAGAGGGAAGTTGATATATTTAGGGAGCCCGAATGGTCTATCCGCACATCTTGAGGGATTCGAGCGACCTGTTCCGGAAAACGAGAACAATATTGAGTATCTTTTGGATGTGATCAAGGAGTATGATGAGTCCACTATCGGGCTCGACCCGCTCGTGTTCTACCAACGAGACGGGCTCAAGCCCGATCAAGTGGCCCAAACTCCGGTCCCAAAAACACCAAGAACACCTCGAACACCATATGGGAAAACCCCACAAAACCAAAAACACATCCCACTACGTAGCATGAATATTCCGAGTGGCAATACTACCCCTCGTGGTAATTCCACCACATTTGACTATCATGAAAACGAGTCCGACGATGAGTTTGACAATTCCCGAGAACGTAAAGTCGCACATACACCGATGAGCATGGTAGGCGGAGCGTATCATCCACGTTTAGCTTCACAATTCTACAAAGATTTTTCAGTCTGGTTGTATCACGGTGTAAAAGGTACTCCACACCGTGCACCATCATGGACCCCAGCTAGGGGTACACCTACCCCTGGCCATAGCCACAGCCAGATGACATCAGTATCTTCGAGCCTAAACCGCCGCCTCCCCAACAAGGCTACACCGATTTTCAGCCCATCTTCCGATTCTTACGTATCATATGAAAACGTGTTAGAACCGGAGGTCCTTGATGAACCGGACCTCGGGTCCAAATTTGCAAACCCGTGGTTACGTGAAGTCATGGTTCTCTCATGGCGAACCGCGCTAAATGTCATTCGTACCCCTGAACTATTTCTTTCACGTGAGATCGTTCTAACTGTTATGGGTCTCATCTTAGCTTCGCTTTTTGAAAACCTAAGCCATTATGACTTCAAAACAATCAATCGTCTTCTCAACTTCTACATCTTTGCGGTTTGTCTGGTTTTCTTTTCATCAAACGACGCAGTCCCAACTTTCATCCAAGAACGATTCATATTCATCCGTGAGACTTCCCACAACGCTTATCGTGCATCCTCGTATGTCATCTCTTCCCTCATCGTTTACCTCCCGTTTTTCGCAATCCAAGGGTTCACCTTCGCCGCCATCACCCAGTTCATCCTCCGGCTAAACAGTAACTTGTTCCACTTTTGGGTTATTCTTTACTCATCACTCATCACCACAAACGCTTACGTGATGCTCGTGAGTGCCCTAGTTCCGAGTTACATCACCGGCTATGCGGTGGTCATAGCCACCACCGCTTTGTTTTTCTTGACTTGTGGGTTCTTCTTGAAGGCCTCTCACATCCCCCCTTACTGGATCTGGCTGCACTATATATCTGCGATCAAGTACCCTTTTGAGGCGTTGTTGGTGAACGAGTTTAAAGGCAACCGATGTTACACCGGAAACTTCTCCGAGTTATCGCCGGGTCCTCTTGGTGAAGTGAAGATAAGCCAGGCTCATAAGAACGACCCCACAAAGCAAGGGCTTGATTGTTTGTTGATTGGAGAAGATGTGTTGAAATCGATGGATATAAAACTGGAGAACGTGTGGTATGATATTGGGATTTTGTTGGCTTGGGGAGTTTTGTATCGTCTGTTGTTCTATGTCGTTCTGAGATTTTATTCCAAGAACGAAAGAAAATGATCGAGTTTTTTGATGTTCGAGAGCTTTGTGTATCTTAACACGTTCAAGAACCCGTCATTGTTAAATTCAAGCTCGAGCTCAAGTTTGCTGGTCGTAAGCTAAAATCAAACTCGATTAGATTGCTAAATGAAAATTCTTGTGTAAGCTTGAAAAAAGATGGGTTACGAAATGTCTATTAATATTGTACTTCATAAAACAAGTTCAATTAGAAAGTTTGAATATATCAATGAAAATTGTTGATTAAAGTTTGATCAAAAAGTTTTGAAACATATATACGACTCAAGTAGGTCAAGAAGAATTCGATTCACGTATCTTTATATATTCCTGAGTAGTGTGCAACAAATTAAAGCTGAATTTCAATGATTTTGTTTTAGTTTAATGTTTACTAGAGAGTATACAAATTAAAGCTGAATTTCAATGTTTTTGTTTTAGTTTAATGTTTCTTCTTCAGAAGTCTTTATTTTAAAAAACCTCTGCGTATGTTCTTCTTGGCGCAACACTTGTTTTGCCTCTTCTTACTTCTTCCAACATCTTCTTTTTTTATTGATAAAATATTGATTATATATTTCTGAAATCTTATTTCACATTTTTTTATTCTTGTTGATTTTTTTTTTCTTTTTTTTTATATTGAATAATAATACTTTGTTGATGAAATATCATTATTTTATACTAAAATATCATTATTTTTTGTTAAAATATCATTATTTTTTGTTAAAATATTATTATTTTTGCTGAAATATCATAAATTCTTATTGAAATGTTATAAATTATTAAATTTTCAGTACTAAAAAACAATTTTTGGATTATAAAATTAGTTTATTCTAATTTTTTAATATCTGCAGTAGTATGCAGATGTTAAAAAAACAAACACGCTTTCTAATTACAGTCTGCAGCCGTTTAGTCCACCTCTTCTAGTGCAGAGGGTTGCAGAGGTGATCCACAAACTTTGTGAATTTTACTTCAAAAAAACAAACGGCACCTTAATAATTTCATTAATAATCATATTAATAATAGCATGTTTAACAAATTATTTAAGCAATGCATTATTATTCAATTTTAAGTTAGCAGGAAAAGAACCTTTCGGTAAGCAAATGCAAAACCTTTAGTCTCCAAAACCTTACATTTGCTAATTGGACATTTTGTGTATAATATTCGAAGCCAAATAATAATGCAAAATGCTTAAAGAATTTGCTGACTGTACTGATATAATTTTTAATGGGAAAAAAATAGTCTCAAAATGCTTATTGTGGATCAAATCACTTTTTATGATTGAAAATGTTTTAATAACAAAAATATGAAAATTGAAATTAAATTCCAAGCATAGACGGGAGTTTAGAACCTGTTTTTCCTGTTTAATAACTAACATGTATCATTGTTTCTCACATGCTATTATTTCGTAATATCCTACAAATAGATTTTGATATGTATTCAGATACCATCAATTAGACACAACTACCTTCCTCTTTGTTTATATATATATATATATATATATATATATATATATATATATATATATATATATATATATATATATATATATATATATATATATATATATATATATATATATATATATGATTTTAACATTGAAAAATATCAAAAACACCATAAACAACAACAAAAAAAAAAAACAGGAAATCATCAGCCAAAACAAAAAGTTGGTACCAATGAAAAACTTTTTCAATTGTTAGTTTTTTTTTTTTTTTGGAAAAATAAAATGAGTGTCTAAAAAGATGTTGAAATTTTTTATCAAAAAAAAAAAAACAATATGTAAAACGGAAAGATTACCGGTAAACCTCCTAAATGAGTTTAATCGAAATAAAAATTAAGAGTTTTTTTGAAATAAAAAAATTAGTTTTTATTTAAACATAAAAAATTATATATATATGTATATATATGTATATATATATATATATATATATATATATATATATATATATATATATATATATATATATATATATATATATATATATGGTTAGATTCATGTGAGACGACCTAATTTTACGAGACCGTGAGATGCATTTTTTTATTTTTTTTTATTTTTTTTAGTTAATTCAAGTTCCGAAAATAATATTTAAAAAAAGAATTTTTTGATTTTTCCATTTATTTTGCATTTTAAAATTATTTTTTAGAATATGTCAGTGTAATATTCTATTTAGAATATTTCACGTATTTTTCAAAAAAAAAAAAGGGATATTTTTTTAATTTTTTTTAGTTAATTCAAGTTCCGAAAATAATATTTAAAAAAAGAATTTTTGATTTTTCTATTTATTTTGTATTTTAAAATTATTTTTAGATTTGGTCTCACGGTCTCACAAAATTAGAATGGTTTCAAATGAACCTGAATATCTCTCTCTCCCTCCCTCTCTCTCTCTCTCTCTCTCTATATATATATATATATATATATATATATATATATATATATATATATATATATATATATATATATATATATATATAAACTCTCTTATTCAATTAATTAGAGATTGAGTTAAAATTTTCGAACAATCTTCTTTAATAAATGAAGGTTTTTTTTTGCCACTTGTCATACTCTCATTCATTTTGTCACATGTCATTTTGTGGTTATTTTGAATTAATTTTTATTCTATATGTAATTTTATGGTTTTCCTATTTTATTAAATTTCATATGGTATTTAAATTTAATAATAAATACATATCAATTTCATTAATTGATTTTCCTTATAATTTCAAAATTTTAAAATAAAATCTCATTAATTTACTTTGATTATTTTATCTAAATGATTTGTTTAAATTTAAAAGAAAAAAACACTTTAATTTTAATAATTCAATATTTTTATCATTTTTCTTATAAATTCAAAATTTTCAAATGTTTATACATATGTAATTGTTTTAAATACACCCCTGTAACACATGGCTTCACACCTAGTTTTTGAATAAAACTAAAATACTCACAAGGATCCACACAATATTGTCTTCAATCCTATCGAGCTTTATAACACTCCTCGAATTAGGAAATACGTAGTCATTTATAAAGAAATAACCTAATAAAGTGTGAAAGCCACAAACTCATACATAACGCAATTAACAATACTCTTACTACAATCATCAAAAGCCAATATCTTATTTAAACATCAGCATCCAATTGCTACTTCGATTAATCCATACAACTACAAGTCTTCATAAAATATCCTTTTATCTCACGATACAAGTTACTTTAAACATTTTTTAATCGAGAGAAACATCATAAAAAGTGTTAGGCCTAAACAAAGATAGTGAGTAATGTATGAGTAATATACAAATCATACGCTATAGGTTGGAAAATCAGGTTTTTCCGGTTTGAACATACTTTGTGAACCTATACATTTTCAAAATAGATAAATGGTTACATATGTGTGATATTATGATATATTTGTTTCGGTATAATAAACGTCCATAATAACAACATTCGGGTTGATAAAAAATTAATCATCAAAGTTTGGTGTATGATAGAAGCGGTTGGAGAAGATGTTAAATGACTTTTTAGCTATCCTACATAGACGTGTGACAGAAATAAAAAGTGTTTATATAAAGATAAGTTTTGAAAGTTTGGAAGACTTATTAGCCTTTATATAAATATAAGTTTCTTAAGTTTGTAAGACTTATAACATCAATAGTTTGATTTTTTTTAATACCAAAATCTTTCTTTATAGCAACTACAAATTTTAGTTATGTTTGAGTAATTAACGGGGTGTTTGTTTTAGCTTATCAAATACATATTTTTCGAATTTATTTTTTATAAGCTTATTTTTTTGGCTTATTTTTCAACTTATGAGCTTATTATGACTTACGTTAAGAAAATAAGCTAAGCTCACGAAAAATAAGCTAGAAAAAAATGAACTTATAAAATAAGACCTTAATAAGCTAAAACAAACACAATACAAATTATCTGCAACCATTTTAAACCATCGAAATGCATTGAACTCTCTTATCTAGTGTCTCTCCTACATGACGAACCATTGTATCTCATGTTACATATGTCATGGGATGCAAACATCCGGAATCGATAACCTACAGTTTAACTCTCTTATCAAAATATATGCCATTAGATGATGAAATGTTATGTCAATGAAGTTACATGATAGTGTTACAAGTGGAAGGACCAAAGTGATTATATATATATATATATATATATATATATATATATATATATATATATATATATATATATATATATATATATATATATATATATATATATATATATAGGTTATAGTCCATGAAAACCATGGTTACAAAAATAATTAAAATTTCATAGTAAAAGTCATAATTATGAATCAATTATTTTCAATAAATTATTAATTTTTGTAGGATTTTTTTATAGAAATACAATTAATTTTTGGTAATCATAATTAAAATTTATTCAAGACGAATTTATATATATATATATATATATATATATATATATATATATATATATATATATATATACTTAATAGTGTCACTTGTCATTTTCGTATAATTTATGTTTTCTTTTTAAATACTCTATAAAAATATACTTGTCATTTTCTAATGAGAGAGAGAGAGAGAGATGTAGTGTCTGAGAGCAATTTCAAGAACATGTCATATACTACATATAAATGCAATATTTTTTACGAAGTTTTTACGATGATTTTATTTAAAGGTTTTGCAATGTTTTTATTTAACAATGATTTACGATATGACACTTATTTTTGAAACTTCTTCATTGAAAATACAAATGCATGCAACTTAGCATCGGTTGATGTAAGTGATTTTTATACACTTAGTCTGGTGGGTATGGGCAAACACCGCTCCCCTTCACAGTTATTGGGCGTTATACATCTGCGCGTTGTTCCCGCTACCACCACCACCTTCCATTGACGCCGTTTTTCTTCTTTTTCTTAAAAACGCCGATATAGGCGTCGCCCACACCTACCAGCCTTATAAGGATTTAATCCTATTTTGTCTACTAAACTTGTTTGTCTTTGTATAATTGATCTTCATGATCCATCTATTAGGACCAAGACTTGATTGTGAGTTAAGAATTCGGATTGAAAATTAGAAGCATGTGTATTGCATCCAAAATTGATTTTGTATTTATAGAGTAAATTACATGAATTGTCTCTTGTGTAAGTGACAAAAATATGTTTAATCCTTATTTTTAAAAATTAACTCGAACTGTCCCTTAAACCGTAAAAAATTGCACGCTTAGTCCCTAACAACATAAAATGACTATATTACCCTTTTCAATTTATTTTTAATTATTTTTAATATTTCAAATTAATTTTAATTATTAAGATATATATATTTTAATTTATTATTATTTTTTTAAAAAAAAAAAATAAAGTAGGCCCACCACATACACCCTTTTAGGCGTGTTAAACCCAACAAATAATAGAGGTGCAATGGACTCTAAATACATTGACTTAATGCACTAAAAAGTAGTGCAAGGCAAGCATGATCAAACCACAAAGACACGGGATAAAAGTCTATCCTCTTTGTGCAAGGTACTTTGATCACAATGTTGGATTAAATGTTTAAGTCCATAACTATATTTGGTATGTACTTGATCCAATGGTAGCATGGTCCTTTTAGGTTGCATTCACCAAAGAAACTTGACTGGATGAATAATGGAGAAAGAGGTTATTATGGCTTATTAATATATTATATGAATAGTATATTAAAGGAGAAATCATGTTGTTTAGATAATATTGGTCAAGAATTAATTTTGTGGTCAAAAGAGATTAATTAAATCAAGGGGACTAATGTTGTAATTATAAGATAGTTATATGGTTGGGCTTAGGACCCATAAGGAAGCAATAGACGAATTCTATGTGGGAGCCCACATAAAAATTGTCCAAGGGGCCTTTTGGAAGGATCCTTTGAGCTGCTTAAGGACTAAGCAACTGGATTAGGGTTTTGACCGAAACCCTAACTGCTTAGCTATATAAGGAGTCCTTGGGGTAACCAAAATCGGCCACTTGAACCCTAAGAAGGATAGCTAGCCGATTTTTGAACTTCCTCCCTCTCTTTCTAAGATTCTCCAATTGCTTTGGTGTTTTTGATTCATTAGAGGCATCACATTTGAGGTGCTAGGTTCTCATAAGCTCAAGATCCTCAAGTTACTATCAAAGGTAACATTCTAACTTGTTTATTAGATGTAATTTTCGATTTTGGTATGCTAGATCTAAGGTTTACAAGCTTTGGATGATTATTGCATGTACAATTAGAAAAACCTAGATCCAAAGCATTAGGGTTTGCATGTGTACCATAGGATTGGTGTTTTGCTCATAACCCAAAAGTGGTATCAGAGCCTAGGTTATTTTTATTTTACATTTGATGCATAGCTAATTTTTTCAAAGCTGAGAAATCAAAAAGTTGTCCATCTGTCTGATGAACTCGTCGAGTCACCTGATGAACTCGACAAGTCAGGGCAACTCGACGAGTCCAGTTAGTGACTCGGTGAGTCGGGTCGTCAGATGGCTGATTTTTCGGGATTTTGTCTAAATTTGAATTAGAATAATTACCAAAAACGTTTTTGACTGATAAAATTCGATTTTTTCAATATAGTATTGATTATCCGAAGTCTGAAAAGTGGAAAGAGGCTATGGGCAGCGATATTAAGTCCATGTATGACAATCGAGTTTGGAACGTGGTTAACAATATATCGGGTCGTAAGACAGTTGGGTGCAAATAGATCTTCAAGAAGAAGACCGACATGGGTGGGAAAGTACACACGTATAAGGCACGATTGGTCGCGAAGGGCTTTACTCAAACTCCCATAGTTAACTATGATGAGACCTTCTCACCTGTAGCGAAGATTAAATCTAGAAAGGGTTATGCTAGCCATAACTGCGTTTTATGATTATGAAATATGGCAGATGGATGTCAAAACCACTTTCCTTAATGGGAATTTGGCTGAAGATGTTTACATGAGTCAGCCAGAGGGTTTTGTCAATGCAGAGCACCCTAATAGAGTGTGTAAGCTTGAGAAATCAATTTATGGATTGAAACAAGCATCTCGCAGATGGAATCTTTGTTTCGATGAGAAAGTCAAAGAGTTTGTTTTTCGAGAAGTGAGGATGAGTCTTGTGTGTATGTTAAAGCTAGTGGGAGTATAGCTAGCTTTCTCGTATTGTATGTGGATGACATACTGCTCATAGGAAACGATGTCCCAACCTTGCAGGAGGTTAAGTCCTGGGTTGGGAAGTGTATTGCTATGAAGGACCTCGGAGGAGCTGTTGATATTCTTGGGATAAGGATATTGAGAAATAGGAGTAAAAGACTAATAGGACTTAGTCAAAGTACTTACTTGGATAAAGTGTTAAAACGTTTTAGCATGGAAAATTCCAAGAAAGGGTAGTTACCAATCCAAAGCAATACCAAGTTGAGTAAGACTCAAAGCATGAGTATCGAAGCCGAGATAGCAGAGGTAAGTCGAGTACCTTATGCTTCTGATGTTGGCTCAATCATGTATGCTATGACTTGTACTTGCCCTGATGTGGCCTTCACTTTGAGAATGGTCAGCAGATATCAAGGTAACCCTGGTAGAGCGCATTGGACTGTAGTAAAGAACATTCTCAAGTACCTGCGAAGGACTAAGGAATGGTTCCTTATCCTTGGTGGGAGTGATGATTTGAGAGTACGAGGGTATAGTGACGCCAGTTTTCAGACCGAAAAAGATAATTTCCGATCTCAGTTAGGTTGGGTCTTTACCTTGAACGGAGGAGCGATGACTTGGAAAGGCTCCAAGCAGGAGACCATAGCTGATTCAACGTGCGAATCAGAGTACACATCAGCAAGCGAAGCGTCGAAGGTGGCAATATGGCTAAAGAACTTCATCGAAGACCTTGGAGTTGTACCGGCCATAAAGGAGCCTATGGATATTTTCTGTGATAACGAAGGTGTGGTTGCCTTGACTAAGGAACCGAGGTAGATACAGGAATATCGATAGAAAATATCATTTCATTAGACGTCGGGTAGAAGAAGGACTCCTCGTAGAGAAGAGGGTATCGTCAGAGGATAACCCAACAGATCCCCTTACGAAGTGATTGAGTAGGGTTAAGCACTTGCAGCACACTATGAGCATTAGGCTGAAAGACGATATTAGTTTTAGTGATTAGATAGCTTTTAGAAACTTGTAATAGATAAATTGTAATTAACATTTGATAAATAAATAAATGAGTATTATTTATGAGTAAAGTTATTGTCTTGTGTTAATTATTTATCATTGTTTCATTTTGCATGTTTTGACTTCCTAAATAATAAGATTATTTAAACTATCCACAATCGATCATACATTGGAAGTAGGTATGAAAGAAGACTATCATGAATTAGCTTGTAGATTATCTAAGTGTTTAGACATAGCAAAGGTTTGCTGCAACGTTCATAAGTGCTCTTGAAATAAGATTTGAGTATTGGATTAAACCCGCACTCACATGAATCACTTCATGGAATTTAATCATGAGTGATTGTGAGACGATAATATCATATAATCTTTATTCCTAGATATATGAGTTGTTGTTTACGAGTTGGTTGTGCATTGATAATGCGTAAACACATCAGTAACTTGATGTTATAAAACACATTGTTGTGTATGATTTGATGAGTAAATAGTACAAACATATATGTTTAAGTTTATTTGTTCCTTTTATCCTAAGAAGTTAAAAGCGATATATTGGGCCCCTCGATGATTTAGTTTCTGTCACACCCCAAAACCAAGAACGGCGGAAACGTTCTGGGGCGGAGGACGTCATGTAAAGTATCACAACAGTGCAAAGTAGTAAACAAGCAACAACATCATCCATTGCATTAATAGTATAATTTTAAATACAAGTGTTTTATTTCATAGAATAAAACAACATAATGAATAATCAAAATAAAAGATGAGCCTTGACTGCTCCGCCTTCACAAAACCTGGTCATCGTACCTGTCTATTGGTGACCTGAGAATACAAGTTATTTTGAAAGCAAGTATCAGCATAAAGCTGGTGAATTCATAAGTATTTTAGTGTCATTGATTTGTAAAAAATGTAATGTAATACTTGTAATTGTTTGAGAAAAAGTTTGTATAAGTATAAAAGATCCTAGAAAATCCCATATTTCCTACTAGTATAAAAAGTAGTCTTCTACCGAGATCCGACTATTTTGTAAGTATGTATCATTGTAAAAATGACGGTTTTTCCCCTGTATAACTATTATTATAAAAATATATTCTACCTCTTCGTTTATGTGAATGTATCACAAAATAAAGTCAATAAGGAAAATAATATATTTATATCAAAATATATCCCACCTCATCGTTTATATGAATGTCTCTCAAAATAAAGGTAATAAGGAAAATAATATATTTATATCAAAATATATCCTACCTCATTGTTTATGTGAATGTCTCACAAAATAAAGTTAATAAGGAAAATAATATAATCCTTATGAAAGTATCCATTTGTATAGGATAAATACGGCGTGGTAACTCGCTGAACAGTATAACCGAGAACATCCGTAGATGAACACACCTTCTGTTGCGAGCAACCAAGTGTAGGATGGTTAGTCCATGAGTATGTAGAAGTATAACTTCATGTAGTATGTAGTAGTATCTCTCCATATAGTATGTACTAGTGTCTCTTCGTATATTATGTATTCGTGTCTCTTCGTATAGTATGTACTAGTGTCTCTTCGTATAGTATGTATTAGTGTCTCTTCGTATAGTGTGTATTAGTGTCTCTTCTTATAGTATGTACTAGTGTATCTTTGTATAGTATGCATTAGTGTCTATAGTGTGTATTAGTGTCTTTTCTTATAGTATGTACTAGTGTCTCTTTGTATAGTATGTATTAGTGTAGTGTAAGTATTGACTCATGTATGAACTGACTCTTAGTGTGATTCCTGGTACTATGAATAGTAATTAGTATCTCCTAATTATACATATTATAGTTACTAGTAATGTACGTGTATAACTGAAAGTATGCCTTTGCTGCTCAAAGGTACTGAATTGACTGACAGAACTTTTATGTCTATATATGTATACATAATATATAACTAATATTTAGATGACATTCGGACAAATAACCGATACCCTAAGGCCACATCCAAACAAGGAAAATGAATTAAAGCGAGCTAGCAGTCCTAAGTCCTTTAAACATTACTTATATAACTATACATATATAGGCATGCATTTGACAATATAAAAGTATACGAGAAGTTTTGTAAAACCTTTGAAAAGTTTAGTATATAAGAATTGATGACTTGATGTCAGTTTATAAAACAAATTAAAAGTAGTTTGTTTGATAAGAACAGTTCAGAGTATAAGAAATCATTTGTTTGAAACATAGTTGTAATAAAGTTTGAAAGGAAAGATATAGTGTGTAATACAATTTGATAAAGAGTTTAGTATGTAAAGATGTTTTGAGAAATCATTTTGAAGTAGTATACTGAGTAAAACAGCTAAAAGTGTAGTAAATCCATAATTTGATAGTTATTAATCACATGTGATTGATATAATAACTATCATGATTCAACTTGTATTCCTCCCCATAAAAGCATTTAAAAACATTTAAAAGGTTAATTAAGGGGTATGAACTCACCTGTAGTGAGTGGATCGTATGGAAGTGTCGGACAAGTGCTAGGTGTCAAGTGAAGACTTGAACACACACAATGATCCTAATAACATATAATGACATATATATGTATACAATTAGTGATTATAACACTAATTAGACAAGCATAAACACCCTAATGTGTGGAAAACACTTTGGTCTAAGTGTTAGGAGGCCATTGGGTGGCAACAAAGGAGTGTAAGGCATTGCTATTGAGTTTATGGCCCAAGGACCATACTCAATGGAGTTTACGGCCCAGGGGAGTTTAGTCCTAGCCGTAAACTCTCTAAAGGGTCATATTTAGAGGCTTAAGGGTATAGAGTCTCAAGTGGTGAAGTGTTCCAGGGTTAAACAAGAGGCTATATGAATTTAAGGTCCAAGAATTGACCTTAACATGAGTTTACGGCCAAAGGACCATTCCTCCATGAGTTTATGGCCATAAGCTCATGGTATTGAGTACCAAATCAATGTTTAATGTCCCTAGTTCATTGGTTGAGGGTTCTAATCCAAGTTCTAAGAATAAGGAAGGAAATTAGGGAAACTTTGCACCATAAAAGGGAGTTTACAGCCTTGGGAGATCATTGGCCGTAAACTCTCATCCAACCCTCAAATCTTGATGTTTATAAAGTCTAAACTTGTTTAATCTAGTGTATAACAAGTTAGAACAAGATTTCTTACGATATATGAGCTTGAACTGGTCGGTTTTGGCTAAGAACACTAGTGTGTGTTCTTGGTGAAACTTGATGATCTATGAAAACATGATTTTTATGGATGAAATCATGTAAGGATACTAGATTAAGAGATGTATCAACAAGTCATGGAAGAATACTTACTAGTTTTGAAGATCTAAGGATGGAATGTGGATGATACTTGAGATCAAACCCGAGTTCTAGGCTTGAAATGGAAAGAATGAATCAAAACGGCTAAGTTTTTCTTATATAGGCATGGAGTTTACGGCCCCCATACCATTTGGGCCGTAAAGTCCAAAATCTTGGAGTTTTGGAACCTAAATGTTGCACACTTTACCCTAAAGTATCCTCTCTCCAGTTATCTCTTGCAGTACTAGGCTTTAGAACACTCAAACGGACTTTAAACTGGCTAAAAATTAGCAGAAAGTATTTAACTTTTAATTGAAGTGCTTGACTGTACAAGATAAAAAGTTTCAGGTTGTCACAGTTTGACTTATGTGGCGGGCCCATTCAGGACTAAATTAATGTGTTCAATTAAGTTCTATGCCAGTCAGATCCAAGATCGAGAAACAAATTGTTGTACAATAAGTATGACTATATTCCATGTAATTTTCCACACGATATCTTCAGAATGGAGGACTATACGATCCCTTATCTAAAGGGCGTGTCAGAGTTCGACAACAGATTTTGAGAGCTACAGTTGCTAATCAGATTTTGAAGTCATACTTGCATTTATAGTTATTAGACTTATCCAAGTGGGAGACTGTTAGATTAGATGTCTAAGCCCATTAACTATATTTGGTATGTACTTGACCCGATGGTAGCATGGTCCTTTTGGGTTGCCTTCACCAAATCAACTTGACTGGATGAATACTGGAAAAAGAGATTATTATGGTTTATTAATATTTTATATGAATAATATATTAAAGGAGAAATCATGTTGTTTAATTAATATTGGTCAAGAATTAATTTAGAATTAATTTTATGGTTAAAAGAGATTAATTAAATCAAGGGGACTAATGTTGTAATTTTAAGATAGTTACAAGGTCGGACTTAGGATCCATAAGGAAGCAAGGGACGAATTCTATGTGGGAGCCGACATAGAAATCTATCAAGGGGCCTTCTGGAAGGGTCCTTTGGGCTACTTAAGAAATAAGCAAGTAGATTAGGGTTTTAGCTGAAACCCTAATTATTCAGCTATATAAGGAGTCCTTGGGGTAACCAAAATCGGCCACTTGAAACCTAAGAAGGATAACTAGCCGGTTTTTGATCCTCCTTCATCTCTCTCTAAGATTATCCAATTGCTTTGGTGTTTGTGATTCGTTAGAGGCATCACATTTAATGTGCTGGGTTCTCATAAGCTCAAGACCATCAAGCTACAATCATAGGTAACATTATAATTTGTTTATTAGATGTAAATTTTGATTTTGGTATGCTATATCTAGGGTTTACAAGCTTTGGATGATTAGTGCATGTACAATTAGAAAAACCAAGATCCAAAGCTTTAGGGTTTGCATGTGCACAATAGGATTGATGTTTTGCTCATAACCCAACACATAAATGGGGGTTTTGTTGCAAAATTAAAATAGTAAAATAACAATCTACTTTAAAAACATACATAAAATGAAATAAACCTGTAAACAGTTTGATTGAATGGTTCTAGTTCTAGTTCTCAGTGTTGTTGTTAAACTTAATTATGAGTTGATGTAATTCATGATTGTTATACTAAGTTGGTACTGAAAGATATTAACACGCTCTAATACCTCTCGTTTGCCAAATCATCTAACCAAAACATGCACTTTGACTAGACCTAGCTTTACTAATTCAACCTAAACACGCTCTTAGATTGTATTGAAAAACTACATTAAGTTTTGTACAAGCTTCAATGTTCATTTCTTCTCATACACTCGGAAGTGTAAAAACATGTGATGTATGGTTTACAATAAGAATCTTATTGTCTGTAACCAATTATTAACTTAATACAACGATTAGGTGCCCTAAAAGTTAATTAACTACACAAAAATTCAAATCATGAATGTGGTCAATCAAACACATATCAAATTCAAGGATTCTAGTTTAAACAAAAACATAATCACTAGAATAGAATCATTAGCAAACATCAAATCATATGTTTGAAGTCAAACAATCAACATGTTTTGAACAAGAAGTAGAAATTAGGGTTTCTTAGCCGCACATGGCTAAGAACAAATCAATCAAAAGGAAATATGGAATTGGAAATGTTTAATGCTTACAAAAGAAAATCAAAAGCGTTTGCAATGATTAGTAGCCTTCAAGAATTCCCAAAAAATCTCCCAAAATTGCCACAGAAAGCTCCCAAAATTGTTTGTGTGTGATAAGTGCCGATCCCCTCCAATTTAGCACTACAATTAACTGTTCACGTGCATTCCATGAGACCACGCGTTTTTATCGTGGTTTTGCCTTTTGCCTATGTGTTTTTGGCATCGTCACGCGTCTTGACCATGTTTTTTTTAGCTTGGCCCATGCTTTTTGCTAGAAGTCCAATAAGTATTCACTGTTGGCTCCTTCTTCAATCTAGCTTCACCATGAGTCATGTTGCTCAAATATAAGACGAGAAAGGACAAACACGACCCATGTTGGTGTGACACAAACCGTGTTTCAAACGTTGTCCTTTGCTATGATGATAATGCAAAAAGGACTCAGGATATGTCTTCATGTTTTCTTCCAAGGCATGACCGATCCATTTTCTCTTCATGCTCCAAAGCTCCATGCTCCAAGTTCCACAATGCCTACAAAATAAATAAAAAATAGTGAAGTACTAGGAATTCTTAATAAAATATGCAAATGCCCAAATAATTAACTAAATGAAAGAATTATGAAGTAGAATGCTATGAAAGGACGGAAATAAACATGCAGAGTATGTGCATAAAATGCACCTATCAAACCTCCCCAAGCTTAGACCTTTCTTGTCCTCAAGAAAGAACAAAAAGAAGAATCATCCTAGAGAAGAAGATAGATGACTAAAAAGAAAATAAGATGAAAAAAACCCGGAAGGAATGAAAAGGAACTAAAGGGAATTTAATAGTGAATGCATGTAATAAAAGAAAAACTAATGAAGATAACGTATGTACAAAAAGATTAACAAAGATTCAAAGTTTTTTTTTTCAAACATCAATGCAATAAACAAAATAAAAGGAACAAATTCAATCCAATTAACCTCATTGTGTCATACAGTCGAAGGTGTACCCGTTGTGTCTTGAGATAAATTAACCTCGCAAATATATATAGCATTTAAAACAAGATTTTAGCCACTCCCTAACACAACTCAACAAAATTAAAAGTTACAACACTTGTTCACTTTTACCGGTATTGGGTTAGCACTTGGAACAAATTATGGTCATACTCTTGTGAAAACATGTAATGAAAAACATGCTCAATCATCTTCATTTTAAAAAGCATGATAATGACCAACTCCAACTATTTGTTGACGAACAACAATCTTTTTCTAAAAATTCCCTAATATTTACCCAGATTGGTTATATGTTTCAAATCACTTACACCAGTCAAAGTACCTCATAGTCAGTCCCGGTGTCATAAGTTCAAGTTCAAGTCTAAGGGGATCTATTGATAGCCAAACTTATTTCCTAGTTGTAATTATTCATGCAACTAATGTTGCTGTTGAATTGTCCACCTATTGACTTTTTTTTAACCCTTTTTTCTCTTTTTTTTTGTCCCTGCACAACTCCTTTGAAGTTTTGTTCGCAAGGGCACACTTTCAAAGTATCTGAAGAAGTACTCATGCTTAGATGTCGGCTTGACGTGACATAAAACAGAGGAGTACAGTTGTGAGGGAAGAGTGTCATATCTACATGTTTAAGTTATTTTCTCGGCCTAATTCTTTCTATTTTTGTCCTTGACTTTTTCTATTGTTGGGACATATCACGGTCTATTACCATGAGAGACTTCTAATGCATTTCTCGGGGAACTGATGTAAACACGCAAAGCCTCGTAAGTATAGTCAGAAACAATGCCCCCAAGTAGGATACTTAGAAGGGAATAGGTAGAAATGACTTTTTAGAGCGCTGAAAGATTCGAGTCACAAAAATTTTATATTTATTTTATGATTCTTTTAAAATTGGAGTTTGGGTATGATTGAGAACTTACTCATAACACCGGTCGTGTGTTCCAAGAGATAACTTATACGTGTTGTTATGCTTCGGTGTTGACAACTTTATCGTTTTTTTTTGTATGAGTAGCTTCGGGAGACGTGTTCATGTGTGATTAGATTGATTCTAGATTTTTTTAATAAAAAACAAATAGGTTCTAATCTCAAGCCACAACTCATTTACCACTTCAACCGATTCAAGAATATTAGGTTCCTTTCGATTGTTTTTTTTAAATATATAAAGATAAAAATGCTAAAAATAGAAAATCTGTTTGGAATTTTTATAAATTCAAACTAAGAAATAGTTGAAAACAAAATCTTTTTGTAATTTTTTTTGTGATTAACAATGCGAAATGCAAAGAAACTGAGAAAAAAAATTTTGAAAATATTTTTTTTGTGATTTTTTAATACTATGAAATGAATGCACGAAAAATGAAAATAAGAAAACTAAAATCTTTTTGGATTTTTTTTGAAATATTTTTGATGAAATGCATGTGGATAATAGAACATAATGTACAACGACCCCTCCCCAAGCTTAAGATTAAGCATCGTCCTTAATGCTCGGAAAAAGGTAGGACAACCTACTGATCGGAAAAAGGATGATGCGGAGGTGGACTGTAGGGGCTCCAAGTCCTCAAGGTTTCTAATAGTTTTTGTCAAACGAATTGGATATATAAGAAATGAAGCATGGAAGGAATATACCATAAAAAAGCTTGCACTTGTTGGTATTTACTTGGTTTTTTACATCATCTTTAACATCTAGACAAGTTGAGCTCTTCAATGGTGGAATTCAAAATGGAGGTAAAATTTTCCCATCTTATTTGCGATCCCTTTCCCGGTCTTAGTATTGAAACCCTACACAAGAATCAAGTTAAACTTTGCAAAAGAAAAACAAGGGTTTAATTTTTTTTTTTTCATCAATGGGAAATCGATCATGAGGATGAAGAAGATGAAGTTGGGAAGAAAATTTTCATACATTTTTGGGCTTAATATTAAAGAATTTGAAGAGAAAAATGATTTTTTATGAGATTTTGGAGGGTACCCTTTGGTTTTTTTTGGCCAAAAAGCACGGACATAAAGTAGACCATGCGTTTTTGATGTTTGCTCGTGCGTTTTGATGTTTGCACATGCGTTTTGTTTTTAAGTTGAGATGACACACATGGGGTGAGTTCAAACCATGCGTTTTCAAGCTTGCCCATGTGTTTTTAAGCATAGTCTAATTTTAGGCAATGCGTTTTCAGCATGGCCCATGCATTTTTAGAGATAGCCCATGCTTATATTTTTTTCCTTTGAAATTTGTGTTGGCCATGCATGGTTAAGATGGACCATGTGTTTTCACTACCAAGCTCGCGCGTTTTTAAGCATGGCCCATGCAATTTTTTTTTATTTTTTGGAATCCTCGATGCCTAAGTACGGGTCAAAAACAAGGCCATGCATTTTTGAGTCTTACCCATGCCAATTTTACATGCCTATGCGTTTTTTCTGTAATACTAAAACAAACCTTTTTTAATAACATGACTCCCCCTAGATCTTTTAGATATAAAAATCATTTTGCATGGAACTCTCTACAACACTCAAAATTATATGCAACACAACATAAATAAAGTAAATAAAATGAAAAGTGGAAAAATACTCTCGAGTTTCCTCTTAATTAGTCGCCCTTGTTTCAAGTATTTGTCTCGACTTGGCCTCTGAAATATGTTATTCTTTGAATGTTGGGGATCTCCAACTCAGAAAACTTCTTACTACTTCCTCAAATGGGACACTTATTTTGTACATAAATTTCTTTTCACTTGGGAACCATACTGAACTTAGACTCTTGATGACAACAATCATCCAACCGACCTATTTCATGTACTTATCCAGTAACGTAGTCAAATCTTCCTTTTTTGATAGGGCGGTTGAGTTAATAACCGATTTGGTGTCTTCCTTCTAGGGATATGTATCCTTTAAAGGGTCCAATAGATTTATCATTTTTGTATCTAGTGGTTGGTCTACCAGTGAAATAATTTTCTCATTGATAGTGGGTGGATCAACCTCTCTTTTGTCAACCTCCAACACCTCCTCTACAACTTCCATGTCAACCTTCTTAATTTTTACTTCTTCCTTGACAACCTTCTCCACTTTTACTTCTTCCTCCTCTTCCATGTCTTCAAATCACAATGTTGGGTCATCAAAATTTTTGCCACCGTTCTAAGTGATGGCAGAAACGGTATGCCTTGGGTCCACTTCAGTTTGCGATGGTAATTTTCCTTGAGTTTCTGATATACTCACAGGTTGAGCAAGTTGTGCAATTTGTTCCTCTAAGCTTTTGGGGCTAGCTTTGGTTGTTTCCTTGAAAATTTAGGTAGTTTAAACATCCTTAAAACATGACCCAAAAATTTTGTTTTAAGTAAAAACAACATTCCAAAGCATTGTTCATAAAACCCAATAAAATAAGTACGTCAAACATCATAAAAATCAAAGTACATCCCATAAATAAAATCCAAATGGTTTGTGCAATGCAGTCAACCTGAGCTCTTCCCTTTGGAACCAGAACTACTTGAAACATAAACTAAAAACCGTACGCAGAAAGCTTAGTAAGTTCCCCAAAATACCGCATACCATTCATATCATATAACGAGCCCCACCAAAATGAGATACGAGCCCCGCCCATAATCGCATAACTGGACATGCCCAATGAGATACATGCCCTGTCCATACTCGCATAACGGGCCCCGCCCAATGAGATATGAGCCTCGCCCACCCTCGTATAATGGGCCCCGCCCAAATGGAGATACACATACAAGTATCACACAGACAAAGAGTATATTATCATAACCAATCAAGGGTCAGCTTTGGTGCCTTAGACCCGCTAAACCCAATGAGGAAACTCACCTCGAATGTTGAGTCTTACTGAAATAAATCCCCAGCTTCTGCCCTGACGACTCCACGAGCTAACAATTCAAAATAACACCCAATTAACACTTGGGTTCGATTCTATATTCAATAATGCATTATTGGGGTAAAATGACCATTTTACCCCTAACCTAATATGATCCAAGACCATGGCCCAAAACCACTTGTTCCTTTAAAGTCCATTTATGGCCTATTTCCAAATTGGGCGAAAACCCCCAATATGGGCCTTAACCCTAGGCCCAATAAATTTCCCTAGTCTAAAGACTCGATTCCAGATAGCCCAATGAAGCCTAAAACATCAATGTACAAAGAAGTAGCCCAATTGAGGCCCAAAAGATGCAAAGACCAATCAATGAGTACGTCGGGCGTACTCAATCTGTATGCTAAGCTTACACGATGTATGGCTTGTACGTTGTACGTATGGGCTTCTACGCCCAACGTACTCACCCATTAAGCCATTTCTCCATAAAGCTCTGAACTACTTAAGTCCAAGGGTCCCAATCATAGATCTGAGTCATGTGCAATATCTTAAACCATAAAGTCATTAACTTGGAGGCTTTGCATGCACCAAATGAACCCAAACCCAAAATATAACACTCTGCTTCCATTAAATGAACTCAAACTCGTGCATGGATGGTTCTAAGCTTTAAAGTGTTAGGCTTTTGAGCATTCTAACACTCTTATGGTATACATGCAACCCTAGAAACCTTGGATCTATGTTTTCTCTAGAATACATGCAATTTTGATTTCCAAGGTTTACAACCGAACTAGCATGTTATGGGGTACTTGTAATGCAAAACTTTAAGTAGAATAACATACCTTTCTTTTGTAGTTGATTGCTTGGAGTTTTAGATCCTAGCATCAATAGTGTGGATGCCTCAAGTGGTGTTACAAGTCACCCAAAACAACTTGGAAATACTTGAGAGAATATGATGCTCACTAAAATCGGCCCAATCTTGTTTCTCACATACACTAGTGCCAATTCTAGAACCAAGGACCTCTTTATATAGTATGGAGGATTAGGGTTACACCCTAATACCCATGACTCTTCATTTACCTAGGATCCAAGGGTTAAAAGCTCCATGGACTTCGATGTACTCTTAGCCCATCCTAAATAAATCTTAGCCCAATCCATGTATATGTAAGAGTCCATATTTAATTAACCTCTTTTGATCACTAAATTAATTCCAAAATCAATTCTTGATCAATCACTAATTAAATAACATGATTTCATATTAATATATTATAACTTATAATATATTAATAGATAATAGACATCTCATTCTCAAAAGTATATCCATACAAATTGTTAGGTGAAGTGCAACCCAAATGGACCATGTCGGGTCGGGTCAAGTTCATACCAAATATAGTTATGGACTTAGACTGTGACATCTCCAATTTCACGACCAGAAAAGACCGATTTGTTTATGCTTTGTTTTTAAATCAGAGTAATCTTTTAAAGAAAACAGTTGCGGAATTTGTTCCCAAAACAAAATATGATAAGAATTTATCAAAGCATTTCTTAAAGAAATGTATTTTCATTATAAACAAAATCTCGGGATGTCATGTTCCGATACAGACACATATGCATACACAGAACATACATTTATTTACATTAGTGATTTACATCTCCTTAAATCTCTCAGTGAAATATGTCTTCGTATTGATACTTGTGATACAAAGAAAACTGAGTGGGTCGGGCTTAGGAGCCTGGTGAGCATATAGGGTTTTCAACGCACAATGTTTTATCATATATATATATATATATATATATATATATATATATATATATATACACACACACATACATACATATAAAACTCACAAACTTATATAATTTCACCATATAAAAACAACTCTTATCCTACCCCATCGATCCTCACAACGACACGATCTAAACTCTCGTATCTAAAATTTTCCTCCTTACATGATCCCTACTCACGGATCTAAAGCTATCCTCTTCACCTGATTCATAATCATGAATCTAAAACTAACCTTTTCACCTGATCCATACTCACGGATCTAAAACTACCTGATCCATACTCACGGATCTAAAACTAACCTCCTGATCTGATCCATACTCCCGGATCAATAATTGTACCCAATCCATACTCCCGGAATAGGGACAATTAACTATACCTTAATCGTGATCGGATCCATACTCCCGGATCAATAACCGTGCCCAATCCATACTCCTAGACTAGGGACAATTAACTTAGTTTTAATCCATACTCCCGGACTAATAACAAGTTTTATCTTTTTAGCTAATCCATACTCTCGGATCTAAAACTAACCTCTTGGTCTAATCCATACTCACGGGTCTAAAACTAGCCTCTTGATCTGGTCCTTACTCACGGATCTAAACTAATCTTCTGGTCCCTACTCACGGATCTAAACTAATCTCTTGATCTGCTCCATACTCACGGATCTCATCTACCCATGTCCTACCCAACATATTTGTAGTTACAAAATACATACACAGTTTAACTCATTAAAACCTATATAGTTCATACATTCCACCAACATCTCAAATAAACCACAATATATAAACACATAGCATGTATTTCATAGCAAATACTTCATACTTGTGTGTTAGAAGAAAGTAACTATACACTCACACAAAATATATACTTAATACATTCAAACAATACTTGTATTAAAATCGGGTAATGAAATTGACTATACACTCACTTGATCAGAAGATGATCGGACAACACTATCGCTCTAAGAGTAGTACTTCTTCGGTGAAACTAGAAGATCTTCACACACCGGGCTTCTCACAGGCAGAGCTTCGGCTCGGAAACTCTTTTCTTCTTGGGATCTTCGGGCTTCGGGAATTGCTTCATGTCTCGGGATGATACTGGGGATTTAGGGGTTAAAATAGGGCTTAGAGAGGGTATCGGGAGTGGGAGAGTAAGAGATGAGCAACCTAAATCGGCTGACCCTTGATTTCTATTTATAGGGTGAATTTTCTGGGTTCACCTCGTGAGTTTCTAATATTCACCTCGTGAGCTTCATACGTCATTGTGTTCGACATGGCCACTTGCCCTGGAAGAATTCCATTATCTATTCACCTCGTGAGCCACTAATGCTCACCTCGTGAACTACATATGCTCACCTCGTGAACTACATATGCTCACCTCGTGAGCTTTTACACAACCTTGGGGTTCACGCCTCGAACTTTAGAAATTCATAACTTTCGCATACGAGCTCAGTTTTCGACGTTCTTTATATCCACACGTAGGTGAGGTTATGCTCTAAAACTCTCGTTTAGACTCTGTTGACTAATTTTGAATTTATTTTTAATATATTATAAATATATTATTTTTAGTAGGCCGGGACAGGAAAACTCCGTTATAAATTCATATCTTCTTCATCCGACGTCCGTTTTCATCTGTCTTTTTACCGTTGCACTACCATTGATGATATCTTCGATTCCCATTTAGGTTGTTTCGGCTAAAAACCGCTCGATCTCAAATCGAGTATTCGGGCTGCATACTACTAAGTCGAAACTTTGGAAAAATCACAACTTCCTCATACGAAGTCAGATTTGGGCGTTCTTTTTATGCACACTCTCAGTTTAACGTATTCTAGGACTTTCATTTAGATCACTAAGGACAAATATCGCTCTAACGCAAATTCACTATTTACGTCGCGTTGTGTCGTGTCGGTTCTGTCGCGAAACTTTGACATGTCATAACTTCTTCGTTATAACTCGGATTTCGGCGTTCTTTATATGTACGGAATCCTTTTAACATATACTATAACTTAGTTAAGATTAATACCTCTAAATAATCTTCCATAAAACCTTTTTGATGGTTATCGTCAATAAATTGACTAGCCCGGATCTACGGGCGTTACATAGACACCTAATCCAATAGTCTCCTACTTGGATAAGTCTGATAACTATAGTTGCAAGTATAACTTTAGGAACCTACCACCAATCATAGCTCTATAAAACTCTGTTGAGCTATGAAGCACCATTTTAGATAAGTGATCATATAATCCTCTGTTCTCAAGATATCAGTCGGACAAATACATGGAACAATGTTGTACTTATTGCCCAACAGTCATTTCTCGATCTCTGATTTGTTTGACATAGAACAGAATTGAACACATCAATTGGGTTCTAACCGGGACTGACACATAAGTCAAAACCAAATCATCGAATGGCCCAGATATCGCTTCTATTGCTAGAAGGAACAGATAAACTTCGAATCATATGCTTGTACTAACTACTAGTTGAATCATGCACAAAAGCACGTTTTATGACATCAAGTTACTGATGCATTTTCGTACAATCAATGGATAACCAACTCATAGTTAACAACTCACACCTCTAGGTTTGAAGATATATATGATATTACCATCTCACGATCACTCGAGATAAATTCCATGAAGTGATACAAGTGAGCGTGGGTTTAATCCAATACTCAGACCTTGTGAGCAATCACGAATGTTGCAGCAACCATTGCAATGTCTAATGCACCTTAGAAAAATCTTACAAGCCAAATTCATGACAGTCTTAATTTAATACCTATTTCCAACGTATGACCGATTGTGGAGAGTTTTGAATAAAATATTTTTTCTGGTAGTTAAAACATGCAAAATTGAAACAATAGTAAATGATTAACATAAGATAGTAACACCTTTCTTATAAATAAACAACAACTTTTATCTATTCATCAAACGTCAATTACATTTTACAAGTTTCAGAAATAGCTATCTAATTATTAAAACTAATATCGTCTCTCAGCCCGATGCTCCTCGCATGCTGCAAATGTCTAACCCTAGTCAGTCCCTTGGTGAGGGGATCTGCAGGATTCTCTTCTGATGATACCCTATTCACCACAAGGAGTCCTTCTTCTATATTGTGTCATATGAAGTGATATTTTCTATCAATGCATCTGGATCTACCATGATCTCTTGGTTCCTTGGCTAAGGCAACCACACTATTGTTGTCACGGAAAATCTCCATAGGCTCCTGTATAGATGCTACAACTCCAAGGTCTCCAATGAAGTTCTTCAGCCATATTGCCTTCTTTACCGCTTCACTTGCTGCTATGTACTCCGATTCACAAGTAGAATTAGCTACTGTCTCCTACTTGGAACTTTTCCAAGTAACTGCTCCTCCATTTAGGGTAAAGACCCATCCTGACTAAGAGCGAAAGTTATCCCTATCAGTCTGAAAACTAGCATCGCTATACCCTTCTACTCTCAAGTCATCACTCCCACTGAGGGTAAGAACCCAGTCCTTAATCCTACGTAGGTACTTGAGAATATTCTTTACCGCAGTCCAATGAGCATTGCCAGTGTTTCCATGATATCTGCTAACCATGCTCAAGGAAAAGGCCACATCAGGACAAGTACAAGTCATAGCATACATGATTGAGCCAACATCAAAAGCATATGAAAATCGACTCATCTCAGCTATCTCAGCCTCGTTACTCAGACTCTGAGTCTTACTCAGTCTGGCATTGTGCTGGATCGGTAAGTCTCCTTTCTTGGAATTCTCCATGTTGAACCTCTTCAACACTTTAGCCAAGTAGGTACTCTGACTAAGTCCAATTAGTCTTCTACTCCTATTTCTCATTGTTCTTGTCCCTATAATATAGGCAGCTTCTCTAAGGTCCTTCATAGAGAAACACTTCCCAATCCGGGACTTCACCACCTGCAAAGTTGGGATGTCATTTCCTATGAGGAGTATGTCATCCACATACAGTACCAAGAAACTAGCTATACTCCCACTAGCCGTAACATATACACAGGACTCATCCTCGCTCCTCGAAAAGCCAAACTCTTTGACTTTCTCATCGAAGCAAATATTCCATCTGTGAGATGCTTGTTTCAATCCATAAATAGATTTCTCAAGCTTACACACTCTATTAGGGTACTTTGCATCAACAAATCCCTCTGGCTGATTCATGTAAACCTCCCCAGCCAACTTTCCATTAAGGAAAGCGGTTTTAACATCCATTTGCCATATTTCATAATCATGAAATGCAGCTATGGCTAGAAGAACCCTAATATACTTAATTTTCGCTACTAGTGAGAAGGTCTCATCATAGTCAACTCCTGGAGTTTGAGTAAAGCTCTTCGCCACCAGTCGCGCTTTGTAAGTGTGCACCTTCCCATCCATGCCGGTCTTCTTCTTGAAGATCCATTTGCACCCAACTGTCTTATGACCTGGTACATTGTCAACCAAGTTCCAAACTTGATTTTCATACATGGACTGAATCTCGCTTTCCATAGCCTCCTTCCATTTAGCAGACTCGGGGCCTGCCATGGCTTCCCTGTAATTATTATGTTCGTCCAAATCTATCAGTGTACTATCACTGATAAATGTATCATGTTCAGTAGTGATGTGATAACCATAATAAAAACTAGGTGTGTTCCTAACTCTATTGTAATGCCTCGGAGGTCCGGACTCATCTATCGGTTCAATAGGATTTTCCTCCTCAGGTTGGTCTCTAATGTTTGAGGTTCCTTCATCGCTTGAATCTTGAAGCTCTTCAAAGTCAATTTGCCTCCCACTGTCTCCTTGACTTATAAATTCTCTCTCATGAAAGACTCCTCTCCTTGCCACAAATACCAGATTCTCACTGGGTCTGTAGAAGAGGTAACCAAAGGATTTCTGTGGGTAGCCGATGAAAATACACCTCTTAGTTCGAGGTTCGATCTTGTCGTGAGTCTCGCACCTCATGAAAGCCTCACAACCCTAAATCTTGATGTGGTCTAGATTGGGAACTTTCCCAGTCCATATCTCGTGAGGTGTTTTGGCAACCTTTTTGGTAGGGACTAGATTAAGAATATGGGTGGCAGTCTCTAAGGCGTATCCCCAGAATGAGATTGGTAACAAAGCTCGACTCATCATCGAACGAACCATGTCCAACAAGGTTCGGTTGTGCCTCTCAGCCACACCATTCAACTATGGTGTCCTAGGAGGTGTCAATTGTGAGACAATCCCACATTCCTTATGATAGTCAAGGAACTCAATGCTAAGATACTCTCCTCCCCGATCGGATCAGAGCATCTTAATGTTCCTTCCCAGTTGATTCTCCACTTCCTGCTTAAACTCTTTGAACTTTTCAAAGGTTTCTAACTTATGATTGATTAAGTAGATATATCCATATCTATTGTACTCATCATTAAAAGTCACATAGTAGCGATTAGCATCCCTAGTTGCAGTTTTGAAGGGTACACAGACATCTATGTGTATGAGGTCCAACAAACCTTCACCCCTCTCACAAGTACCAGTGAAGGGTGACTTTGTCATTTTTAAAAGTAAACAAGACTTGCAACTATCATTTGATTTTAGGTCAAATGATTCCAAAACTCCAGCCTTTTGGAGTTGGCCTATGTGCTTCTTGTTGATATGTCCAAGATGACAATGCCACAAGGATGCTTTATCCAGGGTAATTGAAGAATCAATATCAAATACATTGTTTCCTAAGTTTTCTACAAGCGACACAGTTTCATATACACCATCACAAGGTAATGCTTTACAATAAAACACATCAGTATAAAAAGCATCAATAACACCAATTTTATTATCAAATGAAAATGTGAATCCTTGCTTGTATAAACTATGAAGGGAAATAATATTTCTCGCCATTTCTAACTAGTAACAACATTTATTCAAATCTAAATTTAACCCATTATTAAGCAATAAAGAATAAACTTCAATCATGGTCACACATGATGCTTTCCTATTGCCCATGATTAAGTTTATCTTCCCGTGCTCCACTTCTTCACTACTTCTTAGGCCCTACAAATTAGTACAAATGTGAATACCACAACCTGTATCAAGTACCCAAGAGTTAGTATGTAATGACTTTTTAGACAATATGGTATAAATACGTACATGGGTGGGTTTAACTTTCCCATCCTTTACATCCTACAAGTACTTAGGGTAGCTTCGCTTCCAGTGCCCCTTTTCGTGGCAGTAGAAGCATTGTGCTTCCTTTAGGTTTGAAAAAGGAGGAATGGGACCTTTCTTGGTCCCACTTGAAGAGGAGAATTAAGAGATTTTCCCTTGGTACCCTTCGAAAGGTCTTCTTCTTCTTCCCCTTTCCTTGCCCAATTGCCAGAACAGGGGCTGTTGTAGGTGTAGGAGTAAAAGTAACAACCGATTTACCTTTAAGTCTACTTTCAGCAGTCCTTAAAAGTCCTTGAAGCTTGCTAAGTGTGACTACCTCCTTGTTCATATGATAAGTCATAAGAAACTGATCATAACTTGGAGGAAAGGAATGGAGAATGATATTAATCGCCATGTTCTCCGGGAAGTCCACATTAAACTTTTGCAACCGGTCCACGAATCTTTTCATTTTCTGCAAGTGACCAGTGATGGGTTCACCATCCTTCATCCTGGCTGTTATCATGGAGGAGATGATTTCATACCTCTCTTGACGTGCGCTCTGATGGTACCTTTCCATCAGATCCTGGTGCATCTCCTAGGGGTAGAAATCTTCATAGGATTTCTGGAGTTTGGGAATCATAGTAGCCAACATAATGCAGGACACTTTAGTAGCATCCCCCTCATGTGCAGCAAACTCCGCAATCTCCTCAGGAGTAGCAGTGGACTCATTGATAATCTTAAGCTCTTTGTCAAGGATATATTCATTGTCCTCATAGCGGGTAATCATTCTGATGTTCCTAATCCATTCATTGAAATTAGAACCATCAAAAGTGACTTTCCCACACAAGTTCATGAGGGAAAAGGAGCATAGGGTTTGAGCCAGCAACAGTGTTGGAAGACATCTGAAAGAAAAGAAAGACAAGTTTAAATTAGATAAAGTGTCCTTAATAAATCACCCAAATGAAATATTAAGGCTAGGATCCTACAAACTATTTCATAACTTGGAAGAGGGATGCCGTAATCCAAGCTATAAAATATTTGAAGGTCGTTAAATGACGATTTACCAATTTCCACCAAAATAAATTATTAAGTTTTAATTGGATTTGAAACTCCTAGATCTTTTGAGATACATTGAACTTTCAATGACATGTTTAAATCTCGATTGTGACCTCTCAAGTTTGTAACTGGGATGCCGAGGATCACAAACAAGGCGTGAATAACCATGCAAATTGACTTGGTACCCTTAATTTTATCACCCAATCGATGTGCCGATTAACCACACGCACTCCACCGATCTATGATAAAACTTAAGTCACCCTTTTCCACTCTTACTAGTCCCTGTTAGTGTGCCGGTTAACCACAAACGCTTCACTAACGACTTGGTAAGGTACAAAATGTAATTTCATGGGTTAGCACCTATTTCACATTTTCCTAAAGTAACTAAGATTGGGAATTTATAAATGTTTAGGTACTTTATAATTTCATTATACTTTTAATGAGGATTAAGGTCCTATCCTACCCGTTCGGCTAACGACCCTCCACCAATCAAGGAAGTGGTGGGTGAGAGTGGACACCCATTAAACCGCCATTTTATAGGCAGTAACCTTATACTCCCTTATAGATCGGCTTCGTGAATGAGGCCTACTAACGGTAATACTGATTTATTCTTATATATATATATATATATATATATATATATATATATATATATATATAATTAAACTTTTAATATTATAGAAGTACAAGGGTTGAATTTTAAACTTTTAAAATTCTAAGGTTCTATTTGGAATTAAAGTATTAATGTGTGAGACTTTACAAATTCCAAACTTGAGGGCAAGTTTTGAAACTATTCAAGACCTTTCAACTTCATAACTTATGAGTTAATGGTTTATTAAAATGAGAGACATTTTCATTTTATGTAATCTATGTGTTTTAAATGGACTTTAAAAGAGTGACTTTTGGTAATCCATAACTTGAGGACAAATTATAGATTCCATTAAAACACATAACTGATTAAGAATTAATCATTAAACACTTCAACAAATAATTCTTATGATCTACGAATAACTCATAAGAACATGAACATTCATATCAAAATTTCAAGAATCATATTAACACATATAAAACATGGAATTTTGATATTAGCCATTGTAAATGGATTAACATAACCATTACACCATCTAAAACAAGTTTTAAAACACCAAAACAGTTTAGGGTAATGTTTCTAGTGCATTTCCAGTAGGAAAACTCGAAAAACTGCACTTTGACAAGCCAACTCATCGAGTGCATGAACTGACTCGTTGAGTTGGTTGAATATAGGCATGGACTCGTCAAGTCCCCCCATGGACTCGGCGTGTCCACTCACCACAATGCATAAAACATGATTTTTTTCAACTATTGGCATCAAGTATCAAGAAAACAAGCATAGGCTCTAATACCATTGTTTGGTTTTTGAGTATTCTAACACTCCTATGGTGTACATGCAACCCTAGAAATCTTGGATCTATGTTTTCTATAAAATACATGCAAATTTTATTTTCAAGGTTTACAACCTAACTAGCATGTTAAGGGGTACTTGTAATACAAAACTTTAAGTAGAATAACAAATCTTTCTTTTGTAGTTGATTGCTTGGAGTTTTAGAGCCTAACACCAATAGTGTGGATGCCTCAAGTGGTGTCAAAAATCACCCAAAAAACTTGGAAATACTTGAGAGAATATGATGCTCACTAAAATCAGCCCACTCTTGTTTCTCACATACACTAGTGCCAGTTCTAGAACCAATGACCTCTTTATATAGTATGGAGGATTAAGGTTACACCCTAATACCCATGACTATCCATGGACATCCATTTACTCTTAGCCCATCCTAAATAAATCTTAGGCCAATCCACATATATGTAAGAGTCCATATTTAATTAACCTCTTTTGATCACTAAATTAATTCCAAAATCAATTCTTTATCAATCACTAATTAAATAATATGATTTCATATTAATATATTATAACTTATAATATATTAATAGATCATAGACATCTCATTCTCAAAAGTATATCCATACAAATTGTTAGGTGAAGTGCAATCCAAATGGACCATGTCGGGTCGAGTCAAGTTCATACCAAATATAGTTACGCACTTAGACACCTTATCCAACATAAACATGGCAACTATATAACCCTAGGACCAAAATAACACCAAAAGTAGCATCTCTAAGCTTCAGAAATGATAATAATCCAAAAGATCTCATCTACGGGACCAAAAAGTGTCCAAAAACTAAAGAAAAGGAGATATAAGCAATACACAACAAGTTCAAAGATTTATACCTCAAATGAGTGCCAAATCATATGACAACTAGGATCTTCAAGCTTAAGTTCCAACAACTCTTCTTCACCAACTTCTTCTTCTTCCTTCCAAGGCACCAAACATCCAAAAATACACTCCACAAAGTCAAGAACACGCCAAGATACTATAGGGTTCAATATTAGGGTTTCTGGACAAAAGGGGCTGATAAGGAGGCTAACACTTGGACTTAATGACATTATAGGGATTGAACCGTAGAAATTAGAGTTTTTGAGTCTGATCACGTATGCTGCATATACCACCTTGTACGCACCGCGTATGTGCATGCTTCTGCATTCCATAAGATCCATCTACTCTCCGTGTACACCAGGCTTACGCCCAACGTACGGTCTCGACTAAGCCCATTCATAAAAAGGCCTAATCCACTAAGAACAATACAACTTAATTGATTTAGAAAATTAAATAAATAATCAAATAAATAGTACCTTAGAACCATCGAGTGTTACAATTCTCCCTCACTTGGATTAGACTTCGTCCTCGAAGTCCGCATCCCCAAACAACTCTGGATAGTGCTTCCTCATCACCTCGTCAGGCTCCCAAGTCCACTGTGATCCCTTGCGATGCTCCCACTTCACCTTCACCAGCACACCTACCTTATTCCTCAAGGTCTTCGTCTTTCAATCCAAAATCACCACCGATATCTAAATATAATTCAAGCGGTCATCCACTTGAATATCCTCCAATTGTACCACTGTAGAATCATCCACCAAACACTTCCGCAGCTGAGAGACATGAAATGTGCTATGAATATGACGGACCTCGGCTTGAAGATCTAGATGATAGGAAACCCGGCCCACCTGATCCAAAACCCTGAAGGGACCAATATACCTGGGGCTCAGCTTGCCCCACTTTGCAAATCAAATGACACCCTTACAAGGTGACACCTTCAGGAGAAGCATATCTCCCACCTAAAAATCCAAATCTACTTGATGCCTGTCAGTATTACTCTTCTGCCGACTATGAGTTGTCTGAAGCCTGCTCTGAATTTGTTGAATCAGATCAGTGGTCTTTAGTACCACCTTAGTACTCCCCATGACTCGCTGACCGACCTCACCCCAACAAATCGGGGTCCTGCATTTCCTTCCGTATAGCATCTTAAAAGGAGTTCGATCAATGCTAGCGGGATAACTGTTGTTATATTAAAATTCTGCTAACGGAAGATACATATCCTAACTCCCACCAAAGTCCAATACACAAGCACGCAAAATATCCTTATGAGTCAGGATAGTCTTCTCACTCTGCTCATCGGTCTACGGATGAAAAGTTGTACTGAAATGGAGACAAGTGCCCAACACGTCAAGAAACCGCTTCCAAAATATGGAGTAAAACGAACATCTCTGTCTGAAAACACTGATACTAGCACTCCATTACGTGCCACCACCTCCCTGATATAAATCTCAGCCAACTTTTCTGCAGAAATGCTCTCCTAAATCGGAATGAAATACGTGCTCTTGGTTAATTAATCCACGATGACCCAAATCGAATCCAATCCATGCGCAATCCTGGGAAGCTTAGTGATAAATCCATAGTGACGTCTTCTCATTTCCATATGGGAATCTCCAACGGCTGCATCTGGACGTAAGGACGCTGATGCTCATCCATGACTTTCATGCAAGTCAAGAACCTCTCGACATACCATGCCACATCCCGCTTCATACAGAGCCACCAATAATCAGGATGAAGATCCTTATACATCTTCGTTTCCTCGGGATGAATGGAGAACCATAACTTTTGGGCCTCCTCCATCAGAACCTGGCGTACACCTCTCCAATACTAAACCCAAATGCTCCAATGTAGAGTCAACAATCCGCAGATATCATAATCAAAGGAAGCCACTTGACACATGTAACGTCTGCAGATCCGGGCTAGTTAATTTAGAGATAATAAAACATCAAAATTGAGTTTTTGATTGAAGATTATTTAGAAGGATTAATCTTTTCCAAGTGGTAGTATATGTTACAAGGGTTCCGTAAATATAAAGAAAGGAAATATCCATAAAAGTCCTAAAATTTTAGTCTAACTTATGAAAAAAGTCCCGAACTAATTTTTGTTTACAGAAAAGCACAGAATACCGACTAAAACTTCAAAAGAAACCCTTTTTGGACGGTTTCGAAGATTTAGCCGGTATTTTGTATGGGAATCTCCAATGGTTGCATCTTGCCGTAAGGATGTTGATGCTTAGCCATGGCTTTCATGCAAGTCAGGAACCTCTCGACATACCGTGCCACATCCCGCTTCATGCAAGACCACCAATAATCAGGACGAAGATCCCTATACATCTTCGTTGCCTCGGGATGAATGGAGAACCACAACTTTTGGGCCTCCTCCATCAGAACCTGGCGTACACCTCTCCAATATAGAACCTAAACGCTCCAATGCAGAGTCAACAATCCGCGGATATCATAATCAAAGGAAGCCACTTGACACATGTAATGCCTGCAGATCCAGGCTTGTCAATTTAGAGACAATAAAGCATCAAAAGTGAGTTTTTGATGGAAGATTATTTAGAAGGATTAATCTTTTCCAAGTGGTAGTATATGTTACAAGGGTTCCGTACATATAAAGAAAGAAAATCTCCATAAAAGTCCTAAAATTTTAGTCTAATTTATGAAAAGGTCCCGAACTAATTTTTGTTTACAGAAAAGCACAAAATACCGACTAAAACTTCGAAAAAACCCTTTTTGGCGGGTTTCGAAGATTTAGCCGGTATTCTGTCATTTTTCGTTAGTTTGCTCAAAATATTAGGACTTTTCTGAAGATTACCCGATAACCAAAATATTGGGACTTTTTTGAAAATTACTATGGAATTAATGGATATTATTATTTACAAATCATTTATAAACATAAAATTTTTATTATAAACAAAGGGAATACATTTTTTTTTGCTAATTTCTAGGAATAAAATGGTCAACTATGTACTTCTCTATTATTTGTTGACCATTTCAAAGTCTCTATGTTCTTCCTATGATCACGTGAGAATTACTTTGTTAGGCGTGGCCAATACAAGAATTAATAATATTTATTAATACACAATCAATAAGTTTTTACTTGCTATTAGGCATGATACTATATGATCACGTGTTATTAGAAAATATCATTACACGAACATATAGATCTCTCATTATATTATTTAACCTAACTACCACCACCTAACCTCCAAACATTAACTGGTAACAACCATAAATTTACACACATCTATTGAGAGTGAAAAGTAAACTTTGAATGACAATTTAAATAGATAATCACCCTTCACTTCTTTTCGTATAAATTAGCATTCACGGTTCACTTTTCACATTTTGTAGATGTGTGTTAGCTGATGGTTATTAACTTGTAAGGTACGAGTGTTGGTTGGTAGTTAGGTCAAACAACATAAGAGATATACCAACATTAGAGGAATGCTAACTAAGTTCATCTCACCATCATACCCACAACATTGCATAGGAAGAATGTAGAGAATTTGAGTGGTCAGGAAGCAATAGAGTATTTAGACCACCAATTTATTCCTAGAAATTAGCATCAAATGTATTTCCTTTTTTTATAGTAAAAATATTTTTTAAGTTTATAAATGATTTGTTAATAATAATATCCATTAATTTCATGGTAATTTTCAAAAAAGTCCCAATATTTTGGTTATTATGTAATTTTTGGAAAAGTCCTAAAATTTTGAGCAAACTAACGAAAAAAGACAGAATACCGCAAAATATGCGAAACCGGTCGAAAATGGTTTTTTCGAAGTTTTAACCGGTATTCTGTGCTTTTCTGTAAATAAAATTTCTTTTGGGACTTTTTCATAAAAAGGACTAAAATTTTAGGACTTTTCTAGAGATTTCCCTATAAAAAATGCCGAAATCCGAATTATAACAAAGAAGTTATGACCCGTCGAAGTTTTTAGGCAAAACCGGCACGGCACCGGGAGACGTAAATAGTGAATTTACGATAGAGGACTTTTTAACATTAGTGATCTAAACAAAAGTTCTAGTACACATTAAACTGAGAACATACAAAAAAAGAACGCCCAAATCTGACTTAGTATGAGGAGGTTATGAATTTTCTAAGATTTGGCATAGGAGTGCACGATCTGAAACTTGAATTTTAGTTCGAGAGGTTTTTGGCCTACGCAACCTAAATGAGAGTTTAAGATCTCATTAATAGGAACTCAACGATAAAAATACAGATGAAAACGGAGTCCATTTGTAGAAGTTATGAATTTTACGCGGACATTTAACAATATAATCTCCTCCTACTGTTAAATTTAAGATCGTTCGAGAATTAGTCGACGGAGTCTAAATGAAAGTTGTAGATCTTGTTTTTACCTACGCGTGGATATAAAGAACATTGAAAACGGAGCTCGTATGCGAAAGTCACAAGGTTTAAAAGTCGACAGGGTGCTGTGTGAAATCGGGTGACGTGGTTGAATATGGGCCAATGCTTTCTCCCCAAGGCAAGACACCAGATGGTGACACCTGGCCATGGACTTGACGAGTAGGACCTCTTACTCAATGAGTAGAATACGATTACAGCCTATAAATAGAGGTGTTGGGTTCCATCATTCTTCATACCTTCCCAACTTCACTTTCTTTCTCTACTTTCTCTCTCTAAGCCCCCAAAACCCCCCTAAGCCTAGGTAAACCCCCTAGCACCTGAAGGAAGCCTGGAGGCTCCCGAAGCCCTGAGAAAAGAGCCTTTCGGCTCGGGAACGCTGCTCCAACGAATCCCGATTTTACGAAAAACCCATTGTAAGTGAGCTATACCTACCTTATCGTTAGTATATCTTATGTTTTAATATAGTAATGTTATTAGGACCTTATAATAAGTATTTGGGCTATTATTATGAGTTATATAAGTGTCGTTATAATATATTTTTAACCACTCGTGGTACGGGGAATCTGGTTTAAAGGGTCGCATAGGGTTATTGGATTTCAAAAGTGCTATATGCCAAAATGGTCCTGCCCTCCGGTGTTTTATGTCTGGCCCCTGTCTGTATATAGTGGTTGAGAAATATTGTTTCATGCTTATATAATAGTAATAATAGCAAGACTATTAATTAGTCTCGGTGAATATTAGAATAAACTCTATTGGTAATGATACTAGGTTTTGTCAAAGGAAATTTGTGTTAAGAGTAACGAAGTGTTGTCGGAGTGCCGAGTCACCACCTTTTCAAGTGAGTGCATAGTACTTTTCATGAACATGATTTTAATAAAATTATTGATTGAAGTATTAATTATATGTTTATTTCAAGTTAATTGATGTTGCCTGAAATACGTGTTAAAGAACATACCGAATTATATATGATGATTTGGGATAAAGAGTAAAACTAAATTAATTATGAGGAATATTGGGTAGTATTGTCTTATGAGTACGAGTGAGTTATACTTAGAGATAAGAGCTTTAGTATATGTCATTGATCCAAGAGCATGGATTAGACATAGTCATTGTCCCTAGTCCGAGAGTATGGATTGGACATAGTCAACTGTCATTAATCCGGGAGTATGGTCATTAATCCGGGAGTATGGATTAAGACATAGTCAGTTGTCCTTAGTCCGGGAGTATGGGTTAAGACATATCCAGTCATCCTCAGTCTGGGAGTATGGATAGGACATAGTTATTCGTCGTTAATCCGGGAGAATGGATTTACACATAGACACTTGTCCCCAATTCGAGAGTATGGAATGGCCACAATTATTGATCCGAGAGCATGAATTAGATCCGAGAGTATGGGTTAAGTAAGAGGTAAAATTTAAGGTCTGAGAGTATGGATAGTCTCATTGTAAGGATTAAGGGGGTGGGGTAAGAGTTGCTTATATATATATATATATATATATATATATATATATATATATATATATATATATATATATATATATATATATATATATATATATATATATATATATATATGGTGAAATTGTATATTTTGTGAGTTCTAAATTATATATATGATATAACATTGTGGGATTGAAATCCCTATGTACTCACCAGGTTTCCTAACCTGGCCCACTCATTTTATTTATATCACAGGTGTTGATATGAAGTCACATTACACTGACAGATTAAGGAGACATAAATCACTAGTGATAATGAATGTAAGTTCTGTTTATGCTTATGTTTCTGTATTGATGATGACATCCCAAATGTTTTAAAATGAATAAAAATACTTTTCTTTGGAAATGATTTGATAACGTATTTATCATGTTTTACTGGGAATAAATTCCGCAACATTTTTATTAAAGGAGGTACTCTGATTTTTATAAAAAAATAAACAAAATCGGTCTTTTTTGGCCATGAAAATGGGGATGTCACAACCCACAATGCACTCACTCTTCTGGTGCTCTTCCTTCATAGCCTCAGCATGAGCCTCACAGATCCGCTCCAACAGTGGAGTAATCACGGTCATCCTCAAACATATATCTCTGATCGGAATCGCGACTGCCTTGCGGCTGAGAGCATCGACCACCACATTGGCCTTCACTGGATGATAAAGGATCTCACAATCGTAATCCTTCACCACATCCAACCATCGACGTTGCCTAATGTTCAAATTCGGCTGATCCATCAAATACCTCAGGCTCTTGTGATCCTGTAAGTAGTACAATGAACACCATAGAGTTAATGCCGCCAAATATTGAGGGCAAAAACCACACCTCCAACTCTAAATCATGCGTTGGATAGTTCGCCTCATGAGGCCTCAGTTGCCTCAAAGCATAAGCGATCACGCGACCCCGCTGCATCAACATTGCACACAAACCTATGATTGAAGCATAACAACAGACCACAAAATCATCGACACCCTAAGGCAAGGTCAGAAGTGGCTCCTCACACAATCACTACCGAAGAGTCTCAAAAGTTTCATGCTTCTCACGCCCCTAACAAAGAGTCACCGAGTTCTTGGTTAGTGGGGTTAATGGAATAATGATCTTGGAGAAATCCTGGATAAATCTCTGATAATAACCAACTAGAACAAGAAAACTCTGAATCTCATGTGGAGACCATGGAACCTCCCACTGCATCACAACCTCAACCTTGGAGAACTTTGCGAAAAGTCTCTCCCTCCTCAATGTCTCAAGCACTTCCCTCAAGTGCTCTTCATGCTGCTCTTGAGTCTTGGACTAAACCAATATATCATCAATATATACTATTACAGACCTATCGAACATTGGTCTACATATACGGTTCATGAGATCCATGAACGCGAATGGAGCATTGGTGAGCCCAAAAGGCATCACCACAAACTCATAATGAGCATATCGAGTCTGGAAAGTTGTCTTCTGCACATCCTCATCTTGGACCCACATTTGATGATAACCCGATCACAAATCAATATTTGAGAGCCAACATGCACCCTAAAGTTGTTCAAAAATATCATCAATCCTTAGGAGTGGATAACGGTTCTTCACCGTTACCTTATTCAACTCCCGGTGGTCGATACACACAATGAGACCCGTCCTTCTTCTTCACAAACAAAATCGGTGCTCCCCAAGGAAAATTGTCTGGCCTAATAAGTCCTTTGTCTAACAGCTCATGCAACTGTGTAGACAACTCATGCATCTTGGGTGGAGCCAACTGCTACGGTGCTTTGGCTATCAGAGCCGCACCTAGGACTAAATCAATCCTGAACTCCACTTGTCTCTTTAGAGGCACCCCAGAAAAATAATCCGGAAATACATCCGGGTAATCCCACACAATCGATACATCATCTACAGTCGCCTTACCCTTATCATGGGTATCCGTGACATAGGTAACAAAACTCGAGCAACCCTGATGAAGATATCATCTAGCCCTCGCAGCAGAACACATAATCGGCCACTCCCCCACTTGGGGTCCGAACCTGTACTAACTGCTGCTCACAATTGATCACTGCCCCATTAGGGCTCAACCAATCCATGCCCCCGACGACCTTGTTCCCGCATAAAGGAATGGGTACCATATCAACTGGATATTGATTGATGAATAATTGGACCGTCCTATCATCATCAATCTCAACATTAAGAGGACCAACCAGCTCCCCCAGAGCCCCATCAAAACTTTTGCTAAGTACAAGCGATACAAAGGATCGGGTAGCCCCCGAATTAAATAATACCAAAGCAGAGATACCATTCACAAGGAACGATGCTAAAATGAAACACATAAACATAAGCAAAGAATTCAATATAAATAAAGAGATAAGGAAAATATACATATCCGTCACATCATTGGGAATTACATGTGCCTCCTTTGCTGTCAGCTGGAAAGCCTTGATCTTCTCTGCAGATGCATCTTCCCGACCCTGTCGGCTGGAAAGCCTTGATCTTCTCCGCAGTGTTGACACCAGCCTTGCTGCAGCCAAACTCGGACAATAGGCCTTCTTGTCGCCCTTCTGATTGCACTGAAAACAAATCAGATCAGATATTGGGGTGATGGTGGTGGTAGCATTACAATCCCAACTGATATGACAAGTACGACCACACTTAAAGCAGCCATAACCACCCACCCTACACGTCCCCTCGTGCAACCTGCCACACTTTTCGCAGCGGCCTTAACGCCGCTGGCCCTTCCCTCTCGAATCAACCACCATAGGCCTCTTGCCCGAACCTCCTGATACATGAACCTCATCCGACTTCCTCTTTTTCTTCATTTCCAGATCAATCTCCCTCTCCCTAGCCCTCACTATCATGTCCTCCAACATCTTGCAGCTGGATCGGCTCACAAACTGTCGAATGTCACTCCTCAACATATCGTGGTACCGGGCCTTCTTCATCTCCTCATCCGCCACATACTGTGGAACCAGAAGTGCCCTCTCCCTGAACATAACGGTGATCTCAGCCACTATCTCAGTAGTCTGGCAGAGATCCTGGAACTCTCGCGCCAACTATTGTACCTCAATCACCAGTGCAAACTCAGCTCGGAACCTGGTCGATAAATCACCCCAGGTTATCAAATCAATAACATCATCACCACAAGACTGGTACGGAAGTCATTAGCAACATCTGCTAACCAACTGTTGCTCGCAATGGGGTCCCTCGCCCAATGATAATCGGGTGCTCCACAAGCCCGAGACTCCCTGAAATTCAAAGAACGTGTTCCGACCAAAGCCACAATCTCAGCGCGAAAGGTGCTCAATCGCTAATCAAGAATCTCCAGAATACCCTCCTTGACCATGTGGAAGATCACATGAGTCTTCTCAAGGATACCGTGCGTAATCTCAGACGAGATGAACTCCTTCTTCTGTCATCAAGATGCCCGACTCTAGAACCTGAGCCCGAGCCCTCCCCAATACTGGAACTGCTAACTGATCTGCCTCACAATACCAGCATACTAAAAATAGATCATGCAAACCATTAGAATACACATCGAAATCTAAACATGGGGGAATCACAACTCTACAAGTTCCCTGGCTTCATCGCAACCCTCCTTGAATTGAGTACGGATCCTCTGCTTCCAGTAGTATGGGGCCATACTACCTTCCATATCTATCTGTATTTTCCTCAAGAAGTGTATTAACTCAACCAAGTTGCTTTATATACCAAACAATTCCCCTCACATATAAGGCTCCCGGCACTAGATCTCATCCTAGGTTTTCCTAGGGCAAACTCCACACCACTCTCTTCCATCAGCTACCGAAGGAACTCCTGCTGACTTCCTCTAACTAGCCCACGAATATAATTACATATTACAAAAACTAGATTATTCTTCAAATGAGAGTTTTCACACTACAACGGTTAGACTCAAACAAGAGTTGTGCAATAGCATTAAAACCTAACCCTCTAAAATTATTTAGTTCCCATAATATGTAACTTAGCATATTCATTTACTAGTTAGCTGAAGCTAGTTAAAACTCCTAAAACCACAAAGCAAGCAACATTCAAGCATCAAGTAATCAGAACCAAGCATAACCTAATCAGACCATCCTATCACTGACTGATCATTACTAGCATGCAACTCTAGAGGCTCATATAGAAGACATATAAAGGCATCTCTCCTAGATCCTTAGCCCTAATCTAGCATGTAATTCTCATATTTACAATTCAAATCATATCATAAAACATGTATCGCCTTATTACATGCACCACACCTTTCCATATTTTAGAAAACTCTTTCTAAATTTTTTTTCTTTTGAAAACTCATTGCAAATACTCAGTTTGAGTTCAGACACACCCGAGAGTGTGCCCGAATCCCACAAGCCAAGGATCAGATAACAACTTGAAACATCCTTAAAACGTGACCAAAAATTTTCGTTTTTGATTTATGTGAAAACAACATTCCAAAACATTGTTCATATAACCCAATAATATAATTATATCAAACATCATAAAATCAGAGTATGTCCCATAAACAAGATCCAAATGGTGTGTGCGATGCAGTCAGCCCGAGCTCTTCCCCTTGGAACCAGAAGTACCTGAAACATAAACGAAAAACTGTAAGCATAAAGCTTACTAAGTTCCCTAAAATACCGCATATCATACATATCATATAACGGGCCCCACCCAAATGAGATGCGGGCCCCACCCACACTCGCATAACAAGCCCAACCCAATGAGATACGGGAACCACCCATACTCGCATAATGGGCCCCGCCCAATGAGATATAGGCCCAAACTTGAAACATACTTAAAACATGACCCACAAATTTCGTTTTTGATTTAAGTAAAAACAACATTCCAAAACATTATTCATACAACCCAATAAAATAAGTATGTCAAACATCATAAAATTCAGGGTATGTCCCTTAAACAAAATCCAAATGGTATGTGAGATGCAGTCAACCCGATCTCTTCCCCTTGGAACCGGAAGTACCTGAAACATAAACTAAAAACCGTAAGCATAAAGCTTAGTGAGTTCCCCAAAATACCGCATACCATACATATGATATAACGTGCCCCGCCTAAATGAGATACGGGCCCTGCCTACACTCGTATAATGGGCCCCGCCCACACTCGCATAACAAGCCCCGCCCACCCTTGCATAACGGGCTCTGCCCAAATAAACATACACATACAAGAACATACAAGTGTCACATATACAACAAGTATATTATCATAATCAATCAAGGGTTGTCTTTGGTGCCTTAGACCCACTAAACCCAATGAGGAAACTCACCTCGAAAGCTGAATCTCACTGAAATAAATCCTTAGCTTCTGCCCTGACGACTCCACGAGCTAACATTACAAATAACACCCAATTAACACTTAGGTTCCATTGTATATTCAATAATCCATTATTGGGGAAAATAACCATTTCACCCTTGACCTAATATGATCCAAGACCATGGTCCAAAACCACTTTTCCTGCACAACCCATTTATGGCCCAAATTTCCAAATTAGGCCCAAACCCCAGTATGGGCCTTACCCCTAGGCCCAATAAATTTCCGTACCACAAAGACTCGATTCTAGATGGCCAAATGAACCCTAAAACAACAATGTCTAAAGAAGTTACCCAACCGAGGCCCAAAAGATGCAAAGTCCAATCATTGAGTATGCAAGCATACTCAATCTGTACGCTAAGCATACACGCTGTATGGCTCGTACGCCTAACATGCTCACCCATTAAGTCATTTCTCCCTAAAGCTCTTAACTGCTTAAGTCCAAGGGTCCCAATCACATATCTGAGTCATATGCAACATCTTAAACCATAAAGTCATTAACTTGGTGGCTTTGTGTGCCCCAAATGAACCCAAACCCAAAAATATAACACTCTACTTCCATTAAATGAACTCAAACTCATGCATGGATGGTTATAAGCTTCAAATATGGCAACTTTATGACTCTAGGACCAAAAGAACACCAAGAGTAGCAACACTAAGCTTCAGAAATGATAATGATCCATAGGATCTCATCTATGGGACCAAAAAAGGGTGCAAAAACTCAAGCAAAAGAGATCTAAGCTATAACACAACAAGTTCAAAGCTTTATACTTCAAATAAACGCCAAATGATAATGATAACCCTTGATCTTCAAGCTCGAGTTCCAACAACTCTTGTTCACCAACTTCTTATTCTTCTTCCTTACAAGGCACCAAACTTCCAAAAAGACACTCCACATGGTCAAGAGCACACCAAAATACTATAGGATTCGATATTAGGGTTTCTAGACAGAAGGGACTGATAAGGAGGCTAACACTTGGAACTTAACGACGTTATATAGGGCTTGAACCCTAGAAATTAGGGTTTTTGAGTCTGATCATGTACGCTTCATGCTGCACGTACCACCTTGTACGCAATGCGTACGTGCATGCTTCTACGTTCCATAAGATCGATCTACGCTCCGTATACACCAGGCTTACGCCCAACAAACGGCCTCGACTAAGCCTACTCATAAAAGGCCCAATCTACTAAGAACAATACAACTTAATTAATTTTGAAAATTAAATAAATAGTACCTTAGAACTATCGGGTGTTATAAATCTCCCCCACTTGGAGTAGACTTTGTCCTCGAAGTCCGCAGCCCCAAAGAACTCAGGATAGTACTCCCTTATCTCCTCCTCAGGCTTCCAAGTCCACTCCAATCCCTTGCGTTGCTGCCACTGCACCTTCACCAGCTCAACTACCTTATTCCTTAAGGTCTTCGTCTTTAGATCCAAAATCACCACCGATCTCTTAATATAATTCAGGAGGTCATCCACCTGAATATCCCCCAATGGTACCACGACAGAATCATCCACCAAACACTTCCACAACCGAGTGACATGAAACGTGCTATGAATCTGACCGAGCTCGACATGAAGATCTAGACGATAGGTAACTCGGCCCACCCGAGCCAAAACCCTGAAGGGACCAATATACTTGGGGCCCAACTTGCCCCACTTCCTAAATCGAGTGACACCTTTCCAAGGTAACACCTTCAGGAGAACCATATCTACCACCTGAAAATCCAAATTTGAACAACGCCTGTCAGCATTACTCTTCTGTCGACTCTAAGCTGTTTGGATCCTGCTTCGAACCTACTGAATCAACTCGGTGGTTTGACCGTTTGAGTACCAACTCAGAACTCCCCATGACTCACTGACAGACCTCACCCCAACAAATCGGGGTCCTGTATTTCCTCCCGAAGAGCATCTTAAAAGGAGGTCGATCAATGGTAGCGTGATAACTTTTGTTATATGAAAATTCTGCTAACTGAAGATACGTATCCTAACTCCCACCAAAATCCAATACACAAGCACGCATCATATCCTCAAGAGTCTGGATAGTCCACTCACTCTGCCCATCGGTCTAAAGATGAAAAGCTATAGTGAAATGGAGACGAGTCCCCAACTCGTCAAGAAACCGCTTCCAAAATCTGGAAGTAAAACGAAGTTCGCTGTTTGAAACCACTGATGTTGGCACTCAATTACGTGCCACTACCTCCCTGATATAAATCTCAGCCAACTTTTCTGCATAAATACTCTCCTAAATCGGGATGAAATGCGTGCTCTTGGTTAATCAATCCACGATGACGTAAATCGAATCCGCTCCATGCGCAACCTTGGGAAGCTTTGTGATAAAATTCATAGTGATGTCTTCCCATTTCCATATGGGAATCTCCAACGTCTGCATCTTGTCGTGAGGACGCTGATGCTCGGCCTTAAATTTCCTACAAGTAAGGTACCGCTCGACATACCAAGCCACATCCCGCTTCATGCAAGGCCACCAATGGGCCTCCTCCATCAGAACATGGCGTACACCTCCCCAATAAGGTACCCAAACCCGCCGATACAAAGTCAACAATCCACGACTATCATAATTGAAGGAAGCCACCTGACCTACAATGTGCTCACTCTTCCGGTGCTCTTCCTTTATAGCCTCGGCCTGAGCGTCACGAATCCGCTCCAATATTAGAGTAATCACGGTCATCCTCAAACATATATCTCTGAGCGGATCTATGACCGCCTTGCTGCTGAGAGCATCAGCCTCCACATTGGCCTTCCCCGAGTGATAAATGATCTCATAATCATAATCCTTCACTACATCTAACCATCAACGCTGTCTCATGTTCATATTCGGCTGATCCATCAAGTACCTCAGGCTCTTTTGATTCGTGTAAATAGTACAACGGACCCCATAGAGGTAATTCCGCCAAATCTTGAGGGCGAAAACCATGGTCCCCAACTCCAAATCATGTGTCAGATAGTTCGCCTTATGAGGCTTCAGCTGCCTCGAAGTGTAAGCGATCAAGCGACCCCACTGCATCAACATTGCTCCCAAACATATGATCGAACAATCAAAATAAACCGCAAAGTCATCAAAACCCTCAGGTAGGGTCAAAATCGGCGCCTCAAACAATCGTTGTCGAAGAGTCTCAAAAGCAACTTGCTGCTCAAGCCCCCAGCGAAAAGTCACCGACTTCTTGGTTAGTCTGGTCAATGGAACAACGATCTTGGAGAAATCATGGATGAATCTCGGATAATAACTAGCTAGAACAAGAAAACTCTGAATCTCAGATGGAGACATCGGAACCTCCCACTGCATTATCGCCTCAACCTTGGCCGGATTGACCAGAATACCCTTCTGGTTGACAAGGTGCCCCAGAAACTGCACCTCGCACAATCAAAACTCACACTTAGAGAACTTTGCGAAAAGTCTATCCCTCCTCAAAGTCTCCAGCACTTCCCTTAAGTGCTCTTCATGAGGTGCTAGGATGACAATAGATATCGACAGTTTCAAGTGGTGATGACGATGCTAGGGTTTCAGGTGAAGATTAGGGGAGATCTACACAACTGCTAGGGTTTTAGTAGAGGGTAGTGCTGTTACAGAAGGTAGTAGATAGTAGGAAGGCGGAGCAGGTATGTATCTTGTAGATCTGTAACATTAACATCTCCGGTGGAGGTAGTGCTATTAGCCGGACATGAAACAACGATGGTACTCGTTAGACATAAACAAAGGAAGGTACATGAGGCGGTGATTGGTGGTTATGCACATTCCGATGGTGGTTGTACACATTTCGACAATGCTCCTTTTTCCGGTGATGGTGCATATTTTCAGAGGTGGTTAAGTGTTCTTGAACAAAAGTTAGATAGTGATAGAGATTAGGTTTAAATTTTTAAAAGGGTCAGGTGGATCCATAGTTTTAATTAAAATATTTTTTTAATAATTAAAAATGTCAAAAAAAAAATGAAAAAGAAATTGAAAATGACAAAACGTGTAAATTTAAATTAACGAGGAATGAAGTATGCAAGTTTTTACGAAATAAGGGGCAATCCGAATTAATTTTTTAAAATAGAGACTGAACGTGCATTTTGACATTTGAACGAGGAACGAATTTGTGTAATTTACTCTTTTTATTATTTTTGAAAAAATTTCATAAGTCACTTATCTCACATTTAAACGGTTTTGAAAATATTTAATATTTTTGAAAATATCAAATATTACTTGTAATACCGTTTGGTTCTTCAATATTGGTGCTGGATTTTTGTTGCAGGCTATTTCTTTTTGCTTGTTTGATTTTTTTTTTTGCTGCTTCTGTTTTTTGTTGTTGATTTTAAGTGTGAAATTTAACAGTTAGTAAACAATAAACATAAATGAGAAGGTCCAAATCAAACCACACTGCAATTTAGAACTTGGTTGTGCGGTTTTTTGATTTTCTAATTTGTTAAACCATACTATGCAGTGTTGTTTGCAGTTTGACTTTAAAACTGCATAACAATCAACACCACACTGTAATCACCCTAAATATTGAATTCATGTTCATTCACATATAACGTGCATGTTCATTCGCATATTAATAACTTAACAATCACATGCTATATATTATATATTAATATATGTATGTTTAATTACATCACTAACTTAATATATATTAACTATATATGTATTTCTTTTTGTAGCTAGATATATACATATATCCAAATAACAAAAACTAATATAGCCATGCATTTTGTTCTATTCACTTTTCTATTAATCATGAATTGCTAATCCTTTCACTTCCATTGATAAATTACAAGCCCCATACATATCGTTTATCATAATATCACTCATCTCTAAGGGTCTATCATCTTGCATCAAAATTGATGATAATAATAATAATAATAGTCTATACAAACATCTAAAACAATATTATATTAATTAAGAATCAAGACCCCACCATTTTTCATCGATGATCATGAGAAGGAACTAGGTTTAACTACGATGTGTCTCAATGGATGAAGAACGTCACTTCCGCCTGCGTGTTTCACAAACTCCGCCGGAGATAAAAAGCTACCATGGCAAGCACACAATATCTTCACCTGTTCTCCTCTTCCGTACTTATATAAAATTCCTTCAATCACTCTTCCATTAGGCCCATCTCCTTGAGTGAAAACGCAAGGCATCTCCTCCATTGAACCCGACCCTATCTCCTTCCCCTGATACCTCGCCGGAGTACTTTCCCGGTGATCACCACCACCACCACCCGCCGGTGCCGGTGGTTTTGAACATGATGAACCAATCACATGATGATCATTACGTTCTTGTAGCGAGCTTGTTTCTCCACCACTTCCGCTTGATCCTAAACGGAAAACAAATTCATTTCTACATAAGCTAAACCATCAATCATCGAGTGTAATTATTGCTTATAAGTAAGCTTCGAAGATTGCGAGTGTATAATTAAAAAATTAAGAGGACTGAGATGTAACTAAGCTCAAAGTTAGTGGACTATTTGTGCTCATAATCTTGTAGAAAAAACAATTGTTTAATCCAAACCAATGTACACTTTTTAATCCACATTGTAATCGTCTTTACAGATATTTTGACTGGATTTAGTAATTTAATGTCTGGAAAGAGCGTTTTACCAACTATGACTTACAATTAGGGCAACAAAAGGAAAATATAAATCAAGTTTACCACTTGAATAGGAAAAACACGTTGCACTTATATAAAGTACAAACAATACTGCACGAAGTACAATATGGCAACGCACAAAAAATATCCACGTTACCTTGACGATGCGTACTCTGATATTCTGACATACTTCCTTGCGACTCCTGTGATGCCGGCGACGACAACCCTCCACTACCAGTACCACCGGCTGTCGTTGTTCCACCACTTGACGGCCATTTATCCGACCCGAATGGCGGTCCCGGTGAGGACCCAACGCGGCTCATAGCTGCCACGTACTCCTCCCGTTCACCTCTGGTCAAATTTCTCTGTTTTTCCGACCGTCGTCGCTTGGCGGCGAGTCTCCTTAAGCTCTGGAGTTCCTTTCTTTTTCTCCATTCCTCCTCCGTCTCAACCGGTAGGGAAGATGTTCGGATAAGGCCGGAATAAGAGCGGCCCGGACCTGTACTCCCTCTACCACTAGCTAACACGTCGTCGTCTCTTACAACCGGCAAAATCGCAGCAATTGAAGACGACCTCACCAACTTAGTATTACTCTTGTCAACACCAAATCGTCCACCTAACGACAACCCTAGATTCAACTCCACCTCGTCGCCGGAACCCGAACCCAGATCCTCTTCCGGATCGGATCTTCGATGAGGTCCGGCATCGGCGCTACCTACTGTAAATCTTCGTAATAAATCTCTAGGAAATCTGGTGTTTGATTGTATTGATAAGTTTTCCATCTCATTGCTTGTTCTCTCGCCCATATCGAACACAAAACGAAATTTAAGATTGAATTTTTTGGATTAGACCGCTAATTTAGTAAAATCAAATTGGAGCTGTTGATGACCTGATTTGTGGAAACCCAGATGGGTAAACTTGATTACCATCCCCATCTTCTTTGGGAATGAAATTGTTTTTCAGGAGTGATCAGATAGAAAAGAGGTAACACATGACGGGTTTTAAGTTAAAATAGCGAGACAAGCAATCGCCGGAAACAATGGGTGAAACGATATTATGGAGAGAGAAGGAGATACAGAGGTAGCAAATCAGGAAGAGATTCGTGGGGAAGGGAAAAGAAAACTTGACAACGAAAGCAGAAAAAAAATGAAATTTTCATTTTTGGTCCTTCACATTATGAATGCTTGTGTTTATTTTGTTTCATTGTAGATCGACCATTTGATACTTATCCTATATATTTTGACGCGCATATGTTGCAGGTCCTATCGTAAGTGTCAACCCGCATATCAAAGTATTGGGTAGTTAGAGAAACTTCAAAATTTGAAAGGATGTTTTCATAATATCTTATTTTGCAAGGATGGTTTTGGTAAGAAACAAAACCCCAACAACAATATAAATGAATGGACGAAAATGCCCTTTTGGAAGAAGGTGGGGGACATAAAGAAAGGACAAGTGGCAGAGACAAGAGAGGGGTAGTGGTGACACGTTGGGTCTTGATTGATCATCAAAGCTTTTAGATTTGAACATTAAAATGGAATAAAAAATTATATAAACAGTTCTTTGTATTCAGTTCAATTTTATTTTATTTTTTATATTATTTTTAACATCAAAATATATTACTATTATAATAATTTTTATAAATATATATTTTAAAGACATTTTAATGATTATTTATTTTATATATTTATTTATTATTATAAGATAGTTATAAATTATATTACTGTAAAATTATAACAAAATATTATATTATTATATGTTAATTTTTTAATTATTTATTTTTATATGAATTTAATATATGAAAATAAAATTATATTTTTATAATTTATTAATATCATTTAATATATAATTTGATATTACAAATATGTATTTTAATTATAACTAGTAATAACCCCTCGCATCATTGGCACATGTTCGAATAAATTTAGCAAAATATGTGTAAGCTTTATATGATACACTGGTACTTCACCTTTTGGTAAGATTATAATGAAGGGACATAGTCGACCTGAGGAGCATTGTATTTCCTCTTGGAGATTGTCAAATGTTGGCAGTTCCATAAATTTTGTCGTGAGGGGTATATATGAACTGAGTATGATAGCATGAGAATACCTAGTCTGACCATATGGTATGGTTCATCTCATGATGTGTCCATGACAGCCTGGACTGTGGAAGGTTTGTATATAACAAAATTGCATGGCTCTTGTTGTTTTGGTAAGGGTTTAGTGAGATGTTTAACTGGGCTCCTGCTGGTCGGTGGGATGATGGCCATGTGCATATAGGTTGATTGGGTGTTGGTCCGGAGTCTTCATATTTGTTGTTAGGTGATGGCAAGAACAGTGAGGAACCGTAAGCTACTCTTTCCAATGATTAAATGGTGTCAGAAGTGTCATGAACCAACGTAGATTTCACTTATGTGTGTTGGGCTGACAATTATGTCGTGAAGTCCCATGTGTTTCGTTCATTGGTCTTTGGCATGGTCGGGTATTTGAGTGGTATGGAGATGCTACTGATGGATCAGTAGCCGAAGGGTATGTGTAACATCCCGGAATCGCAAGAGTAGAGTTGAAGGGCTAAAAGTGTAAGTTTTAGAGGGTGACTCGGCGAGTCCATGGATAGACTCGGCGAGTCAGGTCGCGGCTATGGTCGCGTGTCTAGTGGCCTACTCGACGAGTCCAAAGATGGACTCGGCGAGTGGGTGCTGTATGGAGAAAACCCTAATTTTCGGGGTTGAGCCCTATATAAAGAGCATTATACCCCTCCACAGCCTCCCTTATCCCCCCCCCCCCCTTGAGTTCCAGAAACCCTAAATTCGTGGAGAGTTCATTTTGTGGAGAAAATTAGAGCTTGGAGAGGTGTTGTTTGAAGAGATCTTGAAGGAGAAGTGGCTTAGATCAAAGGGCTTTGCTTGGATTCGAGTTTGGTTGCTATTGAGGCACCTTTTGGAGGTAACACTTTCGTTCTTGGGCTGTATCTTCCTAGTTTCTTCATTTTGGGGTTTGTAGGGAGTATATCTTGGAATGTTTTGGAGTTTGGAGGTTAGATCTGAGGTTGCTACCTCAGATCTGGAATATTAAAGGCCTAGAGTGCATTAAAGTTGTTGTGTTTGAGTGCTTAGTGAAGCCACCATGTCCCAAACCTTGGTTCTAAGGTGAATAAGGCTTAGATCTCCTTAGATTCACGTAAAGTTTGCCACTTTACGTGATGGATGGATTGTAGGAGGTTGGATCTATGTTTTGGATCAATTGCATGGCCTGAGATGCTTCTGTATGGATTCAGACCGGTGGTACTCGACGAGTCACATGGGTGGACTCGACGAGTTGCTTGAAGATGGCCTGGAACTCGACGAGTTGGAAGAACAACTCGGCGAGTAGGTTGAAGATAGCCTTGGACTCGACGAGTCCATTTGGACTTGGCGAGTCTTGTCGAGGAAGTCCCAATATTTCTGGTTGAGTCGAGGAATCGGTGAGTCAAGGGATGACTCGGTGAGTTGGGTGCGAGTGCACTCAGAGTCGTTGGACTCGACGAGTCTTGGGGTGACTCGGCGATTTGGGTCGCTGATTGAAGGAAGTTCTGAACGTATGGACTCGGCGAGTCATCGGGTTGACTCGGCGAGTAGGGTCAGTCAGGGGTTGACTTTGACTTGTCCAAGGGTGACCAGTTGTCTTCCAGGGGTATTTTGGTAATTAAGGGTATTTATTGAGTTGTATGTTTTGATGTTCAGTGGGGGAGTTCGTGTCAGAGTTCGGAGCAGCAGGATCTTATCTTTTCAACCGACAATTTCGAGGTGAGTTATCCTCACTATATCAACAGGGTCTAAGGCACCAAGGCCGGCCCTTTATTGGATTGAGATTCGGATATGGTTATTATGTTATTGTTTGATGTGTCTGCATCTTGGTAGTTAGGATGGTACATGCTAGGAGACCTTGTTAAGGTCAGTTTTCCGATATACAGAGTGATGCTATGCTAGTGACCGGTTAGGTCGGTAACCCGGTTAGGGTAATGATATGCTATGTGATCTGCTTGCTCGGTTTGTTGACTATGACTGTTATATGAATGTATGTTTTGTGCATATGGTTGTTTGGACTGGAGATGGGTTGAGGCGGGTACTACTTTGTGCTGTAGGCCAAGATACCCAGGGAGGACCGGTTGTTCCGAAGGCCCAGCGAGCGGTTCGGATAGGCTGTAGGCCCCACGAGGGCGGACCAGACGTGCCGAGGCTCGGAGAGTGGACCAGGCCGACTGAAGTCCCGATGCGGGCGGACCATTCATACTGTAGACTCAGAGAGTGGACCAGGTGGGTTGAAGGCCCGATGCGGGCGGACCAACCCCACTGTAGACTTGAAGGACATGACTAGACCTGGAGGATGGATCCGATGGACTGTAGGCCCGGTACGGCGGACCAGTCACACAGTAGGCCCGATATGCATGGCTGTTCTATGTTCTGTTATGTTATGTATGTTTTGTATGTTTTGGACCGGAAGGTCGCAGCCTGGAAGGGCGTATGTGTGGTTGGTATCTTAGGGGTATATCACTAAGCTTTCGGGCTTACAGTTGTGGTTTAATGTTTTTCAGGTTCTTCAGGAGACCGTGGCAAGGCGAAGACGCGATCGTACCGCTCCTCATGATTTTGTAGCAATGTGATTATGGGAATACTCTAATAATTTGTATTGAAAACCTTTTTGTAAACATTTTAATGGAAATCGGGTTGTTTTGAAAATTTTAAATTTGGTTGTATTTTTCGGATGTTACAAGTTGGTATCAGAGCCTTGGTTTGAGTGAATTGGAGGAACACTTGTGCGACTCCAGTCTCAAATCGAGGAGGGTTTTCAAAAGAGAATCTAGAATGGTTTTCAAAATAAGTGAAGGAGGACGCGGAGGTACGATCAGCCGGAGCCAGTAAGTAGCCCCAAAATACCATACATGACAATTGTTTTCTTGAACTTTGATAGAACAGCATGCTAGAGTTAGGCTAGGGATCTTCAGGATTTCTTGATGAGTTGCCTGATTTATGATGCCTTCTAGCCTAGGGTTCCTTGTGAGAGATTTCTAGTGTTCCTCTAGTTGTGAGGATAGAGCGTTGTTATGTATGTCGCTAGGGTGTTATGGGAGTACTTCATACAAATATGGGTTGGTGTGGAAGGTAGTATGGGCCCGTACTACTGAAAGCACGGACTCATACGCGTATCAGGGAAACCATGACCTCTAGGGTTGGGATGAGAGCTGGTTCCCGGGATAGTGGAATATGTCTGAGATTTGGTGTTTTATTTTCAGTATGGAGATTTCAGGGCACGCTGGGAGTGGATCCGGGTCAGGATCAGGAGCAGGAGCGGGAGTTCCGGGTGGGTCTGTACAACCCGAGGTTGTCAGCCAGATGAGTACGCACGAGTTGGATGCGAGGATTCGTGAGATCCTGCATGATGAGGTCGCTGCATTGTTTCGGGCTGAGCTGCCAGAGTTGTTTGGGTCGATCAAGACCGCCATGGTGGAGTATTTCGATGAGCGCTATGCGGCTCTCACGGAGACGGCTGCCGCGGCGGCTACCGTAGCAGTAGCAGCGGCAGGGGGAGGAGCCAGTAGAGGTTTCCAGTATCGGGACTTCAATAATACGAAGCCTCCCACTTTTGATGGAGTTCAGGATCCGATCGTTGCTATGAGGTGGTTATCAGATGTGGAGGGATGTTTCTTCACGTGTTCATGCCCTGCTGATCAGAGGGTGAGGTGTGCTTTGAACATGTTGAGGCTCGGAGCAAAGGATTGGTGGAGATTGACCACGGGGTCGTACTCGGATGCGCAGAGGGCGGCGATTTCATGGGATCGGTTCAGAGAGATGTTCAGCACTCGTTATGTTCCGCAGGTCGAGAGGGAGAGGTTGGCTCAGGAGTTCTTGGAGCTGAAACAGGATTCGGAGTCGGTGACGGAAATCACCAGGATGTTTACTGAGAGGGCGATGTTTTGCCCTGAATTCGCTTCGGAGCAGGCTCAGATATCCCGATATCTGAGTATGCTAAAGAGGGACATCAGACAGTTTGTGTCTGCGCAGAGGTGCGAGACTTTGCTGGAGTTGCAGGAGGCCGCCAGGCGGCGTGAGTTAGAGATTGAGTTACAGATGCGTGAGCTGAGGCAAGCTCCGGTTCAGTCGCAGCCGGCGACGAAACGGTCTAAGACCGTTGATTCCAGGATGGGAGATCACGGTAGCCACGTCTGTGGAAAGTGTGGAAGGGGTCACGCCGGGATTTGTCGGTCCGGTAGAGCATGCCGCAAGTGCGGAAAGGAGGGACACTATGCAAGGGATTGTCGGCAGTTAGTGCCAGTTCGGGATTTGAGGATATGCTATCATTGTCATCAGGTTGGACATGTGAAGGTCAACTGTCCACGGCTTGCTGCAGGACCGGTGCAGGCCCCAGAACCGGCTACGTTGAGGATCACAGGTGGAGATCAGGGTGGAGCGGAGCCCCCAAGGGCTTAGGGTCGTGTTTTACAGCTTGCTGCTATGGGTATGTTCTTTATGCTGTTTTGATTAATTATGATTGTTGTGGAAGTATTGCTATCTGTTGGTTTCATTGGTTGGTTATGGAATTGCGTTTCGGGTTTTCGTGTGGTATCCGTTGTTCCTTGAGGGTTTGGCGAGTTGTGATCGAGATTTCATTTTAGTATCTTTTGTTCCCTGAAGGATCGTTATGGTTATGGATTTGTACTTCGAGCTATCATTGATTATCCTTGTGAGGATTGGTGGCGGATGCGATGTTGGTTTGAAGGTCGAATGCTCGGAGGACGGTCCAGTCAGATTGGCTGAAGGTCCTGAGAGTGGTCCAGATTGGCTGAAGGCCTGGGGAGGCGGTCCAGTCATGCTGAAGACTCTGCGAGTATTGTTGGATCGGTTCGAGGTTATGGGTTGCGTATGTTGCAGTGGGATTACATTGGGAGGTCTGGCCCCGGGTAGCAATTTTGAGCAATGAAGGTGGTGCATGGGCTTAAAAGTCCCTGCGATGAGAATCAGAGTAGTGGTGATGCATGGATGTCGGGAACGCTTTAAGGAGGCAGTGTAGCGTGGGATGAGCACCATAGTGCCTGTCATGGTGACTGGGCGGATGAGTGGTTTCCTTGGTAAGGAAAGAGGGAGGATTGAAATTCCGAAAAGGGAGTGCGAATTCACGGAAGTGAAAGCGGCGGTGTAGAGTTACGATCGGAGTGGTCCGTCGATGGTCTTTGAGTAGTGTGTTGCGGCGGTAGAATAAAAGCTCATTCGACTTGATATGTTGCTTAGGGCGCGGAGAGAATACCGCAGGCGTAGAGCCAGGGAGAGGGGTTCGGAAGGGATACAGAGAAAGAGTCTTGGACTCTCAGAGTGATTCTGATCAGGGTTTTGGGTATGTATCAGAGGTTCATCCTGGAAGGATGTTTGGAGGATATCATCAGTGTATCAGGATATCCAAACCTGAGGGTGCTAGAACGAGATTAGCATGTGTGTGTGACTGCGAGAGGAGAACTCGGGGGAGTTGCTCCGGAATGGAAAAATGGGTCTTTCGGTTGCCATGGGATGGGTAGAGTGGAATTCGGATCGGGGATCCGATGGTTCGTGGCTTTATAGCCATGTGAGTCAAGTGAAAGATGAGAATTGGAGCAGTAAGGCATCATGGGTAATTCTCGGTTGTTGAGTGTGAATTATCGGAGGGTACAGCTGGTGCCCGGTTTGAGTAGGTGGAGGGGACACCGTATGGAAGGAGAAAGTGAGCTTCTGGTTTCTATGGTTGTACCTTGAGGGACTTGGTTTGGTCAAGGTCAAGTGGCGCGTCGGGGGAAGTAATTTGAAGATGAGATGTCGTAGGCTTCGAGGACGAAGCCTAATTTAAGTGGGGGAGAATTGTAACATCCCGGAATCGCAAGAGTAGAGTTGAAGGGCTAAAAGTGTAAGTTTTAGAGGGTGACTCAGCGAGTCCATGGATAGACTCGGCGAGTCAGGTCGCGGCTATGGTCGCATGTCTAGTGGCCTACTTGGCGAGTCCAAAGATGGACTCGGCGAGTGGGTGCTGTATGGAGAAAACCCTAATTTTCGGGGTTGAGCCCTATATAAAGAGCATTATACCCCTCCACAGCCTCCCTTATCCCCCCCCTTGAGTTCCAGAAACCCTAAATTCGTGGAGAGTTCATTTTGTGGAGAAAATTAGAGCTTGGAGAGGTGTTGTTTGAAGAGATCTTGAAGGAGAAGTGGCTTAGATCAAAGGGCTTTGCTTGGATTCGAGTTTGGTTGCTATTGAGGCACCTTTTGGAGGTAACACTTTCGTTCTTGGGCTGTATCTTCCTAGTTTCTTCATTTTGGGGTTTGTAGGGAGTATATCTTGGAATGTTTTGGAGTTTGGAGGTTAGATCTGAGGTTGCTACCTCAGATCTGGAATATTAAAGGCCTAGAGTGCATTAAAGTTGTTGTGTTTGAGTGCTTAGTGAAGCCACCATGTCCCAAACCTTGGTTCTAAGGTGAATAAGGCTTAGATCTCCTTAGATTCACGTAAATTTTGCCACTTTACGTGATGGATGGATTGTAGGAGGTTGGATCTATGTTTTGGATCAATTGCATGGCCTGAGATGCTTCTGTATGGATTCAGACCGGTGGTACTCGACGAGTCACATGGGTGGACTCGACGAGTTGCTTGAAGATGGCCTGGAACTCGACGAGTTGGAAGAACAACTCGGCGAGTAGGTTGAAGATAGCCTTGGACTTGGCGAGTCTTGTCGAGGAAGTCCCAATATTTCTGGTTGAGTCGAGGAATCGGTGAGTCAAGGGATGACTCGGTGAGTTGGGTGCGAGTGCACTCAGAGTCGTTGGACTCGACGAGTCTTGGGGTGACTCGGCGATTTGGGTCGCTGATTGAAGGAAGTTCTGAACGTATGGACTCGGCGAGTCATCGGGTTGACTCGGCGAGTAGGGTCAGTCAGGGGTTGACTTTGACTTGTCCAAGGGTGACCAGTTGTCTTCCAGGGGTATTTTGGTAATTAAGGGTATTTATTGAGTTGTATGTTTTGATGTTCAGTGGGGGAGTTCGTGTCAGAGTTCGGAGCAGCGGGATCTTATCTTTTCAGCCGACAGTTTCGAGGTGAGTTATCCTCACTATATCAACAGGGTCTAAGGCACCAAGGCCGGCCCTTTATTGGATTGAGATTCGGATATGGTTATTATGTTATTGTTTGATGTGTCTGCATCCTGGTAGTTAGGATGGTTCATGCTAGGAGACCTTGTTAAGGTCAGTTTTCCGATATACAGAGTGATGCTATGCTAGTGACCGGTTAGGTCGGTAACCCGGTTAGGGTAATGATATGCTATGTGATCTGCTTGCTCGGTTTGTTGACTATGACTGTTATATGAATGTATGTTTTGTGCACATGGTTGTTTGGATTGGAGATGGGTTGAGACGGGTCCTACTTTGTGCTGTAGGCCAAGATACCCAAGGCGGACCGGTTGTTCCGAAGGCCCAGCGAGCGGTTCGGATAGGCTGTAGGCCCCACGAGGGCGGACCAGACGTGCCGAGGCTCGAAGAGTGGACCAGGCCGACTGAAGGCCCGATGCGGGCGGACCAGTCATACTGTAGACTCAGAGAGTGGACCAGGTGGGTTGAAGGCCCGATGCGGGCGGACCAACCCCACTGTAGACTTGAAGGACATGACTAGACCTGGAGGATGGATCCGATGGTCTGTAGGCCCGGTACGGCGGACCAGTCACACAGTAGGCCCGATATGCATGGCTGTTCTATGTTCTGTTATGTTATGTATGTTTTGTATGTTTTGGACCGGAATGTCGCAGCCTGGAAGGGCGTATGCGTGGTTGGTATCTTGGGGGTATCTCACTAAGCTTTCGGGCTTACAGTTGTGGTTTAATGTTTTTCAGGTTCTTCAGGAGACCGTGGCAAGGCGAAGGCGTGATCGTACCGCTCCTCATGATTTTGTAGCAATGTGATTCTGGGAATACTCTAATAATTTGTATTGAAAACCTTTTTGTAAACATTTTAATGGAAATCGGGTTGTTTTGAAAATTTTAAATTTGGTTGTATTTTTCGGATGTTACAGTATGGGTCAGGTTTGGCATAGTCATTGTTATATATCAAGAGTCTGTTGTAGGTCCCTTGGATGATTTGACAGTTGGTTGTATACCTAGGTCATTTTAGGAGTTTGGATACCACACAAGATTTTGATTTGATCATGGTTACGCTCGTAGGAGGTGTTGGTTAGTGATGATTATAAGGAAGTCAAGTGAGTATTTGAGGCATATTAGGCTTAATCTGCAGGTTAGTGCTGCAGTTGAGTATTTCAAGTGACTTGGTTGTTTGTTGGCATCGAATGGGTTCTGAGTGGTCTTTTAAGTCTTCCTTATGGATGCCCCGGTTTTATGAAGTGGTTGAAGAAGACGTATGGAATGTGTTGATGTTGTTTTCAAAGATTCTAACTAAGATGGATTTCGAGGATGAAATCCATTTTAGGGGGAGGGAGAGGGAGAGAGAGAGAGAGAGAGAGAGAGAGAGAGAGAGAGAAAGAAAGAAAGAAAGAAAGAAAGAAAGAAAGAGTTGTAACATCCCATTCTGTGTTTCATTATTTTAAAATGGTTTTATAATAAAATAAGTATATGTTTATAGGGAAATAGAGATTAGTTAGCATTATAATTGATTAAAAGGGTATTTATTAGATTAGTTTTCATGTAGTGGATAAATAAGTAAAATAAATAAATGAATGGAGTTATATAAAAAATGTAAAGATAATTATTTATTATTTTGAATAATTATATAACTTATGATAAATAAATAAAGTTCTTGAGTGACTTTAAAAGAAACAAAGTTGTTGTGAGGGAGCATTTAGGGGGGGGGGGGGGACATAAATTGTTATGGAACTAAGGTTAGGGGTAGAAAACATCAAAGGTTGAATCTTAATGGACCAATTCTGCCAACTTTGAAATCTCTACATGGATGCTCCAGCTTTTGCAACACAGTATGTAGGATAATTCCCCTGGTTCTTGAATGTTGTAACATATCCTTCTCATGCTTCTCCCTCTTTTCATTGATCGTATCCTCCAAAAAGGAAACGAAAACCCTCTCTAAGTTTGTGTTGGTGTGTGAGAATTATGTGCGAATGGAGAGAGATAGTGAGAGAAACCGAGTGTATGTGAGAGGGAAAGAAAGAGAGAGAGAGAGAGAGAGAGACATCATGGGTGTTAATGCCAACAAGTATAGATCGAGAGAGATAAGAGTTAAGAGATCGATTTCTATATGATTTTAGTGTTTTTAAGCCTCCCATGAAGTGGTGGTTCCTAGTTCGATGCTGTTTTTTTTTTCAAAATGCTCATGTGGATTGGAGATCAAGTTGTTTCAAAGGTTGTAGCTACCATTTTCAGCTTTAGGTTTCTATGGAATCCCAACTACCCTTGAGGTTTCCAGCGAGAGAGCTTATAAGAGAGAGAGAGAGAGAGAGAGAGAAGAAAAAGAAAGAAAGAAAGAAAGAAAGAAAGAATTGGGTGTCACCGGAGTTTGTGTCGTTGGTGTAACACTCGTTTCAGGTATCGAATTACTTTCAGAATTCTAGGTTTTAGGTTGGAACTCGACGAGTTGAGGAGCTCCAACTCGTCAAGTAGAGATCATTTATGAGGACGCAGGACTTAGAACCTACTCGACGAGTCGGAAGGCCCCAGCTCGACGAGTAGGCGCTGTAAAGGAAAACCCTAATTTTCAGGGGTTTGCACCATATTTAAGGAACTTATGGACCATTTGTGGCCTCCCTCACCGTCCTAACTTCCCAGAGAAACCCTAGCTCGAGCCTTATACCTTTGTGAGTGTGTGTGAGAGCTTTAGTGAGTGAGTTGGTGTGGTTGTGAAGGATTTTGAAGCTTGAAGAAGGTGAAGTAGAGAGAGAAGCAGTAGATCCGACATCTACTCTATATTGGTAACCATCTTGAGGTATAAAGTTGCTACCTTGACCTCTGTTTGTTTAGATCTCATTTTATGAAAGAATATGGTTACTCTTGGGGAAAAACGATGTCATACTCGGATTTGGACTTGTCATGAAGATATGGTTCCAGATCTAGACCCCATGGACATAAAGTTGTCCACTTTATCTTGTTTAGGCTCTTTTCAATGCACTAAACCTTGTAGGAACCTTGATATTAGTGTTTTAGCCTTGGGAGGCCTTATATGCACGTAAAGTTTGCAACTTTACGTGGTAAGTACACCATAAGGGGTTAGATCTATAATTTAGGCCCTTGGATTCCACTGGAAGGACTATACACAAAAGGACTGAAGGAACTTGACGAGTTGCTTAACCAACTCGACGAGTCGGGTAAGGTTTACTCGTTTTCTAGATTCCGAGTGATTTTTGAGGGATTATAGTTTTCGGTCTACATGAGTTTTCGGTCTTCTGGACATTGAAGAACTCGACGAGTTACTCAGGTAACTCGGCGAGTTGACTCGGGATTGTGGTTGTATGGACTCTAAAGGAACTCGACGATTTGCTGGATGCACTTGATGATTTGCTAGATGCACTCGACGAGTTAGGGTCAACATGGACTGTTAACATTGACTGTTGACTTGGACTTTGACCATGGGTGACTAAGTTTGACTATAAGGGTATTTCTGGTATTTCGGGATTTTGACAAGTTAATCACATGATGATTATAGGCAGTTGAGTTGGAACTTCGTGTTGGGACTTATCCGATCTTATCTTATTAGTTCAGCATTTTGAGAAGGTGAGTCTTCTCACCATACCAATGGGTCCAAGGCACCAAGGCCGGACCACTTATATATATATATATATATATATATATATATATATATATATATATATATATATATATATATATATATATATATGGATGGATAGTTGATTAGATGATATGTCGATATGACACTTGTATGGAAGTCCCCGGGGGGTTCCCGTGGCAATATGTTAAGACCATGAGGAGGTTCCTATGGCATTTGGTATATAAGTCCTTGGAGGGTTTCCATGGCTTCCTAGTATGTTCACATGTTTAGTTCGTATAATATTTCTATGATTAGGGAAGACCATGTGGAGGTTCCTATGGCAGTGAGCCAAGACCATGTAGGGTTTCTAGTGGCGGCTAGTAAAGAACACGTGGGGGTTTCCAGTGTTACTTGGTGTAAGACCTTGGATGGTTTCCACGACATCACTATATGTTTATATGCATGGCTTATGTGGTTTATATAGCTTTATAGCTAATATTTTATATGTGATTTATGTGGATTGTGTGTGGTATGCTTTGGGGAACTTACTGAGCATTATCTAACACTTTGTTGGTTTGTTTCAGGTACTTCTAAGCCTAAGGGCAAGGGCAAGGCTTGATGGCGCTGCATGCACTCTCACAGACGTTTTTATGGGACACTCTGATATTTGAAATAAAATTTGTTGATGTTGTGAATTTGAAAACAATTGTTCTTGAGATTTTATGGCTGATTGGAAATGTTTTGATTATTTAAAAATGAAAATTTTCTTTTGAAAATTAGGTCGTTACAAGTTGGTATCAGAGCCTTGGTTTGAGGGATTCTGGCACACTCTCAGGTGTGTTAGGACTCCAACTAAGGAAATGGTAAAATTGTTTTCAAAAATAAAAGTTAAAAACTTCTTAAAATGGAAAAGAGGAGAGTGTAATGCGTGTGATCGGCCGAGCCAAGTAAGTAGTTCCCTAATATGTTAGCCATGGTATACTGATATTTGGATTATGATAATCGAATGAATCTTGTTGTGTGTATGCTTTCAAAATTGTATATGGTTAGGGTCTTATAGCCTCATAATGATTGATTTGGCCTTATTTCCTGTTCCTTGTATGGTTGTGATCTTAGGGTAGAGTTTGTTATTCGAAAGTCTATTTGATCATGTTCTATAATTGGCATGCATAAGGCAACCTATCATAATTGAGTTCTGGTTTGATATGGATGGAGGAAATCTTAGGATAGCCTAGGATTTGAGCTATGCGGTAGCCTGTAAGACATGATTTGTTATGGGATGAATTAGAGTTATCAGGTAGAGCCTTAGAGAAGGTACAAGTAGGTGTGGAAGGTAGTATTGGGCCCGTACTACTGGAAGCACAGGACCTGTACCTGAACTAATGTTAGATCTGGAAGCTCTATGGCGGACCGATGTGGGATGATCCCCTCTATGGAAATCCTAATCATTATGTTTTGTGGTATTGTAGTATAGTATGGTGGTGACACGGTTCGGAGCAGGGGGATCAGGATCGGGATCAGGATCTGGGTCAGGTGACACTACCGAGCCCATTGATGAGAGACTGTGCAAGCTTATTACATCCAAGGTTACGAGGGGCATCCTTGACACTACCCAAGTGATTTTTGGGATGGTCAAGGAAGGGATGATGGAGATCCTAGAGTAGAGGCTCAGGTCATTCAGAGCGGAGTTAGCTGCAGGCCAGGTCGGGGCCCAAACTCCCTCGTTCCGGGAGTTCAAGGTGTGCGGGTTTCCGGAGTTTTTCGGGGTCAGGGACCCCATTGTTAGTCGACGTTGGGTGGCGGATATAGAGAATACCCTGCGCACAAGTTCTTTCCATGTTGTGGTAAAGGTGATTTTTGCTTCATGTATAATGAGGGATCGAGCCCGGGATTGGTGGGGAGAGGTGACTAGCCAGGTGGAAGCAGCCGGTGTGGCTTAGATGACATGGGTAGAGTTTTTCAGACGCTTTGATCTGGAGTTTGCACCATCTATTAAGGTGAAACGGTTAGTGAGGGAGTTTCAGGAGCTCCAGCAGACCACCAAGACTGTGGCGGAAGTCACCGCCAAGATTCGGGAGCGAGCACTGTTGATTCCACAGTATGCCGCAGTTAAGGACATGAGGAGGATGATGTATCATTCCATGCTGAAGGATGATATCCAAGAGTTTGTGAACTTTATAGGGTGCAAAATCCTGAATGAGATGGTGGAGAAGGCCCGTGAGAGAGAGGAAAAGGTTGTGGACATATGGATCTTCATTTTTATACCGGTAAACACAATATTCCAAATATTTTATTACTTCATAGGTTTCATTCCTGCATATAGTTTTTAGATATAATTAGTAATTCCAGCATCAATTAAAAAAAATGTTCTTTCAACCTGTATATATGATGTACTTCATTTATTTAAAATGGTACACTTACTTTGCATGGGGTTGAATAAGACATCATTGCAAGAATAAGATTTATTTGATTCAAGTCGTTGATGGTTATCCATTACTCAACAGTTTCATATGCATCAAACATTATCAGATCTGGAGCAATTTTATACTGCAAAACGTGAAAGAAAAGGAAAAAATATTAAATTACCATTATAAATTAAAAAGATGAGATAAAAATATACCTAAAAATCAACTTTAAACACCAGGTTTTGAAGTACATTTAATGCTCTCTTTGCTTCTCCTTGCTACACCAAGTAGAACAAAAGCTTGTTTAAACTTACAAAACAATGTGTGTGATAAAAGTATTAAAATCTTGAAGTAGAATAAAAACCTAAATTTAATGATGAATCACAATCTCATGTTATTATTTTAGACTAGAGAAATATACCAATTCATCAACTCTACCATAGCTGAAAAATATACATTTGTTATGGAAATTGTGAATTAAGTAAGAAAATGAAATGTGAATAATATGATAGAGAAACGAGGGGTGAATTCATCACAATCAAATATATTACATGTGTTTATCTATAATTCGGTGTCTATTTTGTTAGAATTGACATATATAAAGATTCGTATATGACATTCAACTCAAATGAACTCAAAAAAGAAAGAAACATTAGCTATATTTTACTTTTTTGAAACCCAACATTGAGTATTCGTTATTGGATAAATCAAAGTGCACAGGCAAAACTTGTAAGAAAATCCCTAAGTCACTGGTGTCTGAGAGTCGATACCTTGTACCAAAAAACCAAAAATTGTTGTAAGAGAAAAGTGAGGCTTGCATCCATTTTAAGGAGAAGAACCGAGCACAACCCTAAATAGCCAAGCAGTCGCAGTTGTCAGTGAGGTGAGGTGGGACAGAGGTCGTCGACGAGATCATGTGATTCGAGGTCACTGAACTTTTCATAGAGCATATGTTTTGAATGGTTCTTGAAAAAATCCCTAGAAATGTCCTCTTCGATTGATTGATTCAGTTTCAAACGAGCTTTGAATTCGTAAAATAGAAATAGGGATTTTTCTTTTGTCGATCAAGAATCCCTAGCTAACGTCTATTTGTGATGAGAATGATATGGACATGGGATTTTAATTAGTATAGATACTCTACTAGGACGCATCTTTGAAATAATTATAAAGTTACATCTCTACACGATACTCATTTAAGATATGTGGCCTCCGTATTTCTATTTTTTATTGTTCGATACTAATTTTAGGGCGTGCAAAAATGCGTCTCATCTATCATTCAAATTTTGGTAAACTGACATTATTTTTAGGACGCTCACAAAATGCGTATTGTAAATCAATGTGTGTCATTGTTTGTGTGTCATTAAAGGGTTGTTTTCTTGTAGTGTTATGAGTTCATGGTGATAACGTTTTGGCTCACCAACGCACCGATGATATTTAGGGATTTTATGAATTGGCTATGTAGGTCAATTCTTGATAATCCGGTCTTAGTTATTATCGATGACATCCTGGTCTATTCCAAGACCAGGGAGCTATTGGATTAGATGTCTAGGTCAATAACTGGATTAGTATATACTTGAATTATTAGCAAAATCTTTTTGGGTTGCCCCTAAACCTAGTAATTGAATAGGATGACTTTTAGAGAGAGAGAATAATTTATTGCTTTATTATATGATTAATAAATAGCAATAAATGAATTTATTAATATGTTATGAAAATAATATATTAATTAGATATAACAATATTTAATTAATAATTAATTAGAAATTAATTAGGATTAATTTTGGGATTAATTGGATCAATTAATAATAGACGGGCCTAATCTGTAATTGTTCAATAGTTGAGGTAAAGGCATACTTGAATCCTCCTTGTGATGGACGGCTTTAAGGAGCCTAATAGGGTTCTAGAATGTGCCTAGTAGGGGTTATCAGGGATTCTTATTGCAACTATAAAAGGGGCCTTAGGATTAGAAATTCCGGCCACTCCTCCTTTGCAAGCGATGGCCAAAAGTTTCATCTCCCCTTTTCCTTTCTCTTAAGCCTCATTGTTGCCAGGGTTAAGTATGAACCATCAAAGGCACAATTTTTGGTGCTAGATTCCAAGCAACTACAAGAAGGATTTTTTGATTGTTTACTACAACAATCAAGAGGTATGTTTTTCTTCTATAATTTTCAAAATTGCATAGGATTATAGGGTTCTTGTTGTTCAATAGAATGTTACTTCAATAGCGATATGGTTATATCTAATCGGTTGCATGTACCCTTAACTGTATAAGGATTTATCTGCATTAATGCATGTAAAATCCATCAGTGGTTTCAGAGCATATGGTTGTCTAACAATTTAATGTGCATTGATTAAAACTGAACAAAACCCAATTGGAGGAAACAAAATTGCCATCCTGTTGCAGAACCACATCGTGGTGTTCTTCTGCCAGGACGTGGTGATTTTCGAATCCATGTCATTTTCCTTTCCACCACGACGTGGTAATTGTCTGCCATGATGTGGCGGACCCTCAAATCAGCTAAAATTGTATTTTCTTAATTCATTAATTGATTAAGATACTTATTTTAGATAATGTTTTCTATTGTATAAAACCGAATAATTATCTTTGTAATCAGATATCATTATCTTGAATTTGTGAATTATCCTTATGTTTTACCTGCATTTAATTATTTAATTAATAAAAAGATAAAGATTAAAAACATAATAGGTTTATTTTTTAAATTAAATTTATTCCTTTATTTCGAAATTTTAATTTAAACCTAGTATTTTAAAAAGTTTTTAAAATATACATTATATATAATATTAAAAGTTAACTAATATATGAATAAGATTAAGTCAGTTGGATCGCTAGTATGCCTCATTCAAAAAGATGAATTATAAGGGGGTATAAGGAAACTGCCTATAAAATGGCGGTTGAATGGATGTCCACACTCACCCACCGCTTCCTTGTTGGTGGAGGGTCGTTAGCAGAACGGATCTGATAGGACAATAACTTCATGAATAAGTATAATGATATAAAGTAACTAAACTCCTTTATAAAATACCACAATTAGTTACATTAGGAAAAATCTGAAAAGTATGATAATCCATAAAATTGAACATTATACATGTAACATCTCAAAAAGCACAGCAAATTTGAACTTTTCAAAACAACCCATTTAATAAAAAGAAGTGTTTATATAATCATTTTTCCAAAAACATTATTCAAATCAGAGTCTCCCAAGATCAACAACATAAAACCAAGGATGCGTATGGTTAAGCCTTCACCTTGCCACGGTCCTCAAAAGTACTTGAAAGAAAACTAAAAATGTAAGATAACGCTTAGTGAGTTCCCCAAGGTACCACCAAATAAACAGAACAAACAACAACATATATATAGAGCCTTCAGCATGACTGGACTGCCTCACTGGGCCTTCAGCCCATCTGGACCGCTCTTTAGGCCTTCGGCCTGACTAGTCTGCCTCGCATGCCTTCAATCTATCCGGACCACCCTGGGTATTTTGGCCTTCAGTCTTAGTTGGTCTGCCTCAACCCAGTAACCATCATTTATCAACATCCACCATACAATTAACAACTAGCATATACAAGTAGTCATACAAATCTAACATATCACTACAGCATAACAACATTCTATATACCAGAATATAGATCTAGCAGATCACTACAATATATCAACATACAGTAAACCAGGATATCAATCCAATGGGTTGGCCTTGGTGCCTTCAATCGTAAGTACAGTAAGGAAAAATCACATCTCAATCCACACACGGTCCGAATAAATCACTGCCCCGACAATCACTACTCGACTCCTAGAAATCAGGACATATCCCATTCTAGATTAATAAAACTTCCAAAAATATCCTCGATCAACTTGGTCAAGGGTAAAAATTCGAGTCAACACCCAGCCAAGCCAACTAATCCGAGTCGACCCAGCCGAGTATGTTGGGTGTACTCGCTGGTTGAATATCTGATGGAAACCTGATTGTGTACGTGTATCGTCCTACTTGGTACGCCTAACGTAGGCGCCTAATAAGCCTTTTCACCATTACGTGCTTTATACACCAAAGTTTCATGTCCAAAGTCAGATCTAAGTCCTAAATAACGTTTTTGACCAAAAAGTTTGCAACTTTATGGTTCTGCATGGCCAATAAGGTCTTAACATCAAAAACCTCAACCATTTAACCCATTAAGACCTCAAAACACATGCATGGAAGTAAATATATGATCGAGACTACAATTTTATGCTTCCAAACACCTCAAAGTGACTAAAAGGACAACCCAAATGGATTGGAGTAGCTTGTACTCAAAATACCTAAATAATGGGACTAAAAGGGATACAATCTGCATAGCTAACTTATATATATATATATATATATATATATATATATATATATATATTCATAACTTATACCTCAAAATGGATCTTGAAGGTGAGGTGCTCCTGGATCTAGAAGGTCTTGATCTTCCAAGATGATTTTTCTTTCTTCGCCTTGCTTCAAAGGCACCACAAACATACACTTTTGAGCTCAAAGGATCGCATACAAGAGATTAGGGTTGTAAAAGACGAAATGAAGGTTGGAGGTTGGAGAGGGAATGAGGAATGAAGAGTTAATGATGCTTACATTTGAACCAAAACCTAAAATTTAGGGTTTGAGCATTTACCACGTACGCCCATGGTACGCAGTCTACACCCAACATACTAGGGTCTGCTCTAGTACGCCTAGTGTACATAACGTATACCCAACGTACTAACCTCTTGGCCAAAATTACAAAATTATCACTATGGGCCATTTTGTAAGCTTCCTCATTCCTAAGGGCTAAAAATCAAAAACCTTCATATATAAGAGTGAATTTTGGACTTAACTCAAGCCGGGATGTTACGATTCTCCCCCACTTGAACTAGAACTCATCCTCGAAGTTCGCTGCTGCAAATAACTCAGGATAATGCTTCTGTTTCTTTGCCTTTGGATCCCAGGTCCACTTGGAGCCTTTCTAATGCTGCCATTGAACCCTTACCAAAGGTATCTCCTTGTTGTGCATGACCTTCATCTTTCTCTCCATTATCGCTATCGGCCTTTCAATATAATTCAGGTGCTCATCGATCTGGATATCATCCAAAGGAACCACTGCCTCATTGTCTAACACGCACTTTCGTAAATACAATACATGGAAAGTGTTATGGATCTGACTGAGCTCACTAGACAAATCCAACTGGTAGGCCATCATATCTACCCTGGTGATCACATAGAATAGTCCAATATATTGGGGACCTAATTTTCCCCTCTTACTGAAGTGTATCACACCCTTCCAGGGTGAGACCTTCATTAATACCATATTGTCTACCTGGAACTCCATCTTTGATCGACGCCAGTCGATGTTGCTCTTATATGTTGACTATGAGCTGTCTCCAATCTCTATCTGATCTGCTAGATGAGCTCTGTAGTTTGGAATTCCTCCTTATGACTCTATGACCAACCTCCCCCTCCCCCAACAAACCGGGGTACGACATCTCCGACCATACAATAGCTCAAAGTGCGGTGCGCCAATGCTGGAGTGATAGTTGTTGTTATAGGAAAACTCCACGCGACGTTGGTAAGAATCCCAACTCCCACCAAAATCTATAACACAATCCCACAACATATCCTCAAGTGTCAGGATGGTTCGGTCACTCTGTCCCTCAGTCCGTGGATGATAAGTAATGCTGAAATGTAGTCTCATTCCCAGTTCCTCCTGGAACTTCAGCCAGAATTGGGAAGTGAACTGAATATATCAGTATGATACAATGGATACTGGAACCCCATGACGAGCAACATCTCAAACATACACATAGGCCAACTTTTCGGCCGAGGAACTCTTCCGGATGGCCAAAAAGTGGGCAGTCTTGGTCAGTCAATCCACGATGACCAATATAACATCAAAACCCTTGGAAGTCTTTGATAGCTTGGTGATAAAATCCACTGTAATCTTTTCCCACTTCCACATGGGAACATGAAAGGTCTTGTATGCTCAAGGGTCATATTAAAGTGATATTGCTAATTAACATATGATACTAATGGGTCACACTAACAACAACTTGATATAATTGATTATTTATTAGAATTGGTTTTAATTCATATTCAGTAAACTCTTATAATCAAATTGGAAATTAATTATTTCATGGAAATAATAATTTTCATTAGCAAGTAATATTACATAAGTCATGTACAACATTTTGGAACATGAGGCCTTTTGTTTTTTACCTAAATGTTAAGGTTTATATTTTATAAACTTGGGTTTTAATAAATATAAAATTTTCTTCTCCTTTTGTTAATTAAATTCGAAATATACTTTAAGGATAAGGGGATGGTGCTTTGACTTATTTAATCAAAAGTAATAAGAGACATGGGGGACAATCTAGCTAGTAGATGCATGGGTGCTTAATGGTTAAAGACCCATGAGTATTGTGCATGCTTTAAAAAAGGTGGAGAAGGATTTCACTTGTTGGTTCATCTCTCTAAAACCGTAACATGCAGAGTGATATGAGTTCTCTCTCTTTTGTTCATCTTTCCTTGAAGATTACTTGCCTTTACATTCCCTCATTAAGTTAATATTGGTTATGAACCTAAAGCTTAAGGGATTAAGAGTTTATAGACTAATATCAACATCAAGTTGAGTCATTGTTGGTGTCTCAAAGGTTCCATCTTCTTCATCAACTTCCAAGACTCCCAAGAGGATCCAAAGAACAACAAAGGTTGTTATTTATTAATCCATTCTATGGTTGGGGGTTTAATCTTTCTATGACTTTTAAGTAGATCATTTGTTAGTATAAAATGTTTTATGTTATGCTCTAAAATAAAGTCTTCCATTTGCTATATTTTTCTAGTTTATGAAACTATTTTTGAACTAAAACCAACCAACTGGTATCAAGAGCCACCTTGAAAGTTTGGTTAGATTTTTTTGATTTTTGGAAATCTTAGTTTTTGGAGAATATAGATAACTTGTTTTTGTATAAAAATAAGTTCATACATATTTTCTATGACAACTTTATATTTGTTATTTTAAGTGACAAAAGTTTCATGCGTCTTTTCTCATCTAAAGTTGTTTTAGAAAAACAAAGGTTGTTTTATGTGCATGTTGATGTATATTATGTTTATAAACTAACCAAGGATCATTATGATTGTTGTGTTGTTGGGTTTGTTGTTTTTGTTATAAAAATGGTTGTAATAATTTATTTATTAATATGGTATGTAATAATTAAATAGATTAGTTTTCTTGTTTACTTTTGTAAAGTAATAGATTATTTTTTATAAATAATTTATTTTTACAGATATGTAACAAGAAATAAATTTGGTGCCATTTTTTTGAAGACAAAAGGCAATTTTCAAGCTCATCATGTGCTGGGCAGAAAGATGACACTTTTTGAAAAGTGTCATGAATATTACACAAATGCTGAACAGAAAGACGACACTTTCTGAAAAGCGTCATGGATGCAGCAGATTTTTCTTTAAAGAAATTCTTCAAATCTTTTGCAAGCCATGAGTGTTTACTCAAGTTGGAGCTTCTAAAACAACATTACAAGAAGATTTTTGGTCCCTTTAAATATCCATTTAGTAATGGACTTGGCATTTTTTTGTGTTGGCTCACAAAAATGTCATTAGTTGGTTATGTTTATGCACATATCTTTTTATGCATGTTTGTGTTGTTTATTTTATGCAATTATTATGTGTTGTTGATAAATTAGTTTTTCACATGCTAAAATATTTAGACAAAATTAACGTCACATGGAGTTTGGTTTTCAAAATTGACAAAAGATGTAACACGTTATTTCTTTAAAATAAAACCTAGTTTTATAAAATCATTAATAACAGCAAATTTTGAAATACTCTATTATAAGTTTTAAAATTGTGATTTTTGTAACTTATACAAGCTCCAAATATATAAGTAATAAAATGGAGTTAATTTAATATATAAAAGATTCAAATGCACTCAAACTTAATACCGGTTATTAAAATTGAATTGCGTCAAATTATTTAAAAACTAGCTTTTTATATAGAACCTTTAAAAGTGATTTTCTTTTGAAAATTGATACCATGGTTTATTATATGCATGTAATAACCATGATATCATATGTTTTTAAACTAGAATTATAAAACATATATACAATCCTTTTGAAGAACACTCACACATCTCTTGTATGCACTAGTGAGATAAAGGATACCTGACCGCTTTGTGTTATCTTTTGATGGACGGGGTGTCTTAGTGATTTCTATAACCAAGTTATAGGCCGATTATACAAGTTTTTCAAATTGGATTATTTGATTGGAAATCCTTTGTGACAAATGATACCTAATCAAGATAGTTTCGAGGCATAGATGAGATCAAACATGTCTAATTAAATTAGTTATTAGCGATCCCACAAATCTAGGAATTTTGTAGCAAGTTATAGTTGATAATCGATATCTACCGGATTGAATTCAATTGGATGGGATAAATGATACCTAACCATTTATTTGTTTTGCAACTTGGATCCTAGACTTTGATAATTAATGTTTTTGGAAACTAAAAGGGTATTAATTATTGAAGATTAAATATTGAAAATACTAAATGCATTTTTGTTAAAATTTTGTAGATGATAACCAAATCCAATCTCACAACCATTCATCAATATGATCTTGTAAATCAACGTGAACATTTAATATTCGATGGGTATAATATTATCTAATGGACACGCATTTTGAAAGAAAATATCCAAAAGGATAATAATTTGTACATTCTTAAAGGACACCTTCCTGAACAACCTGATATCAAGGACATACCGAATCATAATGTTTGGTGGAAGCATTGCAATGATTCTGAAGATGTTTCTAAAAAGATACTGTACTAAGTTATTCTAGATCTCTAGGAGGAACTGTAAGGCTTAGAAGCACATTATATGTTTCGTCAGGTTGAGCAAATATTCCCAAGATATAGTAATTTGTTGTATGAACCAGCTCATACAAATGAAGAATGCAAGGCTGAAATGAGTCACTTCGTGTGCTCTAAAAGGCCATAGGTTCATGGAGAGGGCTCCTATTATCCCAAGAAAAGCAAAAAGGCATACACAGATGGATCTTGTTTCTTCTGCAAAGAAACTGGACACTGGAAGAGGAATTGTCCCTCTTATCTGAAAAGAAAGTCTGGAAGATACTAGTACTTCAGATATCTAATATGTAGAACTCATACTTTTCATATAACACTTAGGTAATTGGTACTTGAATATTAATCTAATATTCGTAACTAGCTTGTCGATGATTATTGAAGAGCAACCAAGCTGAGCACAACCAAGTTGGAACTACACTCTCGGAGTTTAGTTTATTATTTATAATTATAACATAAAGTACTTACAATGTAAAACAAAATTTGTTTCCTACTTGCACTATATAAAGGTCCTTAAACCTTGCAAATTTCAACCACTCCTATTCTAATAGAAACCAAAAATTATCTCTCCACTCTCTCCTCATCATCTTCATTGCTAGCTTGGGTGTGAACTACTGGAGGCAGGACAATAGTGATGCTTGCTTCCAAAGGATCAAAAGGTATGTTTTTTTTCTAGATTTCGAAAATACCTATGTTCATAGTTATAGATACAATAGAGAAAACATAGATCTTTTTTAAGGTTACATGTACACTTATCGATTTAAGTTTGTTTTGTAATGTCTAAAACCCATCAGTCTTGGCCTTCAGTCTCAGCTGGTCCGCTTTAACCCAGTAACCATCACATATCAACATACACCATAAAATCAACTAGCAGATACAGGTAATCATATAGATCTAACAGATTAGTACAAAATAGCAACATCCTATATACCATAATACAGATCTAGCATATCACTACAACATATCAATATATAGTAAACAGGATATCAATTCAATGGGTCGACCTTGGTGCCTTCGACCCGTAAGTACAGTTAGGAAAAATCAACTCTCAATCCGCACATGGTCTGAATGAATCTCTGCTGCAACAACCAGCACTACTCGAAACCTAGTTGTAACACCGTAAATTTCAAAACAAAATTTTCAAATTTTTATAAAACATCATTCACTTAATATTCATAAAACAACCATATTTGAACATTCAATCCAATTAATACAAAAATCCCAAGATCTCAAAATCATAAATCCCATGCATGTGTACGGATCAAGCCAGCGCCTTCCCACGGTCGTCACTAGTACCTGAAACAAATAACACCAAACACTGTAAGCACAAAGGTTAGTGAGTTCCCCAAAATACCACATATAACACATATTAGCCACTCGAGGCTATAACTCTGTGGGTCCATGCACCTAAACTCTGTGAACCCTTAGGCTCTAACTCTGTAAACATGCACAACATAAATCACAAAGAATAATGCAGCGCAACACATAACACAAATATAGCATACAAGCACTGTATCACATAACTCTAGTTACCTACTCAAGGTAAAGTATAGTGAGAAGACTCACCTCGCGTGTCTCGGTAATCGTAAATCCTTGAAATCACTAGTGCTCGATTTCCCAAGCTATAGTCCTCCTATAACACAATACATCTCTAGTTAACACTTTCCCAACTAAGGTTGACTATCCCTTAACAAGTCAACATAGGTCAACACTAGTCAATGGTCAATGGTCAACTTTGACTGGACTCGGCGAGTGCACTATAACGACTCGGCGAGTCTAAGCGCATACACTGATTTCCCTGGAATCCTCGCTTGACACGTCGATTATTCTCCTAACTCGACGAGTTCCACCTGGCATGAGTTCTGGGGCTTCCACGACTCAACTCGCCGAGTATCAAGAACAACTTGGCAAGTCCCAGCTTGAATCAGTCCACCTGTCAACCCACTATGACTCTCCCTGACTCACTGAGTCAATCCCTCAACTCGGCAAGACCACTCGCTGAGTGGTGCTGGGCAATCTTCATGCTACTCGCCGAGTCTGTTCTTGGACTCGGCGAGTCCATGCCATGCAACGACTCAAACTCACTCCTGAGGTTAGATCTATTACACTAACACATAGATCCAGTCCTTCCAAGCTTATTTATCACGTAAAGTTGCTATCTTGATGTACATACAACATTTATATGACCATATATGATGATTTAGCCCCAAATACCACCACTCAAGGTCATAACCTCCATTTCTCTTCATAAAGCTTGATGAGTGAGGCTCTCTGGACCTCTATGGATCCAGATCCAAAGCCTTATCACTAGAAAGGGACTATTTGGGCATCAAATCAACCCAACAAAGGCCAAAAGAAACCCTAAATCCAAATATACTTCATAAAACAGAAGATGAGTTGAAATGATAACTCAAGTTCGATGATCTAACCTTCAAATCCACAGTATAGCAACCTCCTTTGCTTCCTCTTGGCTAGGACCTCCTTCTTCTTGCTAAACAACACCACAAAGGTCAAGAATGGCTTCCTTTCTCTCTCAAAACGCTCAAGCACTCTAGGGTTTCTCTCTACGGATTGGTGAGCACAAATGGCGGCCATAAGGCCCTTTAAATAGGTCTCAAACCCTGGGAATTAGGGTTTCATTACACAGCGTGGACTCACCGAGTCCACTCTTGGACTCGCCGAGTCCGGACGCGAACCCGTGTCCAAAATTGCGATCCTACTCAGCGAGTTCGAGCTCCAACTTGCCGAGTCCACTCACAAATCTCAAAAAAAAACACCAATAATAAATACCTGCAAATTCCGGGCTGTTACAATTCTCCCCCACTATAACTAGACTTCGCCCTCAAAGTCTCGCTCTGCAAATAACTTCGGATGCTGCTCGCTCATCTCACGCTCCGGTTCCCAAGTCATCTCGGACCCCTTCCGATGCTGCCACTAAACCAAAACCAAAGGTACCTCCTTGTTCCTCAGAACTTTGATTTTCCAATCTCTGATTGCCACTGGTCTCTCAGCATAATTCAGGCTCGCATCCACCTGAATATCCTCTAATGGAACCACTGCCGACTCATCGGCTATACATTTCCGCAATTGCGACACATGGAAAGTGTCGTGAATCTACCCCAACTCTACTGGCAAATCCAAACGATAGGCTACCCTGCCTACCCTCGCGGCTACCCGAAATGGTCCGATATATCGGGGCCCCAACTTGCCCCTCTTCTTGAATCGAATAACTCCTTTCCAAGGAGAGACCTTCAAGAACACAAAATCACCGACCTGGAACTCAAGCTCGGACCGGCATCTGTCCGCATAACTCTTCTGTCGACTCTAAGCAGTCAGTAACCTCTATCTGACCTGATGGATCTGCTCTGTCGTCTGAAGTATGATCTCAGTGTTTCCCATAACACACTGTCCGACTTCCCCCCAAGCAAATGGGGGTCCGACACCTCCTCCCGTACAACAGCTCAAAGGGTGGCATACCGATGCTCGAATGATGGCTGTTGTTATAAGAAAATTCGGCCAAGGGCAAATACGAATCCCAACTTCCCCCGAAATCCAATACACATGCTCGGAGCATGTCCTCTAGCGTCTGAATCGTCCGCTCACTCTGTCCGTCTGTCTGGGGGTGATATGGGGTACTAAAATGCAGCCTAGTACCCAGCTCGTCATGAAACTTCTTCCAGAATCTGGAAGTGAAACATACATCCCGGTCTGAGACAATCAAGATCGGAACCCCATGCCGCGATACTACTTCCCTCACATATATCTCTGCTAACTTTTCTGCGGAAGAACTCTCGCTGATAGCAAGGAAGTGAGCGCTCTTCGTCAACCTGTCCACAATCACCTAAATTGCATCAACTCCCCGAACAGTCCTTGGCAATTTGGTGATGAAATCCATGGTGATCTGTTCCCACTTCCATTCAGGAACCTCCAACGGCTACAACTTACCATGCGGTCTCTGGTGTTCGGCCTTAACCCTACGGCAGGTTAAGCACCTCTCAACAAACCACGCAACATCCCTCTTCATACAGGGCCACCAATACTCCCTCCTCAAATCCAAATACATCTTAGTGGCCCCAGGATGGATTGAGAATTTCGACCGATGAGCCTCTTCCATCAAAATGGTACATGTTCCTCCCACAAATGGTACCCAAATACGCCCCTGAAAAGTCATAAGCCCCCGACCATCGGTAACGAACTCCGATACCAACCCAACAACTCGCTCCCTCTTCTGGTTTTCTGACCTCAATGCCTCATCCTGTGCTCCTCGAATGGTGTCCAACACCGGAGTCATCACGGTCAACCGCAAACATACATCTCGCAACGAGGTGCTCTCCGACCTGCGACTCAGGGCTTCGGCTACCACATTAGCCTTGCCCGGATGGTACAGGATCTCACAATCATAATCCTTAACCACATCCAACCACCTCCTCTGCTGCATATTTAGGTTGGGCTGGTCCATTAAATACTTCAGACTCTTATGGTCCGTGTATATCGTACACCGAACCCCATACAAATAGTGGCGCTAAATCTTGAGGGCGAACACCACTGTCCCCAACTCTAGGGCATGGGTGGGATACCTCGTCTCATGAGGCTTCAACTGCCTCGATGCATATGCTATCACATGCCCTCTCTGCATCAGCACCGCTCCCAACCCCAAGATCGATGCATCACAGTATACTACAAAGTCCTCCATTCCCTATGGGAGGGCTAACACCGAGGCCTCGCATAACCTTTGGCGAAGCGTCTCGAAGGAGGCCTGCTGCTCGGGGCCCCATGAAAAAGCGACACCCTTCCGGGTCAACCTAGTGAGTGACACTGCGATCTTAGAGAAATCCCTGATAAATCTCCGATAATAACCGGCCAACCCTAGAAAACTCCTGATCTCGGAGGGTGACCTCGGCACCTCCCAACTCATCACCGCCTCAACTTTGGCCGGGTCGACCAATATCCCTTCCTGGTTAACAAGATTTCCTAGGAACTGGACCTCTCGCAACCAGAAATCACACTTGGAGAATTTGGCATAAAGCCTCTCCGACCTCAGAACTCCGAGGATCTCCCTCAAATGCTCCTCATGCTGCTCTGTAGATCTCAAATATACCAGAATGTCATCAATGAATACAATCACCGACCGATCCAACATCGGCCTACACACCTGGTTCATGAGATCCATGAACACTGTCGAGGCATTAGTGAGTCCGAAAGGCATCACCACAAACTCATAGTGCCCATAACGCGTCCTAAACGCTGTCTTCTGGACGTCCTCATCTCGCACCCTCACCTGATGGTATCCAGACCTCAAATCGATCTTGGAGAATCAAGATGCTCCCTGCAACTGGTCGAACAAATCGTCAATCCTCGGTAACGGGTAACGGTTCTTGACCGTCACCTTGTTCAACTCCCGGTAATCAATGCACATCCGGTGTGAACCATCCTTCTTCTTGACAAACAGAATAGGCGCTCCCCACGGCGAGCTGCTCGACCGAATAAACCCTTTCCCCAGCAGCTCCTGAAGCTTTGAGGATAGCTCTTGCATCTCTGGAGGTGCAAGACGATAAGGCACCTTAGCGATAGGCGCGGCCCCCGGGACCAAATCCTCGCGGGAGGCACACCCGGCAACTCCTCTGGGAAGACATCCGGGAACTCACGCACTATAGGAACCTCCTCCACCGACGTCGGCCTCTTGGAATCAACCCGCGTTATTGATGTAAGTGTTGAGGATTGTATTGTTCCAGTTTCTGAAGTTTTAAATGTATTTTCTAAGGATGATGAGGATGTTGTAAGTGATGCCAAGGTAGTGGTAGTCATGGTTGATGTTACTGATATTGGTTTAGGGGTTTTGTTGGTAGATGTTACAGGTTCTTTGGATGTGGCTGTTGGTATTGGGAAGTTGATTTCTTCATCTTGTAATTGACTGTTGTTTATGAATTTTGCATCTGAAATCCTATTGGGTTTTATAACCTGTGGTGCAATGAAGTTAGTTGGCTTCACACTGGATGCTCCTTTTGCATTCGAGTTCGACATCTTTCTTGATTAAAAATTACCAAAAAAGTATAGTCAATATAAATATATTATAGATGATAAATTACTGATGAGAAGAGAGAAACAAACAATAAAAATAAACTATATATGAAGGCATTACTACGCATGCAAAGTATTAAATACAATCAAAATCAATTTACTTCTCATTTAAGATGATAATATACATGAAGATGATCTGAGAACAATAAACAATCATCACAATAATAGTAAATTAAATAAAATTAATTTTAGATGACTGACAACCTATATCGCCAAAGTTAGTGCACAAACGTATAATGAACAAAGATTTCGATCAATTAGTTGCCGGAGATGATGATTACAGAAAATATAATTCCTATTTCTAAATAATAAACTTACCCTAATATGCAACCTAAACATGTGTAGGTTGGAGGGAAACGAATTGCAAAATATTTTGAACCTCTGCTAATCAAAAGTTTGAACTGTGCTAATTACTGCTAAATATTTAGTAATTCAAATTTATTAAATTAGCTCCAGATTGATAGATAAGGTATATACATCTAGCTAACGTCAAGAAGGAACATACACTAACGAATTTTTCATAGTATAATTTTAATTTAAAATTATAAATGAGGATTAAACATTAATAAACTATTCACCTTTATGCTTTTATGATTAGACCAAAATTTATACACAAACGACGTACTCGTCATGTCAATATATATGGTAGTTGCTTATGGTGTCATCGTATCACCCATGGATGACATATGGGTCATTAGTTAACATGGTAGTTTCTTATGGTTTCCATGGATGATGTATGGGTCATTGGTCAGCATGGTAGTTGCTTATGGTGTCCATATATGACATATGGTTCATTGGTCAACATGGTAGTTGCTTATGGTGTCCATGGATGACATATGAGTCAATGGTCAACATGGTAGTTGCTTTTGGTGTCCATGGATGAGATATGGATGACATATGGGTCATTGGTCAACATGGTAGTTGCTTATGGTGTCCATGGATGATATATGGGTCATTGGTCAACATGGTATTTGCTTATGGTGTCCATGGATGACATATAGGTCATTGGTCAAAATGGTAGTTGCTTATGGTGTCCATGGATGACATATGGGTCATTGGTCAACATGGTAGTTGCTTACGGTGTCCATGGATGAGATGTGGATGACATATGGGTCATTGGTCAACATGGTAGTTGCTTATGGTGTCCATGGATGACATATGGGTCATTGGTCAACATGGTAGTTGCTTGTGGTGTGCATGGATGACATATGGGTTATTGGTCAGCATGGTAGTTGTTTGAGTAGGATGAAGTATACGTAAAACCCATGTTATTTTTGTGATGAAGTATATTTAATGTAATTAAAAATAAGTTTGTAATGAATTCATTATTAAGGAAAGTAATCTACATAGATTATATACTTTAACATGCCCGGTTAATGTAATTAAAAATAAGTTTGTAATGAATTTGTTGTTAATTATTCATTATATATTGTGTTTTCAATAAATTATACACAACTTGATTAGCACAACTGGCTTAACCGCACCCTTTTCTCGCATACGCTTAAGTTCGAGTCCGCTTGCCAGCAATATCTACTTTATAATTCATTTTTACATTTTTAGCCAATAGTTTATGCCACATATTACTAATTCAAAAACATTTCATTCAAACCGTATCTTACAAATTCCATTAATCATAATAATAATTCATCCATAGTATAACAAAATTAATTAAGCATACAACATCCCAATAAATGTCGTCACAAATTAGCTACACATTTTGTTCCATAGCAAAACAAGCAAACGAAATCATATTCCATAGCAGAATTCCCTAGCAAATACCTACGAATGATACTTCCATAACAATTCAACTATGGAAGTGGTTTCGGTCACAAACTCCATTGCATGGTAACCACAATGATGAATTCGATAGCAACAGTACAACATAATGTGATTTGGTAACAAACGTCGTTGGAAAATCGCTACAAATTTTTGTTCCATAGAACTATTGGTAGCATAATACCAACGAATATGGAGTCGGTAGCATTTTCCCTAGCAACTCCTACTCTCGCTACCATAAATAAAATCCGTAGACAATATGGTAGCAACATTGCTATGGAATGACATTCCATAGCACGATCCATTGCAGATTAACAGCGAAAATACGTTCCATAGCGATCTTCCCTAGAAAAATTGCATTTTTCTTGTAGAGAAGGTAATCTACTTAAACCTTTTCATATGTCAATTTCGAATTATATATGCTAGATCTAGGGTTATTGCTTTGGAATTTATTTTGCATGTTCAATTAGTGAAAAACTTAGATCCAAAGCAATCAGAGTTGCATGAACACATAGGAATGTTTTTATGCTCAAAACCCATCAAAGGCACCAATACTGACCCATGATCTGTTATGTTAGAATAGTCATTGTTTGTGTGACCCTTGTATATGTATATGTTGTATGCTTACCGGGCAGGGTCCGATGGTTATTATGTGTCCTATTACCTATTTGCTTATATGAATTGTATGTGCGGGATCCATTATGCGATTTAGGACGGGGCCTGTTATACACATTGGGCAAGGACCGTTATGCGAGTTAGGGCGGGGATCGTTATACTCATTGGGTGGGGGCCGTTATGCGAGTTAGTGTGGGACCCGTTATACCCATTGGACGAGGGCCTGTTATGTGCTTTGTATGTATAGTATGTGGTATTTTAGGGAACTCGATAATCTTTGTGCTTATAGTTTTCAGTTTATGTTTCAGGTACTTCCAATTCCAATGGGAAAAGCTCAAGATGATTGCAGGGCACACACCACCTTGTTCCTCATTTTATGAGTTACTCTGATTTGACATGACGATTGATACACTTGTTTTATTTAGATTATATTGATAATGTTTTTGGAATATTTATTTTATTAAATAGAAAATGAAATTTTTGGGTCATACTTTTGGGTTGTTATAACCACTTTCCTTAATGGCCAGTTGGATGAAGATGTTTACATGAGTCATCTAGAGGGTTTTGTTGATGCAAAGTTTCCCAATATAGTATATAATCTTGAGAAATCCATCTATGGGTTAAAACAAGCATCTTATAGCTAGAATCTTTGCTTCCATGAGAAAGTCAAAGAATTTGGTTTCTCTAGAAGTGAAGATGAGTCATGTGTGTATGCCAAAGCTAGTGGGAGTATAGTAACTTTTCTAGTATTGTATGTTGATGACATATCACTTATAGGAAATGATGTTCCAACCTTGCAAGATGTAAAATCTTGGCTTAGAAAGTTTTTCGCTATCAAGGATTTAGGACAGGCTGCTTATATTCTTGGGATCAGAATTTTGAGAGATAAAAAGAAAAGATTAATTGGACTTAGTCAAAGTACATACTCGAACAAGGTACTAAAATGGTTTAGTATGGAAAATTCCAAGAAAGGAGAGCTACCTATTCAGAGAAATACCAAATTGAGTAAGACTCAAAGTCTCAGTACAAATGAAGAGATAGTTGATATGAGTCGAGTCCTTTTTGCTTCGACTGTAGGATCAATCATGTATGCTATATCATGTATTCGCCTTGATGTCTCCTTTGCTTTAAGCATGGTCAATCGCTATCAGGGAAATCCTGGAAAAGCTCATTGGACAGTAGTTAAGAAAATTCTTAAGTATCTGTGAAGGACAAATGATATGATTCTAGTGTGTGGGATAGTGATACGTTGAGACTGACTGGTATAGTGACACAAGCTTTCAAACAAATAGAGATAACTTTTGTTCTCAATATGGCTGGGTGTTTACGTTAAATGGTGGAGCGTTTACATGGAAAAGTTCCGAGCAAGACATATTGGTTGATTCTACATGAAAATCAGAGTACAAAGCAGCAAGTGAAACATCATGGCTGAAAAACTTTATCGGAGATCGTGGAGTAATTCCAATCATTCATGAGCCAATGGAACTTTTTTGCGATAATGAAGGAGCGGTTCAACCAAGAGACCATGGTAAATCAAGACATACCAACATAAAGTACCATTATATCATACATAAAGTTGAAGAAGGTAATCTCATAGTGAATAGAGTTCCATCAAAAGATAATAATGTAGATCCTCTCGTAAAGGCTCTGAGTAGGATTAAACATAATCAACATGCTAGGAGCATTGGTTTGAGAGATGATATTAGTTTTAGGAGTGATATGATTAGTTTGAAACTTGTAAAAAAAATAAATGTAATTGATCTTTAGTGATTAAATAATAGAGATTATTTATGAGTTGGTTACTGCCTTGTCAATTATTTATTCTTCTGTTTCGTTTTGCATGTTTTACTTCCTGGATACTTTAATTATTCAAATTCCATAGTCACTCATACTTTGGGAAGTAAGTAGTGAAATAAGACGATCATGAATTAGATTGTAGATTATCTAAGGAGGTTAGACATAGCAATTAAATTGCTACAACATTCATGAGTACTTAGAAATGGAGATTTGAGTATTGGTTAAACCCATGCTCAGACAATTACTTCATGGATTATATCACGAGTAATTTTGATATGATAACATCTTATATTCTTAAAACTGAGATATATGAGTTGTAATTTGCAAGTCGGTTACGCATTCGTCTTGCAAAAACGAGTCAGTAACATGATACTATAAATGCAGTATCATGTATGACTTGATAAGTAAAGGAAACAAGCTTATGAGTCAAAATCTATGTAACGCTTGATTTCTAATATGAGGTGGTTGCCAAGTGTATAATTTCTATTTGGAACTCGGCGAGTAGAGGTGCCTCAACTTGGTGAGTTGATGTGCTTTTTTAGCCGCAGGTTTAATGAACCAACACGACGAGTTGAGGAGCCTCAACTCGGCGATTTGACAATTGGGAACAAACCCCTAATTTTTAGAGTGTTGCACCTTATTTAAAGGCCTTAAGACCATTAGATGGCCTCCTTAGCATCCTCCTATGTCTAGAAACCCTAAATTCGAGTATTATCTTCCATAGTTGAGTGCGTGAGCTTGTGGAGAGCTTTGAATGTTGATTTTTGGTACTCTTTTTAAGGAGCCTTGAAGAGAAGGTATCTAGCTTAGTGGAAAGGCTTTAGATCTGGAACTTACCCAATTATTGCAGTCTATTTGAGGTATAAAGCTTCTACCTTGCTTCTTCATTGATTATATCTCTTCTTTTGGGGTTTTATTTTGATTAGTGGATTCTTTGACAAATTGTCCAAGGATTTGAGTATTTCATGGGTTGTCATGTTAGATTTGGACATTTTGTGGCCTCATTTGGCTTAAAGTTGCAAGATTTATGATGATTTTGGTGTCATGCATGCATTAAGTCAATTATTAAGTCCATTTTTAATTTAAGAGCTTCATTTAGACATGTATGAACGTAAAGTTGGCAACTTTACGTGGTTTTCCAGCTCAAGGAAGTCAGATGTAGGTTTTGGGGTCATGTCCATATGGATTGAGTGCTTATTGTATTAAATTGTTGGGTTTTGAACAAACTCGACGTGTTTATTAATAAACTCAATGAGCTGGATCGGTTTTTGCTGACTTTACAGTTAAATGGAAAAACACAGCGAGTTGAAGGAACAACTCGGCGAGTTGGGTCAACTCGAGCCGTTGACCATGAGTTTTCAACTTTTGTCTTTGACCAAGTTGTCCTAAGGGCGTACTTGAGGTAACCTGAATTGTAATAAAGGAAATTATGGGCTTAGGATAAGACTCATTGGGAGTTGGTCCCAATTTGGAAAATTGGGCCACTAGTGAGCCTTTATGGATCTTTTGGTTTTAGCGCTTTTGGTTAATGGATTTGGGCCTCAGTTTTGGTTCATGTTAGGTAAAGGGTTAAATGGTCATTTTACCCCAAGTTTGGATGGTGGGCCTTAGAATGGAACCCAATTGCTAATTGAGTGTTATTTTGATATGATAGATCGGAGGTGTCGTCACGATAGCAGCTTGGGATTCTTGTAATGAACTTCAGTATTCGAGGTGATTCTCGTCACTATACTATGGGTCGAAGGCCCCAATGTTGGCCCATTAGGTTTGTGTATTATAGCAAGACCAAGGGGTTAACCCTTGGCATTGGTATGAAAGACCTGGAGGTGACTCCTGTAAAATCTGTATGCAAGAACATAGTCTGGACTTTGGTAGTTAAGTATTGTAGATTGTATGATAGTTGTCTTTATGATGCTTGCATGGAAGAACCTGGGGGTAGCCCGTGGAATTGGTATATTAGACCATGGGGGAGCCCATGGAATTCAAGGTAAAGACCATGGGGGAGCCCATGACATTCCAGATAAAGACCATGGGAGGAGCCCATGCCAACTATATGTATGTTGCATGATAATAGCACTTTCTATCATATGTATGATATGTTCAAAATGTTGGTATGAATGGCATGTTTGGCTCGTTTTATATCTATGGTATATGATATTTTGGGGAATTCACTGAGCTTTGTGCTTACAGTTTGTGGTTTACGGTTTCAAGTGTTTCCGGTTCAAAAGGAAAGGGTTCGACTTGATTGCAGCGCATACACCCGTGTTGTCCGCACCATGTGATTTTGGGATTTAACTCTGATATTTGATTTATTTTGAAATGCTTGTAAATATTTGGATACAGTCTCATTGATGTTTTGATTATATTAAAATGAAACTTTTACCCTGAAATTTTTGGGATGTTATAAGTTGGTATTAGAGCCTTAGTTTGAGAGATTTGGGCATCCTCTCGAGTATGTCTGAACTCAAACTGAGGATTTAGTAAGGATTTTATAAAATGAACATTCATTTAAATATAAATTTCTAATCAAAGAAAGGGGTATGATGCGTGCAATCGGCCGAGCTCAAGTAAGTTTTTCCAGAACATCCATACTTGTTATCTATTATGATCTGATTTATGAATTTGTGAATTGCATGCTAGTTAGGGCTAACGATTTGCTCAGTTCTTGCATGATTGAATTCTAGGAGAGATGCCTTTGTATGTATATTGTATGAGCTTGTAAAGTTGCATGTTAGCTCTAATTAGTTAGTGGTAATTTGGCCTGATATGTGATACCTTGTTGCGTTGGGTGAATTGAATGTTATGCTGAGATGGGAATATCTATTGGAATCAGTAATTGCCAAGTGTATGCTTTAAAAATTGTATACAGTTAGGATATTATAGACCTAGAATAATTGATTTGGCCTTGTTTTCTATTCCTTGTCTGGCTGTAGTTCTAGGTTAGAGTCTGTTATTTGATTGTCTATTTGATCCTGTTCTGTGTATAATTTGCATGCATAAGGCAACCCGCAATAAGGGTGGAATCATAAGTGGTGGTGTGTGGGTTGAATGCTCCATGATAGGTCTAAGGATTTGAGTGTTACTGCACGAATGTTGCTTGCTTTTTGCATTGTGGAACTCTTAGATTATGGGAGTCAACTAATAAGTGAATATGATGGTATTCATGAGGTGGATCACTGTGATTATGAGAGCTCTTCATCGGCTGATAGTAGAGCGAGGGTGTGAACCTAGGACAACCTAGGATATGCTTCGGTAGGTTTAGTGGTGCGGTGTAGTGAGCCTTGGTGCATTGATTTGAGGAAGTGAATTAGAGGATTTGGTGTAACACCGTGAATTTTCAAAAAAAAAATTAATTTTCAAAACCACATAATTCTCAATATCACATTTCAATACCACAATTTTTTTAATTATCACAGACACAAATTCATAAATTGTTTGATAAAATACAGGATCCTCAACACATAAATTCCATCTCTTGTGTACAATCACGCAGACGACTTCTCGTGATCCTGAGAAGTACTTGAAACACATATCACATAAAACAGTAAGCACAAAGCTTAGTGAGTTCCCCAAAATACCAAACACATCACATTAACCTCTCATGGCTATATCTCGATAAGACCCTCTGGTCAATATATCTCAATGGGAACCCTATGTCCCACAACTCGGGTTGGACCCTGCAGTCCTAACTCAATAAATCTCGGAATAATACACAACATAAACCACAAAGACATAATTCATGATATCACAATTCTCAATATAATCATACAAAACCCATCAGTCTTACAATGATACCACTCATGGTAAGTATAGTGTGAAGACTCACCTCGTAAGCAAGAAAATAAACCTCGTACCCCTCGAACGGTCTAATACCAGCCTACATGTTATAATCATCTCTAATTAACACTTATAACCACAACTCTAAATAAATTCAGTTAACCTGACTTTCTGTAACGCCCGTATATTCGGGCTAGTCAATTTAAAGACGATAAGCATAAAAAATGACGTCTTGATGAAAGATTCTTAGAAGGATTAATCTTAACTAAGTTATATTATATGTTACAAGGATTCCGTACATATAAAGCACGCCGAGATCCGAGTTATAACGAAGAAGTTATGACCTATCGAAGTTTTGCGAAAGAACCGGCACAACACAGCCCGACGTAAATAGTGAATTTACGTTAGAGCGATATTTATCAAAAGCAATCTAAATGAGAATTGAAGATCTCATCGATAATAGTGCAACGAAATAAAAACAGACGAAAACGGACGTCAGACGAAGGAGTTATGGGTTTATAACGGAGTTTTCCTGTCCCGACCTACTAAAAATAATATAAAAATAATATAAAAAAACTAAAGTAAAAATTAGCCGATGGAGTCTAAACGAATGTTGTAGATATTTTTTTTATCTACGCGTCGATATAAAGAACGTCGAAAACGGAGTTCGTATGCGAAAGTTATGAATTTCTGAAGTTCGGGGAGCGAAACCCCAAAAGTGTCAGATACCACGACGTGGCAAGCAGTGCCATGATGGCAAGTCTTCTAACACCTCCTGGAGTCCCCCAGATGCAACTTTCAATGATGCATGCAGTGACCACCAAGCCCATGACATGGAAAAAGGTGCCATGACGTGGCAAGGGCAATTTTTGCCCAATAAATAGATTTGAAGGGCCAGCCGATTATTGTTACTCCATCCCTTCTCTCCTACTCCCGATACACCCTCTAAGCCTTATTTTAATCCCCCAAAGCCCCTATAACATCCCGAGACCCGAAGCGAGTCCCGAAGCCCGAAGATCCCGAGAATAAAAGAGTTTCCGAGCCAAAGCTCTGTCCGCGAGAAACCCGGTGTGTGAAGATATCCCGGTTTCACCGAAGAGTTCTACTTGAAGAGTCGTAGTGTTGTCCGAACATCGTCTAATCAAGTGAGTGTGTGGGTACTTTCTTCTAACACATAAATATAACGTATTTTCTATGAAATACGTGCTATGTGTTATGTATTATTTGTCTATTTGAGATGGGCTTGGAATTGATGTTTTTATACGGGTGTTAAATGATTCAAACTATATATGTATTTTATATCTACAAAATATGTTGGGTAGAACATGGGTAGATGAAATAGTGGCAACTATGAGACATAGTGCCTATTGTATAAACCTTGGTGACTATGGAGTTAGCGCCTATTATATAAATCTTGGTGACTATGGAGTTAGCGCCTATTATATAAACCTTGGTGACTATGGAGTTAGCGCCTGTTAAAGTAAACCTTGGCGACTATGGAGTTAGCGCATGTTGAGTAAACCTTGATAACTATGGAATTAGCGCTTGTTGAATGAACCTTGGTGACTATGGAGTTAGCGCCTGGTAGCTATGGATTTACTACCTAATAGATAAACTTTGGCAGCAATGGACTTCGTGCCGATTCCTAAAGTAAATCCTTAGGAACGAATGGATAAAGGATAGTTGATTCTTAGGGTAACAACTTAAGAAATACAAAGGATAATGGGGATGGGTATTTGGGTTGATTGTTTGATGATTAAATATAATAATTATATTATTGTGGGTTGAAAACCCTATATGATCACCAGGATCCCAAGCCTGACCCACTCAGTTTTTTTTGCATTACAGGTAATGGCACAAGGGTATAAGTTGGTGGACTTGACGAGAGAATTTGGATTATAGATCAGTAGTTATAAATAACTGTTGTAAGGTCTATTTTATATTGTTTATGCTTTTGGTCTGTATCAGAACATGACATCCCGAGGTTTTATTATTTAATGAAAATACATTCTCTTTGAGAAATGTTTTGATAAATGGTTATCATATTTTGTTTTTGGGATAATTTCCGCAACTGTTTTCCTTAAAAAGGATTACTCTGATTTTAAAACAAAGCATAAACAAATCGGTCTTTTCTAGCCGTGAAATTGGGGATGTCACAGTTGGTATCAGAGCATTAGTTTAAGCGAACTAGGAATTTGTAGGATTTTTAGACTTAAACATAGAATGCTAAGAGATGATTGTGAGATGAGTGTCTATCATATTTTGTACACGAGCACTAGTATATTTTAGGAAAGATGCCTAAAATGCTTTTATGTGCTAAATGCTATATCTTTGCCTTATATGCTATTTTTTTTTTCGATCTATGGTCTGTTGCCGATCGGATCTAGAAATTTTATGTGCTCAAGATTCTAAACGTTTAATTACGATATTAGAACTGGCATGTAATTTTTCGGAGTAATAAGGAGGATTACACGTCTACTTGGATGTACAAAGTGTTATGGTGAAGACGCGTAGAGAATTGAGTAAATGGAGGAAATGAAAGGCTTATGATAGTGAATGACACCTATTGGAAGATATCGTAAGAGTGGTATCTTGCCTTCGAAATATGTCTGATAAAATAACGGATCGTTTAGAAGAGTACAGTACGTCTGAGGTACACCTTCGATTAGCAGGATGGTTGAACGATTGGTGTAATTCTTGAAGTTGTACCATCGTCTGGAATTTCCATCACCAATCAACTTGAAGTAGAATTAATGATTGAAGATACGCATGGAAGAAGTCCTAGTAGAGTCTAGGAAATTTTGTATGATTAATTGGACACATTTGTATGTGTTAAATTGTTTTTGTGATTTTAGGACTTGGGGACTGTGAGACAATACTTGGGACGAGTATGAGTATGTGTGAACAGTAGTAGAGATCTATACTACTGGAAGCACAGGACTCTTGCTTGGATCAGGGAAAGTCGCAAGGTTACCAAGAAACTAGTAATTGATTCTGTTTTATTCATGTATGTCATTACCATTGTTTCGGTAATGACTAGTAAGGGGGTTGTTATTCTGACCCTAGCGGTCATGACAAATTGAGTCCGACTGCAATGAGTTTGTTACGTGGTTCTGAGAACCGAGTTTGATGTAGCATAAGTCAGAAGATTGAAAGCAATGTGACTGATAGCATCGTGCTCGTTGTTAAAGAAGTTAGTAGCTAGAAATGCTACGTGCTAAAATGTGATTATATCACATTATCCATTCTGGAATTTGACTCTAAGAGACTTGAGTCTAGGCGTTGCATCATACGATGAGAGGTCATTAGAATATGACCCATCGGTCTGTTACAATAAATAAAGGAAAGTATTTATCCTAAGAAGAATAAGGAGACCAAAATGAGGACTTATTTTGTAACTTGAAGGTTATGATTGAAAGTCCAACATAGTACGAAAAGCAGATGAAAGATTGAGCATCGTCTACAGTCAAGAAGCCCTAGAGTTAGATACTCTTTCGAAGAAACATAGAAGTTATTGTTATTACCTAGGATGAAGAGATAGTGTATGGAATCATTATACAAGTCCTATTTCGTTGATGATTTCGGGACGTAATCATCCTAAGGGGGAGATAATTATAACGCCCGTAGATCCGAGCTAGTCAATTTAGAGACGATAAACATCAAAAATGACTTTTTTATGGAATATTATTTAGAAGGATTAATCTTAACTAAGTTATAGTATATGTTACAAGGATTCCGTACATATAAAGAACGTCGAAATCCGAGTTATAACGAAGAAGTTATGACCTATCGAAGTTTCACGAAAGAACCGGCACGACACAACGCGACGTAAATAGTGAATTTACGTTAGTGCGATATTTAGCCAAAACAATCAAAATGAGAATTGAAGATCCCATTGATAATCAGAAAGACAGACGGAAACGAACGTCAGACGAAGGAGTTATGAGTTTATAACGGAGTTTTCCTGTCCCGGCCTACTAAAAATAATATAAAAAAATAAATTCAAAATTAGCCGACGGAGTTTAAATAAAATTTGTAGATATTGTTTTACCTACGCGTCGATATAAAGAACGTCGAAAATGGAGTTCGTATGCAAAAGTTATGAATTTCTGAAGTTCGGAGCGCGAAACCCCAAAACTTTCAGATACCACGATGTGGCAAGTCTTCTGACACCTCCTGGAGTCCCGCAGACACAACTTGCGATGACGCATGCAGTGACGACCAAGCCCACGACGTGGAAAAATGTTCCACGACGTGGCAAGGGCAAATTTTGCCCTATAAATAGATTTGAAGGGCCAGCCGATTATGGTTGCTCCATCCTTTCTCTCCCACTCACGATACACCCTCTAAGCCCTATTTTAACCCTCAGAAGCCCCGATAACATCCCGAGACCCGAAGCGAGTCCCAAAGCCCGAAGATCCCGAGAATAAAAGAGTTTCCGAGTTGAAGCTCTGTCCGCGAGAAACCCAGTGTGTGAAGATATCCTGGTTTCACTGAAGAGTTCTACTTGAAGAGCTGTAGTGTTATCCGAGCATCGTCTAATCAAGTGAGTGTGTGGTTACTTTCTTCTAACACATAAATATAAAGTATTGGCTATGAAATACGTGCTATTTGTTATGTATTATTTGTCTATTTGAGATGGGCTTGGAATTGATGTTTTTGTACGGGTGTTAAATGATTCAAACTATATATGTATTTTATATCTAGAAAATATGTTGGGTAGAACATGGGTAGATGAAATAGTGGCAACTATAAGACGTAGTGTCTATTGTATAAACCTTGGTGACTATGGAGTTAGCACATATTGTATAAATCTTGGTGACTATGGAGTTAGCGCTTATTGTATAAACCTTGGTGACTATGGAGTTAGCGCCTGTTAAAGTAAACCTTGGCGACTATGGAGTTAGCGCATGTTGAGTAAACCTTGATAACTATGGAATTAGCGCTTGTTGAGTGAACCTTGGTGACTATGGAGTTAGCGCCTGATAGCTATGGATTTACTACCTAATAGATAAACTTTGGCAGCAATGGACTTCGTGCCGATTTGTGACATCCCCATTTTCACGGCCAGAAAAGACCGATTTTTTTTATGCTTTATAAAAATCAGAGTTCTTCTTTTAATAAAAATGTTGCAGAATTCGTTCCCAGAAAAACACGATAAATACGTTATTAAAACATTTTCGAAGAAACGTATTTTATTCATTTTAAAACGTTTGGGATGTCATCGTCAATACAGGAACATAAGCATAAACAGAACTTACATTTATTTACACTAGTGATCTACATCTCTTTAATCTCTCGGTGTAATGTGACTTCATATCAACACCTGTGATATAAATAAAATGAGTGGGTCAGGTTGGGAAACCTGGTGAGTACATAGGGTTTTCAACCCACAATAATATAATTATTATGTTTAAACAATCAAGCAATTAAACCCAATTACCCATCCCCATTATCTTTTTTACTCTTAAGGATCTACCCTAAGAATCAGCTATTTCTCGTTCATTCATTCCTAAGGATTATCCTAAGGAATCAGCACAAAGTCCATCATTGCCACGGTTTACACAACGGGCACTAAGTCTGCATAGTCGCTAGGGTTTAGGCATCAAGTCTGCATGATCACCAAGGTTTAGGCATCAAGTCTGCATGATCACCAGGGTTTAGGCATCAAGTCTGCATGATCACCAGGGTTTAGAGTACACCGGGTGAACACGCCATTCACAACACCTACACGTTGCGAGCCTGCTAGTGTTCCACTGGACTGTCTAGAATAGTCTGTGGTTGTCATCCATACTCTGCTGAATGACGGGGCCAGCATTTGGGAAAAAGGCTTCTCACATCGTCCACCTCTCATCCTCACCTCACGGTCTATTTCACCTCTCAACTCATCATCCAACTCATACTCCATCTATTACATCTACCCATGTCTTACCCCAACATTATCGTAGATATAAAATACATATACAGTTTAAATCATTTAAAACATGTATAAAATCGTTTATCCAGCATAGACAACAAGTATTCAGATAATATGCACACATAGCACGTAATTTATATAAAATACTTCATATCTATGTGTAAGATGAAAGTAACTATGCACTCACCTAAGAAGGTGGTGACTCGGTACTCGGACAACGCTTCGTTTACTTTAAAATAATTTCTTTCGATGAAACCTAGTATTATCACCACTAGATTTTAGTCTAATATTTACCGTGACTAATTATTAGTCTAGCTATTATTACTATTATATAAGCGTTAAAAAAATACTTATATAACCCATAATAATAGCCGAAGTATTTATTATAAGTTCCTAATAGCGTTACTATAATTAAATAAAAGCTATATTAAAAATAGCGTAGGCGTAGCTCACTTACAACGGGTTTTATAGAAAACCAGGCTTTGCTTGGAGCAGCGTTTCCGAGCCGAAAAGCTCTTCTTCTCGGAGCCGTCGAGCACTCCGGGGCTTCCGCCTGGTGCTAGGGAGGTTCCCTAGGCTTTTCGGGGGATTTCGGGGCTAGAGAGAGGTTCTAGAGAGAGAGTAAAGAGAAGAAAGAATGGGAAAGGTGTGAAGAAAATGAGGGTGAGAGAGGTGGTATTTATAGGGTGAAAATGGCTGAACTTGGTCCCACATGTCACCATCTAGTGGCAAGACTTGGGGAGAAAGCAATGGCCAAGATTGTGCCACATCACCCATTTTCGCACAACACACTTCCGACTTCTAAAATCTGTAACTTTCACATACGACCTCCGTTTTTGACGTTCTTTATATCCACGCGTAGGTAAAAATAATATCTACAACTTTCATTTTGACTCCGTTGGTTAATTCTCGACCGATCTTAAATTTAACAGTACAAGGCGTTTAGACTGTTAAATGACCGCGAAGAATTCGTAACTCCTTTATACGGACTCTGTTTTCGTCTGTCTTTTTACTGTTGAGTTCCTATTAATGAAATCTTCAACTCTCATTTAGGTCGCATAAGCCAAAAATCGCTCGAACTAAAATTCGAGTTTCGGGTTGTACACTACTAAGCCGAATCTTAGAAAAATCATAACTTCTTCATACGAAGTCAGATTTGGGCATTCTTTTTATGGATTTTCTCGGTTTAACATATTCTACGAATTTCGTTCAGATCACTAAGGCTAAATCTCGCTCTATCGTAAATTCACTTTTTACGCTTCCCGGTGTCGTGCCGGTTCCGTCGCGAAACTTCGACGGGTCATAACTTCTTCGTTATAACTCGGATTTCGGCGTTCTTTATATGTACGGAAACCTTGTGACATATACTAAAACTTGGTTCAAATTATTTATTCTAAATAATATTTTGTCAAAAACTCATTTTCGACCCCTATTCTCTCTAAATTGACTAGCCCGGATCTACGGGCGTTACACGATTCCTTAGGTAAATCCTTAGGAACGAATGGATAAAGGATAGTTGATTCTTAGGATAAAACCTTAAGAAATACAGAGGATAATGGGGATGGGTATTTGGGTTGATTGTTTGATGATTAAATATAATAATTATATTATTGTGGGTTGAAAACCCTATATGATCAACAGGCTCCCAAGCCTGACCCACTCAGTTTTCTTTGCATTACAGGTAATGGCACAAGGGTATAATGTGACATCCCCAAAATCACGACTAGAAAAGATCGGTTTTGTTTATACTTTATTTTAAAATCAGAGTAACCTTTTAAAAAGAGTTGCGGAATTCGTCCCAAAACAAAATATGATTAAGATTTATCAAAAGCATTTCCATAGAAATGTATTTCATTAAAAAGACTCGGGATGTCATGTTCAATACAGTACATAAGTATAAACAATACAACATATGCCTCACTACATTATTCCGTATTTACAGGCCTAAAATCCATTAATCTCTCATCCCACGACATCACATCTGTGCTCATGCGCCACTACCTGTAATACAAGAAACTGAGTGGGTCAGGCTTGGGATCCTGGTGAGCACATAGGGTTTTCAACCCACAATAAATAAGTTTATTAACTTTATCAAACCAAACAAACCCAATTACCCGTTCCCATTATCCTCACTTTACGTCCCTAAGACATCTAACACAAGGGACCTAGTCTAAGGAGTATCATCGGGATGGACACTACTGCTAAGGGGATTCCTTAGCAATAAATGTCCTTAAGGCAACCATGTGGGGGATGGAGTACACATGGTGAGCACACAGTATAAATAAACACCTACAGGTTGCGAGCCTACTAGCGTTCCACTGGACTGTCTAGAATAGTTTGTGGTCGTCAGTTATACTCCGCTAGATGTATGGATCATCAATAACATCTATAACGAGGCCTCTCATTATTTTATTTTGTCACATAACAACTATTACATCTACCCATGTTTTACCCAACACATTTTGTAGATATAAAATACATATACAGTTTAAATCATTTAAAACATGTATAAAATTGTTCATCGAGCATAGATAGCAAGTATACAAATAAGATGCACACACAACACGTAATTTATATAAAATACTTCACATCTATGTGTAAGCTGAAAGTAACTATGCACTCACCTGAAAGGTGGTGACTCAGCACTCGGACAGCGCTTCGATACTCTTAAAACTCCTTCGATAAAACCTAGTACCAATACCACTAGGGTTTAGTCTAACGATAACCGCGACTAATTAATAGTCTAGCTTTTATTATTATTATATAAGCGTTAAATAACACTCAATATAACTCATAATAATAGCCAAAATAATTATTTTAAAGACCTAATAATATTACTATAATTATTTGAAAGCTATATTAAAATTTTGTAAGCGTAGCTCACTTACAACAGATTTTAAAGAAAGCTAAAACTTTATTTGGAGCAGCGTTTCGAAACCGAAATACTCTTTTTCTCGAGACTCCGGGAGCCTCGGGGCATCCTTAGGGTGCTAGGGGTTCACCTAGGCTTAGGGGAGGGTTAAAACCCTTAGAGAGAGAAAGATTGTAGAGAGAGAATGAGAAATGGTGTGAAAATGGAGACAACCCTCGCAACTATTTATAGGGCGAAGCCTCCTCGGAACGTTGGGCGTACCCTCGGTGGTACGCTGTGCGTAGGGGCAGGTGTCTCGCTTCGGATGGGGCGACGTGACCATACTTCAGACAACACAAGAGAGGAGAACGTTGGGCGTTCTGAGCTGCATACGCGGGGCGTTATGCAAACACGGGGCATCCGAAGGTACGCTGGGCGTACCCCTTCGCACAGCCTTCGAGATTTCCTACTTCAACTTCAAAAAATCATAACTTTCACATACGAACTCCATTTTTGACGTTCTTTATATCCACGTGAAGGTGGAAACGTACTCTACAACTTTCGTTTAGACTCCGTCGGCTAACTTTGATTTTATTTTAAAATTTATATTATTAACAGGCCGGGACAGGATTGGTCCGTTAAATTCTCATAACTTCTTCATCCGACGTCCGTTTTTGCCCATCTTTTTCTCGTTACGCTACTCTTAACGAGATCTTCGATTCTCTTTTAGGTTGTTGGCTAAAAACCATTTGATCTAATATTCGAATTTCGGGCTCTACAGTGCTAATACGAAACTTCGAAAAATCATAACTTCCTTATACGAAGTCAGATTTGGGCGTTCTTTTTATCGACGATCTTAGTTTAACATATTCTACGACTTTCGTTTAGATCGGTAAGGCTAAATCTCGCGCTATCGTAAATTCACTATTTATGCTTCCTGGTATCGTGCCGGTTCCGTCGCGAAACTTCAACAGGTCGTAACTTCTTCGTTATAACTCGGATTTCAGCATTCTTTATATCTCCGGAAACTTTGTTTCGACCACCACAACTTTATATAAAGATATCGGGTTTATCTAACACTTTAATTTTGATGCTTATTTTTATTCTTTATTAATTATACATTTATAATTAAATAATAAGCACATAAATACACATAATTTCACATAATACTCAAATATTTCATCTTTATTACTTCAAAAAAAGTTACAATAGTTGACCTAGACTATTACATTGTCAAAAATGCTTAGCCCTGAAACCTGGGCGTTACATATAAGTTGGTGGACTTGATGGGAGAATTTGGATTATAGATCAATAGTTATAAATAACTGTTGTAAGGTCTATTTTATATTGTTTATGATTTTGGTCTGTATCGGAACATGACATCCCGAGGTTTTATTATTTAATGAAAATACATTCTCTTTGAGAAATGTTTTAATAAATGGTTATCATATTTTGTTTTTGGGACAATTTCCGCAACTCTTTTCCTTAAAAAGGATTACTCTGATTTTAAAACAAAGCATAAACAAATTGGTCTTTTATGGACGTGAAATTGGGGATGTCACACTTTTTAACTCTTGGAATGGGTAAATGACCATTTTACCCCTCCATGGTCTCTATAATCCATGTCTTGACCAAACCCTAAAAGTAAACAGAAGTTAACACTCGAGTCAACAGTCCATGTTAACCCAATTCGTCGAGTGAATCTATGTGACTCGTCAAGTTCCTTCTTTTTCCATAGAATATCCTAAAAGTCCAACTCAACTCGCCGAGTTGACTCATCAACTCGTCGAGTTACAACGTGTCTAGTCTCATCGGGGAGAACCCTAACCGACTCGTCGAGTCAGCTCATTGACTCGTCGAGTCCCTTCTGTCCATTTTCTCATTCAAACGATTTTAGGTAGAAATGATGTCTCATACTCTGGATCTAACCTTCTAAGGCTCATTTATCATGTAAAAGTGCAAGCTTTACGTTCATGCATGGCATCTACGGCTCAAAATGCCAAAACAAGCTCCATAGAGAGTTTCATGCATGGAGACTTGTCCAAAGCTGGATAAAGCTTGGATCTTTGGGCTCATGGGACCTCAATAAGTCCAGATCTAGAGTCTCAACTCCACGACAAGCTCATAACACTCTAGAAGTCCAAGAAGGATGGAAAAAGGCTTTACATTCCCTAAAAACGAGATCTAAAAAAACAATGAGCAAGATGGTGACTTTTTACCTTCAAACAGAAGCTAGGAATGATTGAACACCAGATCCAAAAGCTCCTTCACGTCCAAAGTCTTTTGCTCTTCAACTTTCCTCCAAGAATGCGCTAAAACTCACAATATTAGCCTATCTTTCTCACACGCAAGCTTATAGCTTGATTAGGGTTTCACACGGTGTAGTAGGTGATCAGAATGAAGGATTAAGGTCCTCTAAGTAGGACACAAACCTGAAAAATTAGGGTTTTCTCACCCAGATCCCACTCGTCGAGTTGGGGTCCTCCAACTCGTCGAGTAGACTCTAGAATCACGCGGCCAAATAACTCCTCTACTCGGCAAGTTAAGGCATCCAACTCGTCGAGTTGCTCTGAAAATATGAAAATAACTTAATTGAATATTATACCAGGGAGTCGAGATGTTACAATTCTCCCCCACTAGAATCAGACTTCACCCTCGAAGTCATACTCTAAAAACAACTCTGGGTACCACTCCCGGATCTCGGACTCCGGCTCCCAAGTCCACTCGAATCCCTTCCGATGTTGCCAATGAACCTGAACCAGGGGAACAAAGACCTTCACCTTCTTATCCAAAATTGCTATCAGCCTCTAAAAGTAATACAGGCTTTCGTCAAGCTGAATGTCCTCTAAAGGAACCATTGTCGTCTCATGGGCTACACACTTCCTCAGTTGGGATACATGGAAGGTGTTAGGAATCTCGCTCAACACTGCACACAGCTCCAACTGGTAAGCTACCTTACCCACTCAGGCGATCACTTTGAAAGGAACAATGTATCTAGGGCCCAGTTTTCCCCGTTTCATGAATCGAATCACCCTTTTCGATGGTGATACCTTCAGGAGGACAAAATCTCTGACCTGAAAGTCCAACTCAGAACGACGTCGGTCAGCATAACTCTTTTGATGACTCTGGTCTGTCAGTAACCTCTGTCTGATCTGCTAGATCTGCTTTGTCATCTTGAACACTATCTCAGTGCCCCCGATCACTCTCTGCCCTAACTCTCCCCAACAAATAAGAGTCTGACACCTCCTCCCATATATTGGAATGATGGTTGTTGTTGTATGAAAACTCATCCAAGGGCAAATAAGTGTCCTAACTCCCACTGAAGTCCATAACACATGCACAAAGCATGTCCTCAAGTGTCTGAATCGTCCGCTCGCTCTGCCAATCTGTCTATTGGTGATATGCGTACTGAAGTGAAACCCGGTACCCAACTCCTCATGAAAGTTCTTCCAGAACCTGGAAGTAAAGCGCACATCTCGATTTGACACTATCAATTTCGGCACCCCATGTCGTGCCACCACCTCTCTCACATAGATCTCGACTAATTTCTCCGTAGAAGAGTGTTCACTGATAGCCAAAAAGTGAGCACTCTTCGTCAAACGGTCCATAATCACCCATATCGCGTCGACACCTCACGTGGTCCTCAGTAATTTGGTGATAAAATCCATGTAAATTCGTTCCCACTTCCACTGGGGAATCTCTAGAGGCTGCAACGGGCTATGTGGACGTTGATGCTCTGCCTTAACCTGACGACAGGTCAAGCACCTCTTAACTACCAATGTCATATGTCTCTTCATGCAGGGCCACCAATAATCCATCCACAAATCCAAATACATCTCGGTGGCCCCTAGATGGATCGAGAATCTCGACCGTTGAGCCTCCTCCATCAACATACGTCGAGCCCGACCTGTATACGACACCCAAATCTACCCATGGTAAGTCATAAGCCCTCGACTATCCATCCCAAACTTGGAAATCTTCCTGATCACCCACTCTCTGTTACGGTTCTCTAGTCTCACTGCCACCACCTATGCCTCTCGAATAGTATCTAAGACTGGATTCATCACCGTCCGTCATCCTCATGCATACGTCTCGGATTGGAGCACTCAGCGCTCTACGACTCAGGGCATCGGCTACCACATTAGCCTTGCCAGGATGATACAACATCTCATATTCATAGTATTTCACTACATCCAACCACTTCCTCTGTCTCATATTCAGGTTGAGATGATCCATAAGGTACTTTAGGCTCTTATGGTCCGTATATATGGTACACCGGACACCATAGAGATAGTGACACAAGATCTTGAGGGTGAACACCACCGCCCCAACTCCAAATCGTGGGTGGGATATTTGTCTTGTGAGGTTTCAACTACCTCGATGCATATGTTATCGCATGCCCCCTCTACATCAACATCGCACCCATCCCTGATATAGATGCATAACAGTAAACTACAAAGTCCTCCACCCCCTCGGGAAGGGCTAACACTAGAGCTTCGCACAATATGTGGCAAAAAGTCTCGAATGAGGCCTGTTGCTTAGGCCCTTAGACAAAAGTGACACCCTTCCTGGTCAATCTGGTAAGAGGGACAACAATCTTGGAGAAATCTCTACTAAATATCTGGCAGTAGCCTGCTAGAACAAGAAAACTCCTGATCTTGGATGGGGACCTCGGTACCTTCCATCGCATAACTGCCTCAACCTTGGCCCGTTCAACCAAAATCCCATTCTGATTAACGAAATGCCCTAGGAATTGGACCTCTTGCAACCAGAAATCACACTTGGAGAATTTGGCGTAAAGCCTCTCTATCCTCAATACTCCAAGAATCTCCCTAGGATGTTCCTCATGCTGCTCTATGGACCTCGAGTATACCAGAATGTCGTCGATGAACACGATCATCGACTGATCCAACATGGGCTAGCACACTCGGTTCATGAGATCCATAAACGTTGTTGGTGCGTTGGTGAGTCCGAAAGGCATCACCACAAACTTGTAGTGCCCATAACAAGTCCTAAAGGCCATCTTCTGGATATTCTCCTCGCAAAATCTCATCTGATGATATCCAGATCTAAAATCAATATTGGAAAACCAAGTCTCCCCCTGCAACTGATTGAATAAATCATCGATCCTCGGTAGTGGATAACGATTCTTGACCGTTAGTTTGTTCAACTCCAATAGTCAACACACATCCGATGTGAACCATCCTTCTTCTTGACAAAAATGATCGGAGCTCCCCACGGTGAGTACTCGGTCTAATAAAACCCTTCCCCGGCAGCTCATGGAGCTGCGAGGATAACTCATGCATATCGGGTGGCATAAGGCAATAAGGTGCCTTGGTAATAGGCATCGTACCCAGAACCAAATCGATCCGGGACTCCACCTACCTCTCGGGAGGCACACCCGATAACTCCTCAGGGAAAACATCTAGGGCCTTACATACAAGCGGAACATCGTAGATAGAACTCGGCATCTCAGTGGCAACCCTTGAATCCATCACATATGCTAGATCACCATACATCCCTACTGTAAACTTTGTCTTGCCCTAGCAGCAGAATAGAAATTTGATCCTAATCTGGTCCCCTCACCATAAAAAGTAATCACTCGCCTTCTAGGGTCTCATGTGGTCACCATCTGACGCTCACAATCAATCAAAGCTCCAAATCGACTCAACCAGTCCATGCCTACTATCACACAAACATCACTCATCACTATTGGTACCAGATCTATCGGGAACTCAACACCAAAATCTCCAATACACACCCCTGAAATACCTCAGTGGAAAAAACTACATGCTCGTCGGCTATAGAAACCCTCAGTGGTCGACTCAACACCTCATGTCTAACACTAATGTGACAACTAAAGGATAAGAACACAAAATCTCGACTCGCACCCGAGTCAAATAACACCAAAAAAGGCACAGAACTCACAAGAAAAGTACTTATATACATTCTAAGCATAAACAAATCTTAAAATAACATGAATAAGAAAATACATACCAGCCACGACATTAGGTGCTGCACGGACCTCCTCTGCGGTGAACTGGAAATCTCTCCCACGAGCCCTCAGAGCCTCGGCCTTCACCAGCCAACTATCAGTAGCGTGCAAGGCAGCAGTAGTAGAAGTTTGGGCTGATCCCCGGGTGAGTTGAGGGCACTCGACCTTCCGATGACCGGTCTGGTTGCAGTGAAAGAAAACTGCAAATCCCTTAGGACAATCCTTCAACATATGTCTCTCTTTGCCACACTTGTAGCAAATCCCTGCCTGGCATGATCCCTCATGACTCTTTCCGCACTTGCCACAAGTACAACCCTTCTGGCCCCCAACCCTCATATCAGCGGGATTTGCCCGCTTTGTCGCCAACTACGACTGTACTGGTCTCCTGCCTCTACCCTGAGACTCCTCCTACTCTTTGGTCTGTAACTCTAACTTAATCTCCCTCCTCCTGGCATTGGTCTGAAGCTTAGCCAATGTCCAGTATGATGAGTTCGCTACAAACTCCCAAATATCCTTCCTCGATATACTCAAATACCAGCTCACATGTTCCTGCTCAGTAGACATGTGCTCAAGGCAAATAGTGCCCTCTCATGGAACATCCCCGTGATCTCGGTCACAGTTTCTATGTTTTGCTTAAGAGACAGAAAGTCATGGGCTAACCGTTCCCTCTCCACTGGGGGGACATACTGATCTCAGAACAACTGTATAAACCTCTCCCATGTCACTACAGCATGGTCTGCAGGAGTAAAACTAGTAGTCACTAACTTCCACCAGTCCTTCACTCCCAAGTGAAGCTGGTTTAGTGCAAACCGAACTCTCAGGTGATCACGACATGAACACGTATAGAAATATCCCTCAATGTCAGAGATCTATCTCATGACAGAAATCGGATCCTACGTCCCATCCAAATCTAGTGGCTTCGTGTTTCTGAATTCCCAGAACAACAACGAGTCACCTCCCTGTGGCCTAGCAACAACTACGGTTGCGATAGCTGCAGCAGCAGCAGCAGCATCCTCCGTACCAACAGCGTATCGCTCGTCGAACGTCTCAATCAACGTGGTCTTAATAGACTCAGACATCTCTGGTATGTCCTCTCGGATAGTTGCAGTCACCTCCTCATGAATGATCCTGCGGATCTCCTCGTCACTGACACTGCTTTCCTCGGGGTTATGGCGTGTACCCACCATAATTTCATTGAAACACAACACAAAAATCATCAGAGACTCATTCGAGCACACTCACACTCGATTTCCCAACCCTACATGCTCCTTAGTATCCTAAGGATTCTTACTAGGGTTGCATACAAATCCGGTGCTTTCAGTAGTACCGGCCCAATACTACCTTCCACACCAACCCCTAGTCACCCGAAGTCCTCCTCCTAGGATCCTAATTCACAAGTACTCTATCTCTCACGAATATCAGACTACTCCCTCAGTAGGTTCCTCCTATGCTCATCTAGGTATCTCACCTAGATTATCCCTAGACTCAGAACTCTTTCTAAGAAATTCCCGCTAGGTACTCCCACTTAACACATACTCAAGGCAAATAACAGATAATATCGATCAATAGCATACCCTAGACTAAGGTATCATGAGTCAGGCAAGTCTAGCCCTAATTTCTGAAGTAGCTAGCCTATCCTCTAGCATGAAACTCTAATATCTCATAATATAAACAAATAATGGTATATTGGGAAATCACCATTCGGGCTCTGGCTGACTGTACACACTGCTCCGTCTCGTTTTCTCTTTAAAACTCTTACTCGTTTTAGAAAAATTATTTCTCCTATAAATTTTTTTTCTCAATTCCTCAGTTTGAGTCCAGACATACCCGAGAGTACATTTGAATCCCTCAAACCAATGCTCTGATACCAACTTGTAACACTATAAATTTTCAAACAAAATTTTCATTTTCAAAACCACATAATTCTCAATATCACATTTCAAAACCACAATTTTTAAATTATCACAACACAAACTCATAAACTGTTTGATAAAATTCAGGATCCTCAACACATAAATTCCATCTCGTGTGTACAATCAAGTCATTGCCTTCCCAAGATCCTGAGAAGTACCTAAAACACATATCACATAACACGGTAATGACAAAGCTTAGTGAGTTCCCCAAAATACCAAACAAATCACATTAGCCTCTCATAGACATATCTTGATAAGATCCTCCAGTCAATGTGTCTCAGTGGGAACCCTCCGGTCCCACAACTCGGGTTGGACCCTCCAGTCCTAACTCAATAAAGCTCGGAATAACACACAACATAAATCACAAATACATAATGCAAGATATCACAATTCTCAATATAAGCATACAAGACCCATCGGTCACACAGTGATACAACTCACGGTAAGTATAGTGAGAAGACTCACCTCGTAAGCAAGCAAATAAACCTTGTACCCCTCGAATGGTCTAATCCCCGCCTACATGTCATAATCATCTCTAATTAACACTTATAGACACACCTCTAAATAAATTCAGTTAACCTCTCTCTATAATGCTTGGAATGGGTAAAAGACCATTTTACCCCTCCGTGGTCTCCATAATCCATGTCTTGACTAAACCCTAAAAGTCAATAGAAGTCAACACTTGAGTCAATAGTCCATGTTGACCCAACTCATCGAGTGCATCTATGTAACACTTCGAGTTCCTTCGTTTTCCTCAGAATATCGTGAAAGTACAACTCAACTCGTTGAGTTGACTCATCAACTCGCCGAGTTACAATGTGTTCAGACTCGTCGGGGAAACCCTGACCGACTCGTTGAGTTTTGGCTCAGGGGTAGGTGTTGACCCAATTAGCAAGCAGTTTTGGGAGTTCATCTCATCGGAGATTTCTCTCGGTATTTCGAAGATCTTGGATGTGTGCTTGGGCACGTTCCGTGTTGAGGTTATGTCTATTGTTAGAGCTCGCACTCTTTCTTTGCTTATGGAGCTCCTATGTTCCATGGGGTGAGGAACCCCATTGTTAGTAGGAGATGATTAGCGGATATGGCTAATGTATTCAGGACGAGTTTCTACCCCGAGGAGGTGAAGTTCAGATATGCTTCTTGTATGTTGAAGTACCGGGTACGAGATTAGTGGGAAGAGGTTGGTAGTAACTTGGGGGATGATGTTATCAATGCTATGTCATGGGATGATTTTTCGACCAGGTTCCAAGCTAATTTCACACCAGTGAATGAGGTGTAGCAGTGGGCGCGAGAGTTTTAGGATCTCCACCAGACTACTAAGATTGTGGCAAAGATCATTGCCAAGTTCTGGGAGAGGGCCTTATTGGTTCTACAGTAAGCAGCAGATGAGGAAATGGAGAAGGTAAGGTATCATGATATGATGTGGGATATCATCAAGGAGTTTGTGAGTATTTCAGGGTGCGAGATACTGATTGACATGGTTTCCAGATCCTGAGAGCGGGATATTGATTTGGAGTACCTTGGGAACAGGGGATTAGATTAGGTGCATATGGTGGAGGGTCCTAGGAAAAGACCCAAAAATTCTGATCAACGGTTGAGAGGCCAGTAGGGCTGGGTTTAGTGCAACACATGCGGGAAACAGTACGATAGAGTTTATTGTTCTAGGGGTTTAGACTGGTACAAGTATGACAGGGTTGGTCATGTTAGCATGGATTGTCCTCAGGAAGCAAGCCAACTATTTTTTCCCTACGATCAGGTAGGCCACAAGAAGGTCGATTGTCCGATGTCGAGGGAGGAGCAGTGAGTGCACCTGCTCCTGATACTTTGAGGATCACCGATGGATGAGAGATAAGGGTAGGAGCCCCAACACAGAGGAATCAGTCATTACAATGTCTAACAAGGGAGATCACGACTCCAGCAGGAGACATTGCGGGTATGTTATCTTTTGCTTTCTTTATGGTTTTTATCAGTATTTATGTTGTTTTGGAATCTTGCATCGTTTGGGATAAGTGTAATGTTTATGTTCGGATTTTATCTTCAAGAAATGTTATATTACATTTGCATGCGATGAATCTCTAAGTGGTGTAGTGTGGGGTCGTCTCTTGTATAGCAGGACCCAAGTGTTTGGATGCTATTCTAGTTTGTGGATGAGATCGGTTTAGGAGAATTGTGTGGAAGGATACTGTTAGGATTTAGCGGGATAATTCTCCAGTAAATTCAGAGTTCACTTGTTTTATCCTTGATCTAGTAGGATCGACAGTTATCTATAGAGGAACTTTTAGGGTTAAATGATACCGTTGCTAGGAGAGGGGCGGTAGCAGGAAGAAGGTGGTGTTAGTTGCATGAATCGTTTGTTCATCGTAAATGTCAGGAGATTTTTGTTTTCACATGGGTTGTAGACGATTAGAATTCAGTGATTCCCTGAGAATGGAAGTTGGGGTGACGATTCGTCATTAAGGGCAATGGTTATGGTTCCTGGCCACCAAAATAAGAACTCAAGGAATTGGTATAGTAACGTAATAGGTGATTTGGATTATCATACCGGTTAAGGTCTCAAGAGTATTCTTCTGGAATTTAGGAGTTGGATGATCGTTGAGTGTGGATAGCAATGGAACGCTATATTTGATTTGTGCATGTCATAGGTGGTTCATGTTATATGTGATCGATGGGTTGGGAATCCAACACGACATGAGTGTAATATCATCTTGGGTTATCTGTTGTTGAGATTCTGGAAGTGTTCAACTAGTTTTCATGGGCTCTGCTGTCTTTGGAAGGTTAGTAATGGATCACTAGCATTGGTAAGCATTGGTTGTCAATAGATCGATCATTGGAGGGTAAGAGGGATTGGGAATCCTTCAATTCTTGTGTGTTGTGAGAACTTTGTGCAATCAAAGTAGGGGAGAATCGTTCATGTATTCAGGAGCTGGATTAGTTGCGAAACTATGATGAGTTTCGCATCCCCGTCGGAGAGGAAGGCAGCCCAAGTGGCTTTTTGGATTGAAGATTGTGTGAATTAGAAGTTTAGGAAACTTCCCACCTTTAGGTTTGTGTTTTCTTGGTGCTTGATAGTAGGCTTTACGAAAACCAAGGTGGGGTTCCAGTCATGACTCAAATTCATTTTGAGTGTTGGGTTGAGTGCATGATCGACAATGGATGTGTTCGAATCTATGGGTTAACGGTAAGGCTTTGGTTGGCAGTTAGTGTAGGAGTGTTGTAAGACTACGGGGTGGCTCGTAGGATTCACTAGTTGTCAGTTAGTATGGGAGTGTTGTAAGACTACGGGGTGGCCCATAGCATTCATCGGTTCGTGTGTAATGGTAGGGGTTTGGTAAATCCATGATTGGTCATGCATTTCTTCAGTTGGTTTAGACCAGGGAGGGTCAATTTGAAAGACTATGAGAGGGCCACAACATGCTTGGAATCAGGAAAGGATAGGTTGTTTGAGATATGATATGGTATGAGACTACAGTTTGTCCGGTAGCATAATTTTACATTAGAATTGGTGGCCGAGTGGTTTGGGCAGTTATGGCCAGTTTAGGATTTCTTTCAAAAGTTACACGGGAGCAATTGTATGAGTCTTTTGACTTATCAACCGGGTGGTAATTTGGTGTTTTAGATAGATGGCAGACTAGTTGGGACCTAGGAGGTCTCGGCTGCTTTTGGAAAGCAGCTAGGCGACAATGTGATGTTTTGAGCGGTAGTAATGGTTTGAGGTTCGTAGGTGTGGAAATGCTTGTTGTTAGGAAATTTTTTAGTCACTTTCATTTTTTATTAAATAATCTAAGAGTAAGTCATTTAAACCTATTGCACAACTTTTGTATGAGTCTAACCGTTACAGGGATAAATCTTCTACTCAAAGGATTATTTGAGCTTTCTGTAAATCATAGGTGTTTTGTATCTAGTTATGGCCAGTGAATTTGTTCGATTGGTAACATCAAGATAATCAGTATTTGACGCGTTTTAGTTTTACCTTGGTATTCTATAAGGATTCGATATAGTAATGATTCAGTATGGGTGGTCTGTCAAGGAGTCAGACCAATTCGAGAGTTCATGATTTAGATTTTGGGTAAGGTAGGTATGGTTTTCTGCATGGGATTATGGATTGTTCTTGTTCAGGTTGACCATTTTTGTTTGGGGTTCGGTTCTCTTGGGAAGGTCATTTTATGTGCAGAACTTTCGGTTACATTCCTCAGAATGTTGGGTATGATTAGAGTGTTAGAAAGGAATTGTAACGCTTGATTTCTGATATGAGGTGGTTACCAAGTGTGTAATTTCTCTTCGGAACTCGGTAAGTTGAGGTGCCTTAACTTGGCGAGTCTAGGTAGTTTTTTAGCCACGGGTTTAATGAACCAACACAGAACCTCAACTCGGCGAGTTGGGTCAACTTGGGTTGTTAACCTTGACTTTTTGACTTTTATCTTTGACCAAGTTATCCTAATGGAGTACTTGAGGTAACCTGAATTGTAATAAAGGAAATTATGGGTTTAAGATAAGTCTCATTTGGGGTTGGGGCCAATTTGGAAAATTGGGCCACTAGTGGGCCTTTTTGGATCTTTTGGGCTTTGGACCTTTTAGTTAATGGATTTGGGCCTCAGTTTTGGTTAATGTAGGGTCAAGGGTAAAATGGTCATTTTACCCCAGGTTTGGTTGGTGGGCCTTTGAATGGAACCCAATTGCTAATTAGGTGTTATTTTGATCTGATATATCGGAGGTGTCATCAGGGTAGCAGCTAGCGATTCTGGCAGTGAACTTCAGTATTCGAGGTGAGTCTCCTCACTATACTATGGATCGCAGGCACCAATGTCGGCCTATTAGGTTTATGTGTTATAGGAAGACCAAGGGGGTGACCCTTGGCATTGGTATGAAAGACCCAGAGGTGACTCCTAGCAAATCTATATGCAATACCAGAATGTGGACTTTGGCAGTTAAGTAGTTAAGTATTATAGATTGTATACTAGTTGTCTTTGTGATGCTTACATGGAAGACCCGGGGGTAGCTCATGGCACTGGGATATTAGAACATGGGGGAGCCCATAGCATTCTAGGTAAAGACCATGGGGGAAGACCATGTCATTCCAGATAAAGACCATGGGAGGATCCCATGGCAACTATGTATATGTTGCATGATAATAGCACTTTCTATCATATGTTTGATATGTTCAATATGTTGGAATGAATGGCATGTTTGGCTCATTCGATATGTATGGTATGTGGTATTTTGGGGAACTCACTAAGCTTTGTGCTTACAGCTTGTGTTTTATGGTTTCAGGTGTTTCCGGTTCAAAAGGAAACGACCCGACTTGATCGCAACGCATACACCCGTGTTTTCCGCAACATGTGATTTTGGGATTTAACTCTGATATTTGTTTTATTTTGAAATGCTTTTAAATATTTTGATACAATTTTATTGGTGGTTTGATTATATTAAAATGAAATTTTTACCCTGGAATTTTTGGGGTGTTATAGTTTATTCGTTCTTTTTATCCTAATAGGAAAAAGTGATATCTTTGGGCCCCTCCGTGATTTTGTATTGACTTATAGTGTTGGGCCCAACCAGGACTTAGTTGATGTGTTCAATTTGAAGTCTTATGTCATAATCACAAATTAGAAATTAGGAAACAAAACTTGGACAATGAGTTTGATTATAATCCATGTCTCATGTTCATAGGATATCTAGAAGAACGGAGGAATATTTTATCACTTATCCTTGGACAAATGTTTGTTTAATACAGAGTTCGGCAATTGCTATGGAAGCACTATTTGCTCTCTAGTTTAGAAGTAATACTATAATTACAGTTATGGACTTATCCAAGTGGAAGACTACTGGATTAGGTGTCTAAGTCAATAACTGAATTAGTATATAATTGAATTATTAGCAAAGTCCTTTTAGGTTGTCCTTAAACCTAGTAATCAAATAGGATGACTTTTACATAGAGAGAATAGTTTATTGGTTTATTATATGATTAATAAATAGTAATAAATGAATTTATTAATATGTTATGAAAATAGTATATTAATTAGAAATAGCATTATTTAATTAATGATTAATCAGAAATTAATTGGAATTAATTAGATTAATTAATAATGCAAGGACCAGGTTGTAATTGTTCAATAGTTGAGTAGAAGGCATTCTAGAATCTTCCTTGTGATGGATGGTTTTAAGGATCCCAATAGGTTCTAGAACACGCCTTGGAGATAAATAGGAAACCAGATAATTACCTAATTTAAGATATTATTATTTTGATCAAGTAAGTGTTATCAGGGATTCCTAATATAGATATACAAGGGGCCTTTGGATTAGAAATTCCAGCCACTCCTCCTTTATAAGAGATAGCTAAAAATTCCATCTCCCCTCTCCTCTCTCTTAAGCCTCTTTGTTGCTAGGGTTGGGTGTGAACCATCAGAGGCACGATATTTTTGGTGCTATTTTCCAAGAAACTACAAGAAGGATTGTTTTTATTGTTTACTACAACAATCAAGATGTATGTTTTTTCATCTATAATTTTCAAAATTGCCTAGGGTTATAGGGTTCTTTTTGTTTAATAGGATGTTAAATAGAGTTATGAACAGATCTAATAGGTTGCGTGCACCCTTAAGTGCATAAGGATTTATCTATGTTATTGCATGTCAAACCCATTAAAAGCAACATGGGAAGAACCTTCGAGAGTTGTTGGGTGTTTTGAGGAAGGGGAGGCTTTATGCTAAGTTCTCAAAGTGTGAGTTTTGGTTATGGGAGGTCTAGTTCTTGGTACACCTTGTTAACCAGAATAGGATTCTGCTCGAACCCACCAAGATTGAGGCAGTTATATAGGTGGGAGGTCCTGAAGTCCCCTTCGGAGATCATGAGTTTTTTTGGGTTTAGCAGGGTATTATCAAAGGTTTATTCAGGATTTCTCCAAGGTTTCCTTACCTCACACTCGTTTAATAAGGAAGGGCATGGAATTTCGATGGGCCCCTAAGCAGCAGGCTGCATTCGAGACACTGAGACAAAAATTATGTGAGGCCCCAGTGGACCCTTCTAGTGGGCGTGGAGGATTTTGTTGTATATTGTGATGTTTCTATCACTAACTTTGGGGCAGTACTTATGAAAATAGGGAGGGTTATTACATATGCTTCCAGACAGCTAAAGTTGCATGAGGTTATGTATCCGGCACATGATCTGGAGTTGGGTACGGTGGTGTTTGTCCCTAAGATTTGGTGGCATTATCGATATGGGGTCCGGTGTATCATCTACATGGATCATAAGAGTTTGAGATATCTCATAGATCAGCCAAATCTAAATCTGAGATAATGTAGATAGCATGAAATGGTCAGGGATTATAACTGCGAGATTTGTTATCATCACGGCAAAGCGAATGTGGTCGATGATGCTTTGAGCCACAAGTCGGCTAGTACTTATGTTTAGGGCCTATGTATGAGGATTTCTATCGATTCTCCACTTTTGGACTTGATTAGGGAGGCACAAGACGAGGGATTCAAGAAGGAAAATTGGAAGCAATAGAGAATCAAAGGTGAAATCGATAGGTTTTCTACCGATACTATGGGTTGTTGACCGGATACGGTTGGGTTTGGGTACTAGATTTTGGTGGAATCTGACAGACTGTGATGGAGGAGGCACATAAGTCCAAATTATTAGTAAACCCTCAGGCCACAAAGATGTATCGATATTTGAGACTTAGTTACTAGTGGTCGTGTATGAAGAGGGAGATAGCAGGGTACATTGAGAGGTGTTTCACCTGTCGGATGGTCAAGGCCAAGCACCAGAGGTCGTACAGAAATTTTCAATCTTTGGAGGTTCCCATATAGAAATGGGAATAGATCACCATGGATTTTATCACCAAGTTACACAGGACAACTAAGGGGCTTATGGGTCATTGTGGATCGTTTGACCAATAGTGTCCACTTTCTAGCTATTTGGTAAAGCTCATTGGTTGAGAAATTAGCCGATGTGTATGTGTGTGAGATTGTCGCTCTTCTTGGTGTTACGGTTTCCATTGTATCTGATCAATATGTTTGGTTCACTTCTTGATTTTGGTAAAAGTTACATGAGGAACTGGGTAAGAGATTGCTTTTCGGCACCACCTATCACCTGCAGATTGATGGCCCGAGTGAGCGGACCATCCAGATGCTTGAGGATATGTTAAGATCGTATGTTATAGATTTATGTGGGAGTTGGTTCCTATTTCTCCTACAACAACATTTATCACTCTATTATCGGTTTGTTGCCTTTTGAGCTTCTTTGTGGAAGGATGTGTGGTACCCAGTTTGTTAGGGGAGCTTGTTCAAAGGGTTATGGGGAGGATCGAGGTGTTTCTTCAGAAAACAGAGCTTATCCAACAGATCAGATAGAGGTTGCAAACAACTCAAGGTCAATAGAAGGGTTATGCTGATAAATGTCGATCCGAGTTGGAGTTCCAGGTCGGCAATTTGGTTTTACTGAAGGTATCACCCTAGAAGCGTGTAATCTGCTTCAGAAAGAAGGGAAAGTTGGGGACCCGATTCATTTGTCCACTTTGAGTAGTGATCGGGATAGGCAGGGTGGCCTACCGACTGGATCCACCTAAAGAGCACAGCCAGATCCACCACATTTTCCATGTTTCTCAGGTTCGGAAGTGTGTAGCTGATGATTCAATGGTGGACCTTTTGGAGGATATTTCGGTTAATGATCACCTAAACTATGTTGAGAGGTCAGTGACGATTTTGGATAACAAGACGAAGGCATTACGCAACAAGGTGGTATCATTTGGTCAAAGTTTAGTAGCATCATCGGAAGGGTTCTGAATGGACTTGGAAACCCGAGGCTGAGATGCGGGAGCACTACCCCAAGTAATTCGCGACATCGGACTTCGATGATGAATTTTGATTCAAGTTAGGGAGAATTGTAACACATAGATCCCGAGATAATTCAAATTCCATTTTTTAGCATTTAAATGTTTGCCACCACATAGGGGAGGCACCACAACATCACAAATCATGTAGCATCGTGGGATCATTTTAATCTATCATGGTGTGGCAGTATATGGCCACAACATGATTGCAGGAAAATGACAAAACCCTATTTCTGGGTTTTGCTCCGTATTAAAAGGAGTGGGGAGGCTAGGGTTTGTTCACCCTCAGCCTCCATCAACCTCTTTGAGATCTGAGAAAATCCTAATCCCCTCCTCCTTTGTTTGAGCCTTGTTTTAGTGTTCTTTAAAGCCATTGAAGGAAGAAATAAGAAAAAGTGAGCTAAGATCCAGTAAGCAATACTTCCTCCTTTATTGTACTATTCTTCTAAAACTATGTAAGTGTCCTAGACTCAATTTTTATCATGATAACTTGCTAAATCTTGAGTTTTGTCCATAAATCTTCATGTTCTTGAATGTTGGAATGGTGAGATCTCATAAACTTTGTAACTTTATGAATCTCAAGACCATTTAGAGTGTTTGGTGCTTTGGATCTAGATTTTTAGTGAGATTTGGTATCATGCATGGATTTTTTTGTCAAAAACCCTCATTTTGACCTAATAAGATCCTAATACATGTATTGGACATGCATGTATAGAAAGTAAGGGTCTTTATGTTGTTTTATGAAGCTAGAAGCATTCTGGCAATGTTGAACTAGAAGTCTTCAAGATTAAGTGCTTAATGAATTAAGCCAAGTTGTGTTTTCCCCTTTTTGGACTTGAGAGTGAAACCATTTCCTCTTGGAGAGTCTAAAGGGATAAATTTGGAAACTTTATCCACTTAGACCATATTATGGACCAGATCTAATATTTGGATCCCTTAAAATCGAAGAAAGAAGGTTTAACCCATTAAGCTGTTAGGAACCTAGTGCCCACGGCATGGCCTAGGTCTCAACGACGTGGCGTCTAGGCTATGACTCATTCTTTTTTTCATTTAGTTACCACAACGTGGCGATCAAATGGAGTGACTTTTGAATTTGATTGTTAATCGTTGACTTTGACCAAGTTTGACTTTAGGTCATTTGGTATATTTTGAGTAGTAGATTGAGTCTTGGTCCTTGGGTGTTATGCATGTGACATATAAATCCGGTAGTTGGAGCAACATTCATTTATGCTATCTTTATATCATTGAGGTGAGTTTTCTTCACTGTACTTGTAGGTCGAAGGCTCCAATGTTGGTCCACTAGATTATGTATCCTGATATATTAGGTTGATGTTATTATGTTTATACGATAGACTGGTGGATCTATATGATCATCTGTGTTCACTTATTATGTGTTAGAGTGATAGATATGTATGGTTACCCATACTTGTTGATTATTAATTGTTATTGGTTATTGTATATATCGACATGTTATGGTTTTTTGGGTTTATGCGGTCCTGCTTTATGCTGAAGGCTAAGATACCCCGAGGCGGTCCGGATAGACTAAAGGCTTGCAAGGTGGTCTAGTCAGGCTGAAGGCCCAGAGAGCGGTCCAAATAGGTTTTAGGCATGCGAGACAGTCCGGTCATGTTGAAGTCTCATATATGCATGTTGTTATCTTTATGGTTGTGTGTGGTACTTTGGGGGAACTCATTAAACTTTGTCTTACAATTTGATTATTATGGTTATAGGTACTTCAGAAGATAGGGGCAAGGAAAAGGTTTGATCGTGCACATCCTTTGTGCTTTTATGAGATTTGAATTTAAGATACTTTGATTTATGATTATGACTTTTGGGAACTATGTTTTGTAAACATTTATGGTTTTTAGTTTTGTTTCGAAAATGAAAATTTTACCTTGATTTTTGGGATGTTACACTTTCTTAGCCATTCATATTCCTTGTCACTGAAAACCTTGAATTCTTCAATTGCCCTTTTAAAGTGCCTAAGGTTTGTACTTGTAGCACATCTCCACAAGTGATCTCTAAAATCTTCATCCCTCCATTGCAACTTTATGTTTTCATGTATGTGTCTCAAACACCATCTATGTTATGATTTGGAAACACTTTTGCTATGGCATGTATTACTCCATGCACATTAAATTATATTCAAGTTAGTACAAACCAATCAACCACAACTTACACAACAATGATTGTTTCATAGATTTTTTCTATCAATAGTGAAGTCACATAATGCATCCAAATCTAAATCATCATCAAGTCACTCCAAGAACTAGGTCTATGAACTTGTTAACTCAGATCTGACAATAGCATAAGTTATTAGGTAGATTGTGTTGTTGGAATCAAGACCCACAACCGTTAGGGTTTTCCCCGTGTATGATCCTTTCAAGAAACACCCATCCAGTCCCAGTAATTCCCTTTTTCCATCTTTGAACCCTAACTTAAGTGCTCCAAGAAAATATATATCCTCCTGAATATTCGAGTTTGATCATCAAGATTTGGTTCACTACACACTTCCAACATGACTTTTATACATGAGTTATTGGTTTGTAACTCCAAACAATAATTTGTCAAAAAACTGTATTTCCTTTCAGAGTCACCATATAACTGGCCCTTTTCAATAGATTTAGCTTTAAACATCTTCATTTTACATAAGATTAATTCCAGATCCATCTAAAATTCCTTGTGTAGGGCTGAAATTGGGAATCTAGGATTGGAATTCACCTTTTAGAGAATAGTGTTGGCCAAGAATTTTGAAGTACATACCTTAATATTCTTTGTTTGTAAGCACAAATGCTCACCAATGCTCACCTTGTGTAGGGCCCTCCTATTATGGGTTGAAAGCAACTTTATTTGACCTTGCACATCTTTCTTTGTTTTAAATCTACTTGATCAACTTTCTTAACATCTTCTTCCAGTAGTCTTCTTCATATCCTACACTTTCAAACTCATCATTATTAATAATCTCTAATTCATCCCCATTTTGGTTAAATCCACTTGTGTCTAGTGGCAAATCTAGAACCAAAAGTTACGTAGTTTCTCATACAGAATTAGATAGATCATTTATAGTTTTCAATACTAAAAGGTAAGTTATAATATAAGCTTTCATATAAATTGTATAAAATATTAAAACTTAGGTAGATCTTAGGACCTAGTTGTGATACATGTGGCTACGCCACTGCTTGCCACTACTTGTGTCTCTGGTGTTTGTCCAAACCATTCAATCTCATCCAGAATAGTATTAAATTCCCCCTAATCTACTTCCTAGTCATCTACAAGTGATATTCAATTTATTGTTTTCAATTGAAGCACTATTAGATCAAAATACAAGCTTCTAGATTGCTCACAGTGTTCTTGTTCTCCTTTATTGAACTTTTGATTCGTTTACGGGTAAAAGAATTGTTAAAAATAGCATCTAATTCAAAATTACCTTTAAACGTTTCATTTAGATGTTATTAATAGCCCTCAAATATATGAGAAAACAATAAAGGTTGTATATTTAATAATTTAAATTTAAAGATCTTATTTTTGATTAGTAGTTTAAAATATAAATATTTTGTTTGTAACAGTTTATAAATATTGTTTCTTTCAGCCAAACCATGCAATACACAAATGAAAAGTTGTTCCCATAGCCACTTTTGTCTGGGTACGACGCGTGTCGAGAACCCGTCAGGAGTGGTAGGACAAACACGTGGTAAGGAACTATTCGATGTATCTGCCACGTTGCTCCTTTCATTTTTCACCTTGTGAAAAGCTCTGCTTTTTCTTTTATTTAATTAAATCTAAATTAGAAATATTCCTTTTTACAGAAAATAATGATTTTTTAAAATATAGCTGTCGTCGAAAGGTCAGTTAGGTGAGAGCTGATCCGACACGCGGTACTCTCACATCTTCGTCATCATGCATACTTTTAGGCCGTTGGATTTTATTGTTTTTTTTACATCCGACGGCTCATGTAGTCTCCCAACAGCATTGCCATGTCCCTCGTTTTATTTTATTCTAAACTATGGACATGTTTCGTAACGTTCATGTTTTCTTTTCTATGCGACAAAGTTTTATTAAACTAAAATTGTATTGTTGTCTGTCTGAAAATATTATTGGATTATGTGTAAAATGAATATAAAATTTTAAACTATTAAATACTTATTTTGAATAAATATATCGACGTTAAGAGATTAATAACTTAACGTTAATATCATCACAAAATAATCATGTTAAAAAGGCGTTATCACAAATTTACTACCTATCTCCGAAAAAAACGTATCGCTAGTTTATATTTTGTGAAATAAATGATTTGTTGTAACTGAGGAGGAAATAATGTCGGTTGTGATAATGCAATTGATCCTTATTAATTGATAATTTGATCGTATATCTATGTTGCACGAACTTTAATCTAAAATAATCCACAAGAAACGTTTTCATTTTTAGTCACAAAATAACGTATTAGAGTTGTGCAGTATTATTTATATTCGTTTGGAGTTACAAAAAAAAAATGTCGTATTATGAATATATCTCATTCTATGATTCTATCCAATTTTTGGATAAGACGAAATAGCTGACCAAAATAGTTTAGAACAACTTTTGGACATCAAAAAATTCAAAATTGTCCGGCACCTTGGGCTACCCGTGGCAACTTGGGCTGTCCAATGGTGGAGCTGTCGGGCACCAGTCCTAAAATTGAATTTTATTAATTTTATCTTTATTGTCTTCAATATTTATATAAATTCCAATTTGACAAGTTAATATAAAAATCGCCAACAGCTTTTATTTACAAAATGCAAGGTTTCCCCCGATGTAATACAATTTTTAAGGGAAAATATCACTTTAACCCAATAAATTTGTCATGTTTGTACTCAATTATTCTTTTTGTATATTAATACATTAAGATTAAGATAATAAACTCTACTTTTATGTGTTATTTTAGATATTTAACCCATTATAGTAGGTTATGGTGCCATATAAACACATTTAATTCACTGGGATCTTATGTTTATGTTTAGTCACACCCGCATTTGCAATTCAAATACATTATAAACAAAACCCACTTGCATATCGTGAAAAATAACTTCGAGAATTGAAGAGGAACAACAGGAAAACTCATCAAATAGCAAACCCAACTCAAATTTCAGTAATGAAAACATGTATTTGAAGGATAATTTTTAAAAAAAATAAAAAACACACACACCATGATTTTGTATATTTCGTTATCATAACTCCTTGTTAACAGTACTTCCACCTCATGCTTGTACATGGGTGTCCTATCACAAAAATGGAAGAACAGATGAATGATCCAACAAATTACATAAACTTATCGACGATGAAGCACCGACATGGCCTCTGGTCCGGTGATTCAAAAGAGAAAAAGGAGGAAAAGAAAGTGAATGAGTTGAGATATTTGGTGATAGTCTACAGATTTTTGAGAGAAGATGGGTAATTGGAATTCACCAGATGAACGCGCCTTGTATGGAAGAAAAAGACCTAATTTTATTATGGGCCTCATAAGATTGCATAGATGATATTGACAAAATCAAATCTTTATTTAATAAAATGTCAAATAAGCAAAAGAAAACCAGATGACCCCTTCACAACTCTTAAAATGGTATAATTGAGAACAAATATGCAAGTTTAATGATCTATCGTACAGAAAAATAACTTTGTTTACCAAATCGGACAAATATTATAAGTTCGTTGAGTTAATATGACATTTTCCTGATGCTAAATATTAAAATATATGGATATTTCTTAGTATTAACCAATCATAAACTTAGGACTAATAGATAATTAATTTGGTATGTTTGGTTGTAGCCTTGTAGGTTGTTGTAATTAAAGATCTAGCTACTGTTGTAATTTTTGTAATTTTAACTAAAGCTGAAGAGACAAAAAGTAAAAAATGAAAAGCTAAAGGGTAGTGAAGCATAACAAAAGTTCTTCTCAGTTGTTAGGTTACAAAGTGAAAGACTAGGATGGTGGAATTAGGATTTTAGGATAAGGGGGCTTACATCGTAATAAAAGATTAAAATATTTTTGTATCCGATAACGTAATTGGATATGTAAATTTGATAAAGAAAAAAAAATTGTTTAAATATGGTGTACATCGATCTTTACAAGAATCAATCTTCAAATTTTTTAAACAATTTTCGTTAATTAAATGTTTTCAAATGATTATAATCATCAATCTTCATCCATTAGTTATCTTAATTGTTCTGTCTTTGTTTCCCAAAATAGAAATCATATATAACTTTATGTGTGGAAAATAAATAAGAAAAACTACTAGCTATAGCGATCTACAATTAATAGCAATTTATGAACTTGAATTAAAATAAATAAACCAAAAGCAATCCGACAATTAAAATAAATATGTGTGAAAGCAATGAGATTTTAGTTAATATATGTAACACTTAATTTTAGTTATAATTGTCAAACATTTTATTTTCTTATATAGTAATTGATTTTAAGAAATAATAAAAGGGGTTGAGCACTACTAAAGTACAAAAATAGCAATAGATGATGTGGGCTTCTAATTATTCATGGGCTTTATATTGATCTAGAAGTATGTTAGAATTAAAGTTTTACTTGAGATATTAGGGGGGAGCCAAGCATCCGATAGTCCCCCTATTGGCTCCGCCCATGGATATATCGTTGCTTTGACCCCCTATTGGCTCCGCCCATGGATGTATCGTTGCTTTGACAGTGATTTGACATTTTCATCTTGAACAAACCCTAAGATTTCTCTCCATATACCTATTACGCCATAGTGTTCACATTGGTGTAAGATATTCTTTTTATTATCATTAATCTTAGTAACGGTGTTATTGACTCATACACATATGTGAGTGAGAGACATTTATAGTTTACATTATTTGTATAGGATTAATGTGAGGTTTTTGTCACCACTCAGCCCTTGTGGCCATGGAGGTTCGCCTGCAGTGACTCCAGGGCATGAGGCAAAGCTTTATGTTTGCAGCGGGGGATTAGTCGGTGCGCGAAAGCTGGCCCGGAAACCCTCGTTAGGGAAGTTCCTTTTCCAAAAAAAAAATACAACATAAATACAGTAATATTTTATAATTTTCTTTTACATATATTCCAAACTCAAATTAACAACCATAAAATATAGTAAACACACAAACTATCAATTGCAATCATTAAAGTATACAAATCCTCCTCCACTTGCAATTTCTTGCATATAAAAATATACTATGGTTATTTCATTTCATCGACTTTTCAAAAGGCCACTCACCGATGTATATACCCCAAATCAAAGTAAACATGTCACAAATAGAGGATGATAAGTGATGAACTTGAACCAAAAGCTACCTAGAGGTAAAATCAAACCATTACACATATAATGTGTGATAAGTCAAATTACATCTTATTTGTGTCATTGGTTATCAATATTGTTTTGCATTGTGGCAAAAACTAATTCCATATTATGCAAATGAGATGTAAAAAGTAGAATGCCACTTTGTTGATCACCATAACTAATCAAAATACATAATGAAACTCCCTTACAATTATGTAGTGTGTGAACCACAAACATACCATATAGCAACTACAAAGGCAAGATCACGTAGTCTTGTAACAACTTAAGCAGTTAAGCATCATCTTTATCAATTATCATCCATTGTGCATTAGTTGAACACATATGTTTTTGTTTAGATTTCTAATATAATGAAGTCTGTGGCTCCAAGAAAAAGAATGAAAGAGAAATAGTAATTAAAGAAAGAGAAAATAGAGCTTGAAGTGAGTTTTAAAAGAAGAGTTCATGAAACCAATAGATGTTCAGAATCCGTTTGTAGCGTTTCCATTTCTAGCTATTAATTGATTCCTAGCGAGATTCAAAATGATGTAAAGGTCGAAGGAGTAAAATACAAAAACAGCCCCCGGCGAGAATCGAACTCGCGACCTTTCGCTTACGAAGCGAACGCACTACCACTATGCTACGGAGGCATCTGATTCTTTATTTCGAGTTAAAGTTTTTCAAAACAAACACTTCGATGCTTTAGAGAATACGCTCTTAAATTCCATTTTCAAATGAGTTCCATTTCAAGGTTTCAACCACCAGCTAGTATGTTGAAATTTTAAGAAGCAGTAAAAAAATTGTTTTAGTTTTGAAATTTTATTTATCTTTACTTTTAGATCGATAAATACAATAAAATGAAAAACAAATAAATTTGATACATCACAAATTCCCTTTGATGATTGGACTATACATATGATGTAAGAAAATGTTTGAGATTGATGTGATTGTATTTATATACATAAAGTTAGAGAAATAGAAAGTTGTTTATTTATCTATTTTATCAATATAAACATATTTTATTTTAGGCATATTCGCCCCCAATGATCTCAATCTTATAAAGTAATATTACATATTAACAAATTTTTTTCCAAAAACCCTCAAATAACTATAAATTTCAACATTTTATAATTTTCTAACTACTTAGTCCGACAAACAGCAAGTTTGAAAATTGTTTTTCTAGAAAATAATAAGTAGTTCAAAATTTTCGAAAAAATAAATATTTTGAAAAAGCAGGTTTGAAAATACATATCTAATTCGAAAATCCATGAACAAGTTTCAAATCCACGTTTAGTTCGAAAATCTTTAGCTTTGAACTTGATATCCGTGTCTATCTAGGTTGATTCCGAACTTCTTCATGATTTTTAAATTTGTATGTTGTATTAGGTATTTTTGTTTAAAAAAATCTAAAAGAGAAAATACAAGTAATTATATAATAGAAGAATAAAAAATGATTAAAAATGTATTTTGGAAATTGTTAAGTATTTCGAAAATTCATTTTTTGAGCTAAGTGGTTGTTGTTTATTATAATATTAGGTATGAGATCCGTATATTATACGGGTTGATTAAATAAAGTAAGTATAAAGGTGTAAACATTATATATTTTTTAAAATAAAATTTTAAAATATATACAAATAAAATGATAAATAAATAATTAATTAAATCTATACTAAGAAAGAACATATTGACATATTTTAAATAATTATTCTAAATCACAAATTCCAAAGACTTCTTTGAATTGCTAAGTTTATTCTCATTATCTAAAATCAATATTTTTAATACATCATTGTTTTTAACTCTAGACAATACAACATACAAATGTTATAAGGTCGGACGGAATGTCACGGGAAGGGGGTGCAGGAGGTGTTCCCGCACATCGGAACATCGCACTGTCCCTACGGGAAAGGAGGTGTCGGAAGGGAGTAGGAGATATAGACCCCGCATTCTTTCTCTTATTTTGATTTGTTAGACTTTTTTTTTCAGTTTTTTAATATTTTTTTTAATTATATACCTACTTAAAATTATAAAAATTGTACCAAAATTCATGGTTTTAAATTCCCTACAAAATAAGTATAAAATTTGTATGAAATATTTTTTTTAATAAATAAAAAAAGAGTGAAATATCTTTCCCATATACGCCTTGGATTTTGATGAGGAAAAGAAAAGTAAGGGAAATACTGACGTGGCATGCAAAAAGTGAATGATCCTTCTCATACACACCCTCGGGTCTAAGTATTAGTTGTCTAAAAACAACCCCACTTTCGATAGAAACTGTCCTTGATTATTGTTTATTGTCATCGCAAAACATACAACCAGTGTAAATTGTAATTTTCAAAATGTTAAAGGACATTCTTGGAATAAACGTATCGTTTCCTATATTACTCTTGGATATTATATATGCTTCTATAACATGATTACCCAATGTTGTAACTCGTAGCATCGTTCCATTACACAAAACATATTTCTAATCAATATTCCTTAGTAACATAAGTGAAACACTGTCTTTTAATACCAACTTATGAATTAGCAAACCTATATGTTTAAGACAATTTAGAACATCAGGCGAGCATAGACTTTCATCAAAATCATCGTGAACATAATCTGAATAACAAAAACTATCTGAACTTAAGCATTCTTTTTCAGCTCCTGAAAAATAGTGATAACAAACGATCGTTTATTTCTTGCACAACTTCATTTTTCGGTGTAAGGATTGCTCTTTCTTGAAAAAGAAAATCAGATTCTTTGCATTTTGAAGATTAAAAGGATAGAAAAATTCAAATAATGAACTAATATGATCAAATGAAGCAATAATGAGATGATCATCCGAGATATTAATAATTGTTTCGCCATTGTGACAACTTGCAAACTTGGAATCGAACCAAGTCAAAAGAGGTATCATGTATAAGTGAAATCACAATTGTAACTTTGTTGCATTATATCATCTATAGCCATGAGGGCATGTTTTCTAAGTTGATATGGTTATATATGATAAAAACTTTGACGTAATAAACTTTACAAGTCAAAGAAATAAATCAAAAAGGTATAAATTATGCCCCACTAAAGGGAATTCGATTTTAGAAAACTAGAACCAAGGGATTTCGACCACATAGGACCCAAATCACCCCACATGGAATCACACAAGACTAAAAACACCTACTTTAAGGCCCATTAGGACCAAAATCAACATTTGTGAATATGTACAAGGTGAGGCCGAAATCGCCCTTAGTTAAGCTGAAATCTCATTAAATCGCTAGATATTTATGCCACTTGATTGGTGGATACTCTTTTCAAGATGATAAGTTACACTAACCTAGGTAAACATTACTTCATCTTATCTTTTCCTTTCCAATATAAATCAAGATTTTAAGACTCATTTAACACTTCTCAATTAAACATTTTCATCACATTCTTTCAAAGATTAAAACCTTACCTTCATACATTTCTAAAATCATCTTCGAACATTTCCCCAAGAGAAAAACTTTTCCCTTGATCCTAAGGAATCACAGTAAGTATTCCATGTATATATATATATATATATATATATATATATATATATATATATATATATATATATTCTAGTGTTATTTAACACTTTATTTGTTAGTATCTAATTTGCACATATATTATGTGTTTAAAACAAATTAGGACATGACCATACTCACATATTATAACTCGAAGATCATAACTTCACTTCGTTATCCTGCCTAGAACGCATTCAAGGTGAGTTCATACCCCTATATTTTTCTCTGCTTTAGGGGGATACAAGTAAAAACACAAGGAAACTTGTATGAAAATACAAATCATTTATTATGTTTTCTTATATTTTATACATGTTACGTAAAAAGATTAAATAACGTTACTACCAAAACTATAAATTTTTACATGCAAAGTTGTTATAACGCAAAGGTTTTCATTTCGACGGAACATATATTTACAAACTATAATAAGTATAGTTTGTGGAATATTTACGCTATTTTACCCTTTTGGGACAAAGAAATATTTATATAAAAATATAATTATTTTTACGTTGCAAAAAGGTAATACATACATTTACAAGAAAAATGATTTTCAATTCATTTGACGTAAACCTGTTAATGAATAAATTTGTGAGACATATTTTCAAGTACTTATCTAAGTAACAAAAAAAAGTCATGTATTATAACCAAAGTTTCCTGGAGGGAGAGTGTGACACTTGTATATAGATCTATATGGGACAGACAATCCCACGCCTAAACCATTAGCTACAGTTAATCCATCATGTCTGAGGTGACAAGTGTTATAACATTCTGATGCCTGAAGAACGTCGTCACATCCCAAATAGTCGCTAGCATGGTTGTAATAACTCACATGGGTTATTAACAATACATTTTGGTTTACGAGGTTAACAAACACTTAAATGGTTTTATATACGTATAAAACCACATATGTTATTTTATGTATGGATATATATATATATATATATATATATATATATATATATATATATATATATATATATATATATATATCGGTCTTGGAACATTTAAGGCTACAATTCATTTCATATAAAATATTGGATTTTCTGGAACAAACACTGTCATTTTACGAACAACGACTTATAACTCATTTTATGGAAAATATCGGGTTTTCTGGAAACAAAAACGATTACTTTACATGGAAAGGCATACATTTTCTCATATAAAATGCTTATGAACTCGTCAACTTAATTGTTGACATTTTTTGAAAACCACTTGTATTCTCAGGAAATTAGTAATACAGGTAATCACCAGCTTTTGAGGACGGAACGCTAAGCCGCCGGTTAAAAACTCATTTTGTTATCATATTGTAATTTATTTGGAAACATGTAACTGATACAACAATGTAATCTGTTAAATTATATTTATGATGGTTGTGTTTGCTTTCTTGACTATCACTCAAATGTTATGATACTGTACATGACGTTATCCGCCCCCCAACATTTCCGTTGCTCTGATTTGGGGGTATGACAACCATCATTTAAACCACCAAACATTTCCTTCTCTTATATCCAAAAGTCAGCTTACAAATGTCAATGTTTCTTCAATGTGTAACATACCGAATCCCAGGTATATAAATTTAAAGCTTATAGCCATGTACTTAGACCTACTCGAAGAGCTGGATGTAACACCCCAATTATGGTATGATATTTATATTGTTATTTATTGTTCTTTTTCTTCAAGTGTTAAGGGGAACTCGACGAGTCAGTAGCCGGACTCGTCGAGTAGGGTCGCGATTTCGAGCACGTTTAAGTTGGCGACTCGGCGAGTCTATATCCCGGACTCGGCGAGTCCGCCAGTCTGGATGAAACCCTAATTTCAAGGGTTTGCACCCTATATAAACAACTTTTGGGGGGCCTCAAGTCAGCCCCCATCACCCCTCAGAGCATCATACTCGAACCCTAGAGCCCTCTTTGCATTTTGTGTGATTTTGGTGTGTTCTTTGAAGATTTTGAGAGATAAAGGAAGGTAGATCAAGAAGAGAAGAAGGAGATTCTAGATCCTTGAGGAATTTCAGAAGAAAGTAAGGTATATCTTGGCCCTTTTCTGTTTCTATGCTTAAATCTCCTTTGTGAAGCCATTCTTGAACCATTTCTTAGCTTAATAGTAGCATAGAGGACTCACGGAGTTGATTAACCTTCAGATCTAGCTAGATTTGATTTCTAGGAGCTTAGGTCTAGCACCTTTATGGATCCATTTTGCATGAAAGCTCTAGATCTACTATTATAGTGGCTTTTAACCTTAAAACCTTCATTTGATGCTATTTACACGTAAAGTTGGAAACTTTACGTGTAAATCAAGTCCCAGGAACCCAGATCTATTAATAGCATGGATTAGTTTCAAGCAGAATCGAGTGTATAGTATTTGCATGCATACGACTCAGCGAGTCGTTCTTCTGACTCGGCGAGTCGAGTCGCGAGTCCCCTGTGTTCCTTTTTCGAGTTATACCGAGTGGAACCAGTGAGTGAGAGGTGGACTCGGTGAGCTAGAGGGTTAGACTCATTCGTAGAAGGACTCGACGAGTCAATGCCCTGACTCGGCGAGTCCAAGGCCATCTTCATACTTCAAGAACAGACTCGGCGAGTTGTTCATACAACTCGGCGAGTCACAGCTAGAATGATCATCTGATGAAGGAGAACTCGACGAGTTGTTCATACAACTTGGCGTGTCGGATGCAGATTGTCGGAGTGTTAGTAGCGAAGAGGAACTCGCCGAGTTTGCGCCAAAACTCGACGAGTAGTAGTGAGTGGAATCAAGAAAGTAAGAGTAAGGACTCGACGAGTTGGCGACCCAACTCGACGAGTCAGGTCAACTGAATGTTGACTTTGACAATTAGGTTGACTTGGACCAGGGGTAGGAGAGTCATTTTACCCTCAGTATTATTATTATCAGTATTTGATTGATGGTGCTCATGGATATTGTAGCCGGGGTGAAACCGGTGATGCAGCAGACAGATTCTGGAGCAGTCCTTTCAGCAGCTAGGCTACGAGATTAGTTTCCTTCCAGTAGGAACGGGTCTAACGCCACAATGTCGGCCTGTTTAGTTAGTAGTAGTTTCCGGACTTCGTTCCGATGCAGTTGTTAGTGTGTTTGATGCCTTCGTGGCTCAGACAGGATTTATGTGTTATGTGTTATGGGCTACGGCCTGACGTGGTATGCAGTATATGAGTTTATGATCATGTGTGTTATGCTAGTTGATATGTGTTTATGCTATGTTATGATCAGTTAGTTCCAGACTGCGGTCCGATGCAGTCAGTACCGGACTTCGGTCCGATGCAGCTAGTTCCGGACATCGGTCCGATGCAGGGGACAAGGTCCCAGTCAGTTCCGGACTACGGTCCGATGCAGTTTCTGGGCTTCGGCCCGATGCATTGGGCAAGGCCCCATACGTGTTTATATGTTATTGTATGGTATGTGGTAGTTTGGGGGAGCTCACTAAGCTTCGTGTTTACAGTTTTAGTTTTGGTTTCAGGTACTTCTGCAAGTAAGGGGAAGAGCTCGGGATGATGGCATTGCACACACCACAGCTTCAGTCTTTATCCTGGGAGTTTGTTTTGATTTGTAGTTGATTTGATACAGTTGTTTCACGACATTTTATTATGAGTTGAGATATTTAACACATGGTCTTTATGATATGACAAACAATATATGATTTTTATTACTATTTAAACAAAAAAAATTGGGTCGTATTTTTGGGATGTTACACTGGATGCCCCAAATCGTCAAGTAGAAACGATTCAGGCCGCATGTATTTAAGGGGTCTACTCGACGAGTTGGAGGACCCCAAATTGACGAGTAGGAGCTGGAAAATGAAACCCTAGTTTCTAGGGTTGTACACCCTTCTTAAAGGGTCATTAGCCTCCCTTTGCCTCCTTTACCGTCCCCCTCAACCTCAGAAAACCCTAATCGTCTACTACTCCTCATTTTGTGTGTGTAAAAGATTGGAAGGTGGTTTTAATGAAGGAAACTTGAAGACTCAAGAGCTTGAATCAAGGAGAAGCTTACAGATCTAGTACGTAATCCGTTTTGGCTTCCATTTGAAGTTAACAAGTTGTTACATTGATCATTCTAGTGTTGGATCTCCTCATTCAAGGGTTTAAGGCCATTTATAGCATATTTGTGGGCAGTTATGGTATTGAGCATGATCTGAAGTTGTAACTTTAGATCCGGACCCCTCTAAGTCCTCATAGTCATAAAGTTATCGAATTTAGAAAGTTTTGGTCATTCTCTTTAGCTTAAACCTCTTCCTTAGCTTGGTTTTGGCATTTTGGGCTTTACATGCACGTAAAGTTTACAACTTTACGTGGAAACTATACCATAGGAAGCTAGATCTACAATGTGGAGCCTTAGTTTTGCTTAAAAATGTTTGAATAAGAAGAGGGCTAAAGGGACTCGACGAGTTGCATGGTCAACTCGATGAGTCGTATGAAGATTGCCCGTTTTTAGTTTCTGCATGGACTCGGCGAGTCACTAAGATGACTCGATGAGCTGGTTAGGGTTTTCCTGACATTTTGGACACTGCATGGACTCGGCGAGTAGTCTGGAAACTCTACGAGTTGACTGGAGAATTTCACAGACTTTCTAAGTTCTGAAGGAAATCGGCGAGTCTATAGATTGCACTCAACGAGTGGGGGTCAACACAGACTGTTGACCTTGACCGTTGACTTTGACTTTGACCAAGGGTGACCAGTTTGACTTTTGAGGGTATTTTGGTGAATTAGGTATTTATGGAAGTGGATCATTGGTGGATGTAGTGGTTTGAGTTGGAGATGTATTTGGAGGAGTATCGTATGATTTGTTATATCAGTATCCTGGTAGATAGGATGTTATTATGTTATTATGATTTGTTAGATCAGTATCCTGGTAGATAGGATGTTATTATGTCATTATGATCTGTTAGATCGATTTTTCTATCTATAGAGTGTTATGTGATTATCTGATATATGTGCACATGTTTGGTTAGTGGTTGAGGCTTATCTGCTTTGTGTGAGAGCCAACAGACTTGGGCATTCCAACCCGATGGTTGTGGGCCATGAGTATTCCATCCTGAGGATGATTAGACTCGTAGTATATGGACATTCCAACTCGATGGTTATGGGCCAAGGTTATACCATCCCGAGGATGACTGGACCCATAGTATGTTGGCATTCCAAACCAATAGTTGAGAGCCTGGGATATTCCAACCCGATGGTTGATTGGACTCATAGTATGCTATTTGTGATTATATGTATGTTGTGTGTATCAGTATTTTGGGTGAACTCACTAAGCTTCGGGCTTACAGTTGTTGATTTTGTTTCAGTTACTTTTGATGATCAGGGGAAGGCGAAGGTGTGATCGTGCACCTGTAACATCCAAAATTTCAAACAAATTTATACTTTTAAAAACATGTCAAGTTCATCAAAATATTACAACTTTGTTTTCAAAACATTGTTTATCAGAGTCTTGTCCCAAAAAATAACATAATAGGAGGAGTTGTACGATCACGCCTTGGCCTTGCCGCGATCCGCTGATGTACCTGAAACAATAAACTGAAACTGTAAGCCCGAAAGCTTAGTGAGTTACCCCAAAATACCGATACACATACAGTCCACATAGCAATATCAACATTAGCATATCATATCAATCAAAACAGAACAGCATGCACTGGGTGCACAACTTTGCAAGCTGGACTACCCCTGGGCCCTCAGTACGAGTCTGGAATGCCTACCGCGCCCTCAACTCGTATCTGGAATGCCGTCGAGCCCTCAGTACGAGTCTGCAATGCCTACCGGGCCCTCAGCTCGTATCTGGAATGCTCTCGAGTCCTCAGTATGAGTTTGGAATGCCTATCAGGCCCTCAGCTCATATCTGGAATACTCACGTGTTTTTTGGCTACCGCAAGGAGCAGTACAACCTCAACCCACCGCACACAACATGTCGACATGTAACAGATAAATGCACATACAGGTAACCAATCAGTATCACAGGCAGTCCTACAGATCTACCCGACTAGCATATCAACTGGAATACATTACTAACTCCGCTCAACATATCAATAACTACTAGGATATCAAATCCAATGGGCTGGACTTGGTGCCTTAGACCCCTTAGTATAGTGAGGACAACTCACCTTGTAGATGTTAGCTCGGTAAATGATCACAGCTCTCCGATCACTTGTCAAAGACTCCACCACCTATTACCATAATACGATTATGCTCATAAGTCTCTGTCCTCATAGAGTACTCCATAACCCAACTAGTTAACCCTGATCAAGGTCAAAGTCCTTAGTCAAGGTCAACAGTCCATGTTGACCTTAACTCGTCGAGTACCCTCGGCTGCTTGCCGAGTTCCTCGAAACTTTTACCTACTCGTCGAGTCACCGGCGTGACTCACCGAGTTCCCACGATTCTCGATTGAGGCCCTAGAGCTAGTCGTCGTGTTTCTCTTCTAGTAACACGTCGATACACACGCATTCCTAACTTGGAGGAAACTCATCCGACTCGCCGAGTTGTTCATGCAACTCGTCGAGTCTAAGGCAACCTTCATCGGACTCATCGAGTTGTTCTACCAACTCGTCGAGTTCACAGCTATATTCATATGACTCGCCGAGTCGTTCTTGCGACTCACCGAGTTCCTTTAGTCCTTAATCCATACAGATCCATTTTAAGCCATGCAATGACTCCAAACCACAGATCCACACTTCCAGGGCATGCCTTTCACGTAAAGTTGCAAACTTTACGTGTATGCATGACTAAAAAGGTCCTTAATGTCCAAAACTAAGCTCTTAATGGGTTTCATGCACAAGGACAACCTCATTCACGTCCAAGACAGGAACTTTATGGATCTACAACTCGGGAATGGTCCAAATCTGAAGTTACAACTTCAGATCTAGCTTATGTTTTGCAATATCACCTTACTTACACCTCAAAAACCCTAGATTTCCACTATGTGAGATCTAGAAGGGAAAACGGATAAAGGTGTCGACTTGGTACCTTCTATGAGTGCTAGCTGAGGTAGATTTCGGGTTCCACTCCTCCTTTTCTTCTAGCCCTTTGCTTCTCCATGTTCTTCCTTCCACAAGTTCTCCTTTCAAGCTTTCAAGGCACTAATGGCACAAAATACTCAGCTAGGGTTTTCTTTGAGTTCTATCTGACTGTAAGGAGGCCAAATGGGGCTTAAGCCTTCTTAAATAGAGTGCAGAACCCGAGACTTAGGGTTTCTTTTTCCTGCTCCTACTCGCCGAGTCCCACTCGTGGAGTCGCCGAGTCAGACACTTAAGTTGCGATTCAATCCTGCTGCTACTCGACGAGTAGGGACACACCAAGAAACTACAATTGGACAGTACCTGAGAATCAGGGCGTTACAACTCTCCCCCAATTGAACTAGACTTCATCCTCGAAGTCCGCTGGTATGAACAATGTCGGTTAGTGCTCACGCATCTCCGCCTCCGGCTCCTATGTCCACTCGGATCCCCTACGATGTTCCCACTGTACCTTTACCAAAGGTATCTCCTTGTTCCATAGAATCTTCGTCTTTCTTTCCAAAATGTCCACAGGCCTTTCCACATAGTTCAGGCGCTCGTCGATCTGAACATCATCCAATGATACCACAGCCTCCTGGTCCGTAATGCACTTTCGCAATTGCGATACGTGTAAAGTATTGTGGATCTAACTAAGCTCTTCCGGAAGTTCTAGTCTATAAGCCACCTTGCCAACCCTTGCAATGATCCTGAATGGCCCAATGTATCGAGGGCCCAATTTTCCCCTTTTCCTGAAATGGATCACACCCTTCTAGGGCGAGACCTTCAGAAGTACCATGTCGCCTATCTGAAATTCCAATTCGGATCGGCGCCTGTTGGCGTAACTTTTCTGCCGACTCTGAGTTGTCTGCAACCTTTGTCTAATCTGATGATTCTTCTCGGTCTTCGGCAAAACCACCTCCGACCGGCCCATTACCCTGTGGCCCACCTCACCCCAACAAATCGGGATGAGACATCTCTGCCCGTACAACAGCTCGAATGGCAGGGCGCCAAGGCTAGAATGATAGCTGTTGTTGTAGGCGAACTCTACAAGCGGTAGGTGAGAATCCCAGCTCCCACCAAAGTCGATGGCACACGCCCTCAGCATGTCCTCGAGGGTCTGAATAGTCCGCTCGCTCTGGCCGTCTGTCTGAGGGTGGAATGTTGTGCTGAAGTGCAACCGCGTACCCAGCTCCTCGTGAAACTTCTGCCAGAAATGGGAGGTAAACCTGACATCCCGATCTGAGACAATGGAAACGGGAATCCCATGGCGAGACACGATCTCACGAACATGCACCTCGGCCAACTTTTCGGCCGAGGAACTCTCCCGTATGGCCAAGAAATGGGCACTCTTGATCAATCGGTCCACGATGACCCAAATGGCGTCGAACTCCTTCGTCGTACTTGGCAGCTTGGTGATAAAGTCCATCGTGACCTGCTCCCACTTCCACATGGGAACCTCCAGGGGCTGCAGCTTGCTATGTGGCCTCTGGTGTTTGGCCTTGACCATCCTGCAGGTCAAGCACCTCTCGACGTACCAAGCGATCTCGCGTTTCATACCCGGCCACCAATAGCTCAAGCTCAAATCCCGGTACATCTTGGTGGCTCCCGGGTGGATGGAGAAGTGAGACTTATGAGCCTCTTCAATAACCATCTGCCTGATCGCTCCAGTCATCGGAACCCAAACCCGACTATATCTGGTTAGTAATCCCCGACTATCCTGCACGAACCTGGTGTTTTCACCCTTGATCCTTTCTCTCTTCAAATTTTCCGGTCGCATGCCCTCCATCTAGGCATCCCTGATTAAGCTCACAAGCGGAGAGTCCACAACTATTTTCATACATATTGCAGGAGTAGAAGACCCCACTGACTTGCAGCTCAAAGCATCCGCAACCACATTCGCTTTACCAGGGTGGTAAAGGATCTCGCAATCGTAGTCCTTGACTACATCGATCCACCTGCGCTGCCTCATGTTTAGGTTCGGCTGATCCATGATGTGTCTCAAGCTCTTGTGATCCGTGTAAATGGTACAGCGGACCCCATAAAGTTAATGTCTCCATATCTTGAGGGCGAACACCACTGCCCCCAACTCCAAATCTTACGTAGGGTATCGAGTCGCATGCGGTTTCAGCTGCCGCAATGCATAGTGTTAGGTGCATTTCATGCATTCATTTTGTAGTTTTAGTTCATAAAAGTGCATTACATTTAGGTTTAAACTCATGCATTTTGCATATTTTCGGGAATTTTCATGATGCAATTCCATTCACACACTTTTATAATATTTCAGGGACTTTTGAAGGTTGGATCTTGATGGAGGAAGTTATCAAGAGTTGGAGACAAAGTTGCAGAAGTTCTGGAGCTTTGAAGAGAGAGAATGAAGAAATGAAGAATTTGGCTTCACAGGAGTTTACACGGCCGTGTAAACGTATACCTACAATTTACACGGGCCGTGTAAACGTATATGCAAGGGCATTCTACTTCGAAGACCTGGAAAAATTAAACATTCTACTTTTCTTGTTTACACGGCCGTGTAAATGGCACCCTTTAATTTACACGAGCCGTGTAAACGTCTCGACAGTTTTAAAGTGGTTTTATCCTCTTATAATTCAGATAATCAGTTTTATGGGGAGTTAGGTCGGATTTTGGAAAGAGGGAAGGCGATTTTCAGAGCTTTTGAAAGTAGATTAACACTTGGAAACACTTTAATTTCCTTTTTGTAAGTCAATTTGAAGTTTAAACTTGTTTGATCTGTAGTTCAACCTAGACATGTGTGGTTGATTTTATTATCGTTTCCAAATCTGAATTCTTAAGTATGTGTTGTTAGGTTGTAACTTGAATTTGACTTGTGTTTAACATCTAGTAATATTTGATTTGATCTTAATCATGTGTTTGGTTGGTTCTCTTTTTCATTTGATCAATGAACTAGGGTTCTAGTCAATCTAGTTAATCAAATCATGAAATTCGTATATGTTTTATGATTTGATGTTAGTAACACTCAGTTACTTGGTTGTAATTAGATCAAAATTGGTGCAATCAAATATTAAATGTTTATATTCCCAAGCTTAGGAGGAATGTTAAACATTGTTGGTAATTAGTGCAAGAACTTAATGTCATTTAATGATTTGATGCAAGAGCTTATTTGAATTGAATCAATTAAATGAAGTTTTATTTGAAGAGCGTGTTTTGAATAAAATACTTTTGCCAATTTGGATATTAGAGTTTATTAATATCCAACTTACCAACCTAGATTGAACATGAGTTATAATCATATTACATCTTTCAACATAATACATATATAAGAGTCAGAATCGGAAATGTACTTCTTTTACTGCGTTTGTTATCAATCTTTCTTATTTATGAAGTTTAATTCAAGTTCAAACACAAACCCCCCTTTTAATATTATTTGTATTATGTGTGAAAATATGGCAAGATAAGAAGTCCTGTATTCCTTTGGACCGACCCTGCTTACTCTATACTATCTTTAGTATTAGAAAATAGCAGTGATTTGAGCTTTATTAATATTATTTTATCCCATCATTTGTTGGTTTGACAGCCAAACACATAGGCTACCACTCGTCCTCTCTGCAGGAGAACCGCCCCTAACCCTGTGATGGAGGCATCACAGAACACCACAAAATCCTCAACTCCCTCCGGGAGTGTCAGGAATGACGCTTCACACAAACGCTGTCGGAGGGTCTCGAACGCTCCTTGTTGTTCGGGACCCCACCGAAAATCCACCCTTTTTCTTGTGAGACGAGTAAGGGGTACTGCAATCTTAGAGAAATCCCGTATAAATCTCCGATAGTATCCTGCAAATCCTAAAAAGCTCCTAATATCTGAGGGGGATTTCGGAGCCTCCCACTGCATAACCACCTCAATCTTGGCCGGATCGACCAAGATCCCTTCTTGGTTAACGAGATGTCCAAGGAACTGGACCTCTCGTAACCAAAATTCACACTTTGATAACTTGGCGTACAACCGTTCCTGCCTCAGGACCCTCAACATCTCTCGTAGATGTTCCTCATGCTGCTCTCGGGTCTTGGAATACACTAAGATATCATCTATAAACACTATGACTGAGCGGTCGAGCATCGGTCTGCAGACCCGATTCCTCAGGTTCATAAATACTGCTGGCGTGTTGTGAGCCCAAACGGCATCACCACGAACTCGTAATGTCCATAACGAGTTCGGAATGCGGTCTTCTCCACGTCCTCCTCCCTGACCCTGACCTGGTGGTACCCGGACCTCAAATCGATCTTGGAAAACCAAGATGCACCCTGCAGCTGATCAAAGAGGTCGTCTATCCTTGGGAGTGGATAACAGTTCTTCACCATTAGCTTGTTTAACTCCTGGTAATCAATGCACATCCGGTGTGATCCGTCCTTCTTCCAGACGAAAAGAATCAGCGCTCCCCACGGAGAACTGCTAGGTCAAATGAACTGCTTGCCCAGCAGTTCCTGTAGCTGCGATGATAGTTCCTGCATCTCAGGCGGCACCAATCGGTACGACGCCTTAGTGATAGGGGCCGCACCTGGCACCAGGTCGATTCTAAACTTAACCTGCCTCTCAGGAGGTATCCCTGGTAACTCCTTCGGAAACATATCTACAAACTCCCTGACCACTGGTACATCGGAGACCGAAATCTAATCCCGAACTCGCGTATCTACCACGTACGCTAGATAACTCATACACCTGTGCTGAATGTACTACCGAGCCCTAGCAGCTGAGCAAAAACCTGAGCCTAATCTGGTGCCCTCACCGTATATAATCAGTTCTCCCCCACTTAGGGTTCGAACTACCACTCGCTGACCCTCGCAATCAATCATAGCACCAAACCTACTGAGCCAATCCATACCCACAATCACGCAAAACTCCCCCATGGGAATCGGAATCAAGTCTATCGGAAAAGACACCCCAAAAATCTCTAAGTCACATCCTCTATAAACTGAAGAAGCAGTTAGCAATGGACAATCGCAACGGACACTCTAACTCGCCCATAGGCATACTGAACTCCCCACGAAAAGACTAAGACACGAAAGACCGACTCGCCCCCGAGTCAAATAAGACCAAATCAGGCAACGAATTCACCAAAAACGTACCTAATTACAGGTACAACAGATAAGCATATAACAGATAAATAAAACAAGGTGAGGATAGAAACATACCAGCAACCACATCTGGTGCTGCTCTGGCCTCCTCCGCTGTAAGCTGGAAAGCACGAACCTGAGCCTTCGGAGGCTCTGACCTGTCTGATCTCCCATCTGTGATCCTCAAAGTAGCCGGTGCTGCAGCCTGCAGCGGCTTGGCGGTAAGTAGTGGATAGTTGGCCCTCATGTGGCCAACCTGGTTGCAGTGGTAACATAACCTCATACCAGGAACTGCGGCAGCCTGGCGATAGTCCTTCGTGTAATGTCCCTCCTTGCCACATTTGTAGCACCCACTAACAGCCCGACATACCCCAGAATGACCCTTGCCACACTTCCCACAAGTGCGGCCCTGTTGACCCCCGGTCCTAGCATTTGCAGTCTTAGGCCGCTTCGGCGCCGGCTGTGACAATACCGGGGCCGACCACTGCTCCCTCAGCTGCAGCTCAATCTCCAACTCCCGCCGCCTGGCGGCCTCCATTAACTCTAGAAGAGTATCACATCGCTGGGTGGACACGAACTGTTGGATATCAGTTTTGAGCATACTCAGATAACGGGTCATCTGAGACTGCTTGGAGGCAAACTCTGGGCAGAACATCGCCCTCTCGGTGAACATACATGTGATCTCCGTCACCGACTCTCCATCCTGTCTCAGACTCAGAAACTCCTGTGCCAAACGTTCCCGCTCAACCCTCGGAATGTAACAAGCGCGGAACATATCCCTGAACTGCTCCCATGTAACAACAGCTTTCGGATCATCAGTATAAGCCCCAGTCGCAAGTCTCCACCAATCCTTGGCTTCGGACCTAAGCAGGTTAAGAGCACACCTGGCCTTTTGGTTAGTAGGACACGAGCAGGTAAAGAAACACCCCTCCACATCTGAAATCCATCTCATAGCCTTGATGGGATCCTGTTTCCCATCAAAAGTAGGGGGCTTCGTGTTGTCGAAGTCCCGGTACTGAAAACCCCTACCTACTCCTCCCCCTGTCGTAGTTACAGCTGATGCAGCTGCTGCAGCGGCTGTCTCTGCGAGGGCTGCATAACGCTCATCGAAATACTCCACCATGGCAGTCTTACTTGACCCAAACATTTCCGGAAATTCGGCCCGAAACAATGCAACAACCTCGTCATGCAGGATTGCTCGAATCCTGTCGTCCATCTCCTTCGGTCTCATTTAGCCGATTGTCTCGGGTGCTATCAACTCCCCCTGTCCGCCCTCTCCTGATCCCGATCCCAATCCTGATCCTCACCCGGATCCAGTCACAAAGCGCCTAGTCATCACCATTCTGAAACACAACACAAGGCATTAGATAACGTTTACAACAACTATGGACCAACCCCCAACAAAACCCTGGGAGTTGTGACTTCCTTGTCACGTGTATGGGTCCTGTGCTTTCAGTAGTACGGGCCCATACTACCTTCCACACCTACCCATATTCGTTCCAAGTATTACCACAACACCCTAACAATACATATAATTACATCGAGCACTCAAGTCCGATTCCTAAGGAATACTAGACGACTCGAAATCGGTGGACTTATCCCAACACCTACCCACTCACAAAACTTCCACCAACCCTGCAGCACTAGTGCATACTAGCCATACATAATGCTGGACCCGATAGACTTTTGAATATTCAATCCTACCCTAAGCTCCCAATCAAACAAGAACAGAACATAAGGCAAAATCAGACATTCTCTGGCTATAAGGTCTTAATTATGTACAATTGTGGTGCATACACTAAGTCACTACAGTAATGATGTCAATTTAATGTAAAGGAAACCCTATGCTAGCAGGCACCACGTAATCAGACAATTCTTTCATGCAATTCCTGAAGATCCCTAGCCTAGTACTAGCATGTTGTTCTAATATGTCACATAATCAAATAATTGTATGGTATTTTGGGGTTTGCTTACTGGCTCCGGCTGATCGTACATCCTGCATCCTCTTGATTTATTTTGAAAACCAATTTATTAAACCATTTTTGAAAAATTATCCTTGATTTGAGACTGGATTCACACGAATCTTCCTCCAATTCACTCAAACCGAGGCTCTGATACCAACTTGTAACATCCAAAATTTCAAACAAATTTAAACTTTTAAAGACATGTCAAGTTCATCAAAATATTACAACTTTGTTTTCAAAACATTGTTTATCAGAGTCTTGTCCCCAAAAATAACATAATAGGAGGAGCTGTACAATCACGCCTTGGCCTTGCCGCGATCCCCTGATGTACCTGAAACAATAAACTGAAACTGTAAGCCCTAAAGCTTAGTGAGTTACCCCAAAATACCGATACACATACAGTCCACACAGAAATATCAACATTAGCATATCATATCAATCAAAACAGAACAACATGCAGTGGGTCCACAGCTTTGCAAGCTGGACTACCCCTGGGCCCTCAGTATGTGTCTGGAATGCCTACCGGGCCCTCAGCTCGTATCTGGAATGCCGTCGAGCCCTCAGTACGAGTCTGGAATGCCTACCGGGCCCTCAGCTCGTATCTGGAATGCTCTCGAGTCCTCAGTATGAGTTTGGAATGCCTATCAGGCCCTCAGCTCATATCTGGAATACTCACGTGTTTGTTGGCTACCGCACGGAGCAATACAACCTCAACCCACCCCACACAACATGTCGACATGTAACAAATAAATGCACATACAAGTAATCAATCAGTATCACAGGCAGTCCTACAGATCTACCCGACTAGCATATCAACTGGCATACATTACTAACTCCGCTCAACATATCAATAACTACTAGGATATCAAATCCAATGGGTCGGCCTTGGTGCCTTAGACCCCTTAGTATAGTGAGGACAACTCACCTTGTAGATGTCAGCTCGGTAAATAATCATAGCTCTCCGATCACTTGTCAAAGACTCCACCACTTATTACCATAATACGATTATGCTCATAAGTCTCTGTCCTCATAGAGTACTCCATAACCCAACTAGTTAACCCTGATCAAGGTCAAAGTCCTTAGTCAAGGTCAACAGTCCATGTTGACCTTAACTCGTCGAGTACCCTCGGCTACTCGTCGAGTTCCTTGAAACTTTTACCTACTCGTCGAGTCACCGGCGTGACTCATCGAGTTCCCACGATTCTCGATTAAGGCCCTAGAGCCACTTGTCGTGTTTTTCTTCTAGTAACACATCGATACACATGCATTCCTAACTTGGAGGAAATTGATCCGACTCGCCGAGTTGTTCATGCAACTCGTCGAGTCTAAGGCAACCTTCATCGGACTCGTCGAGTTGTTCTACAACTCGTCGAGTTCACACCTATATTAATACGACTCGCCGAGTCGTTCTTGCGACTCGCCGAGTTCCTTTAGTCCTTAAGCCATCTAGATCCATTTTAAGCCATGCAACGACTCCAAACCACAGATCCAAGCTTCTAGGGCATGCCTTTCACGTGAAGTTGAAAACTTTACGTGTATGCATGGCTAAAAAGGTCCTTAATGTCCAAAACTAAGCTCTTAATGGGTTTCATGCACAAGGAAAGTGTCATTCACGTCCACGACAGGAACTTTATGGATCTAGAACTCGGGAATGGTCCAGATCTGAAGTTACAACTTTAGATCTAGCTTATGTTTTGCAATATCACCTTACTTACACCTCAAAAACCCTAGATTTCCATTATGTGAGATCTAGAAGGGAAAACGGATAAAGGTGTCGACTTGGTACCTTCTATGAGTGCTAGCTGAGGTAGATTTCAGGTTCCACTCCTCCTTTGCTTCTAGCCCTTTGCTTCTCCATGTTCTTCCTTCCACAAGTTCTCCTTTCAAGCTTTCAAGGCACTAATGGCACAAAATACTCGGCTAGGGTTTTCCTTTGAGTTCTATCTGACTGTAAGGAGGCCAAATGGGGCTTAAGCCTTCTTAAATAGAGTGCAGAACCCGAGACTTAGGGTTTCTTTTTCCTGCTCCTACTCGCCGAGTCCCACTCGTGGAGTCGCCGAGTCAGTCACTTAAGTTGCGATTCAATCCCGCTGCTACTCGACGAGTAAGGCAACCAACTCGTTGAGTAGGGCCAAACCAAGAAACTACAATTAGACAATACCTGAGAATCGAGGCGTTACAGCACCTCCTTATGTTTTTATGATTTTGATTCTAGGGATACTCTGACACGAACCATTTTGAAAACAAATTTGTAATAATAATTGGTTTTTGAATGTTTTAGAAAGTTTTAAATTTGCTTGAATTTTATGGATGTTACACCATGTCAAATGTTTGAACACTTAGCCTCATGTTTTTTTTTGTTAATTAATCTTAAGACTTTACATTTTGACCAAGTGTATGAGGAACTTAATGAAGCATTCACAATGTCTTGTCTACTTCCGTGTACTACACATGTTGATTATAAAAAGTTAAATATAAAAGTCTAAAGATTAAGCATTTTTTAAAGTAAAATTTTGAAATAAATAAACCAAAATGATAAATAAATAAGTACTTCAATTTAAACATGTATTGATTTAAAAAAATAGTAAACATAAAGGATATATAAAATAATAAGCTTCCAAAATTTATAAATTGACCATCTTACCCTCAAAATAAATAACATTTATCAGAAAGTAATGAAAAATTAGTAAAACTTACAAAATATCCAATAGTTTTTTTTTAAATACATCATATTCTAAAATATAGAAAACCATCACAGATTGGTATTGGTCGATTTCGCAATCATAAACCATTTTCGGTTACAAAATGCTTTTGTAGATTGGTTGACATATTTTTAATGTATATAATTAGAGCATCCATAATGGTGAGCTCAATGGGAGAGTTGAATGAGATGACAAGTCAATATCCCATTCAATAGATAAAACTCAACCATTGTGAGATGCCACCTTGGCATTCAATGGATTTGGAGCTTAATGACCATTGAACTCTTCAATAAGAAAAATAAAAGTTTTAATTCTTAAATATTTACTATAAATTGTATTTTGTAACATTCTATTGAACTTTCTAGAGTTCAATGCATTGTAAAGAAAAGTATTATAGAGTTGTATGGATTGTAGAATGGTGATGTGACAATCCATTGAACTCTATGGAGTTCAATAGTGGATTCCCTTATGACTATTGCAATTCAACTTGATGTAATTTATTTTATTTAAAATTTGGTATATGATATTGATGCGTATTTTAATATATCATTATATATATATATATATATATATATATATATATATATATAACTTGTGATAATAATATTATTTATCATTTATATTTAATTATTTACAAATATGAAATCAAGATGATATTTACACAACATGATGTCTAAGAAAAAGTTGATTTTTATGAGGTACACATTTGTATTGCAAGATAAATATGAAAATTCTTTAATATTAAGATTTAAAATACCGAAGAAATAAATATATTTATTGCAATTTACTATCATATAAATTATATTTAATACATTCCATATATAAATAAAAGCATTATGTGGCTTTTTAATTTTAAATTTTGAAAAAAAAAACGTAAATTGACATGTGAATATTATTTATTTGAAAAATACTCCAAAATGACAGGTATCAATACACATAAGACACTGACATATGATAGAACAAATCTTGATTTATTAGAGTAGATATTTAGAAATTGTGGTTATTATGATGCATATCTCTTTATTTTATGTTCATGTAACTAATTTAATAGGTTTTAAGAATAATGTGCCTTCTTATTATATATTAATAGTTTATTTATACATCAAGACTTATTAAGAGGACTATCTATGTGTATGTTATACAATAGGAGGATTCAAAAGTTTTGTCCATTAGGACATTGTAGATTAATCATTTTACTGGGTCGAATTATGATGAGTTTGAATACTAAAGTTGTCAAAATAGGAGGATTCAAAAGTTTCATTTAGATTACTTAGACTAATAAACAATCTATCTTGGATTCACTTTTATAACACGCGTAACTGTGTCGGTTTAATCGTGAAACTTCGAATAAACATAACTTCTTTATACAAAGTCGGATTTCAGAGTTCTGTGTATATGCGAGATCCTTGTTATGCCTACTACAAATTTGTTTAGGGTTATTTATCCTAAATAACCTTATATCAAAATGTCGTTTTATCACTTATCAATAAATTCCCTAAAAAGACTTATAATATGTAGTCTGTGACGTGCAAGGCTATTGATCTCCCTATTCGAGGGCCCAAATTATAATAATTATCACTTATTATATCTTAATTTTCTAGCCCAAAATTACAGACGTTACAACTAAAAATTATGCTTTTAGTACCACTGTTTATGACTTTTACATGTATGTTTTTAGTGCCCAAATATATGTTGTTGTCAAAGAACACATAAGTCATTAGTCATTACCGATATGCTTTTACAACAAATGTTAATGTAACCTAGGAGATCAATAAATATGCTTATTGATCACAACATAAGTTGAAGGGTTACAAAGCCATGCACCATCTCTTGGGGATATTAACTTGAAATTCCCTTGCATTCTTAGGGCATCTCAAAGCTATGCAAATTCCCTAAATTTAAAGCATGACGATGAACCTTGTAAGTGATGACTGTTAGTATATCTATTGTGGGGATATTTGTTTGATGATTGTAGATATATCCATCAGAAGGATAGTTATGGGTTGTTATGCAAGTATGTTTACTATTACTACAAAGATTAGTACATGATTATAAAATGGTTGGAAATCAACCAAGTAGAGAGACTAATATACGAAAGGTAAAGTTATTAGAATCAATACTTACAATGAAGAATAAGGAGGATACATTTAGTGTATATAAAGACAAGGGTAAATGTCAGTGTTGCACAATCAACTATTGTTATTTATCCGATTTGGTCACTAAAGTATTTTTTTGCGCAGTACGTCATTTAACTTACAACTTACCGATTTATTAAGTCACTTTCGTTAGTATTTAACAGATCCACCGTTAATTGGTTATTCAAAATTACAATATTTCTCCCTATGATTTCAATTTCTTTTGTGGTTGTTCCTCACCAACATTGTTCATCACTGACACCACCACTCTTCACTTCCGGTAGCCACCATCTTTCACCTCCGGCCAAAATCGAAAATCTCCACCATCTTTGAAAATCGATATAATTTTGTTTCATCTTAAAATCCTTTTAGAAACATCATTGATCTGTTTATAACATAAATACACATAAAATCATAACATCATAGTGTTGTCAAATCTTTTTTATTCCATGTGATTTCTAATCTGGTTTGAAAGATTGTTTTTTAAATGTCCCTATTTTTCAATTGTATTATTGATTGATTTCTATACTAAGATGTTAAAGAATGTAAATAGTTCTATGTTAGATGCGATAAGTGCCATTTTAGCAAGTCTATTTATGGACCAAATTACTTGTTGGGTAGTTAAAGTATCCTTTTCAGAAATTACTCTTATTTAAATTGAACCCACACTACTTCCCTTTCTCTGCTCATAAGGTTCATGTCTTTACATCTTTACAGTTAACCTTTTAATTCCCTTTAGTTTTCCTTCATAAATTTCAGATATTCTAAAAAAATTTGTGTGGTGTACGTCTACATGTTTGCTATAACAATAATGGTGTTTCGAGTTCTAGCATTCACAAAACCGATATGTTCTAGTATTGAGTGTTGTAATTTATCCTCTTCATTTTAACCCTTAGATTGACAGTTGTGGGAATGCCAGAGTGGTATTTACATTTTTTCTATGTGTGTTTACTATTCGGCTACTCAAATACATGGTTCTATATCTTTGACTAGTAATGTGGTCACCCGCCGAGGCGCCGACATCGGTTTATACCGAGAAAGGTGAAACTAAATGATATTGGTTTTCAAAGATGGTGGAAATTTTCAATTTTGGTCGGACGTGAAAGGTGGTGGTTGTCGGAAGTTAATGGTGGTGGTGCCGGTGATGAACGGTGTTGGTGAGGACCAACAACAACAAAAATTGAAACCATAGGGACCATTCTTGTAATTTAGAATAGCTAGTTAACGGAGGATCTGTTAAATACTAACGAAAGTGCTTAATAGACATCTAAGTTGTAAGTTTAATGACGTATTGCGCAAAAAAATATTTTAGTGACCAAATCGGATAAATGATGATAGTTAATTATGCTACAGTGACACTTTTCCTAAGGACAATAGATGTTTGAGATTCAGGAATTATTACCTTGATCAAAGCCTATAAATAGCTTTTTAAGGGTTCTATAAAAATGAGAAAAGTGATGGTCCATAGCTGTAATGTATTCTTAGAATAGCCTATATATGGCTTTTTGAAAGGTTTTACTATTAGACAATAAAATAATTGTAATTTGCTCACTAAGACCATCTCCAATCTATCTCTATTTTTCTCCTAAAAAATGGAGTAAAAAATAGAGCAAATAGAGTTTCATCTCCAATCCTACTATATTTTTACTCCCAAAAAATATATTCCTAGTATATTTTATTATTCCAACTTACATTGACAAACACACTCCTCTACTGATTTAGTTTTAACAAATATATAATATATATTTTTTTCATTACATTAATATTAAATACAAAAGATTATATTTATAATAAACTTATAAATAAATATTATACATGCATTTATAAAAAAAATATTACACATACATACTTTTAAATAAATATTATACATACATTTATATAAATATTAGACATACAAACTTTTAATTATAAGTTTTTGTAAAATACGTTATTGATTTCTAAAATTTCAATATGTATTTAAATTTTTATATGAATTTGATGAACAAAAAACAAATTTTATATTTATAATTAACCAGGGAAGGATCTCACGTTACGGGGGTTAGAAAGTGGATGTTTGTTATTAAGACATTGTAGTTTGAAAAACCTAATTATAAACAAACAAACAAACCGACAAACACAAAGTGGTACACCTTGAAGCAACCGGTTTTGCTATAATTGTCATTTTGGCCTCTTTAAGCTCCATTTTCCCTAATAAATCTATCTAATTGGTATTTCTTGATTATATTAGAGAAACCATATTAGACTTTGTCGTCTTTCATTGTCATTTCATTGATTCTACAAGTACATAATGAATTCAAAGTGTGGAAAATACATTTTCACGACTTTCGAAACTGATAAAAAATCAACATGGTCATCAAAAAATGAATGTATAATACTACAATAAACAAAAACAATGAAATGCATTGCTATTAACTACCCGTTTCCATAACATGCACATCATTTGATTTCCATTGTGTTTCTATGTTATTTGAAAATTGATCATCTAGATTTGGAGCACTTAAAACTGCTTGAATAGTATAGCATAAAATAAAAAATCACAAATCCCCATTCATTTCTTTTAAATAATTTTGTAAGAAAAAAGCGACATATAATAAATGGAAAAAGCTGTTATTTCACCATATATATATATATATATATATATATATATATATATATATATATATATATATATATATATATATATATATATATATATATATATATATATATATATATATATATATATAAGGAAGGCTGAAAAACCATTAAAATTTTCAATGATGAAAAAATTAAAATAAAAGAAGCAGACCATATCAGTTAAGAAGAAAATGATTGACCGCTATACAAAACTCTACTATTCTCTTTGTAGCTTCCCATCCTTAACACCTATTCGGTCAAAAAGATAATTAAAAAAATGTTTGCGGGTTTTGTGTTATTCATTTCCTTCAAATTATAAAAAATGATTAGCAGCTTTACCTTATTATAAACCCTCAGGATGCAATATACCTTTCTCCTCATACTTAAGAGCACATTAGTCGCAAAAAAAAATAAAAAAATAAAAACAAAACAAAAAAAACAGATTAATTACATTATGACCTATCCCCCACTAATATTAGTGGTTAGTTAAAATTAACACACGGATCGATATACCGTTCTGATCAAGAATGTCATATGTTCTACCTTAGACTTGGCATCACCAGTTTCTTGTTTCATTTCTAACATCTTCTCTAACCCCTCTGTTTTTATTATTCCTAAATGCATAAATAAATAAACACAAAAATTGGTGACCTTTTGTTAAACATTATAATTCATGGATTAAAAAAAACTATATAAATATGGACATTCAATAAAAATATGAAGCAATGACCTTGATCCACCAACAACTCAATGTCAAGGTTCAAGAGTGTCTTTGGCCCTTCCCACCTTTGCAGTAAAAGAAAACACAAGGGTAAAATACTAATTCCATATTAGATAAAGTATAAACACCATGAGAATAGTAAAATTCAAACTTACTTTATCTTCTCAACCCATGCTTCAGTTCCTTCTCTTACACATATAACATCAAGCTACGAAAAAGAACATCAAAATAGCAATAATAAAGATTTTCAAATTAATAAATATTAAAAAAAAAGGAAAATAGATCGAACTTGATCATTATATATAATCACATTGACTCCCTTGTTTAAGAGTTCAACCTGATTAAGAAAATAAATGAAACTTTTAGACCCATGTTAAATTTAAATTGATTTTTTTCCCAAAATCTTAAATCGTGCTATTGATTTATAAAAATCTTGCCTCGTTAATTCTTTTTCGTACCCAATATATCTTTCCTTTTTGTTTCAATAGTACTTAATAAAATCATCATTAGTTTATCATGCTAAAGAAATGGGAAAAAGAACTTAGTTAAAACATAGGTTATATCTAGGAAAGAACTACTTCAGCCAACTCTTCAATTGGGTAGCCTCTGTATGTTAACATCCCTTTATTAGATAAAGAAACTAATCTAAGGAGAAATTAAAGAAAACCACTTCTATCATTATACTAACCTTTTGTAGCTTCACCATTTCCTTATGTCATTGCAAGGAGTTCTCTGTCTCTCCAATAACATGTGACTGGGCCTATAGAAACATAGCATGAAACATAACTCATTGTGTCATATTCATAAGTAAGTAATCCAATCATTACAATGTGTAAACATTTTAAATTAAAACTATGTAATAAATAAGAGTTTGGAAGCATACTTCAAATTTCAGGGGGTGACATAAAGAATAAGTGAGCCGAATTTACAACATTGAGTGTATACTAGCGATTAACAGTATATTAAGTAAGATTTCTTTCAAAAACCCAAAAAATGTCTTTGATTGAGAACCCAATGATAGATTCTTCAACAAATTGGCAGCTTATGTACAAAAATAGCTTAAGGAGAGAGAGTTTAGTGTTCCTTTCACAGAAATTAAGCTTTTAAACTAATCGATCACAAATATGCATTAACAGTTGGAATATGATGAAATTGAATCATCTAACAAAGTTTTGATTAAATACTCATTATTATAAAACTAAGAAAAAATGAAAAGGGAATATGAACAATAACATGAATTTTATCAAACAATTAGTGGGCACAGGGTGTTGCAGTCTTACATACTAGATGGAGAAACGATGATATAGACAAAATTGACGTTCGTAAGGAGTTCTTCTTGAGTACCTTTAAATCCTCCATCGAGAAAAACAACCATACCATGCCCTAATCGACTTCTGTCAAGCAAAAACCAAACACCCAAATCGATTTCTATCAAGCAAAAAAAAAACAATACCCATGGATTCCATGTGAAACATTAACCCTAAAAATCCATTCCATTCATAACTTTCTGTCAAGAATCAATCCCAAACACCTGCTTAAGCCTATCAATTTCTATAAAGAAGAAGAAGAAGAAGAAGTAAACGACTTGTGAGCAATCGACCAAGCCACCACTGCCTTCGTCCTTCCCCTGCTTTCGTTCATCTTCGTCCCTTCGTTCCTTTGGTCATGATAAAACCTTTTAGCTTCTACCCTAGTTCTTCTACACGGTTGGTAAGAACAGAAACCCTTTCCCCTGGAACCACTCTTTTCCCCTCCTGTCAAGCTCATTGATGATGGGGCGGATCATCGACATCGTCTCCGCCAGTGGGTCGGTTGGTCCCAAGGAAAGTTGATTTGGGCAGGTTGTTGTAATCAAGTGTTGGTGACAACCCACAAGAAATAATTATATTTAATTTCGTCAACCAACAATAACCCGATTACCCATTCCCGTTATCCTTACTTTATGTCCCTAAAACAACATCTATTACAAGGGACCTAATCTAGGATTTTCATCGGGACGGACATTACTGAAATGGGTTTCCTCAACAATAGATGTCCTAAAGGCAACCATGAGGGGGAAAGAGTACACCGGTGAACACATCGTTCACAACACGTACAGGTTATGAACCTGCTAGCGTTCCACAAGACTGTCTAGAAAGAGTCTGTGGTCATCATCCATACTCCACTAGATGACTAGGTCAACAACAACAACAACATCGAGGCCTCTCATCAGTTTATCATACATCAACTATCTACCCAAATCTACCCAACATTTTGTAGATAAAAATATACATATGCAACTTAATAACTGATAAGATATTCATTTAATACTCATTCCAAATATACAGATTCATTCCAAGTAACAGATAATATATATCTATATACACATAGCACGTATTCACTCGAAGATACTTTATATCTATGTGTTAGAAGAAAAGGAATATACACTCACTTGATCAGAAGATGATCGGACAGCACTACGGCTTGCAGAAGTAGTATTCTTCGGTAGATCTGGAAGATCTTCACACACCGGGCTTCTCGCAGGCAGAGCTTCGGCTCAGAAACTCTTTTCTTCTCGGGATCTTCGGGCTTCGGGACTCGCTTCGGGTCTCGGGATGATACAGGGGCTTTAGGGGTTAGAATAGGTCTTAAATAGGGTATCGGGAGTGGGAGAGTAAGGGAGGAGCAACCTAAATCGGCTGCCCTGGATTTCTATTTATAGGGTGAGTTTTCTGGGTTCACGTCGTGAGTTTCTAATGCTCACGTCGTGAGGTTTGATCGTCAATGCATGCGTCACTCGTCCACTTGGGTCTGCCAGCTCCGGAAGGGTCAAATCTCTGAATTCACGTCGTGAACACAGTGTTCACGTCGTGAACTCTAACACAGTACCGGGTTTCGTGCCCCAAACTTCAGAAATTCATATCTTTCGCATACGAGCTCCGTTTTCGATGTTCTTTATATGCACGAATAGATAAAAACAAGACATACAACTTTCATTTAGACTTCATCAGATAATTTTGACTTTTTTTTTTATTATATATTTATTATATTATTTTTAGTAGGCCGGAACAGGAAAAGTCTGTTAGAAAATCATAACTCCTTCGTCTGACGTCCGTTTTCGTCTGTCTTTCCGTCGTTACACTACTATTGATGAGAACTTGAATTCTCATTTAGAAAGTTTTGGATAAATATCGCTCGATCTCATATTCGAACTTCGGGTTGTTTACTGCTAAGTTGAAACTTCGAAAAATCATAACTTCCTCATACGAAGTCAGATTTGGGCGTTCTTTTTATGTACGCTCTCAGTTTAACGTATTCTAAGAGTTTCGTTTAGATTAATAAGGCTATATATCGCTCTATCTTAAATTCGTATTTTACGTCATTCAGTTTCGTGTCGGTTCTGTCGCGAAACTTCGACAAGTCATAACTTCTTCGTTATAACTCGGATTTCAGCATTCTTTATATATTCAGAAACCTTGTCACGACCTCTACCAAATCCTTCATAGATATTGGGATTATCTAACATTTCATTTTGACGCTTATTTTTATCCTTAATTCATTTAAGTCACACAACTAAGCACAAAACACATAATACTCAAATAATATATTTTTATTATTTCAAGATGGATTACAAATGTTAACCTAGACTCTTACATTGCTATTTGTGCCAAGCCCAGAAAAACGGGCGTTACAGTATTATCGGTGTGGTACTGGTATTTTGGGGTAGCTCACTAAGCTCTCGGGCTTACAGTTTCAGTTTATTGTTTCAGGTACTTCCGGAGATCATGGCAAGGCGAAGGCTTGACCGTAACGCTCCTCATCCATATGATTATATGTCTGGCACACTCTGATGAATAATAATTTTGAAAACATTTTGAACACTATTTGGTTTTCATGGTTGAAAAAGTTTAAATTTGGCTTAAAATTTTTGTATGTTACAAGTTGGTATCAGAGTCTTGGTTTGAATGAATTGGAGGAACACTCGTGTGAATCCAGTCTCAAATCAATGAAAATTTTAGAATAAATTTTAAAGTGGTTTTCAAAATAAGGGATAGAGGATGCGGAGTGTACGATCAGCCGGAACCAGTAAGTATACCCCAAAATACCATACAGTTATTTGATATTATGATCTGTCAGAACAACATGTTAGTGCTAGGCTAGGGATCTTCAGGAATTGTATGATAGACTTGCCTGATTATATGATGCTTACTAGCCTAGAGTTTCTTTTATATGGAATTGACATCATTACTGTAGTTGTTTAGTGTATGCATCACGGCTGTGCATAATTAATTTTGGATATTCAAAAGTCTATCGGGTCCAGCGTTATGTGTGGATAGAATACACTAATGTTGTAGGGTTGGTGGAAGTTTCATGGATGGATGGGTCGTGAGAAGTCGTGAGGCCAGTTGTGAGATAGTTTCGCATTCCTCTAGGAGTGAGGGTTGAGCGCTTGCTATGTTGATGTCTATTGTTAGGGTGTTGTGGTGATACTTGAGACAAATATGGGTAGGTGTGGAACGTAGTTGGAGCCCATACTACTGAAAGCACAGGACCCATACGCGTAGTAAGGAAGTCACAACCCCTAGTGTTTGTGGAAATTGGTCTCCCGATATTATGTTGTTTATCTGATGTCTTGGGTATATTTCCAGTATGGTGATGACGAGATGCTTTACGACTGGATCAGGGGGCGGAGGCCTGGATGTGCCTATAGCACCTGAGCCCGTGGTGCAGATAGGGACAGAGGAGTTGGATGCCAGGATTCGGGAGATCCTGCATGATGAGATTGTTGCTGCATTTCGAGCACAACTACCAGAGATGTTTGGGTCGATCAAGACCGCTATAGTCGAGTACTTTGATGAGTGTTATGCAGCCTTAGTAGAGACGGCTGCTGCATCAGCCACGTCGGATGTAATAGCAGCAAAGGGTGGAGGAGGAGCCAACCATCCTTTCCAGTACCGGGACTTTGATAACACGAAGCCCCTGACGTTTGATGGTACACAGGATGCGATCAGGGCTATGAGGTGGTTATCTGACGTAGAGGGTTGTTTCTTCACGTGCTTAGGTCCTACTGACCAGAAGGTCAGGTGTGCGGTGTGCCCTGAACCTGCTTAGGCTTGGGGCCAAGGACTGATGGAGACTGGAGATTGGGTCGTACACCGATGATCAGAGAGCTGCTATTTCTTGGGAGCAGTTTAGGGATATGTTCCGCACTCGCTACGTTCCACGCGTGGAGCGGGAGCGGCTTGCTCAGGAGTTTTTGACATTGAGGTAGGATGGAGAGCGATGATGGAGATCACTCGCATATTCACTAAGAGGGCTATGTTTTTCCTGGAGTTTGCTTCCGAGCAGTCTCAGATGACCCGTTATCTGATTATGCTCAAGACCGATATTCATCAGTTTGTTGCTACGCAACGTTGTGATACTCTTTTGGATCTTCAGGAAGCCACGAGGTGGCGTGAGTTGGAGATAAAGCTACAGCTGAAGGAGCAGCGTCAGGTTCCAGCACAGTCTCAGCCGGTACCTAAGCGGTCTAAGACTGTAGATACTAGGACCGGAGGTCAGCAGAGCCGTACTTGTGGAAAGTGTGGCAGGGGTCCTTATGGATTTTGTCGAGCAGGTGGTGGGTGCCACAAATGTGGCAAGGAGGGGCACTATGCCAAGGACTGTTGCCAGTCTGCCCCTTCGGCAGATATGAGGATATGTTATCACTGTCATCAGGTTGGTCATGTAAAGACCAACTGTCCTTAGCTCGCTGCCAAGCCGGTGCAGGTTCCCGCACCAGCTACGTTGAGGATTGTGGATGGGAGGCCAATCAAGACAGAGCCTCCGAATGCTCAAGGGTGTGCCTTCCAGCTCACGGCCGAGGAGGTCAGGGCAGCACCGGATGTGGTTGTCGATATGTTTCTATCTCTATTTCAGTTATCATATATGTGTTATGCTTATTTATTGTACCTATGTTTAGGTACGTTTTTAGTAAACTCTTTGTCTGCATTGGTTTTATTCGAATCGGGGGCGAGTCGGTCGTTTGTATCTCAGACTTTCAGTAGGGGGTTCAGTGTGCCGGTAGATGAGCTTGAGTGTACGTTGCGAGTTTCTATCGCCAACAAACACGGGGTTTCTGCTTCTTTGGTTTACCGGGGATGTGAATTGGAGATTTTCGGGGTATCCTTCCTGATAGATTTGATTCCTATTCCCATGGGGGATGTATGTGTGATCGTGGGGATGGATTGGCTCAGTTGATTTTGCACCATGATCGATTGTAAGGGACAACGAGTAGTATTTCGAGCCCTAAGTGGGGGAGAACTGGTGGCATATGGTGAGGGCACTAGAGTAAGATTAGGGTTTTGTTCGGCATCAAGGGCTCGACAGTATATTCAGCATGGGTAGGCCGGTTATTTAACGTGTGTGGTGGATACGCAGGTCAAGGATTAGACTTCGGTTTCAGAGGTCCCGGTGGTTAGAGAGTTGGTAGCTGTGTTTCCGGAGGAGTTACCTGGAGTGCCTCCGAAGAGGAAGGTGGAGTTCAGGATTGATCTAGTGCCGGGTGTGGCCCCTATCGCTAAGGCGTCGTACCGTTTAGCACCACCAGAGATGCAGGAGTTGTCATCTCAGTTGCAGGAGTTGTTGGGTAAGCAGTTTATTCGTCCGAGTAGTTCTCCATGGGAGCACCGATCCTTTTTGTCAGGAAGAAGGACGGTTCGCACCGAATGTGCATTGATTATAGGGAGTTGAACAAGTTAACGGTGAAGAACCGTTATCCACTCCCGAGGATAGATGATCTTTTCGATCAATTGCAGGGTGAATCTTGGTTTTCCAAGATCAATTTGAGATCCGAATATCACCAGGTCAGGTTGAGAGAGGAAGACGTGGAGAAGACCGCGTTTCGGACTCGCTATGATCATTACGAGTTTGTGGTTATGCCGTTTGGGCTCACCAACGCGCCGACAATGTTCATGGATCTGATGAATCGGGTTTGCAGACCAATGCTTGATCGCTCGGTCATAGTGTTCATAGATGATATCTTGTTGTATTCCAAGACCCGTGAGCAGCACGAGGAGCACCTCAGGGAACTATTGGGAGTTTTGAGGCGAGAACGGCTTTATGCCAAGTTCTTGAAGTGTGAGTCTTGGTTGCGAGAGATCCAGTTCCTTGGGCACCTCATTAACCAGGATGGGATTTTGGTCGATCCGGCCAAAGTTGAGGCGGTTATGTAGTGGGAGATTCTGAAATCTACCTCAGATGTTAGGAGCTTCTTGGGATTAGTAGTGTACTATTGGAGATTCATTCGAGATTTCTCCAAGCTTGCAGTACCCCTCACTCGTCTAATGAGGAAGGGGGCGGACTTCCGGCAAGCCCCGCCTTTGAGACCCTCCGACAGTGTTTATATGAAGCGCCAATGTTGACACTCCCCGAGGGAGTTGAGGATTTTGTAGTATTCTTTGATGCATCCATCACAGGTTTAGGGGCAGTCCTCATGCAGAGAGGACGAGTGATAGCCTATGCATCACAACAGTTGAAGCCGCATGAGACGAGATACCCTATGCACAATCTGGTGTTAGGAGTGGTGGTATTCACTCACAATATTTAGAGGCATTACCTATATGGGGTCCGTTGTACCATATACATGGATCACAAGAGTTTAAGGCACATCATGGATCAGCCGAACCTGAATATGAGGCAACGCAAGTGGCTGGATGTAGTCAAGGACTACGACTGCGAGATCCTTTACCACCCTGGTAAAGCGAATGTGGTTGCGGACGCTTTGAGCCGCAAGTCAGCTGGGCCTTCTACCTCAGCAAGGTGCATGAGGATAGTGGTGGATTCCCCGCTTGTGAGCTTGATTAGAGATGCCCAGGTTGAGGTCATGCGGCCAGAGAACTGGAAGTTGGAAAGGGTCAAGGGCGAGAGCACCCAGTTTGTTTAGGATAGCCGTGGATTATTGACCCGATACGGTCGGGTTTGGGTTACGATATCTGGTGGGGTCAGGAAGATAGTAATGGAGGAGGCTCATAAGTCTCACTTTTTTGTACACCCGGGGGCCACCAAGATGTATCGCGATCTGAGTTTGAGTTACTAGTGGCCATCTATGAAGCGAAAAACCGCTTGGTATGTCGAGAGGTGCTTGACTTGTAGGATGGTCAAGGTCGAGCATCAGAGGCCGCATAATAAGCTGCAACCTCTAAAAATTCCCATGTGGGAATGGGAGCAGATCACGATGGAATTCATTACGAAGCTGCCGAGGATGGCGAAGGGGTTCGATGCTATATGGGTCATCGTGGATCGGTTGACCAAGAGTGCCCATTTCTTGGCTATTCGGGAGAGTTCGTCGGCCGAGAAATTGGCCAATATGTACGTCTGCGAGATTGTCTCTCGCCATGGAGTTCCGGTCTCCATCGTTTCCGACCACGATGTCAGGCTTACCTCTCGTTTCTGGCAGAGGTTCCATGAGGAACTAGGTACACGGCTGCACTTTACTACAACGTTTCATCCTCAGACCAACAAGAAGAGCGAGCGGACCATTCAGAACCTCGAGGATATGTTGAGGACGTATGCTATTGACTTCGAAGTGAGTTGGGATTCCCATCTACCTCTTGAAGAGTTTGCTTACAACAACATCTATCATTCCAATATTGGCACCTCGCCTTTTGAGCTGTTGTATGGTCGAAAATGTAGAACCCCGGTCTATTGGGGAGAGGTTGGACACATAGTGACGGGTCGGATGAAGGTAGTTTTGCAGACTACCAAAAAGATTCACCAGATCAGGCAGCGAATTTAGACCTCCTAGAGTCGACAAAAGAGTTACGCTGATAGACGCCGATCGGATTTGGAGTTTCAGGTTGATGACATGGTACTCTTGAAGGTCTCACCCTGGAAGGGCGTGATTCACTTCAAAAAAGGGGGAAAGTTGGGTCCCCGCTATATTGGGTCGTTCAAGGTCATTACCAGGATTGGTAAAGTGGCGTACAGGCTGGAATTACCGGATGAGCTTAGCCGGATTCAAAACACCTTTCACGTTTTACAATTGTGAAAGTATATTATGGACCCGTAGGAAGTGGTGCCACTGGATGACATTAAGGTGGATGAGCGCCTGAATTATATTGAGAGGTCGGTTGATGTTTTGGAAAAGAAACTAAGAGTCCAGCGCAACAAGGAGATACTGTTGGTGAAGATTCAATGAGAGCATCGGAAGGGATCTGAGTGGAAATGGGAGTCGGAGGCTGAGATGTGGGAGCATTGCCGGGAGTTATTCACTACAGTAGACTTCGAGGATGAAGTCTAAGCTAAGTAGGGGAGAACTGTAACGTCCCAACTGTCAGGTATCATTATTATTCCATTTAGATTCGTGTTTTAAGGTCTACTCGACGAGTTGACATTGTGACTCGTCGAGTAGCAGCGGGTCAGGACTCATCATTTAATGAGTGACTCGGCAAGTTGGCATAGGGACTCGACGAGTAGGAGCTGGCAGAGGAAACCCTAAATTTCAGGGTTTTTACACCCTATATATTGGACCATTAGCGCCTCCCACTGTCCTCTATCACCCTTGAGAGCCAGAAACCCTAATATCCGTGAGTTTGAGCTTGGAGAGTGTTTTGGAGCTTTGGGAAGTGACTTTTATGAAGGAAACTTGTAGATCAAGAGGCTAGCATCAAGGATTTCATGTTGATCCATAGTCTACTTCAGCTTGGGCACGTTTTGGAGGTAACAAGCTGTTACCTTGGCCTCTTTTCTTCTAGAATCTTTCATATGTGAAGCTTAGGGCTTTCTTTAGCTATTAATGAAGGGATTATGGTATGGGAGCTAGATCTAAAGTTGAAACTTCAGATCTGAACCTTTTTTGAGCCCTAAGTTCATAAAGTTCTTAATAGGGTCATGAAGAACCCTTGTTTATGAGTAAAGTTCCATTTCAAGCTTAGATGTGGAATTGAAGGCATGCAAATACGTAAAGGTAGAAACTTTACGTTGCTAATGCACTCTAGGGACCTAGATCTAATAATTGGAACAAAGGGATATTTCAAAATCGCTTGATCATGAGAGTATGCGTATGGACTCGGCGAGTCTGGGAGATGACTCTGCGAGTTAGGTAGGGTTTTGTCCAATTAGTCCCGCATGGACTCGGCGAGGTCTGAGAGATGACCCGACGAGTCAGATTGGATTTCCAAGCATTGGGTCGTATGCATATGGACTCGGTGAGTCTGGGAGATGACTCTGTGAGTCAGGTAGGGTTTTGTCCAATTAGTCCCGCATAGACTCGGTGAGGTCTGAGAGATGACCCGACGAGTCAGATTGGATTTCCAAGCACTGGGTCGCGTATCGACTCGGCAAGTCTACTAGAGACTCGGTGAGTCGAGTCGAGAAATTCTGGAATCAGGATGAACTCGAGGTAGAGAGAGTTATATTCAGCAAATAGGTCAACATGGATTGTTGACCATTGACCAATGACTTGACTTAACTGTGGGATGTCTTGTACCTCCCTAGGGCATTTTGGTAATTATAGTGATTATTGAGTGGACCACTTATAGGTACAGGCGAGGTGGTTGGAGCTACATCTGGAGGTGTGGATAGTATCATTTCATGGTACTAGCAACGTGAGTTATCCTCACTATATCAATAGGGTCTAAGCCACCAAGGCTGGCCCTTTTAGTTGTTATCTTGGTTATAGTATGCTACATGTGGTTATGAACTGTTAGATTGGTATCAGGATAGACAGTATGTTGTTATGCTCTTATGATTCGTTAGGATTAGTATGTTAGTGACCTGGTTAGGTCAGTTCTCTGGTTATGAGATATTGCTATGATCAATGATGTGTGAGATAGTTATATATGATATCTGTACATGCTGGTATATGTTAGTTATGTGCGCATGGTTATTTGCTTGATGTTTGGGTTGAGGCGGTCCTGCTTTGTGCTAAAGGCCAACATACCCTACGAGCGGTCCAGATACACTGTAGGCCCGTATGGCGATCCAGTTATATCGAAGGCTCGTGATAGATCCATATAGACTGTAGGCCCTGCAGGGCGGTCAAGTCAGGCCGAAGGCCCAGTATGCATGTTGTTGATTATCTGTTATTGATATGGTATTATCGATATGGTAGTGGTATTTTAGGGGTAGCTCACTAAGCTCCCGGGCTTACAGTTTTAGTTTATTATTTCAAGTATTTCCGGAGATCATGGCAAGGCGAAGGCTTGACAGTACCGCTCCTCATCCATATGATTATATTTCTGGGACACTCTGATGAATAATAATTTTGAAAACATTTTGAAAAACACTATTTTGGTTTCATGGTTGAAAAGTTTAAATTTAGCTTAAAATTTTTGGATGTTACAGTGTTGTTGGCGGTGACATCTAGGGCTCGAGTTAAGGCAGAGCATTTGAGGCAATGGAAAAGGAGAAAGAAAGAGCTTTTCTTCTAGGAGCAACAGAGATAAAAGGAAGTGTAGCGGTAAGGGAAGATCAAGTGAGAGGTGATGGAATGATCGGGAAGTAAAAAAGAAGCGGTGGATCGGATCAGTGGATGTTGAGTCGGTGACACCAAGGTTAATTCTATTGGGGTTTTGTAGCGGTGGACAACACATCAAAACACGTGGATTTGAAGATACCAAGAAAGAGAAAATCCCCAAAACATTAGAAAAAAAATCAACCAATGATATGAAAGTACTGTTCACCAAGGAGTTGTAAATTAGTATATTATATAATTAATATAATTTAATATATAACAAAATATTGTAAGTATTAAATATTATATTTAAATTATAATTAGTAGGTAAAAATGACCTATAAATGTATAAATATATAAACATAGCGCTAAATCTGACAACGCAAAATTCATCTCCATTTTGGGAGAAATGAATAATATATAACATGATATTATGATCAATTAATATAAATTTATGATCAATTAAACTCTATATTTAGGATCAATTAATATAAATTAGTATATAACATGATATTATAAATATTAAATATTACATTTAAATTATAATTAGTAGATAAAATAAACTAGAAATGTATAAAATAAAAATGAGAGAGACTAAAATTGATAACCAAACTTCACCTCTATTTTTAGAGATATGAATAGGGTTAGAGAATAATAGAGGAAGAAATGTGTGTGTGTATGTGTGTGTGGGGGGGGGGGGGGGATAGAGTTTGGGGGTGGGTTGGAAATGCCCTAAGAGCATCTTCAACCCACTCTCATTTTCCATCATTTCCTTTATTTCTTCCTTTATTCCTCTCTAATCATACCTCATTTCTTCCCTTATTTTGGAGGAAATGAACACTATAACACCATATTTTATGTTATACTATTCATTTCCCCCAAAATGGGGATAACTTTGAGTTGTTGGTTTTAGTCCGTCGTTTTATATATTTATACATCTCTGGTTTTTTTTACATATTAATTATTATTTAAATGTAACATTTAATACTTATATATATATATAGTGTTATATATATATTAAATTATATTAATTAATTATAAATATTTTTTTTTGTTTATTTATCAAATTCGTACTAAAATTTAAATACATATTAAAATTTTAAAATACAATAACGTATTTTACAAAAGCTTAGGTCATCTACATCAGTGCAATGTCACTAATCTTTTAATTGTGCCAAATCAACTTTGCAATGACTACTTACATCAGTGCAATAATACTCATCTTTCAATAGTGGTCCCCACTGCCACATGGACAATTACTTTATATATATATATATATATATATATATATATATATATATTAATTATTAATATTTGTTAAATAATAATTATAACTAAAATTAAAATGATATGCAATATATATATATATATATATATATATATAAATATATATATATATATATATATATATATATATATATATATATATATATATATATATGGGTAAAGTGAATATACCTAACAACCTTATATAAGCTTAGGTACCTAACTACATCATACTACGTAATTTTGTATCATATTTGCATTGTAATCACTCAAAGTTCTTAAAATTCAACCTCATAACTTGATTGCTTCCAAAATCTTTGGACTTTCACCATTATCTTCCTTCAAATGACGTATTTCTATCGGAGACCCCCTGGTGGGCTTCATATACTACTGTTACAAATCAAATGGTGTAGGAAGAATATAATGGTGAATATCTGAAAATCTTGAAAGTAAATCAAGTTAAGGATTGAAGTTTAAGAACCTTAGATGATTCCAACGGAAATATAATGCAAAACCATGTAGTATAATGTGGTTAGGTACCTAAGCTTATATAAGGTTGTTAGGTACATTCACTTTACCCTATATATATATATATTGTTGTCGATCAAAACAAATATTATATATAAATTGTACTTGTATTACAAATATGTATCCCTATGTAAAAGAATTACAACACATCCATATAATATACTATAATAATAATAATATGGATATAATATACTATTATAATGATATGGCCTACATAAAGCCTTTGCAAACCTTTCAATAGTTGAAAGAAGAAGGCTAAGGTGACTTTCAATATATACTTAGATGAAATAAAACACCGATGTTGGTGCTCTTATAATGTATTATAAATATAATATTATTTTAATAAAAAAAAATAGATTATGTATTTATTAAAACCAAATTAATACAAAAGGTGTATTTGATAATTTATATAAGTTTAATGAACGAAATATAATTTTTGGGAGTAAAAATAAAATAAAAAATAGAGAAGAGTTGAAGATGAAATATTATTCTTTTATTTTTTTATTTTATTTTTGAAAGAAAAAAATCAAAATAAATTGAAGATGGTCTAAGAACTCCAAATTAACATTTATCACTCCTTTTAGCATTAATCTATTTGCTCACTAAGAACTCCAAATACATTTGAACCGTTACTTTAGCATCTAAAAATATTGGTTGACCAAGAAATTATATATTACGCTTTTAAAAAAAATCCTTATAAGGATTAAGGAATACCTACAAAAATTAATACGTTCACATAATCCATAAACTGATAAAAGCCATAATAATTATTTTTTATGAAAAGTTTATAATAATTATTTCAGTCGACGAAATATATCAAATTTACAAATTGAGTAATGTTGGCGTTAACACATATTTTATTTCAACTGGAATCCGGCCTTCGACAACAACAAAATATCTTGAGACACGTGGCAATAATAATTTGAATTTTAAACATTTAAACGTTCCCCTTTTCTGCTATAAAACCTCTTGCAGCTTTCCCTTTCTCTCTACCTCTCTTCCTCAAGCCTCTTCAAAGCAGATCTCTCTAGAAATCACCAAGGTAAATCAACGTCCAAAAACCCTAGATCTCTTATTCTATACAAATTCACAATCCATATCTTTTTTGATTAATCGCAATTCATGTTAAATCCACATTTTATGTTTTCATTCGATCCACAATGTGTCTTACTGTTCATACGATGTAATTGAGTAATCATTATCCCTGATCTGTAGCAATTATTGATTAGTGCATCATGCAATTATACAATTATTTGATACGTATGATTGAATCGAGATAAACGAGTAAATTAGCGGTTTACATGTCATTTTCGATCGCTAAATGAAGTTCTAGATCTTAACGCTACACGTTTCAAATTTACAAGTGGTTGTTGAAGATGAACAACGATTTGTGATGCATATCCTTGAAACGGTGTTTGTGTTTGTGTGATTCACTTATATTAAACGATTAATCACTTGTAATGGACAAGTAACTGACGTTCATCAGTCAGAGTTCGTCGGCGGCTTATGCTACAGAGATTTGTTTGTATATTAGTTTTGATAGAGACGTATCCTATTTTATGGTTTTCAAGTTCGATCTGGATATGTCGGTGGCAAATATTAGTTACTTCATTTCTATTAAGAAACCTTTTTATCCTGCTTAAGTTGTTACTAATCGTGAAATCTCAACTCTTTGATGAAGATCCAAGTTATCATTGTTCTGTGCTAACATATCCATTTACATATGTACAATGATTACATTCAATATCTTAAGAAAAGACTATTTTTAGTGATTCAATCTTGCTCTTTTCTTATGTTGCAGGATTAGTCTTTCTGATCTGTGAAAAGGGTAAAAATATGAATAGAGGAGGAAGCAGTGGTGGGGGACAAAGCTCTTTAGGGTATTTGTTTGGAGGTGGAGAGACTCCAAAGCCAGTACCAAAAGCTACTACTCAAGCTGCTCCATGTGAAACTCAAATACCAGCTGCAAAACCTGAGCCTGTTGCTGTTTCTGCCCCAGTAGATGCTACAAAGCAGGTTCCTGCAGGAATTCATAGTCAACCTTCCAACAATTACTTCAGAGCTGATGGTCAAAACACTGGAAACTTCATTACAGTATGTCATTCATCGTCTCTCTAATTCTTATCTTCTTCATATTGAACATGAGTTTGTGTGTGTGTGTTTCTGATTTCAATGTCTTTTAATGGTGATGCAGGAAAGACCTTCGACTAAGGTCCATCATGCCCCTGGTGGTGGATCGTCTCTTGGGTACATGTTTGGCAATGGTGGAAGCAAGTGATGTAAGTCATGGTATGAGTTCTAATTAAGATTTGAAGTTGTAATCACAAAGATAAATGCTTTTTTGCTTTACTGATTGTGAAAATGTGCTTCATGTAATGTAATCTATTTGGTGAATGTTGGTTTGGATCATATCACTCTACATAAATCTTGCACCAATATTATTAGTTCAATCATGTTCATGATGGATGCTGTGAAATTTCTTGTGTTCTAAGTTGTTGATTGTTTGCTTATCCTGTTGTGTTTCAAGGATATCGATCCACAGCAACTTAAAGTTGCACCTCCAAACTTTAATAACTTGTGACATTGTGTTATCGCATCGATGTTACCTTTTCAATTAACTTATTTTCTAAGCCTTCAAAATGGATGCTGTCCTATCTACTTATTCATGTATTTTCCGGTTGTTTTTCATCATATTTAACCTTTTTGTGATAGAATGTGTTATAAATAAATGATGGATTATTCGAACACAAACAATCAACAACTTACATCGTAAGAAGTGAGGTTCTTATATAATAGTACTCAAAAACTCCTAATAAGAAGTAAACCAAACCAAAGGGCTTCTTAACTAAGTGTTGTTCTTCCTCCTTAAGACCGATGGTTCAAGACTTGCAAGCGACATTGGTGAAATTAGGAATGGTTTAGGAGTGAATTAGATTTGTTGTGAGAAAACCAAAAAAAGGAGTTGTTTGGTAACATGTGAATGGAACCATTCATAGGTCATCTCTAAACGATCTTTGAATGGTTAGGCTGTTTGGTAACATCTGAATGTGTTAGGCTTTGGAATTTGTCTTTGATTTGAATGGTTAGGCTATTGGGTAACATTCGGAACCATTCATATATCATCTCTAAAAGCCTTTGAACGAATCAAAAAACATTGGAACTGCTTTGAACGGTTAAGCTATCTTACATTCTCTTAACCATTAAGACGTTAGAATCATTCATTTCTTCCGCATTCAACGTGATTTATCAAACAACCTAGAAAACTTGAATACCAACCAAATTTGGAAACAAGTTCAAATTTGGATGTCGAAATCGGCTTTGGCATAACAACATTGTTGAATTGTTGAATATCACCATTTTGGGTTTGCTTTGTTGAACCAAGAGAAATGTTATCGAAATTGCAGGCGTAGTATAAAGTGTAATTTTAGTGCGATGAACATAACAAAGGCCATTCGACTTCCTCAATTCAACTTTAATCACAACTCAAAATTCGTTTGTGATCTTCAAAACATTATCTTCACATAACTATTTATAACCCTTGTTGAGAAGCTCAAGGAGATGAGAATCTTCTACATCATAGTAATAAACATGACATTGATCAAAGTTTGAATTATGTCATTCAACATCTTGAAATAGATAGTTCCAATACCTTCACTCTTTCATTGAGAATTATCGAAACTAAGATTGAAGTCACCATTGTAAAATGGTTATAAGATGGTAAACTCATTTGTATGTGAACACATGGTAAGTACAATCGAAACCAAGAACCTACTTGTGATTAACATCGTCACAACAATAATAATAATAACAAGAACTTATCCCTATGAACTATCATCACAAACATAGTTTTTAACTTTGTATCGGAGGCATTCATCTTTCTACATTCCGCAACTTATTACACTGGAAAATCTTGTGACCATCTTCTTAGTAATACTTGCAAAACTTGCCATTTCCTTTAAATTTCGATTTTTCCCAAACTATATATTCATTAAGATCGAGAATTGCTCAGCATCTCATTCAAAACCATTTGTTTCATATTTTCCCTGGAGTACAAGGCTTTGTAGTCTTCATTTAGTGCAAGATAATCTCAACTATAAAGAATAGTTGCACGAAGATTTTCAAAGGAGAAATAAAGTTATTAAGCTAAGATCCTCCTTATCACTTTTTATTTCCAAAGTAGCCAAATCATACACAATTTATTTGAAATAAAAGATATGGGTAAGTAGATTTTCACATTCTTGAAGCTTATGTAACAAAAAAAAAAGCTTTTGTTTTGAGTGCACCTTACTTGTGAGATCATTTTTCATGCAAATCGACTCAAGTTTAGACCATAAGGCAATGATAGTCTTTTCCTCAAGTTCTTCTTGGAAGATATTATTGTATGCAATCCTTTCTTTTCTCAACTTTAGACCAAGTGTATTACTATTTGCTTCCAAAAGAATCTAAAGTATCATTATAATCATTTTGACTCAAAAGATTTCTTATATTCACTTTCAAAAGAGAATGTATGGTTTCACCATATAATAATGGAAGATGAAACTTGATAGAAGCCATGAGAAAAAAATGATTATAATATTGTAAATTGTTTAGAGAAAAACATATATTATGGGAGCATGTTTATGGGATAAAAAGTCGACGGACTTAAACAAATCCTGTTAGAAATCTAGGGTAAACTGATTGCTTGGATTCCTTGAGAGTCGTGATGCACTTTAGATTGAAATATTTCGATGGTACAATCAAATATTCAATCGGATAAAATTTAGAGATTTCGAGAACACTGAAGGAAGAATGTTATAAACTTCTTGTTTACCGGAAAATGAAAATGACCAAAATTCATACATAGCTAATATCTGAAAATTAACCAAAAACTTTCATAATACAGTTAGAAAACCACCACTTATCGATCAAATAACCACTATAAAGTCGGGTCTAAATAGATATCACAAATCAAGTTTAAGACACAATTTTTGACCCAAGCCAGGGGCTCTGCCCCTTGGATCCCGTTAAGGGTTGCTACCCCTTAGACCCCGCTACCAGGGGCATTACCCCTGGACCTCCATTGGTTCAGGGGCTTCACACCTAAATAACAATGTACTTTCAACCAAGACAAACTTAAACATGTGTGCACTTCACACCACCCTAACTTGTTTAATATTTATCAAGGTAACATTGAGCAAACAAATTTATCCCATTAAACTTAAATAACATTTGTGACACAAATTACCAACAATTCTAAAAGGTAAAATCAATCTCATAGAAAGACAAGTGTTGGATGAGATAATATGGAATACTGACAAGAAAGAACCTTTAGGGTTGTATGAAAATTCGATTATGGTTAAGGGTAAAAGGGTATTAGAATCTTGAAATTTTGTCTTTGTTATAACTGATGGATATTTGGAATACAAACAACCGATAACTAAAAACATAAAGGCTGAAAATACCAAAAGAGAAGAGAAAATAGTTCAGAATGAATGAATTTGAATTAAACTTAACGAATTTAGTTATGGCCTTACAAAGAAAGTCATACTAATACTAAAAAACTCATTATAAGAAGGAAATATTCCTAAATAATAACGTGACTTGATAACCAAGTAACCAACTGCACTCATGATGGAAATCAACTTACACATAAACATAAAAACAGGTTACATGAAGCAGGAAGTGTTGTATTAAACAAGGAAAATACATGTTGGCGTAACACTACTAATAAAACACTTTAGGAACGGTGATACCATGCATAATTATATTTGTCATGCAATGTGAGGTTTTTGATAATCTGTAACAAAATGTTCATTTTATACTTATAAAGTTGTGTCGCACCGATGTGGGATACACTAACACTCACTATCAGGGTCGGAGGCTCGATAAGGATAGACAAGGATGTGCTAAGCCACTGGGGTGTGAGATGTCAACTCTGATACCATGTAAATATATTTGAAACTTAATATTGTTTCTGTAAAAATCCATGAACAGGGGAGCATAGTCAAAATTTTATATTTTTTGGCCTAATATGTATAAAATTAATGTATACGAGCTACTTCTAAGCAAAAAATCAGGGGAGGGGGGGGGGGTTGTAGGCCCCCTCACCCTAATAAAGTTCCGCCCTTGCTTAATTCTAAATGGTCCTGTTATCCCACATGTTTATGAACCTTTTTAACCTTTAGCTTATTAGGGTTTGTCCAATAAGTTTGATCTTACCTACTATTTATTCATCTTTTTGTTGTTAGTAGAGTTTATATTTTTCATTGACAACCTTTAATTTCTCTTTTTCAATAAATTTTATGGCAATATTATCATGTCCAATATTCTCCAAACTTAATTCAATATTAATAAAACTTTATCTTGGTGATTCACAAAATATATATATATATATATATATATATATATATATATATATATATGTATATATATATATAATAAAAATTAACTCTGTCATTTATAAATTCTTTTAGTTTATTATTGTCGGTCCTAAATCTGAATAAAAAAGGATAGTTTATAATGTTAAGTATAGTAAAAACCAAAGAATTTTATATTTTTGGTTGGCATGAACCCCAAATATTGAACCACCACTTTCGAAATTGTATTTAAAATATATAAAATTGAAATTTGAAAACTTTTTGTACCAAAAGATGGCAAACTTAGTTTTCTTATGTGTCGATTATATTAAATCAAAATGATTAAAGAATGAAATAAAAACAACTAAAAAAAATAAAATAGGTCAGATATATTAGATGATGCAGGATTTAATTTATTTACTTCGAAGTTCGAACGTTAAGATTTTCCATTTTTTCGGAGCAGAAATAGCAATTTGCGCTCGTATAGAGTAACAGAGTGTCTGAGCTTCGTCTCTTCACTCTTCAGTTCTTGGAATCGGATTAGAGATGATAAACCCTAAATTGGCTCGTAGTTTACGCAACTTACTTCCACTTATGCATAGAGACCTCAGCTCCCGCTTCTCTCCAACTCCCTTCGCCTCTCACCATGATCGAATTGCATTCCATCTTTTTCAGTCACGTCCATTCACCCTCCACAAATCTAACTCTTCTTTTTCGGTTGTGGTATTTGGGTTTCATCATTCTGTTTATCGTCCTCCTAAAATTTCCTCAAGTTTTAATCCTTCGTTTGCAAGTCATCATGGGTACTCCACCACCACCAATGCCTCTACTGAAGATATCCAGTGCCAAAACCCTCAAGAACCACCTCAATGTAATGCTCTATACTTACAATATCTCCATTTCTTTCATCCTGATAACCTAGGTTTGGTTTCCTTATCTATGTTTGCATGCCTTCCAAGTGTTCGATCAAAGTTCTGTTCGAAAATTTAGCTTATACAGTTCGTTATCTAGAGGTATGATTAAATCATCATGTGTCTTGATCCTAATATGAACCAACGATCTTGCAGCTGACACAAACGATGAAGTAGAACCAATCGACTTATGGGAGGAAGAAGACGAAGCTGAGCCTAAGGTACTGTACATTCTCTCATCTTTTACTCTACTCTACTTAAAAACACACCTTAAATTTATTTAGAATTTCACAGATCGGAGATGGTGGAGATGGAGGCGGTGTTGTCCTGCAAAACTGTCCTTGGGGCGAGAAAGTTCTATCCATTGCTCGAGACGTTTTGCTTCAGTTTGGTGATGACATAGAAATCTTCGCTTTCAAAACCTCCCCTCGTGGATACATTTATGTCAGATTAGATAGACTCTGTAACGAGTAAGATTCTCATTTTAGGAAAAAGTTATATACTTTTAAACAATCCCAACAAAAAAGATTTCATCTTGATTTGTGCATCAGATATGGGTGCCCTAGCATAGAGGATATTCAAAGTTACAGCCATGAATACAAGAAAAGACTAGACAAAGCAGGAGAAACTGGAGACATACCCTGTGATTTAGCTCTTGAGGTAACCATTATTATATAACCAACCATTGAATTATTTTCTATCTTTGATATAACTTATTTATGTTTTTTTTTTTTTTTTCTTGGAAGGTGTCATCTCCAGGTGCAGATAGGCTACTGAGGATACCGGATGATTTAGAAAGATTTAAAGACATGGCTATGAGAGTGAAGTATGTAGATGATGATGATCATAGGTGTAAGGAAAAAGAAGGGGTGTTCTTTTTGGAAGCCATTGAAGGGGAATGTGAGAGGTGTGTATGGAGGTTGGCTGATGTGAAAGAAAATCGGGATCCTTCATCTAAAGGAAGACCTTTGAGCAGGAAACAAAAGGATTGGAGACTTGAACTTCCATATGAAAGGGTTGAGCAGGCAACTTTATACCTTGATTACCAATAAGTGTGCAACTTGGATTCTTCAATTTGTTCTTGAGGTACCTGTTTTTGGTGCTTAAGGATTATATATAAACTTGATGGAATTGGAGACCTTTTTGACATGTCTTTATGTATTTCAAGTTTTGGTATCTGTCAATATGGATTATGAACTTGAAAATGAATGTATGTTGTTGGAGGTCTTTATAATACGGCTAATTGAAGCCACAAAATAAAAACAATGTCTAATCCAACAAACACAAATTAAAAACAACAAATCAACCAAACAATAGTAGCTACGCAATCGAGAAAACTGTTTATATCTAATGTGAAACTGCGTATAAGCTACAACATACTACAAAATGGCTACGTATGTTCAAAAAGCGTAGACTTGACTTTTTTTATGTGTTTATGAATGGATATGGACAACGGACTTGTAATAGTCGTTTGGTGCATGTGATCAACACTTATGTCAATGTCGTTTGTTGATGATAACATACATGAAACCATAATTTTATTGTTTCACTCACGTTTTAGGCTTAAAGTGATAGACGTTACCATAACTAGTTTAACATATACCTGTTAATTGTCTTTTCTTGATCTTTATTCATTTGGATAAAATTGTTGGTATATACATCTATTTTCTCGGTTCTTTTGGTCTCTCAAATTTAAAAGAACAAGCATTACACAAATTTAGTCATCGATTCCACGTTTTTGCCTTTAAATTTGAAGTTGATTTCAACTGGATAATCGTTGGTACGTTTCATGACAGATGACACCTGGACAATTAATTGTGGAAATACTTCTTACAGACTTTGAAACCACATACAACAACAGGTAAACATAAACCAAACTACAAAATTGCACATCCAACTTAAGGCTAAAATACTGCCACTAATCCCTATCAAGCACATCATTTTGTCTCAAAGTTGAAGAATCAAAACTTGTAAACAAAAACTACAAACCTCTCCTTTTAGCCCCAACCACTTGATTTACTACTCTCCTCACAGGCTCTTCATCCTCCATTCCAATGTCACTTATATCTTCCGAATCATAATCACCATCTATCACCACATTCACACCTTCATCTTCTTCCAAATCATCACCATCATCTCTCTTCACATCTAAGCTCACTTCTTCTTCTTCTTCTTCTTCTTCAACCTACACATCACACAACAAGAAAAGATACAAAATCAAATCAACAACATTATTTGATAAACTAACTATATATTAACACAAAAAATCATCAACTTACAGGGATCAGAGTCCGGAATGCTTTTTGGGAGATTGTTCTAAGCCCATTTGGATCCGAGAAAAACTCATCATCTTCCATCCCCGGTTTTGGAGGGTAGCCTCGTGTCCTGGCTTGAAGCCATTGTTGTGTCACCCCACGGTTAATGGCATAGTCAATACTATGCACCAAGTACTCTTTATCAGTCATCAAGTGTGGTTGAACTATCAACTTACTCATAAGCCCTGATCCCATTATTTTAAATAAAATCCGTTACATACAAAAATAAAAGTTCTTGTCATAAATCTTGAAATGTGTTCATTTTGTATTACCTGCAACAATGCCATCTCCAGCTGCTGACATGTCAGAAGTGAAAGGGGTAATGGGCGGATCCTCCATTCCAAGAACCGACCCGTTATGCTCCTTTGTATAGTAGTGAATCTTGGAAGTCCCGTTTGTGACAAATAAAAGTTGAAGATTGTCGGGTCGGATCAACCCGATTTGATCCGGATCGTAGTGGACAAACTTTGATCTATCGTTGTCCTTGGTGTCAAATCTTTCAGATGGGACAATCCCACATAAGAATTCGAGTTCTTGTTTGGTGACTTCGATTATATCTGCAAGTTCTAATGCTTCTTGAATGATTGATTGAGTTTCTTCACGAGAATGCCAAAGTGGTAATGGAAGATTGAGATCAAAAAAGATGAGTCCTCCAAGTTGCTTTGAGATCTTGATAGCTTGCAATGCACTTGTTCTCATTTTTTTGTCAAGAAGAGAGAATGAATTGAAGTAAAACATTTTTGCCTGCAAAATAAGGTCAACAATCATAAACATGGTGCCATTTGGGATAAAAGTTGAAGGGTTAAACAATTATACCAATTTATGTAACAATGTTATGTTTACTTTCATATGAGATCTTGAAGTGTCATTAGAGTCAATATCTAAACTATTCTTTCAAGAAAAATCAAGATTACTTACCTCTTTGAGCACATCAACATTGATTTCCGACTTTTTTAGCGAATCCTCCGCACACGCGTTGACACATGTCATCTTCAAACTACCCCTTTTGCTCATTTTCATCCGTGAAACCGAAGTTGTCCTTTTTGCATCAATCCGAATGGATCGAGTTTGAACTCGATTCTCATTCAAATGTAACAACAAAGCTTGACCAAAGTCATCATCCCCGATTTTACCCATCAAAACCGCATTACTCCCAATATTAGCAAGACACAGTGCCACGTCACTCGCACACCCTCCGGGTGCCCTAACAAACTTCTCTGGGGCCCACAACGCTTCCTTCATTCGTTCATGTGATTCATGATCCAAAAGTCTATTGGCTCGCCTTCCGGAAGGTACAAATGCATGATGAGTGGATCCAAAACAACAAATTAGAGGTGGCCATGAGTATGTAAAGCTTATATCTTCAACATTTTCATCAAATTGTATATCTTTTTCGTTATCTGTATCATCTTCAATCTCACTTAGCTCGGTTTCACTACTTTGATCTATTGTATCATCCATCTTTTTCTTGACACGTGTACGCCTTGTCACCTTTTTTTCTGGTTCTTCTTCTTCTAAGTTACTTGAAGTAGAAGCGATTGCAATTTCTAGAAAAGGAGAATATATGTCAATTTTTATAAAGTGCAAGAAAATTGTCGCTCGTTCTTAATATAAGACTGACCTTTTTTTCGAGTTCTTCTTTGAGGTTTCTCCGGAACTGTTGTGGACTCGGAGGGCAATGATGTCTTTTCGTCTGTGTTGCTAATAATAGTCTCTGGTATGGAGTTTTCTTCTGGAACATCTGATTCTACTTTTTTTCTTCTTCTTGATGGAGCTCTTTTACGTGTTGTCTTCTTTTCTGAGTCGTCTTCTTCTCCATCAGATGTATTTTCTGCGAGTTTTCTTCTGGGAACTGCTGTAATGGCAAATCTACTACACAGTCTAACATCTGGGAATTTTACAAGATTTATTGAGGGTATCGAAGGCAAATTCGAGTGCCACCTACAGAGTACATAATCCAGAGTTTATAAGAATTTGTTAAATGCTTTATCTTTATGCAAACATTATGTTGTTCATGGTATTGTTTGTAAAGATTGTTATAGTTCGTGAAAAGAGAGCTAAAAAACAAACATTCAAACAATCGAATTGCTATCTTTTTCTCTTTGAAATTGACATCACTACATTTCTCTCCTTATCCTTTCTTTTTCCCATTACAGGCGAATAATCAACTTGAACAAAATACTGAAATCAAAACTCAACTTTCAGAAATTTCGCACTGAATTCTACGATTTGCAAGCGATTCAAGTTAACATCACTAAATTATTTTTACAAATAGCATGTGGCTATGTTGGTTCATAGATATATCTATATGTATCTGTGTTTGAGAGAGAGAGAGAGAGAGAGAGAGAGAGAGAGAGAGAACCTGGGCAAAGAACAAAATTGGGTAAAAGAAGGGAAAGACGCCATTTTTGACACACCAAAAGCTTGAGCTTTCAAGAATCCCACCTCAACGCCACCATTTCACAGAACCCAACCCCTTCTCTGGGTTTAAAGATGAGGGCTTTACTTTGACCTCTTTTCCAATCTGAAATACCCAAAACCAGATAAATATACAATATTAAATGCACAATGTACAAGACATGTCGATTTAAAGATTTATCAATTTTAGATCTCGAAATGAGCTTACCTTTTACCTTTTTACTATTGCTATATTTACAGGATTGCCACTGCCCTTGAAAGATATCAACAGAATAACCCCCATTCAAAAGGGTTTCACTCCGCTTACACAGGGTTACACATGTATATGTTTGTATGAGTTCTCGAATCCCTCACATTCGATTCTCGTTGCAGCAAACGGTGTTAAAGGTGCTTACTTTTTTGGTTTTTTTAAATTTCCCGTTTGAAGATTCGTTCGAGTTTTCAATCTCTGTTCCATATATTTTGACTGTAATATCTTGACTTGCAGAGACCCATCTCAATGCTAGATTTGGGCTTTATTGTTGATGAAGCTCCATAAGTGAATACTTTAAAGCTGTTCTATGCCATATAATCTTCTAGAGGTAACACCCCGAATCCGTTTCTAGTGATTTGTTGATATAAAAATTGAAGTTGATAACACAAAGTTCTTAGACCTGAATAGATGGACACGTTTTGACTTTTGTAGTAAAAAAGTAAGGGGATCTTTAATGCTAGCTGATTTATAACTTCATAAGATTGTTCAAAAGATATGTGCTAGTAGACTAGTAAATCCCTTCATTGCAAAAAGATGATGCTGGAAATTATCCTGTAGTCAAATAATACGCCATTTGTTCCCAAAAGAAAGGGATTTAGACTCGATACTAAACAGTAATTTTTTATAATCGTTTTGGACTCTGTCTTTGCAGATTTCCCCTTCACCACTTAATCTGAAAACTTGATGAAAGTTTATATCTTATAAAAACATGAATATTTGCAAGCGGATACTACCATCAAGGTTATCATCATACACTCATGCCATTACATCTTACAAAGGTAGACTACCCAATTCATCTTTATATGAAGTTATAAAGATTTTGGGCATCTTTTCTTGAAAACTGACACTATTGATTCTTTTTCTTGCAGCATCATTTTCTTTCTTTCATTCCTCACCAGACACTTCAATTCAAGTTCATTCCGAAGAACAACAAGTAGTAATTGCTTTAGGTAGCAATGTAGGCAATAGACTCAACAACTTCAATGAAGCCTTAACACAAATGAAGAAATCCGGTTTACAAATCACAAGACACGCGTGTCTATACGAAACCGAGCCCGCTTATGTCACCGATCAGCCTCTCTTTCTCAATTCAGCCATTAGAGCCACCACAAAACTCGGGCCCCACGAACTACTTTCAGTCTTGAAAAAAATCGAAAAGGAAATGGGCCGAACCAAAGGGATCCGGTATGGCCCACGACCCATCGACTTAGATATATTATTCTACGGAAAATACAAAATCAAATCCGAAACCCTCACAGTTCCCCATGAAAGAATCTTTGAGAGACCATTTGTTATGGCTCCATTAGTTGACTTATTAGGGTCGGATGTTGACCATGATACGGTTTTACACTGGCATTCTTTTTCAAAAAAAGGAGGAATCTTTGAATCTTGGGAAGAATTAGGTGGTGAATCTTTAATAGGAAAAGATGGGTTAAGAAGAGTGTTACCCGTTTCCAATCGGTTATGGGATTGGTCAAAGAAGACTTCGGTTATGGGAATCTTGAATTTGACTCCCGATAGTTTTAGTGATGGAGGGAAGTTTGAAAGTATCGCGGATGCTATGTCTCATGTTCAAACCATGATATCTCAAGGGGTGGATATAATCGATCTTGGAGCTCAATCCACACGTCCAATGGCTTCAAGAATCTCAGTTACACAAGAACTAGATCGTCTGATTCCGGTTCTTGAAAGGGTTCTTAAATTACCCGAAATTGAAGGAAAGTTGATATCCGTAGACACGTTTTATTCCGAAGTTGCTTTGGAAGCGGTCAAAAAAGGCGCTCATATAGTCAATGATGTATCGGGCGGAACCATGGATTCCGACATGCTTAATGTCATGGGGAAGCTTAATGTCCCGTATGTAGTTATGCACATGAGGGGGGACCCACACACGATGCAAAATGTTGAGAATGTGAAGTATGATGATGTTTGTAAAGAAGTTGGTGATGAGTTGTATGAGAGGGTAAGAATTGCGGAATTACATGGCGTGCCAGCTTGGCGGATTGTTCTTGACCCCGGAATTGGATTTTCGAAGAATACGGAGGGTAATTTGGAGATTTTGATGGGGTTGAAGAGGATTAGGGAAGAGATTGGGAGGAAGAGTTTAGGGGTGTCGCGTGTGCCTTTGTTGATTGGGCCTTCAAGAAAGAGGTTTTTGGGGGAGATTTGTGGGCGGGTTTCTGGTGTTGAGAGAGATCCGGGGACTGTTGCTGCTGTTACTTGTGGTGTTTTGGGTGGGGCGAATATTGTTAGGGTTCATAATGTTGGAGATAATGTGGATGCTGTGAAGCTTTGTGATTCTATGTTGGATCAAGTTGGGAGATAAATGATTATTGAATTTTTTTTTTTTTTTTTTTTTTTTGAGAGAGGAGTTTGAACCATATGTAGATGAAGACATGATAAATGTTTTGTTTTTGTAAGGGCACAAATGAGATACAAATTTTTGTGATCAAAACTGTCAAAATTTGGGTTGAGAAATTACATATCAATCTTTTTTCCTTCAATTTCAATAAAATGTTCAGTTTCTGCTTTTGTAAAACAAAGCAATAGTCTCAAAAGTTTGATCAAAATTAACATGAAACTAGGATACAACACAAGCAACCAAAATAAACTAAGTATTGTTCTGTTTCACTGCTTCAGCTTCAGCAATAGCCATGGGATCATCTTGTTCATCTTTCTCACCTTCGCGTTCATCTACCAGTTTTTTTCTATGCAATTCTTCAGCAGCCTGCATTGATGCTTGGTTTTCTGCTTGAATCCGTTTCATTTCTTCTTCCTGCTGCTGTCTTTCAAACCATGTATCCGCATCCGCCCAAACTGAAATTTTAAAACACTAAATCGTTAAATACAATCAAGCTAGAGCATATGAAGAAGCATAAAATCTATGTTTTGGAAGCATGAACATCAATGGATGCCACAGCAAACTAGAATGAATACTTGCTAAGTCTCTGCATCAACTAATCAAGCATTGGTTTTAAACCTAATCTGCTAAAGCCATCGTAAAGTACCAATCCGCATATCAAAAAGAACAAACAAAATCTAGGGTTTAAGACCAAGGTTTTAAGAAGGAGAAACGAATACATACTAGGTTGAGCAGCCCAGCCCTGTTCACCACCCTTAATTTTCTCCGGTAGAGCGTAATTGACGGTGAGTACACGGCCGTAAAGCTCAGCACCATCCATGTTATCCATCGCAGCAGCCGCATCCTCTCTCTCCAGAAAAGTCACAAACCCAAACGATCGGTGTTTCTGCGTCGCCTGATCCAACGGCGTCTTCACATCTTTAATGTCTCCGAACGGTATGAACGCTGAATGCAAAATCGTTTCATTCACCTCCTCTGGCAATCCACCTAATTAACCAACAACAAGAAGAAGTTCAATCAAATATATCACTTGTGCAACATAATCTATAATCCATATCCATACATTGTATGTCAATTTGAGTTTGAAATTTAAATTGGGGGAAGGGTTTCTTACCAACGTAGAGTGTGTTCTTCTGTACCTGTTGATTCATTCTGTCGCTAGATCACAGTAACGGCGGAGAGGCCGAGTTTTATACTAATTGTACTAAAGAAAATATATTAGGTTGAAGAGTGTCATAACTCATACTCAAAGGGTTGTCGGTGTAATATTTGATTTTACAATAAAACATTTAAGACTATTATATCCATCTCATCATCTGTTATACTATGAAAGATGGAAATAAACAAAATGGATAATATATACTATTTTCTATATTTTTTTGGATGTTTTTAATTTATGTTATTTTAATTTGTTTTATTTTTTTATTTATGTCATATATCTATAAAAAAACATATAAATTAATAAAATATAAAATAGTGAATTAAAAATACCATATAAACTTAAAAAAAACATTTAAAAAAAAGGAAAAAACATTGAACAAAAAACACACGATAGTCCTAATAATTAAAAAAATACTGACAAACTATTCTTTACCCAAGTATTTGCTCTCGATCTTTGCCTTCATTCTCTGTATCACTTCAGCTCGTCTTAGTGATAAATTTTCTTCGTTTGTCGTAAGAATTGCCAAATTTTTCGATATGCGATCTTCTTTGGCTTCTTGACGGAGGAAATCCAAATGCTCCCGTTGCAATTCATATCTTTTATTTGCGATTTCTACGGGGGCGTCGATTTTTTTTTTTTCATTTTGTCGCTGCTCTCGAAGCCGACTTTCATTCTCCTGCGCATGTCGTTGCGCGCGCTTCGCTTTGTCGCTCTCCATCGGTCGTCGTGACGAAGATATTTCCTCGATGCCGTCAAACTCGTTCGGGATCTCATCGGTGTCTGTATTGAGGTCGATGTTCGTGTGTCCGTCGGAAACGTCAACCGAACCCAAACCACAAGACCTCTTTGATTGTTGTTTCGATGATGTTGGGGTTTTTATCCATTTTGGATCTTTCCTCACTATCTCCCATACTTTTTCATACTCAAATATGTGACCCATTTGCACGTGATATTCCTCCCTCACGGCTCTAAACACATTGAAATCATTGGCACCACTTTGACGTTGCGAAGAAAGTTTGTTGTATATGGAATTTAATTTGGTGCACTTCCGACTAATTTGAGTCAATTTGCCACTAAGCATATCATTATTGCGATATGTGTCACCCTTGTTCAAAATTGTGCGGAATTTGACAATTACGGCATCCCAAAAATCAACTCTCTTCATATAGTTCCCCAAAGTTGATTGTTTTGAAGTATCGCACCAAGCCACCGCCAACGCATGCTCTTCCTCCGGTGTCCACCATGTTGGAGGTGCTTTCCTTCCGCCCCGACCACGACCTCTTTCCCTTTCTTTTTTGATCTCCCTTTTTTTCCCGATGCTTTCCGACTACCCCCGATTTGCGTCTCAATAACCGTTTCTTGCGTGGGTGGGGGTTGTGTGGTTATTTGTCGTATAAAAGGCGAGACAGAGAATTATAGTGGGGGTGAGGTGAGATTGAAAAAATTGGTGGTATATAGAATTTGTGGTGAGTTTTGCGAGTTGAGGAGGTTTATGTAGCCCTCGTATGCCATAAAACCTATTGGCGTGGATGTGTTTGTGTTTGGAGGAGGAGTATTTGGGTTTTGATTCATAGCTAGTTGATTTTTGTGTTTGTGTTTTGAGTGATTTAGTAAATAGATATAGAGAAATATACGTGTAGTAAAAAGAATGAGGTGTGTATATATATATATATATATATATATATATATATAATGAAAATGTAATTAGTAATTTTTTTTATTAAAATTACCCTTTTTAAACGGTTGAAATTTGAAATTGTACCGTTTTTAAACGGTTTAATTTTGCAACGTTCGAATTAATCCGTGTTACGATACGTTACCACAATAGCGAGGGATAACATAACATGTAATGATGGGAGGGTGGGGCAGTGTTCACCCGTTATGGTGCTGCCACATCGGATAATGTCATACACGCGTTGCCTACACCCGTCCCTCTAATGGGATACCAAATCATATTTCATTTTAGAACAGAAGCTTTAAAGAGACGATGTTAATTGATATTTTTTATACGGTAGCACCGGTTAAATGTGTATTCATATATGGACAAAATCGCAAAATGGTCTTCTGTGGTATGTATTTTTTGGGGTTTTAGTCCAAACCCTTTTTTGGATTAGTGGTCTTTTTGAGCTAGTTTCGTTGCGGATTTGATCCATAGGTAAACTAAAATGATTGGAATGCCCTTCTGATTATTTTTTATGTTTTTTCTATTTAAATTAAATGAAAAAAAGCATAATTAATTAATTTGGGCCCACATCTCTGTGTGTGTGTGTGTGTGTGAAAAGAAAAAGCCAAAAAAAACCCACCCCAATCCATCTTCTTCTTCCCCATATTTTCTACCTCAATTGTTATGCAATAAACCCTATAAATTATTGATGAAGAATTATAAGCTACTCTGGAGTAAAAAAGATGAATAAACGGGAGTTGGGAGCTTACTTGTATGAAGGGGATTTTCGTGTATAGGGAACCCTCATCAACCCCATTGGGTTTTCCAATTCCTTGCAGCTTCGATCCCATTCCATTGTCTCGATGATGTTTATTGAATAATATTTCGAATTGGAACCGATAAACCATCGATTAGTCCCTAATACACACGATTTAGTCTCGGTGATGCATATGGTGAGGCATAGAAGCTTTACCCTTCAAAAAGGTAAGGGGGTTTGAAGAACACCCAGAAAAATTTCAGACTCATCTCGTTCAAGTTTTACTTGGGTGAAGTCATAATCTTGCAACTTTACTGGGGACCAAATTTCTTTAGAAGGTTTTTGTGAGAATAAAACACATTGTAAAAATACAACATGTTCATCATCTTCCCCATCTCACGCACACAGTGAAAATACAATCTGTTCTACAAGGTTTTGTTGGATAGCAAAATCGATTTCTATAGGATTTTGTTAGGGCTAAAAAATTAATTTCTACAGGATTTTGTTAGGTCTAAAAGTCGATTTCTTTCTTTTGATAAGGAAGTCGATTTGCATGTGTAAGTGTGCGTGATTGTTCATCATCCGATGTTGAATCTGAACCTTGATTCTTCATCATTTGATGTTGAATTTGTCAAGCACCTCCAAATCTTTTATACTTCGATGGAGAAGAAGAAGAAAAATAAGAAGAAGAAGAAGAAGAAGAAGAAGAAGAAGAATGTTTGGCTTTCTTCATTGGGTATCGCTTGAAGATGAGTTTACACTGTCTGTTTGTGGGTCTAAAAAAATGAAGCCTTGTCTTTATAGTGTCAAGCACCTCTAAAAATGAAGCACATCATTTAGAGAGAGAGAAGGAGGTGGGCCTTCTTATTTTTTATTATTTAAATAAATAAATAATTATTAGATTTAAGTAAAATGAAAGAAAAATAGAAAATAAATAACCTAAGGATATTAAAGTCATTTCAGTTTACCGATGGACTAAATCCACAACGAAACTAGCTCAAAATGACCATTAATCCAAAAAAGTCGGGGTTTTGACTAAACCTCCAAAAAATACATACCATAGGGATCATTTTTGCAATTTTGTCTTATATATGTGATTGTTTTACTATTTTATTAATATTGGGTTAAATACTTATAATAATAATAAAGTAAAAAATGGCAAAACATACTCTATAGATGGACGCACGTTGAACTTCTTTCAAGACATATAATATGGGAGTAAATCAGAGAGCACTGTCAATATTTTAGACATAAAATTTGAAGCTTAAATCTTATTTATGGAATTGTCTACCTCAACCATTTTTCATTATGTGGCTAAGGGTAAACATATGCCTATTATACATGATTTGTCACCTTCATTTTATTTTTGTATGATATATGTGTTTAAAATTTAAAAAATGTGTTCAAATACTATCACACTAAATGGTTGTTGCTAGTTAAAATGGTTATTGACATCTTTGATAAGTCTTTAGTCATCTTCTCTGACGAAGCATAAGCTCCGATGCCAGAGTTGTAATTAAGTTTTTGTTTATTCTTTTGTTAAATCTACCAACCTTATCAAAACCCCATCTCCAATCTTTGAATGATTGTCCCCACTACTCTATGGTATGAACGGAAATTGATCAAGATTATGGGGTTGTAAATTTTGGCATGAATGTTAGTTTCAAGAACTTGTGTTCTTGAAGAAATGATGACAAACAACATATTAATCATCTTGTTGTTTGGTTGAATGGAAGTTGTTTGTGGGTATGATAAAGGGCAAAATAGTGTAAAACCTCCAAGAAAATTAAAGGACTAAGAGTGGAGCATAATTGAGGAGTCTATTGATCTTCACAAAAAATAAAATCCGTATTTTAACTTATCAAACTTGATTGGGAGAGGATAATGAACACATAAAGTTGTTGTTTGGCATCTTCGGTTATTGGAGACCTCTAGTACCCATCCATTCATGCCTCTGAGATGGAAGAATAGTGATTGATTTGTGTAATTCCATAAATAAAGTTCAAAAGTCAAACCTTGTACACCCAAAATATTGTTAGTACTTTTGCAATTTACCTTACGTAATAGGTCTTTGAGCGAGTTTAGCATGGGTCGCCTGGAGGGTGTGGTAAACCTTTTAGTACCCACCCATAACAATGTTGTGTAGCAAATTACTCGGACGTACATATCCAAATTTTCACAACAATCATGCAAGAAAAATCTAGGTGGTTTGAGAAAATCAAGTTATAAGTGATGATTCCCAACTTTGTTTCACCATAAAAATTGAGATGAGAGTGATGACAATTCTTATTTTTCTACTTGCAAACTTACCATTGTTGTTTCACCAAATTTAAAAGTAAAGGATGATTTAAAAATTACAAAACCTTTAAATATAACCCAGATAAATTTAAAAGTAAAGGATGATTTACAACATATTATAAAACCTTTTAAATATAACCCGAGAATGGGAGAGGCTGTAAATTAAAAGCACAAAGTGGTTGTCGAGGATCATCGTAGATATCGTCAGATGTGACATGGTCGACACAAAATACAATCGAAGACTCGTTGGAACTGAAAATAACCAATTTAATAGGAAATAGCCGGTAAGAGTGACATAACTTAAACAAAAAAAAGTTACCAATCTTCTACACGATTCATACTTTATTACCTTTTCAAGTTATTAAACCTTAATATTTTTATAAAGTCTTGAAATTCACAAGATGTATAGACTACGGTTAGTTGTTGGTTTTGACCAAAGTAAGAAGTTTTTAATATATTTAAAGAGGCCAAATGGGCAAAATCTCGGGAGCTAAAGCCTACCATTGTGTATCTATTGCTCCACTTGCACCTATCTCAACATAGTTGAGCATGGAATGTCATTGTCGTATTATGTTATATTTGTTATTGTAAACATTAATGTTAAAAGATAAATTTTGGTCTATACGTAACATAGGTACTTTGTATACAACAAGTATTTGACTGAGTTTCGAGATTGTTTTGTCGAAACTAGGCTTCATGGGTTCTTAAATCCATCTATGTATTTTAATGGCGCATCTTCATATGAGCTTAATAAGATGCATATCCAAATAAAAGTTTTATATTTGTCATATGGTTTGATTGTAACATCCCAAGATTTGTCATTTATAGTCCCTGGGGATGGAAGGGTAAATCCATGAAAAGCCTAAGGGCTAAATTGCAGTTTTGGGATCAGGAGGAGTACACTGCACATACATAAGGGTACGCTAAGCATACTAGGTGTTCCCTAATATGTTGGGCGTACTCATGACAGAAGGAAACCTTAATATTTAGGGTTTGGGGGCTATATAAGCAACATTATGATCACAAAACCCTCCCTTACCCAGCCTCTAATGCTTAGAGCTGTTTTCCCCAAACCCTAGCCATTTCCTTGAGTGTTTGAGCTTATTGAGTGTTTCTTGAGTGTTTTAAGAAGAAGGTGTTGCATCAAGGAGTTGGAGAAGAAGATCAAACTTGTAGATCTGAATTTGGTTTGTGACCTAGAAGCTCCAAAAGGTAAAAAGTTTCAAACTTTATGCATATATGTATAGATCTTGCCATTTTTGCTTTAAAGAACCATTTCTTGTCCCAAAAGTCCCAAGATGGTGCATGATGTGATTGGGATGAAATAAGTTGTCCTTTCAGACTCTTGAAGGGGTTTTGAGTGATAAAAATAAGGTCCCAATGGCTTAAGATGTCCTATGCATGGAGTAGGAAGGTCTTAATGGATTAAGACCAAGTATTAAGAGCTTTTTGGACGTCCAAAGTGATAAAGTTTGTGACTTTATGGGTCCTAGGCACATTTGGTCACTAGATCTGAAGTTTAGGCTTAAGTGCTTAAGCCATTAAGCACTTATTTAGATTTTGGCAACCACTACGTATGCCCAATGTAAATCCAGTATGCCCAGCATACTGGGTCAACCACCCCGATGGTGGTCAACATCAAGACGAGTACTCCCCACTACCAGAGGAGTACGCCCCGCGTACGTCCTCTGTTGGCCCTTTGGCAATTGAGCTTCAAGTTTTGGGCTGTTTATGGACTAGTTGGATTTGGGTCTTTGCTGAACTTTATGAATAATATGTTTTGGGCCAAGTTTTGATAATGGATATTGGAATTAGGCCCAATTATGGAGTTAGGCCCAATTTGGTAATTTGGGCCAATAATAGGCTTTGCATAAGGACTTTCAAGGTTATGAAAAGTGGTAGTGGTTGAAATAAGGTTTCCGGAGATATAAAAAATACCGAATCCGAGTTATAACGAAGAAGTTATGACATGTCGAAGTTTCGCGACAGAACCGACACAACGCTGTGTGATGTAAAAAGTGAATTTATGATAAAGTGCTTTTTAGCATTAGTGATCTAAATGAAAGTTGTAGTATACGTTAAACCGAGAGCGTGCATAAAAAGAATGTCCAAATCTGACTTCATATGAGGAAGTTATGAATTTTCTAAGATTTGGCATAACAGTATGCAACCCGAAACTCGAATTTTAGATTGAGTGATTTTTAGCCGAAACAACCTAAATGAGAATTGAAGATCTTGTTGAAAGAAGTTCGACGGTAAAAAGAAAGACGAAAACGGACGTCGGATGAAGAAGTTATGATTTTTTAACGGACTTTTCCTATTGTTAAAAATATAACTTTAAAAATAAAGTCAAAATTAGCCGACAGAGTTTAAAAGAAAGTTGTAGAGTATAATCTCACCTACGCATTGATATAAAGAACGTCAAAAACGGAGCTCATATGCAAAAAATATGAAAATTTGAAGTTTGTGGCACAAACTTCGAAGCTTATCCGAAGGGAACGCGTTGCGTCCGAGGGAACACCCCGCGTTTGTATGCAGTGGACACGTATCTTGCATCTTGACACGTTTGAAGCCACGCACCCACCGGAACGCGCTGCGTTCCTCCGAGGAACACGTTGTGTAGACCAGGCCAGCCTCCCTTATAAATAGATCACGATGTCATCCGAATTTATGTTACAAACTTTCATTCTCTTACCTTCTACTTTCTCCTATATTGAAAAAATTACCCCTAACCCTAAAATACTATCCTAGCATCACAAGCAAGTCCCGAAGATCCCGAGAAAAAGAGTTTTCGAGCCAAAACTCTGCCGATGTGAAGCCCGGTTTTTGAGAAAATATCCTGGTTTCATTGAAAAAGATTATTTTTAGGGATGAAGTACTGTCCATTCACTGTTAAATCAAGTGATTGTATAGTCACTTTCTTCTTACATATAGATATGAAGTATTTTCTATAAAATACGTGTTATGTGTAATTATATTGTTTGTTTATTTGAGATGAGTGTTGAATAGGTTTTTTATACAAGTTTTAAACTGTATATATATTTTTATCTGCAAATATGTTGGGTAAAACATGGGTAGATGAAATAGTTGATTGTGTGATAAAAAGATGAGAGGCATCGATGTTGCTGTTGCTGTTGCTGTTGTTGTTGTTGTTGTTGTTGTCGTTGTATTCATCTAGTGGAATATAGATGATGACCACGAACCTTTCTAGACAGTCCAGTGGAATGCTAGCATGTTCGCAACCTGTAAGTGTTGGTGAACTATATGTTCGCTGGTGTACTCCATCCCCCTCATGGTTGCCTTATTTGACATAAATTGATGAGGAATCCCTAAAGCAGTGTTGTCACCCGATGAAAATCCTTAGACTATGCCCCTTGTGATAGGTGTTTAGGAACGTAAAGTGAGGATACGGGAACGGATAATCAGGATTGTCACACCCCAAAACCGATAACGGCGGAATACGTTTCGGGGTGGATGACGTAGTGTACAGTATCATCACAATTGTATAATAGTAAAAGCAAGAAACATACAACCATTTCATTTATATAGTAAGTGTATTTACAAGTGTGTTTTGTAATGTTTGACAAACACCAAAAGTAAACAAAAATAAGAGATGAGTCTTGTATCCTCCATCCTCTCCAAAAATGCTGCTGCTGTACCTGTCTATCTTTGACCTGAAGATACAAGTTATTTTGAAAAGAATATCAGCATAAAGCTGGTGAGTTCATAAGAGTTTTTAGTGTGAGTACTTGTATAAAAGTATTAGAGTCATTAGTATGAAAACTGAAGTTTGGAATCATAAATAGTGGTAAAACCTAGAAAATCCCATATTTTCCAGAACTGTATAGTAAGTGAAAATCTTTAAGAAATATGTTGTTTCTATCTTTGAATGTCATTGATCATAGAAGTGTAATAGTGACTCATCATTATGTGATGTAGTATAATGAGTTATACTTGGAGTATATAATAGTGGTGCAGCATCCTTTAGTATTAGATACTTATTTACTTCGGGATATTACTTCATCTTTCTTTTAGTATTTCAGTGCGGTTATAGTGTCTTTCTTAGTATATTCCCAATAGTGTGAGTAATAGCGAACCCCCATGACCTTCCCAGTCATGCATAGTGTAGTAGAGTAACAGCATCCCTGGGCCTGAGCGGCTCGGACTGAAGTTATCAGTCGGGATGTAATAGCGTCTGCCCCGTATAGATCTATACATATAGTGTCGTCTTCCTGTCGGAAAACTTCGGGCATAGTGAATAGCGTATAGAGTATCCCGTAGTGGATTAGTGAGTTATCTCATGATTAGTGCATTCTCTTGTATTATAGTGTAGTAATCTTTCGTATAACTTGTATTGTATTCTCTTATTAGTGTATTGCTTCATAGTATAGAGAATTTTAGTAGTGTAGAGTAATAGTGGAAACTAGAGATAGAGTCCTTAACTATACCCATTATAGTTAATTTAGTGTATGTGGTTCTAGTCAAGTAGTGATTCAGGTAGTTAATGAATTAAGAAGTACTCATAATCTGTACTAATATACGAGATATATAATTAAGAAATCAATGACAGTCGGATGGATAACTACTACCCTAAGTCCACAATCAAACAAGAAACAGGAAGTAAGGCGAGCTATCGGTCCTAAGTCTTTCAAATCTTACTTATATAAATATATTAGTATGATTACATTCTTATAAAGAGTTTTATTTAACAAAAGTATTGTACGAAAGGAACATTTAAAACTTGTTTGTTAATCCAAGATAGTTTTGAAAACAATTGATTTATTTATAAAGCATAGTGATAAATCACATGTGATTTGAACTACAAATTGGGAATCACATGTGATTAACTCTGAATTCTGAAAAATAGTTTTGTATAACTTTTCATAAACATGTATATTCAACTTGTATCTCCCCCCTAAAACATATAAAACATTTGAAAGGTTCATTAAGGGGTATGAACTCACCTGAAATTGCGGAAATCGGGTGAATCGGGTAAATCGGGTAAAAGTGTCGATTGAGCGTTTGATACCCAATAACCTCTTGAGCACCTCCTAGGACCCTAATGTCCTATGAAATATGTATTTTACAAGAAGTTAATCATCTTATGCCTTTCATTATAGTATTTGGACATTCTAGCATCGTTTTCGGGGTTTTAAGGCCTAGAAGGGGTTCCCGGGAGTGGTACAAAGTCATGAATGATTTACGGGAGGTTCCACGAGCTCACTCCCTTGGAGTTTATGGCCCAAAAGCCATCCTTTGGGAGTTTACGGCCGTAAACCCCCTAGGTTTGGCCGTAAACTCTTGTGGCACTCCAAAGTGTATGTTTAAGGTCTTATTTCACTTCCTTGATTTAGTGGTGTGTGTCTTGGACCATTTTAAGGGATTAAACATCATAATTTGTGACATTTTTGGGGAGTTTACGGCCAAGACTTGTTCTTGGGCCGTAAACTCTTGTAAACCCTTCAAGATGTATGTTTTATTGGTACAACAAAGTCTCATACACCTTAGATAAATCCTAGAAGGTCCTATAGTGAGTTTGGGACAATTTGGCATACATTTTTGGGGAGTTTACGGCCCAAGAATATCCTTGGCCGTAAACTATTCATTTTGTGCTCAAATGTGAAGTTTAATGGTACAACACACTTCCAAAGGCCTTAGCTAAAATCCTTACATGCATTTGAGGGGTTTTGGGACTTGTTTGACACAACAATATGGGTGTTTACGGCCCAAGCTTAGCCTTGGCCGTAAACTCCTATTTTTGCCATCAAATGATGTTGTTTGATGCATTTAAGCCTTCCTTGTTGTCAAGTCTAAATTGCCAAACACCCTAGATGAGTTTTTGGGACCTTAAACAAGTGTTTTTGGGGTGTTTGAGGTGTTTACGGCCTAAGCACAAGCTTGGGCCGTAAACTCCTTTTTAGGCTCTAATTCCTTGTGTTTTAGTGTCCAAAGTCCCCTAGGTTTATGCCTTAACTAGTCCATAAGCTTAAAAGAAGGAAAAACAAGGTTTTTGGTATGGTTTTGGGGGTTTACGGCCTAAGGAGCTTCTTAGGCCGTAAACTCCTTTATGGTCCTTGATTCTCATGATTTTGGACTCTAAAAGCAGTAAAGTATGATTAGATTAAGTTAGGGGATGAATCCTTACGTTTGGAAGTCGGAAATTCGCGGATTTGGAGTCGATTTCGGGTCTAGAGAGAGAAAGTAGTGAGAGAGAGGTGTAATTGTGGTAAAAGAGTCCAATTGAAGTGTTCAAGTGTTTTTATATGTCTTGGGTATTGTACCCGATACACGGCTACCCGATGCTAAAGTTTAACGGGGTTAAAACTTTTTACCCGGGTGAAGTGGTTGAAAAGTAGTTATAACTTTATTTAGTTAAACGGGGTTAACATTCGCAAGTTATAATTACTCATGATAATACCGGAACATATAATTAACTAAATATTTATTTATTGACGACCCGAACAATACCGAGAAATAACATATAATGACGCATTCCGTTAGTGAAAATAGGGTTTGTAACGGGAATAGATTTGGGGTTGTCACATCATCCCCCACGTTAGGGGAATTTCGTCCCGAAATTTTAGAATTCATACATATAAGAGTTATAGTACAACTACGTGAAGAGATGGGGGTATTTGAGTTTCATTTGGTCTTCGCGTTCCCAAGTGAATTCCGGTCCTCGTTTAGCGTTCCACCGAACCTTCACAATTGGGATACGGCTTTGCTTCGTTCGTTTTACTTCTCGATCCATAATCTCAACGGGCTCTTCCACGAAGTTGAGGCTCTCATTGACCTCAATCTCGTCAAGGGGAATCACGAGTGTCTCGTCTGACAGGCATTTCTTCAAGTTAGAGACGTGAAAGGTAGGGTGTATGTTGCTTAGTTCGTGAGGTAGGTTGAGTTTATAAGCTACGGGGCCGATTCTAGCGAGAATCTCAAAAGGCCCTAAGTACCTTGGGTTCAACTTTCCACACTTTCCAAAGCGTATCGTGCCCTTCCAGGGTGAGACCTTCAACAGGACTCGATCTCCCACCTGGAATTCCAAGGGTTTTCTTCGTTTATCGGCGTAGCTTTTCTGTCGATCCCTAGCGGCTTTAAGTCGTTCGCGTATCTGTACAATCTTCTCGGTCGTTTCTCGAATGATCTCCGGACCAGTGAGAGAGCTTTTAGGAACTCTTCCTTTAGCTAGTTGAGTGTCACCCACCTCAGCCCAGCACAAAGGGGATCTACACTTGCGGCCGTAGAGGGCTTCGAATGGGGCTGCCTTGATGCTCGTATGATAACTATTATTATAAGAAAATTCCACAAGAGGTATGTGTGTGTCCCATGACTTATCGAAGTCAATTACACAAGCTCGCAACATATCCTCTAAGGTTTGAATCGTCCTCTCACTCTGTCCGTCGGTCTGCGGATGGTAGGCTGTACTCATGACCAGCGTCGTCCCTAGTGCTTCTTGCAACGATTGCTAGAACCTAGAGGTGAATCTACTATCTCTGTCTGAGATAATAGAGATAGGGACGCCATGTAGTCGTACTATTTCTTTAATGTATGTTCTAGTGAGTTTCTCCATCTTGTCCGTTTCCTTGATGGGTAGGAAATGTGCGGACTTAGTCAACCCATCGACAATGACCCAAATAGTATCTAATCCACCCGTCGTCTTGGGAAGTTTGGTTATAAAGTCCATTGTGATCCGCTCCCACTTCCATTCTGGTATCTCGGGTTGTTGGAGAAGTCCTGATGGCTTCTGATATTCAACCTTGACTTTCGCGCAAGTGAGGCACTTACTTACAAATGTGGCGATCTCCGCTTTCATGTTTGGCCACCAGTATAGCTTTTTGAGATCCAGATACATCTTATATGAACCTGGGTGGATGGAGTAGCGAGTGTTATGCGCTTCCCTCATAACCAAATCTCTAAAACCTCCATGGCGTGGAGTCCAGATTCGGTCCATGAAGTAGTAGGCTCCGTCACCCTTTACCTCCAAATTTTTATCCATTCCACGTAGAGATTCTCCCAACACGTTCTCGGGCTTTAAGGCTTCCAGCTGAGCCTCTTTGATCTGTGTGGAGAGATGCGAATGGATAGTCATCGTCAACGACTTGGTCTTTCGACCGGTATACTCCTTCCTGCTCAGTGCATCTGCTACTACATTGGCTTTTCCCGGGTGATATCTAATTTCACAGTCGTAATCGTTAAGTAGCTCGACCCATCGATGCTGCCTCATGTTGAGTTCTTTTTGGTTCATTATGTGTTGAAGGCTTTTATGATCGGTGTACACCACACTCTTCGTCCCATATAAGTAGTGTCTCCAGATTTTTAGTGCAAAGACAACTGCTCCTAACTCGAGGTCGTGAGTAGTGTAGTTCGCCTCATGGGTCTTTAGCTGTCTCGAGGCATACGCGATAACCTTACCCCGTTGCATCAAGACACAACCGAGTCCCTGGTTGGATGCATCACAGTATACGACAAAATCTTCTGTCCCTTCGGGAAGGGATAATACTGGTGCGGTGCATAGGGCTCGCTTCAGGGTTTGGAATGCCTTCTCCTGTCTTTCCTCCCAGTCGAACGGTACTCCTTTCCGTGTCAGCATAGTGAGAGGTTTCGCAATCCGGGAAAAGTTTCGAATGAATCTACGGTAGTAGCCAGCGAGGCCTAGAAATTGACGAATTTCCGTAGGCGTCTTCGGTGCTGACCAGTTCTCAATAGCTTTAATCTTGGAGGGATCCACATGAATTCCTTCTTCACTAACCACGTGACCTAAGAATTCGACTCTTCGGATCCAGAACTCGCACTTAGAGAACTTTGCATATAACTTTTCGGATCGCAACGTTTCCAAGACTCGTCGTAAGTGATCCTTGTGTTCTTCCTCGTTCCGAGAGTATACGAGGATATCGTCAATGAAGACGATGAAGAACTGATCCAGGTATGGACGACACACTCTATTCATCAAGTCCATGAATACTGCGGGGGCGTTGGTCAGTCCAAAGGGCATCACTACGAACTCAAAGTGTCCGTAGCGGGTTCGGAAAGCTGTCTTCGGAACATCTTCCTCGAGTACCCGTAACTGATGATACCCAGATCTAAGGTCAATCTTGGAGAAGTAACTTGCTCCTTGTAGTTGATCAAACAGATCGTCGATACGAGGGAGAGGGTAGCGATTTTTAACCATGAGTTTATTGAGTTCTCTATAATCGATGCACATCCGAAACGATCCGTCCTTCTTTTTCACGAACAAGACCGGAGCTCCCCAAGGTGAGAAACTCGGTCTTATAAAGCCCTTGCTGAGCAGTTCGTTGAGTTGACCAGACAGTTCTTGCATTTCGGCGGGCGCTAAACGGTAGGGCGACTTAGCTACGGGGGTAGCTCCTGGAATTAGGTCGATTCTGAACTCAATCTGACGTTTGGGAGGTAGGCCGGGAAGATCCTCCGGAAAGACGTCAGGGAAATCGCATACTACGGGAATGTCTTTTTGATCTTTCGATTTCTGGTTAGTGTCAACGACATGGGCAAGAAAGGCGTGATACTCCTTGCGTAAGTATTTCTGAGCCTGAACACTGGAGATGATACGAAGGCTCGTACTCGGCTTATCTCCATATATCAAGAGGGTTTCGTGATTTGGAAGGTTTAGGCGAATGGCTTTGTCGGAACATAGGATATCGGCGCAATGGAGACTCAACCAATCCATACCAACAATGACATCGAAATTTTTGATTGAGACCGGCATAAGATCGATTGGGAATGAGTGATCGTCTAACATAAGAGTGCACCCTATGTAGATTTCGCTAGAGCTTTCTGTTTTCCCATTAGCCATTTCTACGACGAATGTTTCTTTTAGTGGCTGAGAGATTTGTTTGAGTAAGTGTTTAAAGTTATGATTTACGAAGCTTCTTTCTGCACCACTATCAAATAAGACACAGGCATAGGAGTTGTTGAGAAGAAACGTACCCGTGACTACTGTGGGATCTGCTACCGCTTCATTGTGACCGATAGCAAGTAGCCTTCCAATTCCTCCAGCATTTGTGGTCTTTGGACAGTTTCTCTTAAAATGACCCGCCTCTCCACAGCCATAACAAGTTGGGGTCACTCCCGTACCAGGAACCTGCGTGATAGGTTTGGGAGGGGCCTTACAAAATCGGACAGTATGGCCTTTTCGACCGCAGTTGGAACACTGCAGTTCACGGCAGGGGCTGTTGTGGTGGAAAGGGCACTTGGGACACTTGGGCAAGTTTCCACTGTAAGCTTTTGGCGGGGCTGGAGCAGCTGGAGTAGTCGGGGTGGTGGCAGCATGGACCGCCACAATTTGTTGGTCCTTTGAGGAGGTTTGAGTTTTCTTGCCTTTCATCTTATCCCATCGCTTCCTCTTTCTGTCAGATGAAACGGGCGGTGCAGTGGTTGTTGTGGTTGCTGTCGCCGGAGTGGAGGGAATTTCGTGGTTGATCAGACTCTGGGCTAATTCCTTGGCGCTATCAAAAGTTGTAGGGCGTGAAGCTAGAACATTTCCTTGATACGGGGACACTAAACCCCAGATGTACCGTTCAATCTTCTTGTTCTCTGTAGGGATCATATTGGGGCACATAGCTGCCAAGTCGCAAAACCTGGCCGTATAAGCTGTTATATCGGTCCCCTTCATCTTGAGGTTCCAGAGTTCTTCCTCAAGTTTCTGGATTTCGCCTCTAGGGCAGTACTCTCCTCTCATGAGGTCCTTCAGAGTGTCCCAGCCCATAGCATTGGCTGTGACCAAGGAAAGTGAACTAACATGGCCGTTCCACCATGTCAAGGCCCTGTTGGTAAGGGTAGCGGTAGCGAACTTGATTTTGCTCTCCTCGGGACAAGAGCACATCTCGAACACAGCTTCGGTTCTTTCGAACCATCGAGATAATGTCAGAATTCCTCCAGTACCATCGAAGAAGGTGGGTTTACAGTTCATGAAATCCTTATAAGTACATCCCTGCACTCGATGATGGACTTCACCGAACCTGGAGTTACCACCGCTCGCATCCCCAGAATTCATCTGGGCCATGGCTGCTGTCACGGCCGCAGTTACCGCTGTTTGAAATAACACCGGATCGATCTGTGGAGGAGGGGGTGGTGGAGTAGGGGTTTGAGTTGCAGGTCTTCCTCTGGCGGGACGCTTTCGTGGAGGCATCCTTTACTGGAAGAAGTATAGAAATGATAGCAATAGTAAGGGCCTATTGCGAATATAAATAGAGTGTTTCGTGGACTAAATCAACATAATCCAAGATCAAGATGAGAGTTATAGCAATAGAGAAATAAACTGCCAATATATTGGTATTCATGATGCAACACAAGTTCATGAAAATTTGACCTAGCAATAGGTCTTACATCATACCATAGAGAAAAGGATTGGCAGTTTAGAGGTTTGACTAGAGTGCTTTCAAGCTAGGAATGTTCACAGATAATAGATCTACGGAACATAGAGTGGATAGGTTAATCCATTAAACAAAAGATAGAGGTAACTAGACGTCTTCTACTGGCGACGGTTACTTGTCGGGTGAATCCTCAGTTCTGCTAGCTGACGCATAACTTCTTGAAGGTGTCGATCATGAGTCCTTTGGCATACACGGAGTTCTCTAACCTCAGCTCGGGATGCAGCCAGCTGGTGCTGCAGAGCCTCGCTAGTCCTCCTTGTCATGTCCATGGCTTCTTCGAGTTGGCGGATGCGAACTGTGTTGAGATTTGAGTTGGCATCCACTTCCACAACTCGACTTATTGCAGCTTGACCTTGCTCGACATTCCTGGCAATCCTTCGGATCATGATGGGCAGAACCTGATCTGCTGATCCACCTTCGTTTATGTTGTAGAAACTTCGGTCTCCATTGTATGGCGTGGGCTGACCCTGCTCTTCGCTCCATCTGTGCAAGGATATGGCCCACATAGGAGTGGGGCCCTGAAATGTCGGATGGGGGTTGGGGTTTGGGACTCCAGGGGGTAGGTTATTAACTTCTGGCTCGGAGTCGGAGTTATCCGGAAAGCCTTCTGCTCGGTGGTCATCCAAGGGGATTGGGTGATCATCGTCCGACTCTTCACTGAGCCATCCCCCATTACCCTGGTTTGGGTAGTACGGGTCGCCTGGAGGGTGGAAGCCAGCCATGGTATCTATGCGAGAAGAGGGGAAAAGAAGATTAATAGGCGTACTAACCTAAATTACTTATAAGACGGTCGTCACGAGTTGGACCAATACTTGCATAATGCATACTAATTACATGTGATTGGGGCAGGATAGTCCGTCGAATAAGTGACCCTAACTCTAAATCCACAACCAAACAAGGAACAGGAAGTAAAGCAAAGATCACAGATTCTAAGTCTATAACGCCCTAGTCACATGTAACCGGAAAGTATCCATTTAGCGACTATTGCTCCATCAGTAACGACCCTTTTTAGTTCTCACAGATGTATGTTTTTAGAGGTACAGAATACTCCTATAGTATTCTAATGTTAACGTTATTGTGGTAGTGTCGGTAAGTTTTAGACTTGTTGCAATACCACAACCAAACTTAGGCACATGCTAGTCACTCCCAGGAAAACGTAGTTGATCAGGCTACATCCCCCTAAATGTGACTATATGTCTCTAAGCTCAATTGTGCTATCCGACAATCTTAATACTTTTGTTTGGTTCTAGGACGATACTGACTTCTGTGTTTTATAGTGATGTGTGTATATATACTTAGTTAAATCTTTTAGATACTTAACAGTATATATTCTTGGTCAGAGTGTTTTAGTCCCGAAGTGTTTATAGTTCGTATATCTTTTATAGGTTGATATACTTGATTCACTATAAACAATGCTCTGATACCAATCTGTCACACCCCAAAACCGATAACGGCGGAATACGTTTCGGGGTGGATGACGTAGTGTACAGTATCATCACAATTGTATAATAGTAAAAGCAAGAAACATACAACCATTTCATTTATATAGTAAGTGTATTTACAAGTGTGTTTTGTAATGTTTGACAAACACCAAAAGTAAACAAAAATAAGAGATGAGTCTTGTATCCTCCATCCTCTCCAAAAATGCTGCTGCTGTACCTGTCTATCTTTGACCTGAAGATACAAGTTATTTTGAAAAGAATATCAGCATAAAGCTGGTGAGTTCATAAGAGTTTTTAGTGTGAGTACTTGTATAAAAGTATTAGAGTCATTAGTATGAAAACTGAAGTTTGGAATCATAAATAGTGGTAAAACCTAGAAAATCCCATATTTTCCAGAACTGTATAGTAAGTGAAAATCTTTAAGAAATATGTTGTTTCTATCTTTGAATGTCATTGATCATAGAAGTGTAATAGTGACTCATCATTATGTGATGTAGTATAATGAGTTATACTTGGAGTATATAATAGTGGTGCAGCATCCTTTAGTATTAGATACTTATTTACTTCGGGATATTACTTCATCTTTCTTTTAGTATTTCAGTGCGGTTATAGTGTCTTTCTTAGTATATTCCCAATAGTGTGAGTAATAGCGAACCCCCATGACCTTCCCAGTCATGCATAGTGTAGTAGAGTAACAGCATCCCTGGGCCTGAGCGGCTCGGACTGAAGTTATCAGTCGGGATGTAATAGCGTCTGCCCCGTATAGATCTATACATATAGTGTCGTCTTCCTGTCGGAAAACTTCGGGCATAGTGAATAGCGTATAGAGTATCCCGTAGTGGATTAGTGAGTTATCTCATGATTAGTGCATTCTCTTGTATTATAGTGTAGTAATCTTTCGTATAACTTGTATTGTATTCTCTTATTAGTGTATTGCTTCATAGTATAGAGAATTTTAGTAGTGTAGAGTAATAGTGGAAACTAGAGATAGAGTCCTTAACTATACCCATTATAGTTAATTTAGTGTATGTGGTTCTAGTCAAGTAGTGATTCAGGTAGTTAATGAATTAAGAAGTACTCATAATCTGTACTAATATACGAGATATATAATTAAGAAATCAATGACAGTCGGATGGATAACTACTACCCTAAGTCCACAATCAAACAAGAAACAGGAAGTAAGGCGAGCTATCGGTCCTAAGTCTTTCAAATCTTACTTATATAAATATATTAGTATGATTACATTCTTATAAAGAGTTTTATTTAACAAAAGTATTGTACGAAAGGAACATTTAAAACTTGTTTGTTAATCCAAGATAGTTTTGAAAACAATTGATTTATTTATAAAGCATAGTGATAAATCACATGTGATTTGAACTACAAATTGGGAATCACATGTGATTAACTCTGAATTCTGAAAAATAGTTTTGTATAACTTTTCATAAACATGTATATTCAACTTGTATCTCCCCCCTAAAACATATAAAACATTTGAAAGGTTCATTAAGGGGTATGAACTCACCTGAAATTGCGGAAATCGGGTGAATCGGGTAAATCGGGTAAAAGTGTCGATTGAGCGTTTGGTACCCAATAACCTCTTGAGCACCTCCTAGGACCCTAATGTCCTATGAAATATGTATTTTACAAGAAGTTAATCATCTTATGCCTTTCATTATAGTATTTGGACATTCTAGCATCGTTTTCGGGGTTTTAAGGCCTAGAAGGGGTTCCCGGGAGTGGTACAAAGTCATGAATGATTTACGGGAGGTTCCACGAGCTCACTCCCTTGGAGTTTATGGCCCAAAAGCCATCCTTTGGGAGTTTACGGCCGTAAACCCCCTAGGTTTGGCCGTAAACTCTTGTGGCACTCCAAAGTGTATGTTTAAGGTCTTATTTCACTTCCTTGATTTAGTGGTGTGTGTCTTGGACCATTTTAAGGGATTAAACATCATAATTTGTGACATTTTTGGGGAGTTTACGGCCAAGACTTGTTCTTGGGCCGTAAACTCTTGTAAACCCTTCAAGATGTATGTTTTATTGGTACAACAAAGTCTCATACACCTTAGATAAATCCTAGAAGGTCCTATAGTGAGTTTGGGACAATTTGGCATACATTTTTGGGGAGTTTACGGCCCAAGAATATCCTTGGCCGTAAACTCTTCATTTTGTGCTCAAATGTGAAGTTTAATGGTACAACACACTTCCAAAGGCCTTAGCTAAAATCCTTACATGCATTTGAGGGGTTTTGGGACTTGTTTGACACAACAATATGGGTGTTTACGGCCCAAGCTTAGCCTTGGCCGTAAACTCCTCTTTTTGCCATCAAATGATGTTGTTTGATGCATTTAAGCCTTCCTTGTTGTCAAGTCTAAATTGCCAAACACCCTAGATGAGTTTTTGGGACCTTAAACAAGTGTTTTTGGGGTGTTTGAGGTGTTTACGGCCTAAGCACAAGCTTGGGCCGTAAACTCCTTTTTAGGCTCTAATTCCTTGTGTTTTAGTGCCCAAAGTCCCCTAGGTTTATGCCTTAACTAGTCCATAAGCTTAAAAGAAGGAAAAACAAGGTTTTTGGTATGATTTTGGGGGTTTACGACCTAAGGAGCTTCTTAGGCCGTAAACTCCTTTATGGTCCTTGATTCTCATGATTTTGGACTCTAAAAGCAGTAAAGTATGATTAGATTAAGTTAGGGGATGAATCCTTACGTTTGGAAGTCGGAAATTCGCGGATTTGGAGTCGATTTCGGGTCTAGAGAGAGAAAGTAGTGAGAGAGAGGTGTAATTGTGGTAAAAGAGTCCAATTGAAGTGTTCAAGTGTTTTTATATGTCTCGGGTATTGTACCCGATACACGGCTACCCGATGCTAAAGTTTAACGGGGTTAAAACTTTTTACCCGGGTGAAGTGGTTGAAAAGTAGTTATAACTTTATTTAGTTAAACGGGGTTAACATTCGCAAGTTATAATTACTCATGATAATACCGGAACATATAATTAACTAAATATTTATTTATTGACGACCCGAACAATACCGAGAAATAACATATAATGACGCATTCCGTTAGTGAAAATAGGGTTTGTAACGGGAATAGATTTGGGGTTGTCACAAGGATTATCGTTGGTTGATGAAATTAATAAGTTTATTGTTAGTTGTTGAAAATTAATAAATTTATTATTTGTGGGTTGAAAACCCTATATGCTCACCAGGCTCCCAAGTCTAACCCACTCAACTTTTTGTATTACAGGTAGTGGACCCCGAGCATAGTTGGATGATGACGAGGGATTTTTGGATTATAGGGATTTTTGGGATGTCACACCGTTATATGTGCACATGATTGATTGGTAGTTGAGGGTATTCCATCCCGAGGATGATAGGACCCTAGTATGTTGTCTTTATAGACTGTTATATGATTATCTGATATAGGTGCACATGTTTGATTGGTTATGGGGGCATTCTAACATGATGGTTGTGGGTCGAGTGTATTCCATCCCGAGGATGATTGGACTTGTAGTATGTGGGCATTCCAACTCTATGGTTGAGGTCCTGGGGTATTCCAACCCGATGGCTGATTAGACCCATAGTATGTTGGCATTCTAACCCGATGGTTAAGGGGCCTGGGGTATTCCATCCTGATAGATTATTGGATCCATAGTATCTGTTATATATGTATTATGTGTGGGCATTCCAACCTGATGGTTGAGGGCCGAGAGTATTCCATCCCGATGATGATTGGACTCATAGTATGTGGGCATTCCAACCCGATGGTTGAGGGCCTGGGGTATTCCATCCCGATGGATGATTGGACTCATAGTATGTTGTTTGTTATTGTATGTGTACTGTTGTGTGTATGGGTATTTTGGGGGTAACTCACTAAGCCATCGAGCTTACGTTTATCGATTATTGTTTTAGGTACAACGGATGACCGCGGGAAGGTGAAGGCGTGACCATATGCTTCCTCAATTTATGATTTCGATTTCTGGAAACTCTGATGCTTAAACTATTTTGAAAACACTTTGTAATAATTAATGGTATTTTAGATATTTAAAAAGTTTTAAATTGACTTGATTTTTATGGATGGTACATCGATGAATCATTTGATTTTAAAAGAAAGGGGAAATGACATAATGGGTAACAAATTTATGATTTTTTGTCATTGAGTCACCTAAGTTCTAATCGTGTCTAATATTTCATATAACAACAATATTGGAAACATTACCAGTTTTGTAGGTTTAAGCCAACTTAGCTTCTATATGGTGCCCTTGTGGCTTTATTACTTCAATTTTTTATCAGTTAGACGTCGTAACAATATATGAACAATTATAGAATACAAAACATCGATTAACATACAAAATCCTTATATGTAGGATTGTTCGATGCTTAAAGTAAGAATCAACATAGTTGTTGCATTCTTATTATAAAATCAAAGCTTCCAAGCACTTGAATAGTTTTATGGAATCGAAGCATTTGATAAACCATAATACATATATTCTATAACTCTTTAACTTTAAACTATTTTAACCTAACGAAGATAGATGTTATTAAAGGTTGATGTCAGCTATCAATATGCTTTTGTTCCACCACTAATAACTCTTAATAATGTGGTGCGAACTCTATTAGCTCATGCTTCTATTCCACCCTTGTTTTGGCCTCATGCCTTGCAACATGCCATGTATTTACACAATATTTTGTCAACCAAAGTTCAAAATAATAAATCTCCCTTAAAATGTTTATATAAAAAAATCCCATCATATTTGGAACTTAAGGTATTTGGTTGCTTGTGTTTTCCCATGTTTCCTTCTACCACCATTCACAAACTTCAACCAAGATCTACACCGTGTGTGTTCCTAGGACATCCGGTGTCACAAATGTGGCTATAAGTGTTTTGATATGTCGACAAATAAGATAATTATGAGTCGACATGTCATGTTTTATGAGACCAAATTTCCCTTATCTTCACTTCATAGAATGTCTTCTAATTTTTATTCCTTTTTAGATGATGACATTTCTCCATATGTGTATCACGATGAACACATGGTTTCATCTTCTCATCCTCCTGCTAGTTTCATACCTACAAACTCCCCACCAATGTTTACTCCATTTGTTTTACCATCCCCTGCTCCTCCTATCTTGCCTCAATCTGGCCCTCTCACACCTCTTGTTCAAATTCCAACACCTCCAATTCCACATTCTACTCGACCAGTCACACGGAGTTGACATGGAATTTTTAAACTAAAAATTTCATTTAATATGTCCACTTTAGTCTCTCGTTCACCCTTACCAAAAAATATTGGTCTTTCCCTTCGTGATGTGTATTGGAAACTTGCTATGAAGGACGAGTTTAATGCTCTTATGAAAAATAAGACGTGAGAACTAGTACCACAACCACCAAATATTAATATTATACTATCTATGTGGATTTTTGCTCATAAAGAGCGTTCCAACGGTTCATTTGAGAGGAATAAAGACAGTCTTGTAGGTGATGGAAAAACATAACAAGTTGGCATTGACTGTGGAGAAAAAATTTAGTTTAGTGGTGAAGCCTACAACTATCAGAACTGTGTTGGGTCTTGCTATATGCAAATCTTAGTCTATTCACCAGTTAGATGTAAAAAAATGTTTTTTACATGGAGATCTTAATGAGACCGTTTATATGCATTGACCATTGGGGTTCAGGGACAAGTCACATCCAGGTTACGTATGTCTTTTGAAGAAGTCCCTATATGGGCTCAACCAAGCCCGATGGGCTTGGCATACACACTTTGCTGATCATATCCAAAAATGTGTTTGTTACACAGCGTGTCGGATCACTCCTTATTTATATATAAAAATGGAATAGACATGGCGTACATGTTGCTCTACGCATATGATATCATACTAACAACATCATCTGATAATCTACAGATATCATTATCTCACAGCTCAGTTCCGAATTTGCTATGAAGGACTTGGGTCCGTTAAACTATTTCTTGGGGATTGCTGTCCACCGCCATCAACATGGTCTGTTTTTATCTCAAAAGAAATATGCAACTGAAATTATTGAACGTGTCGGTATGTCGACTTGCAAACTAGATGCTACACCCATTGATACCAAACTTAAGCTTAATGCCTCGTCTAGTCCTCCATATGTCAATCCTTCTCATTATCAAAGCTTGGTTTAAGCTCTTTAATACTTGACTTTTACTAGACCAGGTATCACGTATGTGGTCCAACAAGTATGCTTATTCATGCATGATCTCCGTAACGAACACATGAATGCTTTAAAACGCATCATCAAGTATGTTCAAGGGACATTGGAGTTTGGTCTACATATTTATCCCTCCTCTCGTTCATCCCTTGTCTCATTCACAGATGCCAATTGAGGAGGATATCTAGATACACTGCGGTCTATCTCCGGGTATTGTGTTTATCTTGGCAATAACCTGCTATCCTGGTCCTTTAAACGATAACCTACTTTGTCTCGTTCTAGCAAAGAGGCCAAGTATATGGGCGTATCCAATGTTGTTTCTGAATCATGTTGGTTGTGAAATTTGTTGATGGAGCTACATTTTCTAATTTCAAAAGGTGATCATTGTTTATTGTGACAATGTAAGTGCAATATATTTAACTGAAAATCCAGTTCAACATCAACGGACGAAACATATTAAAGTGTACATACATTTTGTTAGAGAGAAGGTGGCGAAAGGGCAAGTTCGTGTGTTATATATGCCATCTAGACATCAGATTGCCGATATTTTTACCAAAGGGTTACCCTTGGTTCTTTTTGAAGACTTTAGAGCGAGTCTCAACATATGTGGCCTTCCCGTTTTGACTGCGGGAGTGTGTTAAATATGGAAGATATTTGTTTTTTATTGTATATAATGTTTATATACTTAGAGATAATTATGTATTTTTAGGTTTCCCGTGATTTGAGGAACTTCCATTCTGGACGGCATCCTTGTGTTGTATATGGATATTGTGTTGTATATGGATAGACGATTTCTAATGAGAAAGGCAAGGAAGGTATTCCGCTTTCAATAATGACATATCTTATTGTTTTCCTAATCATTCTCTATATTAAGTATTGAAAAGCACAAAAATTGATGACGTAATACTCAATTTGTGATACTTAATATGAACATGTAGTTAGAATAGGGTTTTGGGTTGATCACTTTTATGAAAAGTTGTTTAAGAGGAGAAATAAATTGAAGCTGTTGTGATCAATGTCCATGAAGATTATGATGGGGATTCTATATCTGATGCGCCTTATTTGGATCATATCGGTGAAGATAAACTCTTTGAAGATGAACTTATGCAACACGTTTAATTTACTAATTACTACTACATGTGGTATAAATGTATACAATATTTTACCAAATGCATTGCATAAAAAAATTGGTATTGGAAAATAAGATATAATTACATAAACTAATAAAAAAAAAAAAAATCCAATTCTAAGTTATCTTGTTTTATAAAAATATATTAGCCTTAATAATAGTAAGATAAAAAAAAAAAAAAATACAGGGCTGATTTGAAACTTCTTTAGCATCGCCAGGGTAACTATTTTGCAAAAAGGAACCTGAACTTCATCTTATCACACAAAAAGCTGCAAATAAAATTAAAAAAAAAAAACCGCCGTTGCCGGGGATCGAACCCGGGTCACCCGCGTGACAGGCGGGAATACTTACCACTATACTACAACGACAAGCTTGATTAATTAAAAACTTTATTATGGAAATTCTCTGAATCCATATAAATAGTTAATATATTACAATTGTCACTTGAAACCCTTGTTAATTAATGAAAAGTCGTCGGATAAAGATTCTTGGATGTTATTCATTAGTTATACCAATTTTCACAAAATATAACATGATTGTTACAAGTACACACGAGAAAAGAAACCATATATTTATTTGTTTTGAATGTCAATTGATATAAAGTAGTATGACTATATATCTAAGCAAACATTAAATATTTTCATCATGATATAAAATGCAGTTAGTTAATGTTAATGACGTACATGGATAAGCATCTAACTATACGTTTACATTCTTTGTAATTATCTAAGCATCAAGTTGAATTATTATGAAACAGGAAGAGCAATGGCCAACGTACTAGAGATATATAAAAGAAATTGAAGACAACCATGAGAGATTTGGAAAAGATATAACAGCCTTAAATTTCTTAAAAGATTAACCCAATATACCTTCTTGGAACCTCGGAGAGATCAAGAACATAATGGAAACACCCCAAAATATCATAATAATCTAGTAACAACGTAGCTAAATTCAGTAAGTAACTCATCAAGTTTTTAATTATATTCAAAATAACGAGAAGGGAAAAAAAATAGAGGGGCTGAACTGAAACTTCTTTTGTAGTGTAGATAACTAAGATAAGTTCTGGAACTTGGAGATTAGCTATCGTTTTACTGGAAAAATAGGATAACAAACTAAAAATAACGCCGTTGCCGGGGATCGAACCCGGGTCACCCGCGTGACAGGCGGGAATACTTACCACTATACTACAACGACAAATACGTTTTCTCCACGTTGCTGTTATACCATAAATGAAAGTAGTCGCTAAGTATTATGCTGGATTTTCTTAAATATTATTTCATGAGTAATGCCAATATTTATAATTATTATTCTGTTTGAAATATAAATACACATATATCCAAAAAAAAATTAGGATGAGGGCGTGAGTTATAAAAGTTGTGTGATGCAATAATTTTGTATGACGTTTTTCCAACATAATTTTTTTTCTTTATTTTACAGAATTAAAATTAGAATGTAATTGTAATACATTGTAATATTACTTTTAGTCCCTACAACTTCTCAATTTTATTGTTATAAGGTGTATTTTTGTAATGAAATACTCGTTGAAATTAAATATTTGGGTTTGCCAGAAAAATAATGGTGAATCGTTTAGAACTAGTGTCATGCCCGTCCAGTAGACATGTCGACAAATATATAAGCAATATATTGATTATCTTATTATTATAACATATTTCTTTCATTCGTACCTATATTCTATATTAATAATGTAGATGACAAATCTACCAAGTTATATTATTAAAAGTGTAATATGTACTAAAATATTTACCAAATGATTGTAGCTTTTAACTTATCCATTGCTACTTTTTTGCTATTTATCCTTGGATGCAAAATTGTTGTTATCATCTTGTCGTCTTCTTCAAATTATCGTTAGACGTCTTCACCAAGTATTGGCAATTTATGTACGGTCTTTGTTTATTCGTTCTTGTCTTGGGTTTATGTTGGTATAGGTTTTCGAACCTGCAAAATATTTGTTTGGAATCAAAGAACATGGATCTGATTATATGTTCTTGTTAATATTTTTTTTTGCTTATCTTTTTTTTTTTTTTTTTTTGTTCTTGTTGCATATACCTTTGGCATCAAGGACGCGAGTTATGATTTTCCCGGCATAATTTGATAAATTTTTTACATTGATGTGTAGTCACGTATTGAAGGATAATTTCTTGTTGCAGTTTAACACATTAACGGGGTCGGTTGCTTGTGATCTTAATTAGAATAAATTTTTTAGTCAATATTTGAGTCTACGTTCACTCTTTCTTCTTTCTGAAAGTACACGTAGTCTGTAATCATTTAGATTTTTTTCACAATATAGTTGCTCTCTATATTGATTGTAATTGAAAGTCAATATATGAGCTATGGACCTTGCCACCCTGTAACTATATTGATTCATTATTTGGTATTAGGAGTTTTAATAATTTCTTCAAATAAATTTGTTAACATTGACGTTATTTTTGTTAAATGTGTTTTTTACTTTTATTTTGGTAGAAGGGCATTATGGTCTTTTTTAATATCTTGTTCTGTTATATTCTAGTCCTACAAAATGCTATAAAAACAAATTGAACATATTGTTCAGTACAATCCAATTCAGTGATGTTCCACCCGGTTCATCTGCCAAAAGTTACCTAAAGGTCCAAAAACCAGAACCAAATATTTGGGTCATCAAATTAAATATTTTCAATAGGAATCCCTCACTTCATTATCAAATCCCTTATATAAAACCCAATTAGTTAGAACTTATTTAACCGATTGAAACATAAGCATAGCTTGTGTGTAAAACCACTTGTTGCATAATTTCTTTAAAAAATACAATAACCATGATGCAGTTGAGAAGATCGTAAAGTAGACTTAAAGCAAAAAAAAAAAAAAAAAAAAAACTCTTCATCTATATGAATTTATGCGTCTTCACCTGATCAAATCTTGCATTTTAACAGGAAGCACTTTCACATTTTCTTCTTTACTCAATAAATAGAAATCGTATGTTCTTAAACAAAAAGAGATTGCTACCATTTGGCAACCAAACATGCAATGAAATTAAATATTGACTTCAAATTCCGTCAAAATCCACAGACCAACCTTATTATGCATGAGGGTATTTTGATCTTTTGATAAAAAGAAGAAGATTGAATTCCTTATATATACCCTCCCCTAGAAATGGAAAAATGCATCAAACATGGAATCCAATGTTGCGTTTAGTTAGGAAAAATAGTTTTCATTTTCTGTTTTTCGTTTCCCCTTTTCAATTTTCGTTTTCCGCTTTCGGTTTTCATTGGAAAATTTAGAAAATGTGTTTAGTTAAAACTTATTCATTTTTCATTTTTAGTTTTAGAAAATTAAAAAACGTGTTTCAATGTGTATTTTTCTATTGATTTTCATTTTTAAAAAACGGTAGCGGTGGTAGGGTGGGTGTTGGGCGATGGCGGTGGTGGGGCCAACGACCGGGGGGGGGGGGTGGTGTTGATGATGGCGACGATGGTGGCAGTGGCAACGGGGTTGTAACGCCCCGCTTCTCAGGTATTGTTTTAAACAAGATGTAGTGGGTTAAGCTCTACTCGATGAGTTGATTGCCCTACTCGTCGAGTAGCAACGGGGTGGGATAGCGTGTTAAGTGACCTACTTGACGAGTCTATATTAGGACTCGATGAGTAGGAGCTGGTAGATGAAACCCTAAATCCCAGGTTTTGTACCCCTATTTAAAGGGACCTTAGCCTCCCTTGGACCTCTTTATAGTTCTAAAGAGTCCTTGAGAGCCCTTATTCGTGTGTGTGTGCCTTGTGTATGTGTTGAAGCTTGAAAAGAGGATTTTTGGAAGGAGAAGACTTGGAGGAGAAGGAGGTTGGAGCAATTAGAGTGTGGAAATCAACATTCACCTCAGATATCATCTTCCAGAGGTACCTAAACCGTCATTTTCTTTATAAATCTCCTCCATTGGTTGAGTTTTAGGGTTTTCTTGGAATATCAAGTTGGTATGATGAGCTATGGGCTAGATCTGAAATTGTAACTTCAGATATGGACTCTCTTCGGATTCTAGAAGCATAAAGTTGTAGTTTTGGTCGTGATTGAGGTCGCTCTTGGGCATGAAGCCCCATTAAGAGATTAGATTTGGCATTTGGAGCATTTAAAGCCATGCATGCACATAAAATTTGCAACTTTACGTGATAAGCATTCCCTAGAAGCTTGGATTTGTGAGATGGAGCCGCTACATGGCTCAAAATAGGTCTGTATGGAAAAAGGACTGAATGGACTCGGCGAGTCGCAAGGTCGACTCGGCGAGTCACATGAAGATGACCGTGAACTCGACGAGTTGGATGAACAACTCAGCGAGTCCGATGATGATTGCCATAGACTCGACGAGTTGAAGAACTCGGCGAGTCGGATGAGTTTTCTCCTAGATATGTATGTGGGTGTATCCGTCGAGTTGCAAAGAGGGAACTCGATGGGTGGCCTTAAAGTTTGATCGAGAATGGAAGGAACTCGACGAGTCACCCTAATGACTCGGCGAGTTGGAATGTGCTTCAAGGAACTCGGCGAGTAGCCGAGGGTACTCAACGAGTCGAGGTCAACATGGACTGTTGACCTTGACTGAGGGCTATGACTTTGATCAGGGGTTGACTAGTGGGTTATGGAGTACCTTATAAGGTTAAAGACTTACGAGCATGTTGTGCTATAGGTAGTGGAGCATGTGTCAAGTGATCCGAGAGTTGGAGCTTACCTTCCGAGTCGACATCTGCGAGGTGAGTTATCCTCACTATATCGATAGGGTCTACGTCACCAAGGTCGACCCTTTAGTTGTTATTGTTATGGTATGCTATATGTGGTTATGATCTGTTAGATCGAAATCAGGGTAGACAGTATGCTATGCTCTTATGATCTGTAGGGATTGGTATATTAGTGACCTGCTAGGTCGGTACTCTAGTTACGAGAGAATTCTATGATTGATGACCAGTGATAAATATGCTTGATGTTTATATATGCCAATAGATGATAGTTATGCGCACATAGTATTTGCTTGTTGGTTGGGTTGAGGCGTACCTGCTTTGTGCTGTAGGCCAACACACCCTATGAGCGGTCCGGGGAGGCTGTAGGCCCACGTGGCGGACCAGTCATGCCGAAGGCTCGGGATAGATCCAGTTAGACTGTAGGCCCTGTAGGGTGGTCCAGTCAGGCCGATGGCTCAGTATGCATGTTGATTGATTGATTATTATTGATATGGTATTGTTAGTGTGGTATTGGTATTTTGGGGGCACCTCACTAAGCCCTCGGGCTTACAGTTTTTAGTTTATTATTTCAGGTACTTCAAGAGATCATGGAAAGGAGAAGGCGTGACCGTACCACTCTTCATCCTTATGTTATGATTTCTGGGACACTCTGATGGATATTGATTTGAAAACATTTTTGGAAACAAACGTTGCTTGATTTTATTTATGATTTTAAAAAGTTCAAATTTGGCGTAAAATTTATGGATGTTACAAGTTGGTATCAGAGACTTGGTTTGAGTGAATTAGAGGAACACTCGTGTGAATCCAGTCTCAAATCAACGAGATTTTTGGAAAGAAAGTTTTAAGATGGTTTTCAAAATAAAGGATAGGGGATGTAGAGGGTACGATCAGCCAGAGCCTGTAAGTAAACCCCAAAATACCATGCATTTATTTGATATTCTGATATGTTAGAACAACATGCTAGTGCTAGGCTAGGGATCTTCAGGAATCACATGATAGATTTGCCTGATTACATGATGCCAATTAGCCTAGGGTTTCTTGACGTGAAATTGACATCATAATTGTAGATGTTTAGTGTATGCATCACGACTGTGTATAATAAAGACCTTATAGCCCGAGAATGTTGATTCGGCCTTCGGGTGGGATTGGATATTCGAAAGTCTATTGGGTTCGGCGTTATGTGCAGCTAGCGTGCACTGGCGCTGCAGGGGATGATGGAAGTTTCATGGACGTGTGAGTCATGATAAGTGGTGAGACTAGATGCAATGTAATGCCCCGATTCTTAGGTATTGTCCAATTGTAGTTTCTTGGTTTGGCCCTACTCGCGAGTTGGTTGCCCTCCTCGTCGAGTAGCAGCGGGATTGAATCGCAACTTAAGTGACTGACTCGGCGAGTCCACGAGTGGGACTCGACGAGTAGGAGCTGGCAAAAGAAACCCTAAGTCCCGGGTTCTACACTCTATTTAAGGAGGCTTAAGCCCCATTTGGCCTCCTTATAGTCAGATAGAACTCAAAGGAAAACCCTAACCGAGTATTTTGTGCCATTAGTGCCTTGAAAGCTTGAAAGGAGAACTTGTGGAAGGAAGAACTTGGAGAAGCAAAGGGCTAGAAGCAAGGGAGGAGTGGAACCCGAAATCTACCTCAGCTAGGACTCATTGAAGGTACCAAGTCGACACCTTTATCCTTTTTCCCTTCTAGGTCTCATATAGTGGAAATCTAGGGTTTTTAAGGTGTAAGTAAGGTGATATTGCAAAACATAAGCTAGATCTGAAGTTGTAACTTCAGATCTAGACCATTCCCGGGTTCTAGATCCATAAAGTTCCTATCTTGGACGTGAATGAGGATTTCCTTGTGCATGAAACCCATTAAGAGCTTAGTTTTGGACATTAAGGACCTTTTTAGCCATGCATACACGTAAAGTTTGCAACTTTACGTGAAAGGCATTCCCTGTAAGCTTGGATCTGTGGTTTGGAGTCGTTGCATGGCTTAAAATGGATCTGTATGGCTTAAGGACTAAAGGAACTCGGCGAGTCGCAAGAACGACTCAGCGAGTCGTATGAATATAGCCGTGAACTCGACGAGTTGGTGGAACAACTCGGCGAGTCCGATGAAGGTTGCCTTAGACTCGACGAGTTGCATGAATAACTCGACGAGTCGGATGAGTTTCTTCCAAGTTAGGAATGCATGTGTATCGATGTGTTACTAGAAGAGAAACACAACGAGTGGCTCTAGGGACTCAATCGAGAACCGTGGGAACTCGACGAGTCACACCGGTGACTTGACGAGTAGGTAAAAGTTTCAAGGAACTCGGCGAGCAGCCGAGGGTACTCGAAAAGTTAAGGTCAACATGGACTGTTGACCTTGACTAAGGACTTTGACCTTGATCAGGGTTAAATACTTGGGTTATGGAGTACTCTATGAGGACAGAGACTTATGAGCATAATCGTATTATGGTAATAGGTGGTGGAGTCTTTGATAAGTGATCAAAGAGCTGTGATTATTTACCGAGCTGACATCTACAAGGTGAGTTGTCCTCACTATACTAAGGGGTCTAAGGCACCAAGGCCGACCCATTGGATTTGATATCCTAGTAGTTATTGATATGTTGAGTTGAGTTAGTAATGTATGCCAGTTGATATGCTAGTCGGGTAGATCTGTAGGACTGCCTGTGATACTGATTGATTACCTGTATGTGCATTTATCTGTTACATGTCGACATGTTGTGTGGGGTGGGTTGAGGTTGTACTGCTCCGTACGGTAGCCAACAAACCCGTGAGTATTCCAGATATGAGCTGAGGGCCCGATAGGCATTCCAGACTCATACTGAGGACTCGGGAGCATTCCAGATACGAGCTGAGGGACCGGTAGGCATTCCAGACTTGTATTGAGGGCTCGACGGCATTCCAGATACGAGTTGAGAGCCCGGTAGGCATTCCAGACTCGTACTGAGGTCCCAAGGGTAGTCCATCTTGCAAAGCTGTGGACCCAGTGCATGCTGTTTTGTTTTTGATTGATATGATATGCTAATGTTGATATTGCTATGTGGACAGTATGTGTATCGGTATTTTGGGGTAACTCACTAAGTTTTCGGGCTTACAATTGCAGTTTATTGTTTCAGGTGTGGAGGGGTGTTTCTTCACCTGCTCGTGTCCTACTGACCAAAAGGTCAGGTGTGCTCTTAACCTGCTTAGGTTCGGAGCCAAGGATTGGTGGAGACTTGCGACTGGGGCTTATACTTATGATCAAAGTGCTGCTGTTACTTGGGAGCAGTTCAGGGATATGTTCCGTGCTCGTTACATTCTGAGGGTTGAGCGGGAACGTTGGCACAGGAATTTATGAGTCTGAGACAGGATGGAGAGTCGGTGACGGAGATCACCCGTATGTTCACCGAGAGGGCGATGTTCTGCCCAGAGTTTGCCTCCGAGCAGTCTCAGATGACCCGTTATTTGAGTATGCTCAAAACTGATATCCGACAGTTCGTGTCCACCCAGTGATGTGATACTCTTCTAGAGTTAATGGAGGCCACCAGGCGGCGGGAGTTGGAGATTGAGCTGCAACTGAGGGAGCAGTGGTCGGCCCCGGTACTGTCACAGCCGGCGTCGAAGCGGCCTAAGACCGCAGATGCTAGGACCGGGGGTCAACAGGGCCGCACTTGTTGGAAGTGTGGCAAGGGTCATTTTGGGGTATGTCGGGCTGGTAGTGGGTGCCACAAATGTGGCAAGGAGGGACATTACACGAAGGACTGTCACCATGCTGCCGTAGTTCCTGGTATGAGGTTATGTTACCACTGCAACCGGGTCGGCCACATGAGGACCAACTATCCACTACTTACCGCCAAGCCAGTGCAGGCTGCAGCACCGGCTACATTGAGGATCACAGATGGGAGATCAGACAGGTTAGAGTCTCCGAAGGCTCAGGGTCGTGCTTTCCAGCTTAAGGCGGAGGAGGCCAGAGCAGCACCAGATGTGGTTGCTGGTATGTTTCTATCCTCACCTTGTTTTATTTATCTGTTATATGCTTATCTGTTGTACCTGTAATTAGGTACGTTTTTGGTGAATTCGTTGCCTGCTTTGGTCTTATTTGACTCGGGGGCGAGTCGGTCTTTCGTGTCTCAGTCTTTTAGTAGGGAGTTCAGTATGCCTATGGGTGAGTTAGAGTGTCCGTTGCGATTGTCCATTGCTAAAGAACACGGGGTTTCTGCTTCTTCAGTTTATAGAGGATGTGACTTGGAGATTTTTGGGGTGTCTTTTCCGATAGACTTGATTCTGATTCCCATGGGGGAGGTGTGTGTGATTGTGGGTATGGATTGGCTCAGTAGGTTTGGTGCTATGATTGATTGCGAGGGTCAGCGAGTGGTAGTTCGAACCCTAAGTGGGGGAGAACTGATTATATACGCTGAGGGCACCAGAGTAGGCTTAGGTTTTTGCTCAGCTGCTAGTGCTCGACAGTACATTCAGCACAGGTGTATGAGTTATCTAGCGTACGTGGTAGATACGCAAGTTCGGGACCAGATTTCGGTCTCCGATGTAGTAGTGGTCAGGGAGTTCATAGATGTGTTTCTGGAGGAGTTTCCAGGGATACCTCCGGAGAGGCAGGTTGAGTTCAGAATCGACTTGGTGCCAGGTGCGGCCCCTATTGCTAAGGCGCCATACCGATTGGCACCACCTGAGATGCAGGAACTGTCATCGCAGCTACAGGAATTGCTGGGCAAGCAGTTCATTCGACCTAGCAGTTCTCCATGGGGAGCGCCGATTCTTTTCGTCTGGAAGAATGAAGGATCACACTAGATATGCATTGATTACTGGGAGTTAAACAAGGTAACGGTGAAGAACCGTTATCCACTCCCGAGGTTAGACGACCTCTTTGATCAGCTACAGGGTGCATCTTGGTTTTCCAAGATCGATTTGAGGTCCGGGTACCACCATGTCAGGGTCAGGGAGGAGGACGTGGAGAAGACCGCATTACGAACTCGTTATGGACATTACGAGTTCGTGGTGATGCCGTTTTGGCTCACCAACGTGCCAAAGGTATTTATGGACCTGATGAATCGGGTCTGCAGACCGATGCTTGACCGCTCGGTCATAGTGTTTATAGATGATATCTTAGTGTATTCCAAGACTCGAGAGCAGCATGAGGAACATCCGCGAGAGCTGTTGGGGGTCTTGAGGCGGGAACGGTTGTACGCCAAGTTCTAGAAGTGTGAATTTTGGTTACGAGAGGTCCAGTTCCTTGGACATCTCGTTAACCAAGAAGGGATCTTGGTCGATCTGGCCAAGATCGAGGCGGTTATGCAGTGAGAGGTTCCAAAATCCCCCTAAGATATTAAGAGCTTTTTGGGATTGGCAGGATACTATCAGAGATTTATATAGTATTTCTCTAAGATTGCAGTACCCCTCACTCGTCTCACAAGAAAAGGGGTGGATTTTCGGTGGGGTCCCGAACAACAAGGACCGTTCGAGACCCTCCGCCAGCGTTTGTGTGAAGCGCCAGTCCTGACACTCCCAAAGGGATTTGAGGATTTTGTGGTGTTCTATGATGCCTCCATCAAAGGTTAGGGGCGGTTCTCATGCAGAGAGGACGAGTGGTAGCCTATGAATCGCGACAGCTGAAACCGCATGAGACTCGATACCCTACGCACGATTTGGAGTTGGGGGCGGTGGTGTTCGCCCTCAAGATATGGAGACATTACCTTTATGGGGTCCGCTGTACCATTTACATGGATCACAAGAGCTTGAGACACATCATGGATCAGCCGAACCTAAACATGAGGCAGCGCAGGTGGCTCGATGTAGTCAAGGACTACGATTGCGAGATCCTTTACCACCCTGGTAAAGCGAATATGGTTGCGGATGCTTTGAGCCGCAAGTCAGCAGGGTCTTCTACTCCTGCAATATGTATGAAAATAGCTGTGGACTCTCCGCTTGTGAGCTTAATCAGGGATGCCCAGAAGGAGGGCATGCGACCGGAAAATTTGAAGAGAGAAAGGATCAAGGGTGAAAACACCAGGTTCGTGCAGGATAGTTGGGGATTACTGACCAGATATAGTCGGGTTTGGGTTCCGATGATTGGCGGGATCAGGCAGATGGTTATGGAAGAGGCTCATAAGTATCACTTCTCCATCCACCAGGGAGCCACCAAGATATACCAGGATTTGAGCTTGAGCTATTGGTGGCTGGGTATGAAACACGAGATCGCTTGGTACGTCGAGAGGTGCTTGAACTGTAGGATGGTCAAGGCTGAACACTAGTGGCCGAATGGCAAGCTGCAGCCCCTGGAGGTTCCCATGTGGAAGTGGGAGCAGGTCACGATGGACTTTATCACCAAGCTGCCAAGGACGAAGAAGGGTTTCGACGCCATTTGGGTCATCGTGGACCGATTGACCAAGAGTGCCCATTTCTTGGCCATACGGGAGAGTTCCTCGGCTGAAAAGTTGGCTAAGGTGTACGTTCGTGAGATCGTGTCTCGCCATAGGATTCCTATTTCCATTGTCTCAAATCGGGATGTCAGGTTTACCTCCCTTTTCTGGCAGATGTTTCATGAGGAGCTGGGCACACGGTTGCACTTCTGCACAACATTCCACCCTCAAACAGACGGCCAGAGCGAGCAGACTATTCAGACCCTCGAGGACATGCTGAGGGCGTGTGCCATCGACTTTGGTGGAAGCTGGGATTCCCACCTACCGCTTGCAGAGTTCACCTACAACAACAACTATCATTCTAGCCTTGGCACCCCGCCATTCGAGCTGTTGTACGGGCGGAGATGTCGCACCCCGATTTGTTGGGGTGAGGGGGGCCACAGGGTAATGGGCCGGACGGAGGTGGTTTTGCAGACGACTGAGAAGATTCAGCAGATCAGACAGAGGTTGCAGACAGCTCAGAGTCGGCAGAAAAGTTACACCAACAGGCGCCGATCCGAATTGGAATTTCAGATGGGCGACATGGTACTTCTGAAGGTCTCGTCCTGGAAGAGTGTGATCCGTTTCAGGAAAATGGGAAAATTGGGCCCTCGATACATTGGGCATTCAGGATCATTACAAGGGTTGTCAAGGTGGCTTATAGACTAGAGCTTCCGAAAGACCTCATTCGGATCCACAATACTTTTCACATATCGCAATTGCGAAAGTGCATTATGGACCAGGAGGCTGTGGTATCATTGGATGATGTTCAGATCGACGAGCGCCTGAACTATGTGGAAAGGCATGTGGCCATTTTTGAAAGAAAGACGAAGATTCTGCGGAACAAGGAGATAACTTTGGTAAAGGTACAATGGGAACATCGTAGGGGATCCTAGTGGACATGGGAGCCGGAGGCAGAGATGCGCGAGCACTACCCGACATTGTTCATACCAGCGGACTTCGAGGACGAATTCTAGTTTAAGTGGGGGAGAGTTGTAATGCCCCAATTCTCAGGTATTGTCCAATTGTAGTTTCTTGGTTTGGCCCTACTCGATGAGTTGGTTGCCCTACTCGTCGAGTAGCAGCGGGATTGAATCGCAAATTAAGTGACTGACTCGGCGAGTAGGAGCTGGCAAAAGAAACCCTAAGTCCCGGGTTCTGCACTCTATTTTAATGAGGCTTAAGCCCCATTTGGCCTCCTTATAGTCAGATAGAACTCAAAGGAAAACCCTAACCGAGTATTTTGTGCCATTAGTGCCTTAAAAGCTTGAAAGGAGAACTTGTGGAAGGAAGAACTTGGAGAAGCAAAGGGCTAGAAGCAAGGGAGGAGTGGAACCCGAAATCTACCTCAACTAGGACTCATTGAAGGTACCAAGTCGACACCTTTATCCTTTTTCCTTTCTAGGTCTCATATAGTGGAAATCTAGGGTTTTTGAGGTGTAAGTAAGGTGATATTGCAAAACATAAGCTAGATCTGAAGTTGTAACTTCAGATCTAGACCATTCCCGGGTTCTAGATCCATAAAGTTCCTATCTTGGACGTGAATGAGGATTTCCTTGTGCATGAAACCCATTAAGAGCTTAGTTTTGGACATTAAGGACCTTTTTAGCCATGCATACACGTAAAGTTTGCAACTTTATGTGAAAGGCATTCCCTGTAAGCTTGGATCTGTGGTTTGGAGTCGTTGCATGGCTTAAAATGGATTTGTATGGCTTAAGGACTAAAGGAACTCGGCGAGTCGCAAGAACGACTCAGTGAGTCGTATGAATATAGCCGTGAACTCGATGAGTTGGTGGAACAACTCGACGAGTTGGTGGAACAACTCGATGAGTTGGTGGAACAACTCGGCGAGTCCGATGAAGGTTTCCTTAGACTCGACGAGTTGTATGAACAACTCGGCGAGTCGGATGAGTTTCCTCCAAGTTAGGAATGCGTGTGTATCGACGTGTTACTAGAAGAGAAACACGCTGAGTGGCTCTAGGGCCTCAATCGAGAATCGTGGGAACTCGACGAGTCACGTTGGTGACTCGACAAGTAGGTAAAAGTTTCGAGGAACTCGGCGAGCAGCCGAGGGTACTCGACGAGTTAAGGTCAACATGGAATGTTGACCTTGACTAAGGACTTTGACCTTGATCAGGTTTAACTAGTTGGGTTATGGAGTACTCTATGAGGACAGAGACTTATTAGCATAATCGTATTATGGTAATAGGTAGTGGAGTCTTTGACAAGTGATCGGAGAGCTGTGATTATTTACCGAGCTGACATCTACAAGGTGAGTTGTCCTCACTATACTAAGGGGTCTAAGGCACCAAGGCCGGCCCATTGGATTTGATATCCTAGTAGTTATTGATATGTTGAGTTGTGTTACTAATGTATGCCAGTTGATATGCTAGTCGGGTAGATCTGTAGGACTGCATGTGATACTGATTGATTACCTGTATGTGCATTTATCTGTTACATGTAGACATGTTGTGTGGGGTGGGTTGAGGTTTTACTGCTCCGTGCGGTAGCCAACAAACCCGTGAGTATTCCAGATATGAGCTGAGGGCCCGATAGGCATTCCAGACTCATACTGAGGACTCGGGAGCATTCCAGATACGAGCTGAGGGCCCGGTAGGCATTCCAGACTCATACCGAGGGCTCGATGACATTCCAGATATGAGCTGAGGGCCCGGTAGACATTCCAGACTCGTACTGAGGGCCCGGGGGTAGTCCATCTTGTAAAGCTGTGGAGCCAGTGCATGCTGTTCTGTTTTGATTGATATGATATGCTAATGTTGATATTGCTATGTGGACTGTATGTGTATCGGTATTTTGGGGTAACTCACTAAGTTTTCGTGCTTACAGTTTCAGTTTATTGTTTTAGGTACATCAGGGGATTGCGGCAATGCCAAGGCGTGATCGTACAACTCCTCCTATTATGTTATTTTTGGGGACAAGACTCTGATAAACAATGTTTTGAAAACAAAGCTGTAATATTTTGATGAACTTGACATGTTTTTAAAAGTTTAAATTTGTTTGAAAATTTGGATGTTACATACAAAATATTTGGTATTCCCCTAGAAGTGAGGGTTAAGCGCATTTCCTATGTTGATGATATTGTTAGGGTGTAATGGTCATACTTGAGACAAATAGGGGTAGGTGTGGAAGTTCGTATGGGCCCGTACTACTAAAAACATAGGACCCATACGCGTAGCAAGGAAATCACAACCCCTAGGGTTTGTGGGTTTGGTCTCCCGACATTATGTTATTTATCTGATGACTTGTATATATATTTCAGTATGGTGGTGACGAGATGTGTTGCTTCGGGATCCGGATCAGGATCAGGATCAGGGTCGGGGTCGGGAGACGGAGGGTTGGAGGTGCTAGTAGCACCTGAGCCCATGGTTCAGATAGGGACCGAGGAGTCAGATGCTAGGATCCGGGCGATCATGCACAATGAGATTGTTGCTGCATTCCAAGCGCAACTGCAGAAGATGTTTAGGGCGATTAAGACCGCGATGGTGGAGTACTTTGATGAGTGATATGCAGCTCTAGCAGAGACAGCTGCCGTTGTAGCCACTTCGACGGTAACTGCGGAAAGGGTTGGAGGAGGAGCCGGCAGGGCTTTCCAGTACCGGGACTTCGATAATAAGAAGCCATCGACATTTGATGGTACACAGGATGCGATCAGGGCTATGTGGTGGTTGTCTAATGTGGAGGGCTATTTCTTCATGTGTTCATGTCCTGCTAACCAGAAGGTCATGCGTGCTCTGAACCTGCTTAGGCTCGGGGTAAAGGACTGGTGGAGATTGACGACATGTTCATATTCTGATGATTAGCGGGCTACTATTACTTGGGAGCAATTCTGGGATATGTTTTGCACCCGCTATGTTCCGCGCGTGGAATGGGAGCGGCTTGCTCAGGAGTTCTTGACATTGAGACAGGATGGGGAGTCTGTGATGGAGATCACCCGGATGTTCACTAAGAGGGCTATATTTTGCCCGGATTTTGCGTCAGAGAAGTCTTATATGACTCATTATCTGAGTATGCTCAAGACGGATATATGGAAGTTTGTGGCTACACAACATTGTGATACCCTCCTGGACCTTCAGGAAGCCGCGAGGAGGCGTGAGTTGGAGATAGAGTTGCAGCTAAAGGAGCAGCGTCAGGCACCGACACAGTCTCAGCCGGTGCCTAAGCGGTTTAAGACCACTGATACACGATCTGGGGGCCATCAGAGTCGCACTTGTGGAAAGTGTGGCAAGGCTCATTCGGGGGTTTGTCGAGCAGGAGGTAGGTGCCACAAATGTGGCAAGGAGGGGCACTATGCCAGGGAATGCCGTCAGTCCACCCCTCTAACAGATATAAGGATTTGTTACCAGTGTCATCAGGTTGCTCATGTGAAGACCAACTGTCTGCAGCTCGTCGCCAAGCCGGCGCAGGGTTCCGAGCCAGCTACTGTGAGGATTAGAGATGGGAGGCCAGTCAAGGTGGAGCCTCTGAAGGCTCAGGTTCGGGCCTTCCAGCTCACAGTCGAGGAGGCCAAGTCAGCACTGGATGTGGTTGCTGGTACGTTTCTATTCGTTGTCTCAGTTATTGTATTTGTGTTATGCTTATTGATTATACCTGTGGTTAGGTACATTTTTAGTAAATTTTTTGCCCGCTTTGGTATTATTTGCTCGAGGGCGAGTCGATCGTTTGTATCTCAAACCTTCTCTAGAGGGTTCAGTGTGCCGATGGATGATCTTGAGTGCCCGTTGCGAGTTTTGATCGCCAACGAGCACGGGGTTTCGGCTTCTTCGGTCTACCGGGGATGCGAGTTTGAGATTTTCGGGGTGTCCTTCCCAATAGATTTGATTCCTATCCCCATGGGGGATGTATGCATGATTGTAGGGATGGATTGGCTTAGCCGTTTTGGCGACATGATCGACTGTGAGGGACAACGGGTGGTGGTTCAACCCCAAGAGGGGGAGAACTTGTCGTATATGGTGAGGGCAACAGGTTAGGATCAGGGTTTTGTTCGGCAGCTAGGGCTCGATAGTATATTCATCACGGGTGTGCTAGTTATTTGGCGTATGTGGTAGATACGCGGGTTAGAGAGCAGCCCTCAGTTTCTGAGGTCCCGGTGGTGAGGGAGTTTGCTGATGTGTTTCTGGAGTAGTTACCCGGAGTGCCTCCGGAGAGGCAGGTTGAGTTCAGGATTGACCTAGTGCCAGGTGCGGCCCCTATCGCCAAGGCGTCGTATCGATTGGCACCGCCTGAGATGCAAGATCTATCATCTCAGTTGCCGGAGCTGCTGGGTAAGCAGTTTATTCGTCTAAGTAGTTCACCCTGGGGAGCACCGATCTTTTTCGTCAGGAAGAAGGACGGTTCGCACAGGATGTGCATTGACTACAGGGAGCTGAACAAATTAACGGTGAAGAACCGTTATGCACTCCCGAGGATAGACGACCTTTTTGATTAGCTGCAGGGTGCATCTTGGTTTTCCAGGATTAACTTGAGATCAACATTTCACCAGGTATGGGTGAGGGAGGAAGACGTAGAGAAGACCGCGTTTCGGACTCGTTATAGTCATTACGAGTTCGCGGTGATACCGTTTGGGCTTACCAACACGCCAATAGTGTTCATGGATCTAATGAACCGAGTCTGCAGACCGATGCTCGATCACTCGGTCATTGTGTTTATAGATGATATCTTGGTGTATTCCAAGACCCAAGAGCAGCATGAGGAGCATCTCAGGGAGCTGATGGAGGTTCTGTGACGAGAACGGCTATATGCTAAGTTATCGAAGTATGAGTTTTGGTTGCGAGAGGTCCAGTTCCTCGACCATCTCGTTAAACAGGAGGGGATTTTGGTCGATCCGACCAAGGTGGACGAAGTTATGCAGTGGGAGACTCCGAAACTTCTCTCAGACATCAGGAGTTTCTTGGGTTTAGCATGGTATTATCGGAGATTCATTTGTGATTTCTCTAAGATTTACGTACCCCTCACTCGTCTAACGAGGAAGGCGGTAGATTTCTGGTGGGGTCATGAGCAGCAAAGGGCATTTGAGACCCTGCGACGATGTTTATGTGAGGCGTCAGTGTTGACACTCCCCCAGGGACTTGAGGATTTTGTGGTGTTTTGTGACGCGTGCATCACAGGTTTGGGGCATTTCTAATGCAGAGGGGACAAGCAATAGCTTATGCATCGAGGCAGCTGAAGCCGCACGAGACGAGATACCCCATGCACGATCTTGAGTTGGGAGCGGTGCTCTTCGCTCTCAATATTTAGAGGCACTATCTGTACGGGGTCCGTTGTACTATATACACGGATCACAAGAGTTTGAGACATATCTTGGATCAGCCGAACCTGAACATGAGGCAGCGCAGGTGGTTGGATGTGGTCAAGGACTATGATTGTAAGATCCTTTACCATTCTGGTAAAGCGAACGTGGTTGTGGATGCTCTGAGCCACAAGTCGGCTGGGTCCTCTACCCTAACTAAGTGTATGAGGATAGCGGTGGATTCCCCGCTGGTGGGTTTAGTTAGGGATGCTCATATTGAGGGTATGAGGCCGGAGAACTGGAAGTTGGAAAGGATTAAGGGCGAAAGCGCCCAGTTTTTTTAGGATAGCCGCGGATTGTTGACCCGTTATGGTCGGTTTGGGTTCCAATATCTGGAGGGGTCCGACAGATCGTGATGGAGGAAGCTCATAGGTCTCGGTTTTCTATTCACCTGGGAGCCACCAAGATGTACCGTGATTTGAGTTCGAGTTATTAGTGGCCTGGTATGAAGCGAGATAACGCTTGGTTTGTTGAGAGGTGCTTGACCTGTAGGATGGTCAAGGCCGATCATTAGAGGCCGCACGGTAAGCTGCAACCTCTGGAGATTCCCATGTGGAAATGGGAACGGATCGCGATGGATTTCATCATGAAGTTGCCGAATACGACAAAGGCATTCGATGCTATATGGGTCATCGTGGATCGATTGACCAAGAGTACCCATTTCCTAGCCATACAGGAGGGTTCGTCGGCAGAGAAGTTGGCCGACCTGTACATCCGCGAGATTGTCTCTCGCCATGGGGTCCTGGTTTCCATTGTGTCCGATCGGGATGTCAGATTTACTTCCCGTTTTTGGCAGAAGTTCCACGAGGAACTAGGTACGAGACTGCATTTTAGCACGATGTTCCATTCGTAGACTGATGGGCAGAGTGAGCGGACCATTCAGACCCTCGAGGACGTGTTGAGGGCATGCATCATTGATTTTGGTGGGAGTTGGGATTCCCACCTACCGCTTGTAGAGTTCGCCTACAACAACAGCTATTATTCTAGTATTGGCGCCTTGCCTTTCGAGCTGTTGTATGGGAGGAAGTGTAGGACCTCAGTTTGCTGGGATGAGGTTGGTCACAGGGTGATGGGTTGGAAAGAGGTAGTTCTGCAAACAACCAAGATGATACAGCAGATTAGACAGCGACTGCAGACTGCTCAAAGCTGACAGAAAAGTTATGCCGACCGACGCTGATCTGAGCTGGAATTTCAGGTGGGTACCATGGTCCTCCTGAAAGTTTCACCCTGGAAGGGTGTGATCCACCTTAGGAAGAGCGGAAAATTAGGTCCCCGTCACATTGGGCCGTTCAGGATTGTTGCTAGGGTCGGCTTGGTGGCTTATAGGCTAGAGCTTCCAGAGGAGCTCAACCATATCCACAACACGTTTCATGTTTTACAATTGCGAAAATACATTATGGATCAGGAGGCAGTGGTATCGTTGGATGACATTCAGGTCGATGAGCGCCTGAACTATGTGGAGAGGCCTGTGGCTATTTTGGAAAGGAAGAAGAAGATTCTGCAGAACAAGGAAATACCTTTAGTAAAGGTACAGTGGGAACATCGGAGGGGATCCGAGTGGACATGGGAGCTAGAGGCGGAGATGCGCGAGCATTACCCGACCTTGTTTATTCCAGCGGACTTCGAGGGCGAAGTCTAGTTCAAGTGGGGGAGAGTTGTAATGCCTCGATTCTCAGGTATTGTCTTAAACAAGATGTATTTGGTTAAGCTCTACTCGACGAGTTGATTGCCCTACTCGTCGAGTAGCAACGGGATGGGATTGCGTGTTAGTGACCTACTCGACGAGTCCATATTGGGACTCGACGAGTAAGAGCTGGCAGATGAAACCCTAAATCTCGGGGTTTGTACCCCTATTTAAAGGAACCTTAGCCTCACTTGGATCTCTTTACAGTTCTAAAGAGTCCTTGAGAGCGCCTATTCATGTGTGTGTGTGCCTTGTATATGTGTTGAAGCTTGAAAAGAGGATTTTTGGAAGGAGAAGACTTGGAGGAGAAGGAGGTTGGAGCAATTAGCATGTGGAAATCAACATTCACCTCAGATATCATCTTCCAGAGTTACCTAAACCGTCATATTCCTTATAGATCTCCTCTATTGGTTGAGTTTTTGGGTTTTCTTGGAATATCAAGTTGGTATGATGAGCTATGGGCTAGATCTAAAATTGTAACTTTAGATCTGGACCCTCTTCGGATTCTAGAAGCATAAAGTTGCAGTTTTGGTCATGATTGAGGTCCCTCTTGGGCATGAAGCCCCATCAAGAGCTTAGATTTGGCATTTGGAGCATTTAAAGCCATGCATGCACGTAAAGTTTGCAACTTTACGTGATAAGCATGCCCTAGAAGCTTGGATCTATGAGTTCGAGCTGCTGCATGGCTCACAATAGGTATGTATGGAAAAAGGATGGAATGGACTCGACGAGTCACAAGGTCGACTCAGCGAGTCACATGAAGATGACCGTGAATTCAACGAGTTGGATGAACAACTTAGCGAGTCCGATGATGATTGCCATAGACTCGACGAGTTGAAGAATAACTCGGCGTGTCGGATGAGTTTTCTCCTGGATATGTATGCGGGTGTATCCGTCGAATTGCAAGGAGGGAACTCGACGGGTGGCCTTAAAGTTTGACCGAGAATCGAAGGAACTCGACGAGTCACCCTAATAACTCAGCGAGTTGGAATGTGCTTCAAGGAACTCGGCGAGTAGCCGAGGGTACTCGACGATTCGAGGTCAACATGGACTGTTGACCTTGACTGAGGGCTTTGACTTTGATCAGGGGTTGACTAGTGGGTTTTGGAGTACCTTATAAGGTTAAAGACTTACAAGCATGTTGTGATATAGGTGGTGGAGCCTGTGTCAAGTGATCCAAGAGTTGGAACTTACCTTCCGAGTCGACATTTGTGAGGTGAGTTATCCTCACTATATCGATAGGGTCTACGGCACCAAGGCTGACCTTTTAGTTGTTATTGTTATGGTATGCTATATATGGTTATGATCCGTTAGATCAGAATCAAGGTAGACAGTATGCTATGCTCTTATGATCCGTAGGGATTGGTATATTAGTGACCTGCTAGGTCGATACTCTAGTTACGAGAGAATTCTATGATTGATGACCAATGATAAATATGCTTGATGTTTATATATGCCAGTATATGATAGTTATGCGCACATAGTATTTGCTTGTTGGTTGGGTTGAGGTAGACCTGCTTTGTGCTGTAGGCCAACACACCCTATGGGCGGTCCGGGGAGGCTGTCGGCCCACACGGCGAACCAGTCATGCCGAAGGCTCAGGATAGATCCAGTTAGACTGTAGGCCCTATAGGGCGGTCTAGTCAGGCCGATGGCCTAGTATGCATGTTGATTAATTATTACTGATATGGTATTGTTAGTTTGGTATTGGTATTTTGGGGGTAGCTCACTAAGCCCTCGAGCTTACAATTTTCAGTTTATTGTTTTAGGTACTTCAGGAGATCATGGAAAGGCGAAGGCATGACCGTACTACTCCTCATCCTTATGTTATGATTTTTGGGACATTCTGATGGATATTGATTTGAAAACATTTTTTGTAAACAAACGCTATTTGATTTTATTTATGATTTTAAAAAGTTTAAATTTGGCGTAAATTTTTTGGATGTTACAGGGGTGGCGGTGGTAGTGGTGGCGGCGGCAATTGTGGTAGTGGTGGTGATGGCGGCGGCGGTGGTGGTGGTGATGGGGTAGTGGTGGTGGTGTTGGTAGGTCAGTGATTGTGGTAGTGGTGGTGGTGATGGTAGGTTAGTGATTGTGGTAGTGGTGTTGGGTGTATGTGTGTGTGGGTGAGTGTGGGGTGGGGGTGTGGGTGTGAGTTTGTGTGTGTATGTGTGTTTTTGGGTAGGGGTGGGGGTGGGTGTCTGTGTGTGTGTGTGTGTGTGTGGGTGGGGGGGGCATGTGTGTGTGTGTGGGGGGGGTTGTGTGTGTGTGTGTGTGTTTGTGGGGGTGTCTATGTGTTTGTGGGGGTTGGTGTGTGTGTATGTATGTTTGTGTGTGTGTGTGTGTGTTAGTTTGTGGGGGTTAGTGTGTGTGTGTTTGTTTGTTTGTGGGTCGGGGTGGGCTTGGGAGTGAGTATAGGTACATAGGGGTGTGGTGGTTTAGGGCATGGGGGTATGAAGGTGTGGGTAAGTAGATGTGAAATGGGGGTGGGAGTGGGTGTTTATATTTTAGAAAAAAATTGGAATTATAAAAATATAGAAAACAATGATTATCGGTTTTCCAAAGGATATTACAAAATTAACACATATACTACCTTCAGAATTTGAAATTCCATGGCTTCCTGAACCACGCTCTGTTAGTAAGATTGTTAATCCTGTTTGATTCATAATGTGATTTACATACTAATTCTACATGTTCAAAACCTAATATGTAAAGAGTATATACCTGAACAAAATCATTTTTTTAGTTCCAAAATGGTTGAATTTATTTGATATTAGTAGGAGAAAGCTGCAGATCAAAATTGTTGAGTTGTAGGCTTCATTAAATCCTAAAATTAATGGCAAATAAAGAAATTAGTTTAAGCGAGGCCACATCATTACCATAGACTTAAGGAGGTAAAAAAAATTTCAATAACAAACCGGTTGGTTTGAAATCTTAATAGCAAACAATATCAATTATAATAGATATTGAAAGATGGAGTAGTTATATCCCAGAAGTTAGAGCTCCAAAATAAAAGGCACCTTCAACTCAGGTTTCTAAACTAAATAAAAAAACTCGAATACAATACCAAATTAAGGGGTTGTTATTTTCGGTTATGCATGGATTGTAAACCATCTCGACCTTGTGAGTTTGTTATTTGAAATCGAAACCCAAAACAACGGAAAAATCAGACAATTGAGAGGTAAAAATATTATACATGATTCTAGGTTGCATAAGAAGGAATCGATTGAATCATTGTGAAAGAACATGTGATTGATTCATAGGCCTGACATACATGTAGATACCCAAAAAATAACAATTAATAAAAAATATGACAAATTTCAGATGATACGTACCTGATGCTTCATGCTTCTTTCGGTGCTATTTTCCACTTCAAATCCCTTGTACACCTTCAAAAGCGATTAAGAAATCAAAAAAATATATCCAGGTATGTGCATCTCTTTCCTATGGGGAAGAAGATCGACCGAGATTGATATCGATCTTAAAACATTTGGGATGTCATTGCCAATACAAAAACATAAGCATAAACAGAACTTACATTCATTATCACTAGTGATTTATATCTCCTTAATCTCTCAGTGTAATGTGACTTCACATCAACACCTGTGATAGGGAAACCTGGTGAGCACATAGGGTTTTCAAACCACAATAATATAATTATTATGTTTAATCATCAAACAATTAACCCAATTACCCATACCCAATATCTTCTTTATTCTTAAGGGTCAACCCTAGGAATCATTTATCCTACATTCCTTCAATCCAAAGTCTATTGCTTCCAAGGTTTATATGATAGGCACTAAGTCTATAGATGCCAATGCTCGTTCGTAAAGCACTAATTCCATAGCTGCTAAAGTTCCTTCATCGGGTACTAAATCCATAGCTACCAGTGTTTATCTAATAGGTACTAAGTCCATAGCTACCAATGTTTATCTAACAGGTACTAAGTCCATAGCTACCATCATTTATCCAATAGACACTAAGTTCATAGCTACTGATGTTATTTATTAGGCACTAAGTCTATAGTTGCCAATGTTCACTTATGTCATCTTTCATATCTCATCATTCATCTACCTATGTTTTACCCAACATATAAAATACATATACAGTTTAAATTATTTAAACCATGTATAAAATCGTTCATCCAGCATAGATAGCAAGTATACATGTTATATGCACACATAGAACATAATTTATATAAAATACTTCATATCTATAGTAACTATGAACTCACTTGTTAAAGTGATGATTCCAAACTCGAGCAACGCTTCACTTTTAACGATTCTATTTTCCTTCAACGAAACCTAGCATTATTATCGCTAAGTTTTAGTCTAATCTTTATTGAGACTAATTATTAGTTTGGATTCATCACTAACTCAAAGTACACTTTCATTATCTATCAAGTTAGGAACAACCAGGTAGGATCATATCGGAGGTAGGGTCCATTTGGTATACGAAGTATACTGTTTGGAAATCCCACTTTAAACACCTCACTAAATTTCAGCCTAAACATCATTCCTGTAAGCAGATCAATCAATATAAAGACTTTGAATCACTGATAAATCTTATTTCTAGGTTCATAATAAAGATATTATATTTAAATATAATCTATATTTAAAGTGTGGTAGGCTTATTTCATTTACAACGGGTTTTATTAAAAACCGGGCTCCACTGGAGCAGAGCTTCTAAGTCGAAAAGCTCTTTTTCTTGGAGCCTTCGTGTGCTCCGGGGCTTTCTTCTAGCACTATAGAAGTTTCCTAGGCTTTAAGGGGGTTTAGGGAGTCTAGAGAGAAGTTAGAGAGAGAAAGAAAGACTTATGGAGTGAAGAAAATATGAAGAGTTCATCTCTTATATATAGGGGTTTTATCGTAGAGTAGGCCCTAAGTTTCGTCCGTATCTTCCGTGTACGAGCTCCATTTTCTATGTTCTTTATATCTACGTGTTGATATTTACGAGTACTACAACTTTTGTTTAGACCCCGTCGACTAATTCTCATTCTATCTCAGATTCACAAAATTGTATTTGAATTCGCCGCGCTTGAAGAGTAGAGAGTATGTTTCGTCCATATCTTTAACATAAGAGCTCTATTCTCGACTTTATTTATATCCACGCATTGGTATTTATGAGTACTACAACTTTCATTTAGACCCTGTCGGCTAATTCTCATTCTATCTCAAATTTACAAAACTGTATCGAATTCGTCGCGCTCGAAGAGTAAGGACTAGGCTTCGTCCATATCTTTCGCATATGAGATCCGTTTTCGACTGTCTTTTTATCGTTTAACTCCTAATAACAATATCTTCATTTCTCGTTTAAATTATTTTGGCTAAAACTCGACCGATCTAAAGTTCGAATTTTCGGGCTGTGCATTGTTCTGCTAAATCTTAGAAAAATCGTAACTTCCTCATACGAAGTCAGATTTGACGTTCTTTTTCTGCACGCTCTTGGTTTAACATATACTACGAATTTCATTTAGATTTCTAAGGCTATAAAGTATTTTATCGTAAATTCACTTTTTACGATTCCCTGTGTCATGCCGGTTTTGCCGTAAAATTTCGACGGGTCATAACTTCTTTGTTATAACTCGGATTTTAGTTTTCTTTATATGTACGGAACCCTTGTGACATATATACTATAACTTGGTTAAGATTATTTATTCTAAATAATCTTTTATTAAAAAGTCATCTTTGACGCTTATTGTCTCTAAATTGACTAGCCCGAATCTGCGGGCGTTACATATTCACACTCTCGGTTTTACAAAATACTAAGACTTTCATTTAGGCTACTTAGGCTAATAAGCAACCTATCTAAAATTCACTTTTTATGATACATAGAGCCGTGTCGGTTTAATCGCGAAACTTCGAAGAAGCATAACTTCTTCATACGAAGTTAGATTTATGCATTCTATATATCTATGAAAATCATATTGATGTTTTCTACATGTTTAGAGGATTATTTTGGGTCAAATGTAATATATTTCTACTTCATATTTCATAATAATTGCTTAATATTATAATCTTTGGAAGTAGTAAAAATGGTGTGTTATAACTCTTCCCCACTTACAAGGATTTCGTCCCCAAAATCTATATAATTTAAATGTAGAGTCAGGTAATAAGAACATTTAAATGTCTTATGACTTGAGAAGTACAATGGTTAACATTAGAAGTTGAAGATTTTGAAATTTTATATAGGTGAATCTAGGGTCTTGATTCTTGTAGTATATGAGTCTCGTTGTTGCATGGTCAAATCAATTATAGCTCGGTTAAGTAGATGGAAATATATTATGTGCAAGGGCATATTCGTCAATGTGATGAAATTTTAACCTATGTATCATTATATGTTGTTCATATATTTCGTTTCATTTATGTGAACTGTTGAATCGGGTAATAAGAATATTTAATTTTGAAAGGTAATCGCCACTAATATTTTGAAAATGACAAGGGAAATTTTCAAGAAATTGATGCAGTCTTTGAAGAAACACCTCCTAAGTCTAGACAAAAGAATATATCCCCTACAGAGATTGAGGTAGACATTGGAGGTAAAGAAGAGGATGTGGAAAAAGTTAACAAGGAGACAGGTGTTCTGGCTTCTGAATCATTCTCTAAACCGCTTGGTTTTAATGGAAAGATATTTCATGACCAATAAGTATTAATAAAGCATCCAAGGCATCGATTTTCTCATGGAGAATCCCATTCTTGGATTTCTTCTAAAATGAGAGATGGATCTTCTTCTTTTTCCAGTACATCGAATCTTAAAAACAAACAGAAGGATTTGAATTTTTTTGTTAATGGAAAATGATGGTTCCTTGATTCTTGATGGGGTAGATCGGTACCTTGCTATTATTAGAGCCTTGGGGCATGAGATGACAGGTACTAAAAAAGAAATGCAAAGATTATTGAAGAGTATTGGAGCGAAGATGGTGGATCAATGAATATTACCTCATTTAATATATGTGGCATGGGAACGACTTTGAAAAGGCGAAAGATAAGTAATCTTTGTACAAAACATTGTATCAATTTTCTAGGAGTACAAGAAATGTTTGCTACTCGTGTTGATCTATTTAAAATTAGGAATATTTGGGGAAATAATCACTTTGATTTTTCCTCTAGCTCTTCACGTGGTCACTTTGGTGGAATTTTATCTATATGGGATCCTATTTACTTTGCAAAGAAACATGTTGTTTGTACCGATAATGTAGTAATTGTAGAAGGAACTTGTCTTAATTCTGATTTTCATATTTTTATGATTAATGTATATGCCCCTAAAGGTGTGCTAAAAAGGAACTTTAGGTGTTCATTGTAGGGTTTCATGAGACAGAATCCTGGAAATTATATGATTTTTGGGGATTTTAATGTTGTTAGGAGTAATGAAGAGCGGAGGGGATATACTTTATGTCAATCGACTGCGAATCATTTTAATGATTTCATTTACGGTTCTGATTTGAATTGATGTTCCGATGGGTGGGTTTCGATTTTCTAGAAGTACTAGAAGCGATGATAAATTTAGTAAACTTCTTAGATTTTGGTGGATGATCGGGTTTTAGAAATGTTCCCGGATCTTATAGTCCTCACTTTAGATAGGACAATTTCTGATAATCGGCCTATCCTTTTGAAAAGTGATAATACAGATTATGGGCCTTCTTCTTTTTAAGTTTTTTATTCATGGTTTGACATGGATGAGTTTGATGAGGTGGTTAGAAGTTCATGGGTTGATTTTGATGGGGTCTCCATTAAAAATCCTTTTATTTATTTAAAGGATAAATTAAAGTTTGTTAAAGAAAAATTAAAACATTGGCATTTTTCTACTAGTATTTCCATGAAAATCGAGAAGGAGAGAGCTAATAAAAGAATTGAGGAGATTGATAAATTACTTGAAGGTGGTCTCGACTCTTAATTTTTTTATGGAAGAGAGACAACTGCTTTTTGATAAACTTCCAAAAAATGGAGAAATGTGATTTTAGGGATTTGGCTAAAAAAGCTAAGCTGAAATGGGTTTTATAGGGTGATGAAATTACAAAAAAATTTCATGGAGTTTTGAAAAAGAAAGGAGATAAAAGGCTATAAGAGGTGTTCGGATAGATAATGAGTGGGTGGTTCACCCTCATAGAGTTAAATCTGAGTTTTTGAACTTCTTTAAAAGGAAATTTGAAACTTTTCATGGATTTTGAATTTTGAGACGTAGACATCAATTTAAATAGTTGGAATCGAGTCATGTTCTTTCTCTTGAGGCTTTGCCCACGATGGAGGAGGTTTGTGATGCTGTTTTGAGCTTGTGGGAATGACAAGGCTCTGGATCCGGATGGCTTCACATTTTCTTTTATTAAAAGATATTTGAATTTGATCAAATATGATTTTTTTTCTATTGTGTTGCATTTTTCCAAGACCGGTTATATTCCTTCTGGATGTAACTCTTCTTTTATCATCTTGATACTGAAAGTTGTGAATCCTTTGACAATTAATGATTATAGGCCGATTACATTGATTGAAGTGCAATGCAAGATCATTGCCAAACTTATGGCTCTGCGCCTAGCGAAAGTTGTTGGTTCTGTGGTTAGTTTAGAATAGTCCACCTTTATAAAAGGCAAACAAATTTTAGATGGTCCGTTGATTGTTAACGAGGTGATGGATTGGTGTCGTCAAATGAAGAAAAAATTGATGATTTTTAAAGTTGATTTTGAGAAAGCTTATGACTCGCTTTCTTGAGATTGTCTGTTTTCAGTCATGCGGTTTATGGGTTTCTTGGGCACATAGTGTGACTTAATTCGTGGTTGTCTTAGTAATGTTCGATCTTCAGCTTCGATAAACGAGAGTCCAACTAAAGAATTTCCTATTCATAGAGGTCTGCGACAAGGTGATCCCTTATCCCCTTTCCTTTTCATTCTTGCTATGGAAGGTTTACATGTTGTGGTGGAAGATGCTACTGAAGCCAGATTTTTTTAAGGCATTATTATTGGAGATGGTGATTTTCGATTAGAGGTAAGGATTCGTCAATCGGTTCAACCGGAGTTTCCTCCTCGGGTTGAATGCCAGCGGTAAAGGTTCCTTCATCTATCGACTCTTGAATCTCTTCAAGTTCGATTTGCCTCCCACTGTCTCCTTGGCTTATGAGTTCTCGCTCTCGGAAAACTCCTCTCCTCGCAACAAAGACAACATTGTTCTTCGGTCTATAGAAGAGATATCCAAAGGATGTCTGCGGGTAGCCGATGAAAGTACATCGCTCACTTCGAGGTTCAAGCTTGTCGTGAGTATCTCGTCTTACGAAAACCTCGCAACCCCAAACCTTGATATGTGCCAACGAGGGAGCTTTCCCCGTACACATCTCGTGAGGTGTTTTGGCAACCTTCTTAGTAGGGACTCGGTTAAGGATATGGGCGGCAGTCTCTAAGGCATACCCCCAAAAGAAGATAGGTAGTGAAGCACGACTCATCATAGAGCGAACCATATCCAATAAGGTTCGATTACGCCTTTCTGCCACACCATTCAACTGCGGTGTCCTAGGAGGCATCAATTGTGAAACTATTCCACACTCCTTGAGATAATCGTGGAATTCAAGACTTAGGTACTCTCCTCCCCGATCAGATCGAAGCATCTTGATTTTCCTGCCCAATTGATTCTCCACTTCATTCTTGAACTATTTGAACTTTTCAAAGGTTTCTGACTTTTGCTTGATTAAATAGATATACCCATATCTACTATAATCATCGGTAAAATTCACATAGAAGCGGTTCCCATCCTTCGTGGTTGATCTAAAGGGTCCACATACATCGGTATGTATTAGGTCCAATAGCCCCTCACCCCTTTCACAAGTATTCGTGAAGGGTGACTTAGTCATCTTTCCAAGTAAACAAGACTCACATGTGTCATCTTCCCTAAGGTCGAATGACTCCAACACTCCATCCTTTTGGAGTTGGGCTATGCGTTTCTTGTTGACATGTCCAAGACGGCAATGCCACAAGGATGCTTTATCCATACTAGTGGAAGAATCAATATTCAAAACATCATTTCCTAAGTTATCAACAATCATAACAGTTTCATATATTCCATTACATGGTATAGCTTCAAAGTAAAAGACACTATTTAGATAAGCCATAATAGAACCATTCTCATTATTAAAAGGAAATCTAAATCCTTGTCTATATAAACCTTGAAATGAAATGATGTTTCTAGCCATTTCTGGCGAATAGCAACAATTGTTCAAATCTAAACATAAATCATTCCTAAGCACTAAAGAATACACTCCAATCTTGGTAACAGGCGACGATCTTCTGTTCCCCATGATTAGATTGATCCTTCCTTGCTCCACATCCCTACTTCTTCTTAGTCCCTGCACATTTGAACAAATGTGATAACCACACCCGGTGTCAAGAACCCAAGAAATAGCATGATTAGAATCGTTAGATTTAATTGTGTATATACCTGCGAAAGATGGCTTGATCTTTCCTTCTTTGATTGCTTGCAGGTATTCTGGGCAGCTTCTCTTCCAATGTCCTATCTTTTGGCGGTGGTGGCACTCTGCCTCCTTCGGGTTAGGATAGGGCTTAGATGGATCAACTTTGGTCCCACTAGAAGAGGCACCATCTCGGGCTTTAACCTTGCGATAGTTCTTTGATGAAGCCTTCCTCTTCTTTCCATTTCCTTGACCAATTGCCAAGACAGGAGCAGCAGACGGATTGGGAGTAGGTGCAACAGACTTGTCTTTGAAGTTGCTCTCAGCGACTCTCGAAAGACCTTGGAGTTTGCTTAGGGTGAACTCCTCTTTATTCATGTGGTAGGTCATCCTAAATTGGTTGTACATCGGAGGCAAAGAGTGAAGCACCATGTCGATCGCCAAGTCTTCCCCAAAGTCAACATTTAACTTGCGAAGGCGATCGACATACCTTTGCATCTTTTGCAGGTGCACGGTAAGAGATTCTCCATGACCCATCTTAGTGGAGATCATGTTAGTGAAAATCTCATGACGCTCTTGTCTCGCGTTTTGGTGGTATCTCTCCAATAAGTCTTGATGCATCTCGTATGGATACATGTCCTCGTAGGACTTTTGGAATTCGGAGTTCATGGTGGCAATCATGATGCAATGTACCTTCGTTGCATCTCGCTCGTGAGTCTCAAAAGTGGTGATTTCGGCCGGAGTAGCAATTTCGGGGTTGATCTTCTCAAGCTTTTCATCGAGGACATACTCCTTATCCTCATAGCGAGCAATGGTGCGAATGTATCTTATCCATTCGCTAAAGTTCGTTCCATCGAAGGTGACCTTTTGGCAAAGGCTCATCAACGTGAAAGAACTAGCAGCAACGTTGTTTGTGTTCGACATCTATAGAAAGGACAAAGATAGATTAGAATAAGAATCCCTAATTATCACCCAATAAGAAAAATTAGGGTTAGGATCCAACAATAACATTTACATATTAGAAAAGGGATGCCGTAATCCAACATGAAAATAAATTGAAGGTAAGTGAATGACGATTCACTAATTCTCCATTACAAAACCTAGACTATTAGTCCTAAGTGTATTAAGAATTCCTAGGTTCGGATGAGATTCATTGAAACTATTCAATGGCATGTTTAAATCTCGATATGCCCCTCTTGTTTATGACTGGGATGCCGAGGATCACAAAGCGGGTGTGAATTACCATGCAAATTCACATGGTGCCTTCATTGTAACGATCACCTATTCGATGTGCCGGTAAACCATACACGCTCCATCGAACTATGATAAACAATGAATCACCCTTTGCCACCTTTGCTTAGAACCAATTAGTGTGCCGGTAAACCACACACGCTCCACTAACTTCTTAGCAAGGGTGCAAAGTGTAATTTCATGGGATTGCATCAAATCACTTTTCCTAAAGTAACTAAGATTGGGAAATTTTTAAAACGTGTAGTTACTTTGTATTTCTTATTATACTTTTAATGAGAGGATGAGGTTGCCCTATCCTACCTGTTCGGCTAACGACCCTCCACCAATCAAGCAAGCGGTGGGTGTGAGTGTACACCCATTAAGCACCATTTTATAGGCTGCAACCTTATACCCACCTTATAGATCGGCTTCGTGAATGAGGCCTACTAACGGTAAGACTAGCATTTAGTTATACATATATATATTATTCTAGTAATATCATATTAGTATAAGGTTGTGTTTTAAACCTTTTAAAACGTAGGGTTTGAAATTTAAGTTGTCTAAATTAAAACATTTTAATCACAAATATAAATTTCAAAACTTGAGGGCAAGTTTTAAACATTTAAAACATGGAGGATCAAATAACAAATAATTCCAATTAACAATTAATATCCTAATTATCTTTATTTGATTTATCCAAGATTTCTTTTAAGATAATTATCAAAATAATTAATCAATTATCATATAAGGAAATTAAATATTTTATTAGATGATAAATATCTTTAATAAGATCAAGATTATAGTCATATATATCAAAAAATCGGATTAGGGTTGATCTAATATGATTAAAGTAAGTTTCCATAAGATAAACATGAAAAAATCCCGGTTTTTTCCTAATCCTGACGCCCGGACTCGCCGAGTACACAAAGGGACTCGCCGAGTCAGGCCTACTCGCCGAGTCCACTTTGGAACTCGCCGAGTCCATGACTCAGAAACCTAAAAATCGAATTTTGCAGGTTTGTTTCAGTTAATCAAGCAACAATTTAAAGAAAACCAAGCTAGGCTCTGATACCACTGATGGGTTTTAGCCATAAGAACTTTCCTATGTGCGCATGCAAAACCCTAATGCTTGGATCTAGGCTTTCTAATTAAACATGCTTTGAATCCAAGACTTCTAATGGCTAATTAGGTTAAATAACAACATTGAAATAGATCTAGAACCATACCTTTGAATTCCTTGTTGATCTTGTTGTCTTGGAGCTTCTAGAGTCACAAATGTCACTCCTCTAATGGCTTACAAACACCAATAGCAAGAAGGATGATTTAGGAGAGAGGAAAGGGGAGGAATTCGGCCAGAGTATCTCTACTTTAGATGGTGTATCGAATTCCCTCACCCCTAGGGTCTATTTATACTTGTAGACTCCTTAAGGATTACAACTTTAACCCTAATTGGATAACTTAGACTTTAAGTTGATCCATATCCTTTCCTTGATAACCCTATGGACGATTTTGGCTTATCCAAGCCCTAGAAATCGTCCAACCTATCTTGGATAAGGATTTATAGTCTAAAGTGTAACTATCAAACAATTGACAATTTATACCCTTTTATTTAATTAATCTCTTTAAGTCACCAAATTAATTCCGATTAATCTATGACATATATTAATCAAATAAACATATATTATTTATTATAATATTTACTCTCTTAACAAATCATCCATCAAGTTGCTATGGTGAAGGCAACCCAAAAGGACCATGCACAACCGGATCAAATACTTGCCTAATATAGTTGCAGTCTTAGACACTATTTCAACAGGTCTCTTGATAGTTTTGACTCTTTCTCTGTTGCGTCTATGCGATATGCGGTTGGATAGTGGTTTAGTTCGTTTGGGGGACAGGGGTACACGGTGGAATAATTGGGTTCCTATTAAGCTCAATATTTTAATATGGAGGATTCAGCTTTCTAGTATTATAACGAGGGAAAGATTATCGATTAGGGGTGTTATGCTCTCTTCTATCATGTGCCTAATTTGTATGGTTACAACTGAGACTATTGATCTATTTTTGTTGGGTGCTGTGACTTAAGAGATATTTGGGGTAGGGTTGCTATATGGTGGGGTTTGACCTCTACACAAATTTACATCCTCTGACCAGTTGATTAAAGACTGCACCGAGATCAAAGGATGTAAATCTGTGTAGAGGTCAAAGAAAAGCATTTGATGCCGTCATTATTACTTCCTTCTGGTGTTTATGTAATTTTCGTAATACTATTTTTGGAACGGTTTTACCCATGAAGTCGGTTATTTTTGATGAAGTTGTTGAGAAATCATGTTTTTGGATTTCTAATAGATGTAGTAGGGTAAACTTAAGTTGGACTAAATGGCTTCATAACCCCTCTTTAGCTACTTCTTTGATGTAATCTCTTTCTAGCTTCTTGCTAGTTTTTGCTTTTTAATAAAATTCTGTCGATCCAAAAAAAAAAAAAAGTTGAACTTGTGGTATATTACATGTTAACAGAAATGGTTAATGCCAACAGTGCAGGAGCGTTTCCGACAACTTTGACATATTACATGTTTAAATCATTGATCAGAAAAATGGTTTATGTAATGATTGCTAAAATGGCAACCATATTTTTTTGTATGTTCAAAAGGAAACAGTTGTTGTGAGTTGGATTTTTGGTGGCTATCATTTATGAAGAGTCGGTTTAGCACATATACAAAGTTAAATAAAATCACTTTTATCAAGACACCTTCAGCTTATCATAGAAGGGTTTCAAGCAAGGGCTGATAATTCTGTCCCTCTTGCATCAAAGAGCTATCTGATTAGCTTCCTATAAATCAAAAATATTTAATTGATTGAATTCTCAAGAAAGTTTGTAATCTAATAATTCTTTTGTGATGGAGGGATATACACTTGTCCTTTGGTTAGCTTTGAGATATCATTTTTGAAAATATAGTTTCAAATACAACAAGCATAAAAGTAATTGCTATAGCTACAGCTGCAACTGCATCACAGCTTAATGGGATAAAGACATCTAATAAGCTTGGAGGTGTGATGGACAATGTTGATGTGCATAGAATAAAGACAAATTTGTAACTTCAGGGGTATGCAAGTGAAGGGTAATGCACAAGCATCTACAGAAATAAATGCGACAAGAGTTTGTGTCATTAAAGCTTACATTACATGACCTAAGAACATTTATGAACCAGTTGCCCGAATCGAGCATGCACTACATGGGCTGCAATTGTTGTTTGGTGATGAACATTTTAAAAATCTAGAGACTTAATGAGCTGCAATTGTTACAATTGTAGAAAAAATTGTTGATTTTAAATTTTTGAGCTTTTTCTTATTATTTTTTTAAAGAGAAATTAAATTGATTCCTACTTATGCCTACAAATATTTCTACACAATAACATTATGACAAGTGTTATCGTTTCATATTTTTTTAACTAATTCATTAAGACTATATTAGAAATATATTAAATAAAATAAAATTGAATGGTGATTTGTTATAATTTTAATGGGTAAGAATAATTACATAAAAAATAGAAGGTAATTTAATTTCTCAAAAATATATATTATACGGATTGAAAACCAATGACTTCTTAGGGAAGGATATAAAGTCCTTATTTACATGCAGTGCTCCATTTTGTTTCCTCATCTCTTTAACCCTAATCTACCCACATTTTTTTTCATCAATTTTGAATTTTCTCTCTATATATGGCGCTTTAGAAACTGTACCTGGAACTCTCGGCTTACATCATCATTGACAAAGCATATATGGCTTTGAAACCAAAAGTTTTAATGAAGTCAGAGAAGTTAATAGGAATTAGGAAGAAAGTGTCATACAACGACTTCAAGGCATGGACGATGACTGCATTTCGGTTAGCATTATTCGGCACTGAATTTGTGATTTCGAATAATGTCGTTTATTTTTTCGTATTTGTTTTGATGATCAATGTTGGTCTCAACTTTTTTACTTATTGGAGAAAGATTTTGCAAAAAAAATTCATGGATTTGGGCGTGTGCCTCATCATCCTTATCCTTTAGTTTGTTGTTGAACGTAAATATGATTTTAACTCATAACTTACTATATGAAATTTGTCCCATTAACTCTTACATATTACTTTTCCTTTTACTGATTCTGACACATACACCGTTGGAGAATTTGTTAATATTTGCCTAAAAATATTAATGTTATCATGTTTATAAAATTGTTAGCACAAACAATTATCTCAAAATGTTACTCTTAAATACCCAAGCTACTGTTATGGTACTGATTCCCACACACCTCTTCTTCATATATGTAGCTATGTTGCTATTACTTGGGAATAAATGTAACTATGTTTCTAATATGGCATTGTAATCAAAATTTTGAGTTGTGGTTTTAGTCAAGCAGGTAGCCGATTTGCTTATTCAAGTGTGAGTATTTCAAGTTTTATTCCTTTGGCTTATACTTAGAATTATGTAGTGGTTTAGGTGGGTTGTTTAAATATGGCACATGAATGTTATTAAAGCCATTATAGTTCATTATTTTCTAAAAATAGCCATTTATAATTTTTTACTTACGATAAAACCGTCCTTACAGTTTAATGTTTTTAGCCTAGCAAATTTGTGATTTTAGAACCACCAGACTGTTAAAAAATCATGAAGATAAGGTATTTGCGGGAGTCTACATTTTTTTGGTTCCAACCTATTGGCATCTACCGGTAAAAAATAAATTTACTTTTTTGTTTTGAAATTACATTTGATTTCCTTTGTTTTATCACTTTGTTCTTGATTTGTATCCAACCATTCTTTAGTCTTTACGAGAGTACTTGAAATTCTTTTTGGGATTTTTCTGGCTAGATCCGATAAATAAAATGATGAAGATATAAGTTATAAATTTTAATTACATCCTATCTTTAAAATTTTTAGTTTATATAATATGAATTTCTCTAACGTTATATTAATAGGAAAAGTCAATAGAGTCACACATACACACACATTAGTTTGTACAAAATGATTGATTTAAGTATCTACATATACAAAACATTGATCATATATTCATACCAATGTGTATATATTTAATTTAACTAATCATAGAGAAAAAAAAACATCCATCTTTGTAAATTAATAAATATTTGCAAATCATTGATTAGTCATTACAATTTAGAATTATTAATATGTTTTTTTCTTTTTCAACCGTAGTGTCCATGTGTATTAAGGGTGATGAAGAATTAGTATATTTTTTGAGTAGGTTTTTCATAAACGAAAACTTTCATAAATTATACATCTATAAACTCACATACGTTTGACACCTTCTATATGGAAAAAAAAAAAATACATTTTAAGAAATTGTTTTGTTAATATTTTAGAAATTGACCAAATAGCCATTGTAAGGTAGGTAAAATAAGCATGAAAACGATGGTCACGCTTAGGACTACAACTATATTTTCGTGATCAATTTGGAGCTTCACATGTTTTTTAGAGGTTTGAAAATTCCCGGTGAATTTACATCAGTTTAAGATCAAGAATCTTTGGTTAAAAGATATTTATATTTATTGGGTTTTTTTGGAAAATTGAAGGATATATACAAATACCAGCCTTGATATTTTTCTTAATAGCATTACAAATTTCAAAGAAACTTTGAGTCTTAGAATTTTGGATTTATTACATCTGTTACACACACATAAGTACATAACCATCTAGTGTAAGGTTAACAAAGAAATATAACCATCTAGTGTAGGGGTGTTCGCGATATGGTTTTAAACCATGAAACCGGCCAAACCGGTCAACAGTTTGGTTTTACAGTTTGTATTTTTCTTTATAGTTTGGCTTACGGTTTCTAATTTTTCAAACCGCAATGAGAGGTTTGGCTTACGGTTTCTAATTTTTCATGACTTTGTAAATGTTTGATTTTTGTAAAACCCACTTGCATGTGGTGTTTTAGCCTTTAGACCCATTTGGTAGTTAGAGTGAGAGAGAGACATGTAAACATCTCTATAAATAGTGGGTTTGTCTACTTGTAGAGGTGTGCTTGAGAGATGTAGAAGTGAGTGTGTAAGGGTGTGTTAATTATGTAGTCTAGATCTAGATCCTTTTTGTGGAACACCATATACATTCAATATATCTCTTAAACACCCAAATCACCATGTTCAATTGTGCAAGCTTTAATTCCGCATGCCAAACCATGTTCTTAAATCTCTACAATTGGTATCAGAGCGGGTCTTCAAGATCAAGGTGATATTTGAAGAACAATTCTTGTTTTGACAATTTTTGTCGCAATTTTGAACAATTTTGGTGAGTCTCTCTCTATGATCTCTCTTAATCTCTTTGAATCGTGCGTTGCGTTCTTGATTTTTGATCGTTTGCCTCATTGGATCAAAACTGTTTCACACCCCATTAATTGATCCAATTATTGTTGTTTAGATCAATATTCCAAAAATAAAAAAAATAAAAAAACAAATTTCAAATTTTTTTTACTGTTTGTATCTTGCATATTTTGAAGGCCCAATCCAAATCAATTTCACTATTCATGTTTAAATATATGCATAGTGTTCGGTCCAATATCTTCAATCAATAAGTCAATATAGAATTGAATCCGTTTTCCTCAAGTGGAGCCCATTGAGTCATATAATTCAATCGACGTATGTGTTGTTCGTCAGATGAATTGTACACCAACTTTATCTGGTTGTACCATTGTGTTTGCTCTTCATCGTTTCTTCTATAACGCATCTGTTTATGATCAATTTCTTTTCATTCTATCGATTTCATTGAATCGTTTTAATATTTGATGATTTGATTCATGTCAAGAAATCTCATGAAATCTCATTTGCTATCGATGTTGTTGATTTGATTCAAGGTGACTTTCTGAAGTCAAAATCAATGTTTTTGACAAATCAAAATTGAAACTGATTGAAAAGGAAGATAAATCGGATTTGTATTTGATTTCGAAACCAACATGATGTTTATGTTTGGTAATTTGATTGGAGTTATAAGTTCGATATATGATATTAATTTGGATAAGCTGAGTTGTTCAATGGATGGATGTCGATCATCAAAAACCGAAGGTTGGAATTGTGTTTTTGATTTCAAAGTGAATAGTTGTTGATTGTTGATATTAACTGATTTTGGTGATCAATTTTGGGTTGGTAAATGAAAAACAAAGAATCGATGGTCGATAGTTGTGACTTTGATTGATGATTTTGGAGTTGCAAAGCAAAGCTTAGGAACGAACTGGGTTAAGTTTTGATTTCGATGAGTATCAAGCTGTGATAACGAATGGTTAATTTTGATTGTTGATCGATTTGAAGGGTATGTGGTTAATGAAGGAAAAATGAAAAATCATAAATCGAAGGGTCCCTGGGTTTGGCTTTTGAAGATTATATGGGATCGATTATAAAAGTAATTGGAATCAGTCGAAGGGTATTCTTGGTGATTAAGATACGAAGGGGTAAAATTGTGTGTTTAAATAAAGAGGTGTTTTGATTTGATACGAAGGGTTGTTTGTGACTTCATACGAAGGGTCTCTGATTGAACGAAGGGGGTTACTGTTCATCATTGTTCATTAGTGTTCATAATAGAGGCTTCGTATGCTTCGTATTTTTGGTTAATTGAGGAAGATGGAGATTGATACGAAGAGGAGAGAGAAAGAAAAGTCTTCGTACGTTTTGCAATTTGCCAAAGTCTTCCTGTGTTTTGGCATGGAAAAGGAAAAATTTTCGAAAACAGCCCCTGAACCTTCGAATTTTTATCACTTCGAAAATTAAAGCAAGTTTCGTATGTTTAACACTTTTCACCCAACTTCGAAAATTGTTTGTGGCTTCGCATTTTTGGTACAAGTCTTCGTATGTTTGAGAAAAAGGGCAGAATTTACGATGATGGTCCCTGAAACTTCGAATTTTTGGTAGTTTTCACCCAAATTCGAAAAAGGACTATTTTTTTGCAGAAAATTGAAGATTGTGCATTTCAGGCCCCTGCAGTTTGTGCAAATTGACGCTTTCCACCCAGCTTTGGAAAAGGGGAAGAGTTTTGCATATTTTGTTGTTTTGGGCGCAACGGGTCACTGCAGAATTTTGAAATTGACAATTTCTACCCATTTTTGAGAAATTTTGTCAAAGGCGATCCGTGAACAGCAATAAAAATTGATTATTTTTTGGGTTTTCCGGATTGAAGCACAAAGTTTATGCCACATGTTAAGGGGGAGTTTTGACACGAAAAATTCCGAATAGAGCACGTTCTTTTTCCTTTGGAGTTTTATAATCAAATTTCGATTATAAAAAGGGGGAGAAGTTTAATATGGAAATTCGAACTTCAATTTTTCATATTACGCGAATTTGAAGACCGAAGTGATCTTGAATTTTTGAAGCTTATGAGATGATGCAATTGGAAGTTCGGAAGTGATATATTCGAAATGGGTTTGGTTTTATTGAAGATTTTTGGGGTGTGTTTTTATGCGCAACTTTTGGGTGATTATTTGGAGTTTGGAATACTCTTAATCATTCGTTGCTGCTTGGTTTGTATGATCTCACATCCTAGAGCCCAAATTGAAGATAGAGAACAAATTGAAGAGTCATGGAAGAATTGAAGATTGAAGTTTGTTACGACATATGTCACCTTTGAGACTCGAACCGCGTAGTGCTCGATTTTGGAAGATTTGAAGTGGGTCATTCATTCCTAACTTTGAGGGGGAGAATGTTGGGGTGTAAAGTTCTTCATTCATGACTTTGTAAATGTTTGATTTTTGTAAAACCCACTTGCATGTGGTGCTTTCGCCTTTAGACCCATTTGGTAGTTAGAGTGAGAGAGAGACATGTAAACACCTCTATATATAGTGGGTTTGTCCACTTGTAGAGGTGTGCTTGAGAGATGTAGAAGTGAGTGTGTAAGTGTGTGTTAATTATGTAGTCTAGATCTAGATCCTTTTTGTGTAACAATAAAAATTAAATATTTTTTGGGTTTTCCGGATTGAAGCACAAAGTTTATGCCACATGTTAAGGGGGAGTTTTGACATGAAAAATTCCGAATAGATCACGTTCTTTTTCCTTTGGAGTTTTATAATCAAATTTCGATTATAAAAAGGGGGAGAAGTTTTATATGGAAATTCGAACTTGAATTTTTCATATTACGCGGATTTGAAGACCGAAGTGATCTTGAAGTTTTGAAGCTTATGAGATGATGCAATTGGAAGTTCGGAAGTGATGTATTCGAAATGGGTTTGGTTTTATTGAAGATTTTTGGGGTGTGTTTTTATGCGCAACTTTTGGGTGATTATTTGGAGTTTGGAATACTCTTAATCATTCGTTGCTGCTTGGTTTGTATGGTCGCACATCCTAGAACCCAAATTGAAGAGTCATGGAAGAATTGAAGATTGAAGTTCGTTTCGACATGTGTCACCTTTGAGGCTCGAACCGCGTAGTGCTTGATTTTGGAAGATTTGAAGTGGGTCATTCATTCCTAACTTTGAGGGAGAGAATGTTAGGGTGCAAAGTTCTTCATTCATGACTTTGTAAATGTTTGACTTTTGTAAAACCCACTTGCATGTGGTGCTTTAGCCTTTAGACCTATTTGGTAGTTAGAGTGAGAGAGAGAGACATGTAAACATCTCTATAAATAGTGGGTTTGTCCACTTGTAGAGGTGTGCATGAGAGATGTAGAAGTGAGTGTGTAAGTGTGTGTTAATTATGTAGTCTAGATCTAGATCCTTTTTGTGTAACACCATATACATTCAATATATCTCTTAAACACCCAAATCACCATGTTCAATTGTGCAAGCTTTAATTCCGAATGCCAAACCATGTTCTTTGTCACTACATTAAGGTAGGTTTCCTTTTTTTTTTTCTCTTGATTAAGGATATTATAGTAATATCATCATTGTATAAAATACAAATTAAGGAAGTTATGAGTTTGAACCTCCAAAGACCCAAAATAGAAGTGTAATATTTTCTGATCACCTCCTTTTTCTTAATGCAGGTGACACACTTACACAAAACACCATCAGTCCCTCGTGCATCTCTCATTGAGTTTATTTTTATTAATTGTTTATTTTTATTAATTGTTCATAATGGATGGTGGTGTTTTATTTTGAATTCAATTTTTGATGAGTGAGAAACTTAATGTAATTTGACTAAAATGGGCCTAAAAAGCCCAAACCGTGAAACCAAACCGGAGCCAAACCGTTAGTAACGGTTTGGTTTTGTTCGGTTTTAATTCTTGAATGGTTCGGCTTCGGTTTTGGCTTGACAAAAGCCGTAACTAACGGTTTGGCTACGGTTTGAACTAAAAACCGAAAAAACCGGACCGTGAACACCCCTAATATATATATATATATATATATATATATATATATATATATATATATATATATATATATATATATATATATATATATATATGAAAATGCTCAAATGAAAACAATAAAAGGTTGAGAACGCGAAAACAGTTCTTGACCAATTATTTTATAAGGGTATAATAGTAACTTTATATAAATATTAACTAATGATTTCATAAAATCTAGAGATAATGTTTTTAATTAACTAAAAAAGTTAATAGTTCTTTTTATTTACTGAACACTAGATTCTAGTGTTCAGTAAATAAAGTAATAGGTTGTCATTAAAAGTTAATTTGATATATGATATATATTGATTTAAGATTTTAAAGAGGGTTGCTACATTGCATAAATAAATGGAAGTATGTTTTTATAAACTGATAATTGATTTGAAAGTTTTTGAATGGTAATCTGAATGATGATACCCTCAAACGAAAACATTTTATTATATGTTAATTGGGTAATAACAATGTAGTTTCATTGGGAAGGTTTCCTCGTATATTCTCCCTGACAAAATTAGCTCTTAAATAAAAAAAGATAGATAAATGTAATATATGTTTAAGTTGCAAACCGTATAGTATACAGGTTCAAACATTTAAATTGTTTTAAATTTAAGATTAGTATCAAACCTAATTAATCTTTTGTTTTATTTTTTATTAATTTTATAGTTTGTGAATTAGTTTTTATCTGTTTTTAATTAGGTTGTGTAAATAAAAAAATATATATGAAAATTAAATAGGTTGGTAGGGTTGTGGAATAAAAAAGATAGAATAGATAAAAGAGAAAGAAAAGCTTATATAACAAATATGTTGGTAGGAAAAGAGATGGATACACTCAATCCTCTGATCATGTCTCCAAAACCATTAAACTATCAAGTGATGGTTCCAATATTTTCACTCATTTCATTTTTCGTAGCATTCTATTGTACTTTTCTAATAGAACAATACTTTGAAAAATATGTTTGCTTGGCAATGTCATCTAAATACGATTGAATTTCCACTATTACAATAAGGAAAGAAATAAAAAAAATATAATATAATAATAGTTTTTTGAAAGTACAATGCTAGAATTGTATAAATTATACTATATGAAAAGAAAAAAAAAAAGAAAAGAATCATAATATAATAAAAATAAGATCATATAATATACAATTAAAAGATGCATACGATTATTATTATTATTATTATTATTATTATTATTATTATTATTATTATTATTATTATTATTATTATTATTATTTAGCCTTTGTGAAATGCAAAATGCAAAATAATAGAGTGTTAGATAAACACTTTTAACCATTTTAATGGTTATTTTACGAAACTACAATGATTTAAACAACTCTTTCTTGAACTTAATTTAACGTTTACTTGTCTTAACCACAACGAACTTAATTACCACTCTTTTTACATTTTCATGAAGTGAACAAGTGAAAACTCGAAAGTCATTTTGCGAGGCCTAAAATGTTGGACAAGACAAGGTGGGAGGTGGAATCAACTAAGTTGCCTACAAGGTAGGGCATTTGTGTATGACTAGCCTACACTCACCATCTTTCAATTCAAATTGGACAGACAAAATCAACCAACTTGCATTCAAACCGCAACAGCAGCAGAAGACAAATAAACATGCATGCATGGCTTCTGTATATAGGAGGATAAGTCTAATCACACTTGCCACAAATGTATACCAGAAAAGAGTAAGCATCCACTCAATCATTACACCCAAATTCGTTAATCATCAAACCAATTTCACATCTTCTGCGTGTTTTTGTACGTTTGTGTTTTGTACAAACATTCATGCCTACGGTATCTTTTCATATCTCTCTCTCTCTCTCTCTCTCTCTCTCTCTATATATATATATATATATATATATATATATATATATATATATATATATATATATATATATATATATATATATATATATATATATATATATGGAAAAGTTAGGTTCTTCAAGGAACCAAATCTTTTTTTCAATTTCTAAAACTTATTCTTTATCGAAAAAAAATCTAAAATCATCTAAATTCATATATTAACATTATGAATGTGAAAATATTGTTCGGATTCACCGTGTGAATCCGGATTCACGTTGTGAATTTTTGAATATTCACATTGTGAATTTGACGTAAAAAAAATCGAATTTTATATTATTGGAAAATAGATAAAAAGTTATGAATTTCTGTATTTTTAGTTTTTTTTTTTTGATAAAAAATAAGTTCTAAAAGTTGAAAAAAAAAATTGATTCCTTGATAAATTATGGTTCTCTATTGAACCTCACCCTATATATATATATATATATATATATATATATATATATATATATATATATATATATATATATATATATATATATATATATATATATATATATATATATATATATATGGGGTGTTCGCGGCATGGTTTTAAACCGTGAAACCGGCCAAACCGGTCAACGGTTTGGTTTTACGGTTTGTATTTTTCCTTATGGTTTGGCTTACGGTTTCTAATTTTTCAAACCTCAATGAACGGTTTGGTTTACGGTTTCTAATTTTTCAAACCGTATAAAAACCGGATCCGACCGTAGGGTTTGTAATATATATTAAACAATTTTTTATATATGTAATTATTATTATATAGATTAATTTTATATATAAATAATAAAAGTTAAAACCGATAACTCATTTAATTATACAACCCAATTACTCTGTTACTTTGTTTTGTGGATTGTGAAGCCTAAGTGTAAAGTCTTTGATTGGAGTCTGTCCATTTTCGTTCCAAGAGTCCAAACGTGAGAAGAAGTCAAGAAACGATGACCTAACCCTAATCGTAATTGCAAACCGCAGTCATTTGTTTTTTCCATTCTCATTTCTCCGTCGTTCTCTTTCATACTTCATTGAAAGCAATTGTCGACAACTAAGTAAAGCACCAGACGCAACGCAACAGGTTGGCGCCTCCACCTACAGTTCTCGTTGCTCTCTGCATCTCTGTTCGATAAGGTATGTTCTGACCTCTTGCTTGTGTTTTGTATCCGAAATCACCGATGTATCGGAAATCATTTGCTACTTCTACTTCGCCTGCAGCTCTCGTTGCTCTCTCACCCAAATTTTTTACTAGATTAACATTTAGGAAGAATATCAATCACACCAACTGCAATCAGCTTCCTATTAATCAAATATTGTTGCTGAAAAGAACCAATTGCAGGTCCGCAGGTCCGCTTCTCTGTCTTATAAGGTCCGCATCTTGTTTAGAATGTGGTATTCGTTTCTCGTTCTTCCTTTTTGAACTGCTTAACATCATACTTTTTGTTTGCTTAACTAGTTTACAGGTATTGTTCCCTCCTATGAGTCATTTCACTTGTTTACAGGTACGGTTCCCTCCTCAATTTCGAATCTTTTAGTTTCCTCCATTCTGAAAAAATCGACTGTCAATCTACCAAATGGAATCACGCTTTCTGATTGCTGGGATTATTTTGGAATAATGTTATTGATTATGGATCATACGTTCTGATTGTTGGCTCTTTTTGGAAACGGTTAGATTAAAAAGTTTACTTGAATATTTCAAATAATTGTCATCTCTAGTTGTAAATTACTCCATTTGTTCTTTTATAGAGATAAGAACTATGTGATTCTTCATTGATTATTAACCTTTTAAGCTAAGAGGGTGATGAGTTCTTTTCATTTGTGGTTTATGCAACAAGTTTGATGGCATATTCCAGGATTATTCACGACAATGTGCCACTCTTGATACAATGTCTAAGCTCTTTAAACTTGTTAAGGTAGGTTGCCCTTTTTTTTTCTCTTGATTAAGGATATTATAGTAATATCATCATTGTATAAAATACAAATCAAGGAAGTTATGAGTTTCAACCTCCAAAGACCCAAAGTATTTTCTGATCACCTCATTTTTCCTAATGCAGGCAACACACTTACACACAACACCATCAGTCCCTCGTGCATCTCTCATTGAGTTTATTTTTATTAATTGTTTATTTTTATTAATTGTTCATAATGGATGGTGGTGTTTTATTTTGAATTCAATTTTTGATGAATGAGAAACTTAATGTAATTTGATTAAAATGGGCCTAAAAAGCCCAAACCGTGAAACCAAACCGGAGCCAAACTGTTAGTAACAGTTTGGTTTTGTTCGGTTTTAATTCTTGAACGGTTCGGCTTCGGTTTTGGCTTGACAAAAACCGTAACTAACGGTTTGACTTCGGTTTGACCTAAAAACCGAAAAAACCGGACCGTGAACACCCCTTATATATATATATATATATGTATATATATATATATGTATATGTATATATATATATATATATATATATATATATATATATATATATATATATATATATATATATATATATATAGGAAAATGCTCAAATGAAAACAATAAAAGATTGAGAACGCGAAAACAGTTCTTGACCAATCATTTTATAAGGGTATAATAGTAACTTTATATAAATATTAACTAATGATTTCCTAAAATCTAGAGATAATGATTTTAATTAACTAAAAAAGTTAATAGTTCTTTTTAGTTAATGGAATATATATATATATATATATATATATATATATATATATATATATATATATATATATATATATATATATATATATATATGATTCTCTATTTACGATCCCATTTTAATACATTTCTATTCACAATCACAAATGGATATCGTTTTAATCACAAATGAATATAACAAAATAGTATATAAATTACATCTAAAAGATTCATATATTTCTTTCAAAAATGATTAAAGTTATAATCGTAAATAAATAAATCAGTTGTGTATCGATATATATTTGTAAATTTGTAATCTTAAATGAACAGAACACATGTTACAGATAAAACATCAACTAAAGCTGTAATAATAAATAAACAAAACACATTTACAATCATATATGAATATAATTATAATCACAAATGAAAATCACAATGTCTTAATATATTATAATCATAAATGAATATGATACATTTCTATTCCTTCCAAATTGTTGAAGATGTTCATTCATCCTTCATCATTACAATCATTTAGGTCGTCCGTATTAACTCGACTCATCTATAAGAAATCAAAGAAAATATTTTGGATTATTGTCAACAAAGTGCTTAACTCATTAATCAAATACACTTTTAATCAAAAATTAATAAAGACCGACTATAATCATCGACAAGAAATAAATCTATATTAAAAAACAAACATAAAAAACAAATATGCACAAATGAATAAATCACCTTCCAAACGAATCTTATAGACTAAAGAAGTAAACCTCCTTAATGATTAAAGTAAAAAAATATTGCATTCTTTTAGTCATTAATGATTGTAACCTAAACAAAACAAAAATCAATTTTTGCTTTATTTCTCACATAAAAAAGACACGAGTATCGCATTTACGTGGCTAACAACCTTAAAGAAATACTCACTGAAAGCTACAATTAAGAAAAACCAATTCAAATACAAATAATCAAAAAGTAAACTTCAAAAATCACAATATTCAGTTTGGTTTTAGAATTAGAAATCTTACATCAGTCTTCAAATTTCAGAATTCGGAGCTTGAAAACTTTATAATCAGAAATCCACCAAGAAAAAACTAGGGAACCAAAGACTCTTGTATTCAAAATCAGAAATCGGGTTAGCGAAAAAAAATCATAATATTCAAAAAGTAAAGTTCAAAAATCATTAAACAAAGTTAAAATTATCATTTATTCATATCAAATTAGCAAAAAAATCACAAATATTTAGTTATGTTTTAGAATTAGAAATCAAACCTTAGTCTTCAAATTTCTGAATTCAGAGCTTGAAAACTTCATAATCAGAAATCCACCAATAAAAAACTAGGGAACTAAAGACTCTTGTATTCAAAATCAGAAATTGGGTTAACAAATAGCCAATAAAATTGATTACCTGACAGATATTGAATGATACTCCTTTTGCCAATGATTGACTTGCAGGTCATGGTCAAAAAATTGAAGAACAAAGAACATGACCATTCTGTGTATCTATATATATCTGTAACCCTAAAAACCGAGAGAAGGGCGGCATAAGGTGGACGCTTGGTGTGGCTATCGACTATGATGGTGATGTTTTGTCGGTGAAGCCTTGGAGGGTTTTGGTGATGGCAAGATCCGATTATGATAAAAGTAGCATGGTGGCGTGCGTATGAGACGGTAAGATGAGGAAGGTGTCGATTGTATGTTCTAGGAAATTAGGTCAACGAAATAGAGAGGAAGAGAGTAATTATAGGAGTTTAAAAATTAGGGTAATGTTTATTTACCTCAATACCCTTTATAATTTTCTTTAATTTAAATTTTAAATTTTAATTGTATTAATAATTAGAAAAATAACAATTAATTATAGTCACACATCTTAAAAAATAGATGGTTCGGATCTGTTCTCGCGTACTCAACCTTTTAGGTGTTCTCATTTGATCTTACTTTAATATATATATATATATATATATATATATATATATATATATATATATATATATATATATATATATATATATATATATATATATATATATATATATATATATATATGTTCATTTGAGACCGTGAGACCAAATCTAAAAATAATTTTAAAATACAAAATAAAAGAAAAATCCAAAAAAAAATTAATTATTATTTTCGGAACTTTAATTTCCTAAAAAAAAGTTACCGTTTTTTTTAAATACGTGAAATATCCTAACAGAATATTACACTGTAAATATTCTAATATGATTTTTAGAATGTTAGAATATTATACTAGATTTGTCGGATATTTAGAATATTCTAATATTCTACTAAAATATGTGAAAAATGTATTTTTTTAAATTTTTTTTGAAAAATATAAATTCCGAAAATAAAATTTGAAAAAAAAATTCGAAAAATTTCAATTGTTTTTCATTTTAAAATGGTTTTTTATCTACTAAATGAGTGGCTAAGATTGCGTTTCATAGTCTCACAAAATTAGATCTTCTCACATTAACATAACCCTATCTTTACTATCTTATAAAAGAAATCTCACTATTTCTAAAAATAGATTGAATATAATAATATTATTTTTTTAAGACGTTCAAATCATTAAGCTAATAATACAAGTAGTCATCAATAAAATAATATTAAATTTTAACCTGTGTTTTGAATCCTTATATTTCTCAACAAATTCTATCTCCTTCCCTGAATTTCGGATAATTCAAAATTTGAAACCATCAGAAAATACATGTTGATTCAAATATCCTTCCTACAGATGACTCTTTCTTAACAGATTTTTATATTAATCCTTATTTGTAATTGATTTCATCATTTTTAACTTTTTGTATTTTTATCTTATAAATATATTGAGTGAAGACTTTATTATATCAGGTTTGTTCCTAAAAAGATTTTTACTATGTTTCTTTAATGTGTTGGCTTTGCAGGTGCAAATAACTCAACCAAGAGGGCCAGTTAGAGCATTGTATTATCATTAGTGTGTATATTTTGGCATCTTATTTTTGCAATAAAGAACGGTTAAACACAAGATTTGACATGATTAAGGTAGTTTGTATATTTTTCATCTTGTTAAATCTAAAAATGAAACCTTTTTCATCATTGGTCCTTATAATATCAAGTTTCATCATATGGACTTCCTGATTACGGTGATTATTGTCCTCATTATAAGGTTGTATATAGATTTTGTTCAATATTTTAAGGTTTCGAGAACCTAAATCAATATGAATCCTTGAATTACACACCATTGTTGAAAATGTTTTAATTTGTGACCAAACTTGGTTTAATATCACAATGAACAAGTTGACACCTGAGTATTTTAGCCTTCTCAAAGGTCTATTTATCGACTTTTGAATCACAACACCTGATATTCTAAAGGTTTATTTTTATAAACTATTATTTATATATTTTAGCATTTTACTTAGTAAGACATTAAATTAATAAAGGAATTAAGGAATACGAAAAAAAAGGACGATAAACAGTACAAGTGGTTTGGGTATGTATAAATGGAAATAATAACCATTTAGGGGGTGTTTGGCAAAAAAGCTTATTGCTTATTAGTTTATTAGCTTATAAGTTAATAAGTATAGGGTAACTTATGAAAAAATGATGTATTAGAGGTTCCCCACCGAAATAAGTTATTTTAATCCAAACACTTTGAGTGCTCATAAGTTATGAGTATTGGAATAAACCCACACTCACTTGTATCACTTCATGGAATTTATCTCGAGTGATCGTGAGACGATAATATCATATAAGTCTTCAAAACCTAGAGATATGAGTTGTTACCTATGAGTTGGTGGTGCATTGATTGCACGAAAACGCATCAGTAACTTGATGTTATAAAACGTGCCTTTGTGTGCAATTCAACAAGTAGTAGAACAAGCATATGAGTCGAAGTTTATCTGTTCCTTCTAGAAATAGAAGCGATATCTGGGCCCCTCGATGATTTTGTGTTGACCCATGTACCGGGCCCGGTCAGAACTAAATTGATGTGTTCAATTAAGTTCTTTGTCAAACGAATCGGAAATCGGGAAACAACTACCAGATAATAAGTAAGACATTGTTCCATGTATTTGTCCGGCTGATATCATGAGAACAGAGGACTATATGATCACTTATCTAAAATGGCGCTTCATAGTTCAACAGAGTTTTCGAGAGCTACGATTGCCGGTTGGTTCCTGAAGTAATATTGGCAAATACAGTTATTAGGCTTATCCAAGTGGGAGTCTATTGGATAAGGTGTCTAAGTCCATAACTTATTTGGTATATACTTGACTCGACCCGGCATGGTCCATTTGGGTTGCACTTCACCCAAACGATTTATGGATAATATTATGAGAATTGTATACTTATATTTTTTTAATATATTATAAGTTATAATATATTAATATAAAGTCATGTAATTTAATTAAGTTTTAATCTTAAATTAATTATGAATTGATTTAGTGATTAAAAGGATGACTAATTAAATCATGGGCTATTATATTTATATGGTGTGAGCTAACAGTCATTTGGGAATGGGTTTAGCTTATATGGAAGTCCATGGATGATCCATGGAGCTTTTAACCCATGGATCCTTGGAAGAGGAAAATACATGGGTTATTAGGGTTTACCCTAATCATCTACACTATATAAACAAGCCTACAGTGCATGAATTGACACACTAGTGTGTGTGAGAAGTGGTGGCCGATTTCTAGTGCAAAGTATACACTTTCATAAGTTTTTCCAAGTTTGTGGTGATTTGTGATTTCCATTTGAGGCATGCACATTATTGGTGCTTGGCTCTCAAACTCCAAGGAATCAACACTCATCAAAAGGTATGTAATCCATCTAGTTCTTTTATGTTTAAAAGTTCCCCATGCCATGCTAGATAAGTTATGAACCTTGGAAAACAAATTTTGCATGTATTATAGACAAACATAGATCCAAGGTTTATTAGGGTTGCATGTACACTTAGGAAGTGTTAGAATGCTCAAAACCCAACAGCTCAGTAGACAGAATTCTTCCAATTCTGGTCCGTAGAGTTGCCCGAAATGAGATTCAGGGCAGGACAACTCTCCATCGTATCGTAGAGGTTGATGCCAATGCAGGAATGCATACCATCCGCACCAATCGCCTCGAACACACTCAGGAGAGATCTGAAAGAGACCATGAGACCCTGCTACAAGCACTAGCTGAGGCACGAGCCGAAGTCATAGAGTTACGAGTACGTCAGAGAGTGTACGAAAGACACCTGCTTGACATGGAACGTCAACTGGCTGAATTGAGAGTTCACCAGAAGGATGACCGTCACCAGTAGGAAATGCGTTACTTTCCTTCCTCGTTTCAAAGAATCGTTTTCCTGTCTATGTCCTATGTGGCATTTTTCTATGTAACTATCTTGTACTGTAAGTACTTTTAGTTAGGCCTTTATGCGGCCAAGACTTTTCTACCTTGGATGTGATGTAAGACCTTCTACAAGGTCAATTTTTCCCAAATTTGTTAACGTCATGTATGTCGATATTGAAAGTTGGCTAACTTCTGTGTCACTCATTGTTCAAATACTTTCATCATACTTTCGTTGGGGTCTACCTAAAACCCACTCTAGTAAAGTTATTGGACTAGGGTAATTTAACTCAGGGATCATTCACAAATCTCTTTCAAAGGTTGGATCATGTTGTTTACCAACCGATGGTACCCCGACTTGAAAAACAAACATCTTTAGACCATTCTATGAACTTACTTCTACTCTTTACTAGAACTACATCATAGGGATGTAGGTCGAACCCATGAGAACATATTCCTATTCTTTACATGAACGATCGAACTACATCTAGGTTAAACCATATTCGCTCACGAATTCATTTCCTTTCCGTGTAACATAATCATGTCGCCGAAGAAAAGTGATCAACCCATCAATCAAACACCAACTCTTTAGATTGATGCAACTACCTTTCAAGCTGCAGTCTCAGCTGCTGTGACAACTATTCAGACTCACCTTAACGCTAACAACGTGAATGTTAGCGGGATTGTTAACAATGATTCGAATCCAAGTAACAATCAAGTACCTCGTCACACCCCCGAACCAGATAGCGGAAACGTCCGAGGGCTCTTGTGACTTAATTGAATACCATCACAATGATTATACATGAATCATAACATCATTCATCACCATGCATTGAAATATTACAACTGATATTGTTTACATTCAGTACATTGTTTTAAACATTACAATTCCATAACATAAACTGTTTGATAATTAATCTAAGCAAAACACCATGACATAACTTGATACATATTCTTCTGTTTACCTGTTACCTGAGAATACAAGTTATTTTTAAAACAGTCAACATATGAAATGTTGGTGAGTTCATAAGTAATGTTATGGAAAAATGATTTTTTTTTTTTTGTGAAGATTTCAAACCCAGAAAATCCGATATTTTTTGAAAAGATTATTTGTTAAAAAAAAGTGTGAAGATCCGTAAATATGCTTGTTGATTGTGAAAACATGTATAATTGTTGGACTTTGTATACGCCGCATAGGTTAAAATGTTGAACTCCCCGGGAAAACCCGATGTTTTCCCAATACGTAAATTACATGACTTGTTTATTGTTATGCCGATACGACGATTGTTTTTTATTACCCAGGTGACATTGGATTAATTAAGGGTTGTGAGTTGTTACAATCATGCATTATTTAAAATGACAAGTTTATAACTACAAATTATGAATGATCCTTGAGGCGTCATCCATACTACTCACACAATCCAACCACCCTGACTTCTCTTGTTTCACATCAAAAATCTGTTTACTCGGTTTCTCATAGCCCCACAACCGAGGAGAAAGGAGGGTACGAAGCCTCCTTTATTTCCATAAATTATTCAAGGCTACCGGGAATGCGAAAGGCACTTGGCCCGACTCGCATTTGACTTCTCGACTTCGCTAGCAGTACTAATGGACCCTTGGGGCCCAACAGCACAATAGAGCTATTGAGTAGTGTAGTCACTTAAACATAGAATCGGGGTACATAGCATAGATCCTAATGACATAGTACTAAAAATCGATACTGCTATCCCTAGTCACGGGGAGATGTGCCCGGGGGTGGTGCTGAGGAAGTGGATGCTCCCTGAAGACGAGCCACCTGTCGTTCTGCATCCTGGAGTCGAGACTCTCATCTCACCTGCCTCATATGGAAATCTCGAAGAACGTCTCATGTCTCCTGCTCTGCACGCTCGACCCTAGTCCACATTTGGCGTACCTGGTCGGCGGTGCTCTGAGCTAGGTTGCCGGTGTTCCGTAACCATTTCACCATGACCGGAAGGGCTCGATCGGTCGGTCCTCCATCCCTCAGGTCAAAGAACTCGCGTGACATGCCGAACGGGGGTCGTTGTCCCTGCTGTCTGCTCCACCTCCAAAGATCAATACCCCAGGGGGGTGTAGGACCAGTGGGGCCCACCCGATAAGCGGACACCCTAATCGGGTAAGGGGGTTGATGACTTCGGACTCCGTGTCCAAATCACCCCCTTCGTTATCATCGGGTTCCTCCTCAAATCTTCCTTCAGCTTCTTCCTCCTCCAGTTCTTCTTTTGGTTCGGTAGGTTCGCCCTCGACTTCTGCCTCCGGTTCCCCGTCAGATTCCTCCTCGGGGTCTTCCTCAGGCTTTTCTTCAGGCTCCTCGTCCAACCATCCATTATTTCCCTGATTAGGGAAGTAAGGATCTCCGGGGTGATGGAAACCAGCCATGCTGTCTGCGAGAGTGCGTAGATATGCTAACATTATTCCTAAGACGCTACAACTACTGTATAGACTAAACGGATGTTCTCTTTTTGGTGATAAAGGGGTATGTTTTTAGGTTCCCTAGCTATCACGATTTCCTCAGGACATGTGATAGTTATACCTAGGAGGAAATGTAGTTGATCAGGCTACATCCACTCCTTGATACGACTAAGAACAGTTCTGGCTTAACCGAGATACTAGCATTATCTTGTTCGGTTCGGTATTATGTTCTTTTCCCTAATACAAGCAAGGATGTTTTTATTGTTATGCTTTACTTGTTTTGTTCAGAGTTGTGTTAGTCCCACTTTTGGTTTATTGTTGCATATCAATGTGTGGTTAGATATGCCAGTTCACTATAAACAGAGCTCTGATACCAACCTGTCACACCCCCGAACCAGACAGTGGAAACGTCCGAGGGCTCTTGTGACTTAATTGAATACCATCACAATGATTATACATGAATCATAACATGATTCATTACCATGCATTGAAATATTACAACTGATATTGCTTACATTCAGTAAATTGTTTTAAACATTACAATTCCATAACATAAACCGTTTGATAATTAATCTAAGCAAAACACCATGACATAACTTGATACATATTCTTCTGTTTACCTATTACCTGAGAGTACAAGTTATTTTAAAAACAGTCAACATATGAAATGTTGGTGAGTTCATAATTAATGTTATGGAAAAATGATTTTTTTTTGTGAAAATTTCAAACCCAGAAAATCCGATATTTTTTGAAAAGAGTATTTGTAAAAAAAAGTGTGAAGATCCGTAAATATGCTTGTCGATTGTGAAAACATGTATAATTGTTGGACTTTGTATACGCCACATAGGTTAAAATGTTGAACTCCCCAGGAAAACCCGATGTTTTCCCAATACGTAAATTACATGACTTGTTTATTGTTATGCCGATACGACGATTGTTTTTGATTACCCAGGTGACATTGGATTAATTAAGGGTTGTGAGTTGTTATAATCATGCATTATTGAAAATGACTAGTTTATAACTACAAATTATGAACGATCCTTGAGGCATCCTCCATACTACTCACACAATCCAACCACCCTGACTTCTCTTGTTTCACGTCAAGAATCTGTTTACTCGGTTTCTCATAGCCCCACAACCGAGGAGAAAGGAGGGTACGAAGCCTCCTTTATTTCCATAAGTTATTCAAGGCTACCAGGAATGCGAAAGGCACTTGGCCCGACTCGCATTTGACTTCTCGACTTCGCTAGCAGTACTAATGGACCCTTGGGGCCCAACAACACAATAGAGCTATTGAAAGTCCTTTTACATGGAATTAGGTCATAGAAGGCCCATTAACATGTAAGTGCGTCCCCTTCGGGCCCAAAGATCATGCTATTGGGCTAGCAAGGCCCAACAAGCACGATTTGAAACTTTCAAGCCCAAAGATTGAATATTAACTCCTTGTAGTTATCGCGTGTTTATTGAAGTAGTACGGTTTATTGATTTTTGTTTTGTTATTGATTCGAGACCGAATCAATTCGTTTGGTAACGATATTGGTTGTTGAATGTGTATTTGTTATTACGTTTCGCCGGTAGTCGTGGATCTCGTATTTTGTCTTAAGGGATTTGTTTGTTTAAAAGTAAGATTTTTACCTTTTCAAAACCCTTCTTTTATAAAGTTAACACTTTTAGTCCTTTATATAAACGAATTTCCATTTTAGTCCTTAAACCATTTTCTTGACACTTTGGTATCATAACTTGTTGAAAATATGTTTTTTAGCCCAAATTTGCTTTGTAAACAGCTCAAGTCCTTCCAAAATGAAGTTTCTCGGTTAGAACCCCCCATTTTCGCAACTTTTAGAATTTTGGCCCAAAATAGAAAATTTTTACATTTTTGATCCTTTTTGAATTTGAAAAACATTTTTGACCTTTGAAATGGTTTTAATACACTTTAAACCCCCTGTTTTACAGAAAATTTCCTTTTTCAGCCCCTCAAACTTAGAAATCTCGCAATTTGGGGCTCATTGGGCTGAAAAGCCCAAATTTAGCCCATTAAATTCAAAATTTACATTTTAAGCCCCTCAAAAATGTTGATGTTTAGAAAAATTGTTATAGAAACTGTTTGGACCCTTTTGAACCTCCATAAATTATAATTTGTCGGTTTGGTCCCTTAGTTTTGTATTTTTGACAATTTAAGCCCAAAAATGAGTTTTTATGTCCAAATATGTTCATCCTAACCATATAAACTATTTTTCTTGACTTGATTAGTTTAAAATGGTTTAGGTTAGGTTTATTTCCTTTCCCATGTTTTAGATCTCGGTTTTACACACTTGTTGAATAACATATTCATCACAAACACAAAATATCACACATATACATGCATTAAATCACACATAGCATACATTTACACATAGATCTGCACATTTACTTGTATTCTCCCCCATAAAACTCATAAAAACTAAAAAGAAGGGGGTATGAAACTCACTTTGGGTAGTGTTTTCGGGTTTGAAGAAGATTTGGAGAAGTTTGGTGCTATTTTCGGCCCTAGCAAGTTCCTTGGATGGATCTTGAAGTTAGATGTCTCTAAGGTGCAAGATCACAAGTTTTGCATGAGATAATGAAGATTGTTGGTAAAATGAAGAAGATATGTTATGAATCAAAGAGATAACTTACCAAAGATGTGAACTACTTGATGAAAACCTCTTGGATCACAAGCAAAATTCGAGATTTTGGATGAAGAAGAAGGGATGATTCTTGAGTGGTTTAGAGAGAAATTTAGTTGTGATGTGTGTGTGTGTGTTTCTCTTGCTCTCGACCGAAGAAAAGAGAGAGAAGAAGAAGAGAGAGTGTGATGAGATGGTGCATGGAGATTTGGGTTAATTGCATGGTTAACCTGCTTGTAAATATAAGGTGGCAAACATAAGTCAACTCTTCTCCATAAATTGGGCTTGGGCCGAGAATGGAGAGGGAAGAAAGAGTATTTGGGCCTTAAATATTTAAGCCCAAATTTTATGGTTATGTTGAGTGATTTTTGGCCCAAATAAATATATATATGATTTTTATGACCTATTAGGGCTAAATTAGGTTAGTTATGGCCCAATAAGGTCCATTTAAATATTTTGTTTCATTATAGGCCCAATATGGCCCAAAATATTAAAATAAATGAAAGTGGGTTCAAATTAGAGTCCATTCAAGAGTTCTAAGCCCAATATAGTCCAATTGGAAGCTTATTGGTCCATTGGGCCCAATAAGGAAATCCTAGTCCAAAATGGACTCAAACAAGGATTTCTAGGGTTTCTAATTGTTTGTTGGCTATTTGCAGTGCTTGTATGAAGTGTTTGATTGAAATTTTGTTGTCATAGAGTAAGCATCATGCATGCTTTCATGTTTTTGATTCATAGTTGACATAAGTGTTGTAGTTACAAGGCACAAGAATTTCTAGTTATGACATACCTCAACAAGTAACGAACTACCACAACGTCCCGAATCTCAAGCCCAAGAATAAAAAATGAGGGTTCTGGGCTAAAGCTAAAGGCAAATCACCCCAAGGGACGAGCAAAAGACAACAACCTGTGGCAACCTTTGCAGCCATGCCATTTGTACCTCCTACTACCATCCCTTCTGGTATTCCAATCGCCCCTAACCCAGTCAGATAGTATGCTGGAAACCTACCGAAGTGTAATAAGTGCAGCTTCCATCATCTAGGTAGTTGTCATCAGTTACACTGCTATAACTGCAACAAGAACGAACATACTACCCGCTTCTGCAGGATTCAGATTCAACACATTACTTCGACCACCAATGTCAAAATTTCTCAGATATGCCATCTATGTGGCATAATGGGACACTTCAAGAGGGACTGCCCAACAGAGAAGAACGACGGTGGAACAGGAGGAGTTTGACCTCAGAATGGAAAGAGGCAACGAAGGACCCTACTATAGTATAGATTCCCTTCCAATCATCAGTATTAAGTATGCTTTTAAACTGTTTTAAACTAGTGCAACTCGAGTCTTATCTTTTGCGAGATCCCGTTAGTAAAGGGACCCTCGTGCTGCGTATACTTGCCTTTTGTAGTATACCTTGTTCGCAGCAATATTCTTGTAGTAAATCTAAAGTACTGTAACTCTATTGAAATTTGCACTGTTGTGTTTTGTCTGTAACGCCTTTATGTTCAAATCTAACGTCTTTATTTCCATGTAAGTCCAACATTATCATACAACTTGAGTCAATTCGATCCGCGCAATACCAGTTTCATGCACACATCTCCTTCTCCGAAATCACCTTTCTAGCGAAGCCGTCATTGCAGGACACTAAAGTACTCATGCATAGAGTACCTCATGTTTCTTATCCTTTCCGAAGATAACTCAACAAACCTCCCCGAAGTATCACTCGTACAGTACGTCAAGTTCAAACCAAGGACCTTTACTGTTGATCTATCGCTGAAGAATGTATACACATGGGTGGTATATAATCAAGGTTCTACAGGTTTAGAATTGATGATTCCGCTTTAACTTCTTTTCCTCGTTGGGATGTGAGCTTAAAGAAGAATCATTTATTCGACTGCCTTTTCAATCTTAATTATATACTACTCGTATACACGATACTGTGATTGATGAACCATGTATGACTTCTAATATGAACTTCAGGACGGAGACTGTCCAAAACTACGAGTAATCGCATCGTCATGCGAACAAACTTAGAACCCAATACGACTCCTGTAACCATATCTCCCTACAGACTAACACCCATGGAGATACAAGAACCATCCGGATAGCTTGACGACTACTCAACAATGGAATGGAAAGACCAAGCTTCTCACCTTGGAGAGCTCTGGTCTTATTCTGCCAGAAGGCAGACAAATGTTGTAACGCCCGGGTTTCAGGTCTAAGCATTTTTGACGATGTAATAGTTTAGGTCAACTATTGTAACTCTTTTTGAAGTAATAAAGATGAAATATTTGAGTATTATGTGAATTATGTGTATTTATGTGCTTATTATTTAATTATAAATGTATAATTAATAAAGAATTAAAAAATAAGCATCAAAATTAAAGTGTGAGATAAGCCTGATATCTCTACATAAATTTGTTGTGGTCGAAACAAGGATTCCGAGGATATAAGGAACGCTGAAATCCGAGTTACAACGAAGAAGTTATGACCCGTTGAAGTTTCGCGACAGAACCGGCACGATACCGGGAAGCGTAAATAGTGAATTTACGATAGAGAGAGATTTAGCCTTAACGCTCTAAAAAAAGTCATAGAATATGTTAAACTAAGAACATCGATAAAAAGAACGCCCAAATCTGACTTCGTATGAAGGAGTTATGATTTTTCGAAGTTTCGGATTAGTAGTGTACAACCCGCAATTCGAATATTAGATCGGGTGATTTTTAGCCGACATGACTTAAATGAGAATCGAAGATCTCGTTAATAGTAGCGTAACGAGAAAAAGATGGGCGAAAACGGACATCGGATGAAGAAGTTATGAGGATTTAACGGACCAATCCTGTCCCGGCCTGTTAATAATATAAAATTTAAAATCGAATCAAAATTAGCCGACGGAGTCTAAATGAAAGTTGTAGAGTACGTTCCCACCTTCGCGTGGATATAAAGAACGTAAAAAACGGAGCTCGTTTGCGATAGTTACGATTTTTTTAAAGATTTCATTCTAATTTGCAAAGCCCGTTGCTCAATTGATGATGTGGCAAGATCACAGCCGTCGGTTGCGGCTCACGGTGCTCGCTTTGGATGGTGACATGTCACTTCGCTACGCCCCACGTACGAGGCCTAGTACGCCCCGCGTACGTTCGCTTCTTATCCACTCCAAGAGTAGGCGTGTGTGAGCCAACTGGATCCGACCTGGAAGCCTTATCTGAGGACTACGCCCCGCGTAGCCTCCTTACACCCAGCGTACTTGCGAGGCCTCGCACCTATAAAAGGGGTGCGAAGGCAACCGATTTCTCACACCATTTCTTCAATACTTCTCTCACGACTTTCTCTCTCCAAGTGCTCTAAACCCCCCTAAGCCCTAGATAAAACCCCTAGCTCCCGAGGGAAGCCCCGAGGCTCCCGGAGTCCCGAGAAAAAGAGCCTTTCGGTTTCGAAACGCTGCTCCAAATAAAGTTCCGGTTTTCGTTAAAATCCGTTGTAAGTGAGTTACGCTTACACAATTTTTAATATAGCTTTCAAATAATTATAGGAATGTTATTAGGTCCTTGAAATAATTATTTGGGCTATTATTAAGAGTTATATTGAGTGTTATTTAATGCTTATATAATAATAATAATAGTAAGACTATTAATTTGCCGCGGTTATCGTTAGACTAAACCCTAGTGGTATTGGTACTAGGTTTTATCGAAGGAAAATCGTTTTGAGAGTATCGAAGCGCTGTCTGAGTGCTGAGTCACCACCTTTCAGGTGAGTGCATAGTTACTTTCAGCTTACACATAGATATGAAGTATTTTATATAAATTACGTGCTATGTGTGCATATTATCTGAATAGTTGCTATCTATGCTGGATGAACATTTTTATACATGTTTTCAATGATTTAAACTGTATATGTATTTTATATCTATGAAAACGTTGGGGTAAAACATGGGTAGATGTAATAGGTGATGTGTGATAAAATGATGAGAGGCCTCGATGTTGATGTTGTTGATTCAGTCATCTAGCGGAGTATAGATGATGACCACAGACTCTTCTAGACAGTCCAGTGGAACGCTAGCAGGCTCGCGACCTGTAGGTGTTTGTGAACGACGTGTTCACCGGTGTACTCCATCCCCCACATGGTTTCCTTTAGGACATTTATTGCTGAGGAATCCCCTTAGCAGTAGTGTCCATCCCGATGATGATCCTTAGGCTAAGTCCCTTATGATAGGTGTTTAGGGACGTAAAGTGAGGATAACGAGAATGGGTAATCGGGTTATTGTTGATTGATGAAATTAATAAACTTATTTATTGTGGGTTGAAAACCCTATGCGCTCACCAGGCTCCCCAACCTGACCCACTCAGTTTTCTTGTATTACAGGTAGTGGCGCATGAGCATAGATGTGATGTTTTGGGATGAGGGATTACGGATATAGGCCTGTAGATACGAAATAATGTAGTAAGGCTTATATTGTACTGTTTATGCTTTTGGTCTGTATCAAACATGACATCCCAAGTCTTTTAATGAAATACATTTCCTTGGAAATGCTTTTGATAAATCTTTATCATATTTTGTTTTGGGACAAATTTCGCAACACTTTTATTTAAAATGTTACTCTGATTTTCAAACAAAGCATAAACAAAATCGGTCTTTTCTGGCCATGAAAATGGTGATGTCACAAATGTTTTGTAGGAGCATCGACTATCGGAGACCTTGACAAGATTTCCATTAGAAATCATTACCCTCTGCCTCGCATAGATGAGTCGGTTGACCAACCGCAAGGAACTATTTACCTTTCAGAAATAGACCTGAGATCCGAATATCACCAGTTACGAGAGTTAGTGAAGGATGTCCCGAGGACAATCTTCCAAACTCGATGCGGACACTAAGATTTCGTAGTGATACCCCTCGGATAAGACCAATGCGCCCGTAGTATTCATGAAATTAATGAATAGGGTACGCCATGCTTACTCGGATCAGTTTGTCATTGTCCTTGTAAATGACTTACTTATCTGCTCTCATAGTAAGAAAGAGTAAAGAAGCATCCATGACTTAACCTACCCCGCGAAATCAGTAACGTATATTTTACCCTCCATGTCTCGAACTTGAAAAAGTACCTTTCCGTCAGGACTCTTGTAATCCCACTCGACGAGATCGAGATCAACGAGAGCCTCGCCTTCGTGAAAGAACCGTAGTGACCATGGAACGAGAGCTCAAGCGGACGAAGCAAAGCCGCATCCCATTAGTGTAGGTTCACTGGGATACCAACCGAGGAACTAAATTCACTTGGGAGCGTGAGAATCAATCGAATAGGAAGTATCCCCACCTCCATACTCGATTATTCATGCCTACTTCTTTATCTAAATTCTAATTTCGGGATGAAATTCCCTATAACGAGGTGATGATGTGACAACCCAAAAATTTCTATCCCGAACAGTCAAACAGTTCATTGAAATCCAATCTCATTTCTGTTATCTTTTTAGCACAATTACGAGTTTATTTAAGCGTTCTGAGCCGTGTACACTTAAGGGATACGTGTCGGGGTTTATCTGCTGAAGTTATAGCTCAAAGAAACGACCTTAAACACCCTTACAAGGAGTTCATGGCCACCACATGGGAGTTTACAGCCGTAAACTCCATGTGGTTCGTAAACTCCATCTTATATGATGAAAATGTGGTCATCAGTTCATTCCTTTACTTCCCTTGACTGAAATCCTCTCAAGTATCATCCCGATCTCCATCCCCGATCTTCAAATCTCGTAAGTTTATTGTCCTAACTAGTTGATATCTTACATGAAGTAGTGATCTTACATGATTTCATCCGTGAAATCATTCCATTTTGTAGATCTTCAAGTTTCACCAAGAACACCAAGAACACACACTAGTGTTCTTGGCCAAAAACGACCATTCAAGTTCCTAGATTGTAAGTACTCTTGTTCTAACTTGTTGTACACTAGGTTTAACATGTTTAGGGATTAGAAAACATAAAGAATCACATGATCCAAGGAGTTTGCGGCCAAGGCATGTTCTTGCACCATAAAACCCTTTTAGTGGGGCAAAATGCATCCTAACACCTTACCAAGCCTTGGAACTTATTATAGAACCTTACACCATTGAACTAGAGACTTCAAGAAACAAAATGGTACTTCATACCATGAGTTTATGGCCGTAAACTCATGGGGAAGTGGTCCCCAGGCTGCAAACTCAATATAAGGTCATTCTTGGACCTTAAACCTACCCAACATCTTGTTTAAGCCTTGGAACACTTAACCACTTAAGACATAATAGTTTTAAGCCTCATTTGGTGACCCATTTGAGAGTTTACGGATAGGAGTAAACTTCCTTGGGCCGTAAACTCCAACAAGTATGGTCTATGGACCATAAACTCACTTACAAAGCCTTATACTCCTTTGTTGCAACCCAATGGCCTCCTAACACTTTGACCAAAGTGTTTTCCACGCCTTAGAATGTTTATACTTGTCTAATTAGTGTTATAATCACTAATTGTATATATACATATTTCTTTATATGTTATTAGGATCATTGTGTGTGTTTAAGTCTTCACTTGACACCAAGCACTTCTCCGGCACTTCCATTCGATCCACTCACTGCAGGTGAGTTCATACCCCTTAATTAACCTTTAAATATTTCTAAATGTTTATAAATGCTTTTATAGGAGGGGATACAAGTTGAATCATGCTAGTTAGTACATCAATCACATGTGATTAATAACTAGCATACAAATGGATTTACTACACTTTAGCTGTGTTACCAAACAGATTACTTCAAATGGCTTTCTCAAATGTTTTTACATGTTTAAAACTTCTTATCAAATTGTCTTACATACTGTATGTTTCCTTTCAAACTTTATTACAATTGTGTTTCAAATAAAGGTTTCCTTATACTTAAACTGTGCTTATCAATCAAATTGCTTTCAAATTGTTTTACAGACTGACATCAAGTCATCATTTCTTAGTTATTAAACTCTTCAAAGGTTTTACAAAACTCTTTTATACTTTTATATTGTCAAATGCATGCCTATATATGTATAGTTATATAAGAAATTTTTAAAGGACTTAGGATGGCTAACTTGCTTTATTTCCTTTTCCTCGTTGGGAGGTGGCTTTAGGGCATCGGTTATTCGTTCGAATTTCGTCTAAATACTAGTTATATATCATGTATACATATATAGACATAAAAGTTCCATTAGTCAGTTCAGTACCTTTGGGGTAGCAAAGGCATACTTCGGTTATACACGTACATTACTAGTAGCTATAATAGGTATAGTTAGGAGATACTACTTACTATTCCAAGTACAAGGAATCACACAAGAGTCAGTTCACTCATGATTCTATACTAATGATGGGTTTTGAGCATTCTAACACTTCGTAAGTGTACATGCAACCCTAATATCCTTGAATCTATGTTTTCTCTATATACATGCAAATTTCTTTTTCAAGGTTATTTGCTAACTAGCATGGAATGGGGAATATATGAAACATAAAAACTAGTAGAAAAACATACCTTGTTGTTGCTTGGATTCCTTTGAGACTTTGTGAGCCTAGCACCCCAAATGTTGTGCCTCAAATGCTTCACACAACACCACAAATCATGTAATAACTTGAGAGAATACTTCTAGCACTCAAAATCGGTTATGCCCTCTCTAGTAACCCTCCTAGGTACGATTTTACTAGCCAAAGGGTTCCTTTTATAGTGGTGTCACAATTAGGATTTCATTAAGAAGACCCATAATTGTCATGACTCTTCATTTCTCATGACCCATGGGTTTGTAACTCCCATGGACTATCCATGGAGCTCCAAATGGTTACATCCATAACCTATAAACCATGGATCATTAATCCACCATAAAAGAATTGATGATTGTCATAATCAACCCTATCTATTTAATTAGTCTAACTTTAATCACCAAATTAATACTAGATTAATACTTGATTAATACTAATTAAATAACACTATTATTAATATATTAGAACTTATAATATATTAATAATCATAAGTGCCATATTCTCTCATTTAGTCTATCCAAGTATTGCAATACCATGCAACCCAAATGGACCATGCCGGCTCAAATCAAGTACATATCAAATAAAGTTATGGACTTAGACACTATATCCAATAGTCTCCCACTTGGATAAGTCTAATAACTATATTTGCAAATATGACTTCAAAATCCGACTAGCAATCGTAGCTCTTTCAAAGTCTCTCGGAACTGAGATGATGATGATACGCCATTTAAGATAAGTGATCATATAATCCTCTACTCTCATGATATCAGTCGGACAAACACATGGAACATGGTCTTACTTATTGTCTAGCATTTGTTTCTTGATCTCCGATTTGTTTCGACATAGAACTAAATTGAACATATCAATTAGGTTCTGACCGGGCCCGGTACATGGGTTAAAACCAAATCATCGAGGGGCCCAGATATTGCTTCTATTTCTAGAAGGAATAGATAAGGTTCGACTGATATGCTTGTACTAACTACTTGTTGAATTACTCACAAAGGCACGTTTTATAACATCGAGTTACCAATGCGTTTTCGTACAATCAATGAATAACCAACCCATAGTCAACAACTCATATCTCAAGGTTTGAAGATTTATATGATATTACCATCTCATGATCACTCGAGATAAATTACATGAAGTGATGCAAGTGAGTGTGGGTTGAATCCAATACTCAGCCCTTATGAGTACTCATGAATGTTGTAGCAACCGTTGCATTGTCCAAAGCACTTTAGACAAATCGTACAAGCCAAATTCATGACAGTCTTAAATCAATACTTACTTCCAAAGTTTGACTGACTGTGGATGGTTTGAATAATATGATATATACCATAACATAATTATTCTGGAAGTAAAAAACATGAAAAATTGAAACATAGTAAACAATTAACACAAGATAGTAACACCATACTCATAAATAAATAACAACTTTTATTTATCATTAAATGTCAATTACATTCTACAAGTTTCAGGAATCTAATTATTGAAACTAATATCATCCTTCAGCCCAATGCACCTTGCATGCTTTAAATGCTTAACCCTGCTCAGTCCCTTTGTGAAGGGATCTGTCGGGTTCTCATCTGATGATACCCTCTTTGCCACGAGGATTCCTTCTATTCTATGTCCGATGAAATGGTATTTTCTGTCAATGTGCCTAGATCTCCCATGATCTCTTGGTTCCTTCGCCAAAGCAACCGCACTTACACTGTCACAGAAAATTTCCATTGGGTCCTTTATAGCTGGTACAACTCCAAGGTCTCCGATGAAGTTCTTTAGCCATATCGCCTCTTTTGCTGCCTCGCTTGCTGCTATGTACTCTGATTCACAAGTCGAATCAGCTACTCTCTCCTGCTCGGAACTTTTCCAAGTAATGGCTCCTCCATTTAGGATAAAGACCCAGCCTGACTGAGAGCGAAAATTATCCCTATCAGTTTGAAAGCTATCATCACTATATCCTTCCACTCTCAAGTCATCACTGCCTCCGAGGGTAAGGACCCAGTCCTTAGTCCTCCGCAAATACTTGAGAATGTTCTTTACCGCTGTCCAGTGTGCCTTGCTAGGGTTCCCTTGATATCTACTGACCATGCTCAAAGCAAAGGCCACATCATGTGACAACTGTCAAATTCTAGTCAATTCAAAGTCAAATAAAGTCAACAAGTCAAACCGGTCAGCTCAACTAACCCTTGTGTACTTGGACTTACGTTCGGTATTTACTAAACAACTCACTATTCTAATAAGAGAACATAAATCGAAAAGTACGTACAACTAGATCTCTTTAACCTAAAAACTGTAGTACATGGCGAGCCAAACCGATAAAACAATGATGCATACTCATCGGGAGTGTGTAAGATCCTTAAACAAGGCTTAACAGGGTTTACGAACCATGCATTGCGGTGCCGGACACTCACAACTGTCCCACACAGAACCTCTCTCAATTGTTTTCACTCTATCCCTCTCTATGTCAAAATCTCTCCCTAATCTCTCCAAGTATGTGAAACCTCTCTCAAATATCTCCTTGTATGAGAAATCTCTCCAAGAATGTCAAATCTCTCCTAAATCTCTCCAAGTATGTGAAATCTCTCTCTGTATGAGAAATCTCTCCAAGAATGTCAAATCTCTCCCAAATCTCTCCAAGTATGTGAAATCTCTCCCAAATCTCTCTCAAAAGTTTCCCTTAACTTTTTGGAATCATTCGGGTCATTCCGACCCTTAACCGGGTCAAAAACGGCTCAGAACGGGGCGAAAACGAGAAAAATGGACATTAGGAACCGAAGGTCCGCTTAGGGACCAAGAGCAAGGAGGAGCCGAACCCTCCTGAGCCGAAGGTCCTCTCAGGACCGAACCTCGCCCAGGAGGAACCGAACCCGAGAACAAAGAACCGAACCCGAGAGCAAAGAACCGAACCCGAGAGCAAAGAACCGAACCCGAGAGCAAGGAACCGAAACCGAACCGAAGGAACTGTTCACCAAGCCAAACCGAAGGAACTGTTCACCAAGCCGAACCGAAGGTACTGTTCACCAAGCCGAACCGAAGGTACTGTTCATCAACCGAACCGAAGGTACTGTTCACTACTGTTCACTACGTTCCGTTCGGTTCTGACATCCTCGCCTCTTATTCCCGAACCGAACCCCACCCTCGCTACTGACCCTTCGGACCGAACCCTCGCCCATCACTTCGCGCGTCTGACTCGCCCCTTCGTTTCCCTCTGTTCTCTCTCTCCCTCTCGGTTCCTTCCTTCTCTCTTCCTCCCTCTCGGTTTCTGCCTCTCTCTCTCTCGGTTCAGCACCAGAAGGCCGAGCCTCAGCCAGAATTCGCATATTTGCCACTTTTAGCCCATTTTTGATATTTTTAACATTTTAAGCCCGTTTTTCATGATTTTAAAGCGGGATTTTCTCCAGAAATTATATTTTAACATAATAAACTCTAAATATTCATAATTTAAACATATTTTGATGAAAATCATTATTTAAATAATAAAAATCAAATGGGTGAATTATTAAAGGTGGAGTGTTGACTTTGCCTTATCCAATGTCACAAGCAACCACCCCACACCCACTCTTTGACTAACCACACCTCCCCACCTTACCTAGGTCACATCAATGTCATTTCCACTCAATTTACACTCATTCCCACGTTTTTAGAGCTGGAACAAACATCCTCTCTCCTCATTTTCTCTCATTTGCCCTCATTTCACTAAGTATCAAACACCACTTTCTCTCAAACTTTTCCCACTCCAAACTCGAGATTCAAGGCTGATCTTCACGTGTTCTTCCACTCTTAGTAAGTATAATTCATCCTCCTTATGATTAATTCACTTCATTCTACTCAAATCATGAATATCTTACACAAACTCCATCATATTAGCGTTAGAGCTTCGAATCTTCAAGTGATTCTTCAAGTGTTCTTGGGTTGAACACTTCTCTTCTTCAACACTTACCTACTGAAATCACTTAAGGTGAGTCCATAACCCTGCATTTTCATGTTTTCTCAAGTTTTCAGGGGGGGAATACAAGTTAAAACATCAAGAACATAACTAAATATTTCTAACAGCCTTCATCAGAAAAGTTCAACTCCATTCACGGACTGTTTTGGGCATCTTAAACATTTTTGTTTTCAAAACTGTACAAGGTGCAAATAGTTCAAGTTTGTAGCTTTAAAATGACTACTTGCACATCTCCATACGATTTTTCTACAATTTATGGTGATTTTTACAAAACTGCCTATCATTTTAAACAACAATCCGGACCAGTCTGTGATTATGGACTTTTTCAACCAAGTTAGAGGTCATTAAAAATCGTGATAAAAATTATGAGTAAACTAGACACGTTTTGTGAACTCTCAGAATTTACGGATCTAGTTTTCGACTTCGTATGATTTTTCTATGATTTTTGCAAAAACGGGGCAGAATGGCTAAAGTTAGCCATCAGCATGTAAATATCATAACACTTTGTATTATGTTGAGCAAAGTGTATAATCATAAGTTTTAATATTTGAATGTGTTTCCTTGTTGGTTCATCATTATGAACTGAAACTAAGACATTCATATTAAACATTAGTCATTCATTTTGGAACACGTATTATTTAACTATAAAAAGTATAGTTTGAATATATTTATAACACTAATACATTTCCATAAAAGGGTTCATACATATTACATACATTTTAGATAACTATAATAGGTATAGTTTATGATACATCACTCAACACACTCGTACAAAAAGGGTACATTCATACAAGAAAGATTTATATTCACACGCATTTCACGTAAACTTGTTAACCTATATTGTGAGACTCTCTCTCTCTCTCCCCGTACGTCCGAGTGCGGGATATAATTCCTGGTAGTTATAATCAGAATCTCCTTGAGGGAGAATGTGATACTTGTATATAGATCTATATTGGGTTTGACACCCCACACCTTGCTGCTAGCTACAGTTGGACCTGCAGGTCTACGGGTGACAAATGTCATTTTATTTTTCGCGACACTGAGAACGTCGTGGCAGGTTCACATAGTCATAGTATGATTATAGCGACTCACATAGGGATATAACAACCCATAAGTTTACGGGATTTTATTTTTAAAACCTAAATGAGTTTTATGTCGATTTAAAATCACCTTTTTATCTCTATGAGTACAGATATTACTGTACACTTTTGGGTTTTGGTAGTTACGACTACACATCGTTTGAAACCACATTTATACTTTTAAGTATGGTCAATACTTGTTATTACTCGGTCCTCTAATTTAGGACTACATATATATAATGTATTAACAAACTATATTGCATCTAGAACTGTTAGACTTCAACTATAATCGCTGAGCGTACATGTTTGAGTCCTATAAGAATTTTGTCTTGATTGGCCTAGAATTGGTGGTGCCTGCCTCATCTCCTGTTCCTCGTTGGGTTGTGGACCTAGGGCAGACCCACTATATTCAACGTTTTATCTAATTTAAACCTTATATAACTTATATACGTTGGACGATTATAGAGGAACTCTACGGGTCATTCTAGGATTCATTAATGCATCATATAGGAATATTTCTATTCACACTTAAATAAGAAAATATTGGATTTTCCGGAAATCAAACTATATCGATCTTACAAGGAAAAACGGTTTCTACTTCAAACAAAACTCTTATGAACTCACCAACCTTTGTGTTGACACTTTTTAAAACTACTTGTATTCTCAGGAAATCAGTGAAACAGGAAAACTTCATCGCTTTGAGGATGGGACGTTAAACCGTCAACAATTTATTTTGTCATCATAATGTAATTGCTTTTGAAACATATAAACATATACTTTGGTGTAACTTTTGCAATTATATATATATGGTGGTTGTTTTTACTTTGAGCACTATTATACACGTTGTTGTGATACTGTACATGAAGTCCTCCACCCCCAGACGTTTCCGCCATCCTTGGTTTGGGGGTGTGACACATCAGGGCGATTACAAGTCATAGCATACATGATCGTGCCCACAGCGGAAGCATATGGTATCTGACTCATTTTAGCTATCTCAGCCTCTATACTCGGACTCTAAGTCTTACTTAATTTGGCTTTACTATGGATTGGTAATTCTGCTTTCTTGGAATCTTGCATACTGAACCTCTTCAGTACCTTATCCACATAAGTACTTTGACTAAGTCCAATTAGTCTCTTACTCTTATCTCTCAATATCCTTATCCCTAGGATATAGGCAGCTTCCCCAAGGTCCTTCATAGCAAAACACTTCCCAAGCCAGGACTTAACCTCCTGCAAAGTTGGGATGTCATTTCCTATGAGAAGTATGTCATCCACATACAACACCAAGAAGCTAACTATGCTCCTACTAGCCCTGACATACACACAAGACTCATCCCCACTCCTAGAAAAGCCAAACGATTTGACTTTCTCATCAAAGCAAAGATTCCACCTGCAAGATGCTTGTTTCAATCCATAAATGGATTTTTCAAGCTTACACACTCTATTAGGGTATTTTGGATCGACAAAACCCTCTGGCTGAGCCATATAAACATCTTCAACCAACTTCCTAATAAGGAAAGCGGTTTTAACATCCATTTGCCATATTTCATAATCACGAAATGCAGCTATGGCTAATAACACTCTAATAGACTTAATCTTAGATACTGGTGAGAAGGTCTCATCATAGTCAACTCCCGGAGTTTGAGTAAAGCCCTTCGCAACCAGTCGTGCTTTATAAGTGTGTACTTTCCCATCCATGTCGGTCTTCTTCTTGAAGATCCATTTGCACCCAACTGTCTTACGACCTGGTACATTGTCAACCAAGTTCCAAACTTGATTGTCGTACATGGACTGAATCTCGCTGTCCATAGCCTCCTTCCATTTCGCAGACTCAGGGCCTGCCATGGATTCCTAATAATTATTAGGTTCATCCAAATCTATCAGTGTACTATCACTGATAAATGTATCACCTTCAGTGGTGATGTGATAACCATAATAAAAATCAGGTGTGCTCCTCACCCTAGTGGAACGTCTTGGAGGTACAAACTCATTTATCGGCTCAACAAGAGTTTCCTCCTCAGGTTGGCTGACAACATTTGAGGTTCCTTCACCACTTGAATCTTGAAGCTCTTCAAGGTCAATTTGCCTCCCACTGTCCCCTTGGCTTATGAATTCTCTCTCACGAAAGGCTCCTCTTCTCGCTACAAAGACCACATTATCGTTGGGTCTGTAGAAGAGGTAACCAAAGGATCTTTGTGGGTAGCCGATGAAAATACACCTCTCGCTTCGGGGTTCAAGCTTGTCATGAGTCTCACGCCTCACAAATGCTTCACAATCCCAAATCTTGATGTGATCCAAATTGGGCACTTTCCCAATCCACATCTCATGAGGTGTTTTGACACCCTTTTTATTAGGGACTAGATTAAGGATATGGGCGGCAGTCTCTAAGGCATACCCCCAGAAAGAGATTGGTAACGATGCTCGACTCATAATGGAACGAACCATGTCCAACAAGGTTCGATTGAGCCTCTCAGCCACACCATTCAACTGTGGTGTCCTGGGAGGTGTCAATTGTGAGACAATCCCACATTCCTTAAGATAGTCAACGAACTCAATGCTAAGATACTCTCCTCCCCGATCGGATCGGAGCATCTTGATGTTCCTGCCTAATTGATTCTCAACTTCCTGCTTAAACTCTTTGCACTTTTCAAAGGTTTCTGACTTATGCTTGATTAAGTAAATATATCCATATCTACTGTAATCATCAGTAAAAGTCACATAGAAACGATTAGCATCTCTTGTAGCAACTTTGAAGGGCCCACACACATCCGTGTGTACAAGGTCCAACAAACCTACACCCCTATCACAAGTACCTGTGAAGGGTGACTTTGTCATTTTTCCAAGTAAACAAGACTTGCAACTATCATCTGACTTGAGGTCAAACGATTCCAAGACTCCAGCCTTTTGGAGTTGGCCTATGTGCTTCTTGCTAACATGTCCAAGACGACAATGCCACAAGGATGCTTTATCCAAGCTATCAGAATCAATATACAACACATTATTTCCTAGATTTTCTACAACATTCAAGGCTTCATATACACCATCACAAGGTATTGCTTTAAAGTAAAATACATCATTGTAATAAACATTAATAACACCATTTTTATTATCAAATGAAAATGTAAAACCTTGTTTGTACAAGCCATGAAAAGAAATAATATTTCTCGCCATTTCGGGCGAGTAACAACACTTATTCAAATCTAACACTAACCCATTATTAAGCAATAAAGAATAAACTCCTATCTTGGTAACATGTGATGCTTTCCTGTTGCCCATGACAAAGTTTATCTTCCCGTGCTCTACTTGCTCACTTCTTCTTAGTGCCTGCAAATCAGTACAAATGTGAATACCACACCCTGTATCAAGCACCCAAGAATTAGCATTAGATGAGTTGTTAGACAATATTGTGTAAATACCTGCATGGGTGGGTTTAACCTTCCCATCCTTTACATCTTGCAGATATTTGGCGCAGCTTCGCTTGAAGTGTCCCTTATCTTGGCAATAGGAGCATTGTGCTTCCTTTGGGTTCGAAGAAGGAGTAATGGGGCCTTTCTTTGTCCCACTTGAAGAGGAACCATCAAGAGTCTTACCCTTGGTACCCTTTGAAGGTCTTTTCCTCTTCTTAACCTTCCCTTGCTCAATTTCAAGAACAAGGGCTATTAAAGGAGTAGAAGTAGCAACCGCTTTACCCTTAAGGCCATTTTCAGCTATCCTTAAGAGTCCTTGAAGTTTGCTAAGTATGACTTCCTCCTTATTCATATGATAAGTCATACGAAATTGATCATAACTTGAAGGTAAGGAATGGAGAATGATGTCAATCGCCAATTCCTCAGGGAAGTCAACATTGAGCTTTAGCAATCGGTCAACGAACCTCTGCATCTTCTGCAAATGACCGGTGATGGGTTCACCATCCTTCATCCTTGCGGTTATCATGGAGGAAATGATTTCATACCTCTCTTGACGCGCGCTCTGATGGTACCTTTCCATCAGATCTAGGTGCATCTCATAGGGGTAGAAATCTTCATAAGATTTTTGGAGTTCCGGATTCATTATGGCCATCATGATGCAGGACACCTTGGTGGCATCCTTCTCATGTGCAATGAACTTTGCAAGCTCTTCTGGAGTAGCAGTGGCTTCATTAACAACCTTAAGCTCCCTGTCAAGGACATATTCTTTTTCCTCATAGCGGGTAATCATCCTGATATTTCTGATCCACTCATTGAAGTTGGATCCATCAAAGATGACCTTACCACACAAGCTCATTAGGGAAAAGGAGCCTGTAGGGTTTGAGCCAGCAGCGTTATTGGAAGACATCTGGAATAGAAGGAAGATAAGTTTCATTAGATTAAGAGTCCTTAATAAGTCACCCAAATGAAATATTAAGGCTAGGATCCAACAAACTATTTATAGGTGGAAGAGGGATGCCGTAATCCACACTATAAAATATTTGAAGGTAGGTAAATAACGATTTACCAATTTCCACCATAAGAACGAAATATTTTATTATTAGGTTTTATTGGTTTTTGAAACTCCTAGATCTTTTAAGATACATTGAACTTTTCAATGGCATGTTTGAATCTCGAATGTGCCCTCTCAAGTTTGTGGCTGGGATGCCGAGGATCACAAACAAGGTGTGAATAACCATACAAATTGACTTGGTACCCTTAACAATATTACCTAATCGATGTTTCGGTTAACCACACACGCTCCACCAATCTATAATAAAGTTAAGTTACCCTTTGCCACTCTTACTAGTCCATGTTAGTGTGCCGGTTAACCACACACGCTCCACTAATGACTTGGTAAGGTACAAAGTGTAATTTTATAGGCTAGCACCAATTTCACATTTTCCTAAAGTAACTAAGATTGGGAATTTATAATGTATAGTAACTTTATAATTCATCATACTTTTAATGAAAATTTAAAATCGTATCCTACCCGTTCGGCTAACGACCCTCCACCGATCAAGGAAGCGGTGGGTGAGAGTGGACACCCATTAAGTCACCATTTTATAGGCAACAACCTTATACCCCCTTATAGACCGGCTTCATGAATGAGGCATACTAACGGTAAGAATGACATACTCTTATACATATCTATATAATAAAATTATAATAATAGTATAAGTGTTGATTTTTAAACCTTTTTAAAAACTAAGGTTTAATTTTGGAATTAAAGTGTAAGGCTTTTCGAATTCCAAAACTTGAGGGCAAGAATTGAAACTATTCCAAGTCTCTTCAATTTGTAACTTATGAGTTTTAATAGTTCATAAAAATGAAGACTCTTCATTTTATGAAACATCTTTAGTTCTTTAATCACAATTTAAAGAAGTGACTTTTGGTTATCCATAACTTGAGGACAAGTTATGGACAACATTATTGCCATTAAGATCATGAATTAAACACACATGGAGGTTACACACAATTTCTATGATCTTCTAAAAACTCATAAGAATACAAATTCATGTCAAGCAATTTCAAGAAATCATATAAACATATACAATACTTGAAAATTGATAAAAGCAATGTAAAATGGGTTAACATAATCATTATCATTTTGAAAAACAGATTTTACAAGTCCAAAACAGATTGGGATAATGATTTTAATCCATTTCCAGCAACAAAACACGAAAAGCTGCCCAGCTCGCTCCTACTCGTCGAGTGCAAGATCCTACTCGACAAGTAGGATGAATTTGTTCATGGACTCGGCGAGTCCTCCCCATGAACTCGGTGAGTACAGTCGTCAGAATGCAGAATTTTTGATTTTCAAGCAGTTTTGCATAAAGTATACAGAAAACAATCCTAGTCTCTGATACCACTGATGGGTTTTGAGCATTCTAACACTTCCTAAGTGTACATGCAACCCTAATAACCTTGAATCTATGTTTTCTCTATATACATGCAAATTTCTTTTTCAAGGTTATTTGCTAACTAGCATGGCATGGGGAATAAATGAAACATAAAAACTAGTAGAAAAACATACCTTGTTGTTGCATGGATTCCTTTGAGACTTTGTGAGCCTAGCACCCCAAATGTTATGCCTCAAATGCTTCACACAACACCACAAAACTTGGAATAACTTGAGAGAATACTTCTAGCACTCAAAAGCGGTTATGCCCTCTCTAGTAACCCTCCTAGGTCCGATTTTACTAGCCAAAGGGTTCCTTTTATAGTGGTTTCACAATTAGGGTTTCATTAAGAAGACCCATAATTGTCATGACTCTTCATTTATCATGACCCATGGGTTTGTAACTCCCATGGACTATCCATGGAGCTCCAAATGGTTACATCCATAACCCATAAACCATGGATCATTAATCCACCATAAAAGAATTGATGATTGTCATAATCAACCCTTATATATTTAATTAGTCTCACTTTGATCACCAAATTAATACTAGATTAATACTTGATCAATACTAATTAAATAACACTATTATTAATATATTAGAACTTATAATATATTAATAATCATCAATTCCATATTCTCTCATTTAGTCTATCCAAGTATAGCAATGTCATGCAACCAAAATGGACCATGCCGGGTCGAATCAAGTACATATCAAATAAAGTTATGGACTTAGACACTATATCCAACAACTAATACATTACATACTATATGAATAGATACGTTTACATAGATACGCTTACATGAATACGTTTTCATAGATACGCTTACATGAATACATTTACATAGATACGCTTACATGAATATGCTTACATGAATACGTTTACATAGATACGCTTACAAGAATACGTTTACATAGATACGCTTACATGAATACGTTTACATAGATACGCTTACATTAACACGTTTACATTAATACGTTTAATAGATACTATTACATAGAATCTGTCACAAACGTTTCGGGACTTACCATTCCACACCCAAAGCTGTTAGCCACAATAGGGAAAATGATCATCGACGGGTGTGACATCCCCAAAATCACGACAGAAAAGACCGATTTCATTTATGCTTTTTTTTAAAAAAAAATAATTTCAAAGTAAATCCTTTTGATTTAAAAGTGTTGCGGAATTTGTTCCCAAAAAAAACTTGATGAAATAATATTGATCAAAGCATTTCATCAAGAGATGGATTTTCATTATATAATTAAAACTCAGGGAGTCATGTTCCGATACAGACCATAAAGCATAAACGATAACATTACAAGTCATTCAACAAATATATACATATACAGACTGGTAAACAAAACAACTCGATGATTCATCAATCTTACGCCCTTGCGCCACTTCCTGTAATACAAATAAAACTGAGTGGGTCAGGCTTGGGAGCCTGGTGAGCATATAGGGTTTTCAACCCACAATAAATAAATTATATTTAATTTCACCAACCAATCACTATCCCGATTACCCATTCCCGTTATCCTCACTTTACGTCCCTAAAACAACATCTATCTCAAGGGACCTAATCTAGGATTTTCATTGGGACGGACATTACTGCTAAGGGGTTTCCTCAACCATAGATATCCTAAAGGCAACCATGAGGGGGATAGAGTACACCGGTGAACACATTGTTCACAACACCTACAGGTTATGTACCTACTAGCGTTCCACAAGACTGTCTAGAAGGAGTCTGTGGTCGTTATCCATACTCCGCTGAATAACTAGGTCAACAACAACAACATCGTGGCCTCTCATCTGTTTTTTACACACCAACTATCTACCCATGTTCTACCTAACATATTAGTAGATAAAAATATATATTTTTATACATAGTTTAAAACATGTATAGCATTTTCATTCAATAAATATTTCACATAACAGATGAAGCATACCCACATAACACGTATTTCATAGAAAACAAATCAGATCTATGAGATTGAAGAGAGTGAATATACATTCACGCACATAACAACAAAATTATACACATAACACATATTTCGTATAAAATACTTCATAATTATGCGTTAGAAGAAAGTAACTACACTCTCACTTGATCAGAAGATGATCGGACAGCACTACGGCTTGTAGAAATAGTATTCTTCGGCAGATCTGGAAGATCTTCACAAAAATCGAACTTCTCGCGGACAGAGCTTCGGCTCGGAAATCGCACTTTTCGGGATCTTCGGGACTCGGGAATATTACCGGGGCTTCGGGGTACTTTTGGCACGCAAAACGGGAGAGAGAAGAGAGAAAATGAGCAAAAGAACTCGGCAGCCTCGCATCCTATTTATAGGAGGCTGGAGCCTAGGGGTACGCGGGGCGTACAGCCTTACGCGTGGCGTAAGCCTGCGAATTCGTCACTCCATGCGTCATCCGAAGAACTCGAGTGCGAGGCGTGTCATGCTTCGCTGTACGCGGGGCGTATGCTAGTACGCTGGGCGTACGCTAGTACGCTGGGCGTACTTCGGATGAGTCCGATGACTTGTCTTCGGATAATACCGGGATTTAATAATTAAATTTAATTATTAATTGTTTAATAAATTTCGAAAATTCATATCTTTTTCATACGAACTCCGTTTTCGACGTTCTTTATATCCACACGAAGGTGAGACTACGCTCTACAACTTTTGTTTAGACTCCGTCGGCTAGTTTTGAATTTGTGTTTATTATTTATTTTTAATAAGTCGGGACAGAAAATTTCGTTATAAATTCATAACTTCTTCGTTTGACATCCGTTCTCGCCTAAATTTTTATCGCTTCAATACCAACAACGAGATCTTAGATTCTCGTTTAGATTACTAAGGCTAAATATCGCTCTAACATAAATTTCACTTTTTACGTCATTCAGCGTTGCCGGTTCTGTCGCTAAACTTCGACAGGTCATAACTTATTCGTTATAATTCGGATTTCGGCATTCTTTATATCTTCGGAAACCTCGTTTCAACTACTACAACATTATCCAAAGATATCAAGTTTATTTTACACTTAAATTTTGACGCTTATTTTTATTCTTAATTAATAAAACCACATAATTAAGCAATTAAGCACAAAACACATAATAATAAAATAATACACTTCTATTATTTCAAAACGGGTTACAAAGGTTAACCTAGACTATTATATCATCATTAATGACAGGCCCAGAAACACAGGCGTTACAGGCATTACAACGGGTGTCTACAGTTATATTGTTCGGTGAGTTTCCACACTGTGTATATCCTAGTACAAAAGGATACAATTTTTAGTTATTATATTATGTTCCTTCCTTTACTTTGTGACACATTCACATACACGACGAGGTAGGATATATTTAATATAGATAGACTATTTTCCTTATTACCTTTATATTGTGACTCTTATGCATAAACGACGAGGTAAACTATAGTTTTATAATAATAGTTAAAGAGGGAAAAACCGTCACACTTACAGTGATGCTTACATACAAAACAGTCGGGTCTTGGTAGAAGACTACTTTCAAAACAGTCGGGTCTTGGTAGAATGCTACTTTCAAAACAGTCGAGTCTTGGTAGAAGACTACTTTTATACTAGTAGGAAATATAGGATTTTCTAGGGTTTTCAAATGTTTACAATTACTTACAAACACTTTCATACTTATACAAACTTTTCTTAAAACATTTACAAGTCTTTCTTTACAGTTTTACAAATCAAAGACACATTAATACTTATGAATTCACCAGCTTTATTGCTGATACTCGCTTTCAAAATAACTTGTATTCTCAGGTCGCCAATAGACAGGTACGACGACCAGGTTTTGTGAAGGCAGAGCAGTCAAGACTCATCTTTTATTTTGAATATTCATTAGGTTGTTTATACTTTGGAAGAACACACTTGTATTTAAAATTATACTATTATTACAATGGATGATGTTGTTGCTTGTTTACTACTTTGCATTGTTGTGATACTTTACATGACGTCCTCCACCCCAGAACGTTTCCGCCGTTCTCGGTTTTGGGGTGTGACACAAGCAAAACATAATCGCACAATCTACTAAGTAAGAATACACTACTACATCAGAAGTTGAAATCAAGTATGATTAGATGGATGAGTTCATTGAAAAACTATGTTGATTTCTGCCATTCAAGGATCACATAGAAATCTTTGTGACTTAGAGAGTATACTTAATCAAGCTAAAAGTCTCTATGTCATGAAAGAAACCCAATTATATTCTCCAATATATTTAACTATACTTAAAGTAAAGTAAAAAATGGAGATGATAGTATTTGTAGAATTCACACAATTTAAATTTAGTTAGGCCCATTAACAAAGTCCTTCCTTTTAAGCTACGTATGAGTGGTCACACTTCACCTATATGACTTCATTATTCTAGAAATGGGATTTTGATTTGGATTTAATATTTGGATATCGGAACATTAAGACAAAAATATTATATTTAATGTTGATATATTAGGATATGATCATCACATCAATATTTGTTGTGTTCTATATTAATATGTTTAATCCATGAATAATATTATTATTCTAAAAGATCATAGTCGATTATAAGTATTGGAGCAATTATGAAGTAAGACTAATATTGTAACAACCCGTTATTTTTCATGTCAATAAAAGTCAAACCCTTTAAATAAAATTCAAGTTTTGTTGATTTTGTTAAGATCATAAGGGTTAAATATGATTTAAGTTATATAAATGATGTTTTTATATAAGTATTTGGAATAAAATGCACTTAAAAATCAAAACTTTTCTCCTTGGAACTGAGAACCTTTGCACCGAAAGCCCTTTCGGCCAAAAGCCCTTGGACCGCAAACCCCACCAAGAACTCCCCAGACCGAAAACTCCTTTCTGACCGAGAACCCGCTCGATATATATGATTTAAATCAAATACATAAGTCATTTCTCACTTTTCCAACCGAAAACACACCCATTTTGCTCTTAAGTATCATACAAAAATCTTCAAATCTTCAAGCAAAATCCTTCAAATCTTCATAATTTTCATCAAGAACACCAAGAACAATCTTCAAATCTTCAAGCCTGTTCGAAAACCACTTGGACCGAGAACTCACTCAGGCCTAGAACCCTTTAAGACCATGAACTTAGGTCTTGGTTAAGGTTTTTAAACCGAAATCAAGGGATTTCGGTGAGGGATAAACCGATAACCCTTATCATCACTTCAAATAATTCTCGGTAATTTTTGTAAGTATTCCTTACATAAATTAAGTGTTGCCTAACACTTTAATTAATTATTTCGCTAATTTAAATATGATTACGTGTTTAAATAATATTAGGATACCGTTATTTCCACGTATGCTAACCCGAGGATCATATTTACAGTTCTGCTATCCAGACTCGAACACACACTAGAGGTGAGTTCATCCCCCTACGTTTTCACTATTTTTCAATGTTTTTTTTTTGGGGGGGGGGGGGGGGTGGGGGATACATGGACTCTTGTGTTAACATTCAAACGATTTGCAATTGTTTGAAACCGATTTACCGTTGCATTTATCAAAATATATTTATATATATATTTTTGACCCTTTTGTAACATGCCCAGCAAAAAGGGAACCTTATTCAAATCTTTTATTACTGCTTTATACACACTGATAAATTGCAAAGGTTTCTAGTTCATTACAGAGTATACATTCAAATTTTGTGAATCCCTACACTATTTTACTAAGTTTAACAAACGATACAAGAACATACATTTAAACTATAATAGGTATAGTTTGTGAATCGCTACACTATTTTGCTAAATTCAATAAACGATACAAGAACATACATATAAACTATAATTGGTATAGTTTTAGAATCATTACACTATTTTACAAGCTCGAGAACTCTATACAGAAACAAGTGTATAAATTATAATAGGTACAGTTTATGGAACACTACTCTATTCACTAATTCAAGGATACACTACTAAAAAAATTATTTAAGTTCGATTATTTTACAATACAAAGTACACTACTACAATGCAATGCATACATATTCAAGTACAAGAGAACACTACTACACTACACATAAACTAGTTAATACAGGGCTGTGAGGCACTACTTCGTTGTACCCATAAGGGTACTTGTCTAAGTCTGATAAATTATAACCAGAGTCTCCTAGAGGAAGAGCGTGAATTTGTGTATCTCTATACAGGACTGACAATCCCACACCTGAGTTGCTTGCAACAACTAGGCTGATAGGCATCGGGTGACAAATGGAATAACATTCCGACGCCTGAAGAACGTTGTATAGGCCACTAGGTTATATCAGTATGGTTATATGAAACTCACAATAGTATCAACTAAAACATTTTTTTACGGGATTATCATTACTTCAAAAGTTTTATTTTAAATAATAAAACCACAGTATACTAGTTTACACTACAAATGGTGGGTTCTAGGCACACATACAAAAGGTTTCCATACAAACACTACTACGATACACTACTATTTTCAGTGCAAAGTACATTAGTACAACATATGATTTAAAGAAACATTCATGATATAGTTTTATTCATTAATAAGACTACCATTTACTATTTCAGAGTATAGTTTACTATTTTAGAGTATAGTTCACTATTTCAGAGTACAATAACAAACATACATTTTGGTCTTAAGTCCTAAGACTACATTTCATTCAGTAAATAAAATATTGAACTTTATGGAAGTACACTATAACATTTTCAATGAACAAAGACAAGCTTTCAATCTCAAAAATATACTTATGAACTCACCAACTTAAATTTTGATACACTTTCAAAACCACTTGTATTCTCAGGGAACCGGTTGACAGGTACACCCACAGGTTTTGAGAATACGTAGATCATAGATTCGCATCTGTTATACTTTTGCAATACACTTTCGATGTCATAACAACTATGTATTGAACAGATGTAAACACTATACTTTATCAATATAATGGTTTTGTTTGCTTTGATTACTATTATGCAATTGTTGTGATATTGTACATGACGTCCTCCGCCCCGAACGTTTCCTCCATTCCAGTTTAGGGGTATGACAAATATGAATTGGATTGGTTAACTCTCATTCAACGTTCAAAGTCAACAACCAAAATTCAACTTAGATGGCCACCACGTCGTGGCCAAGAATTTTTCGTGACATGGTAGCCTGACAACAAACAATCGTGAGACTGCCTCCCACCACATCGTGGTGGCCAAACCACCACACCATTAAACCTATTATGGCAAACTTAATGCATTAAGCACCTAATCCTTAAAGTTACACATTCATACTTTGATGTAGGCTTTCTTACACCTAATAAGTTTTAAAAATCATTTCTTTGTAGACATGCATGTCCAATGCATGTCTTTCTCAAGTTAGGTCACAACAATGGTGAATATGAGGTCAAAACCTCACGATTGGAATTTTTTGTGACATGCTCTACAGGGGTTTGGGTGTTGGATGATGGATTTGTCCTGGAAGGTTTCCTGAGAACACAACATAGAAGGATCATTAAAGGATGACCCGGTATTCTCCCGGAATGTCACTCTGACGATCAAGTTAGTTTTCTGAGAGAGGGAATTTAGGGTAAATTCGGGAGGGAGAATATGGATCCCTTACTTGAGGCGGAAGAGATACTTTTATACCTGTTACTAACGGATCGTAGGGACCTCGTCCAATGAGTGTGAAATGTGGCCTCCTCTAACCGGGGGAATCAACCACACGTTAACTAACTGCCTGGTGATGTCAGTTTTGAGCGTCACCTAAGCTTTTTGTCACGTCCTAATTGGTCATTAGTGAACGAGAAGATCATGGGAAATATTCTTTCCTCGTTGAGGGAAACGAACTGCCACCCCGGTGTTGGATTACTTAGGCCAACTTCTGGCCTAGTCCAAGGTTCTAGTGATATAACGTCTCGTTTATACTTCTGTTGCATTTAACGTGGCCGTTCATGGTAATGTTAACAAGTCCCTTAGACCAATAGGCTTCTGCGTTCATGATGTAACAGAGTTTTTCTGGTCTATTCATAGATACGTGGCGGGCTGCTACTAATAGTTGATGTAGTTGGCAGGCCGAAATATCCATTCTTTGGCGGTTTCATCATGAAAACGGTTTGCTAACTCTTTAATGGTATTTAAACCTCTATTCCTCTTGGCGTTTCCTCCTTACTTTCTACTTTTCTCTCTTTAACTTCTTGCCCCAAGGAAACCTTTTCGACCCTTTCTTCGTATTCTTCCATGGCTACCGCTCATTCCTTGGGAAGGGATCATACTACCGAAGAGTGGGAATCTTTTCAGTTCCGATTCGGGTTTGTCCTAGAACATGGAGTGCAAATCCGCTTTCCTGATGCGTCACTTTACAATCCTCCCGAGGGAAAAGTCAGCATTCCAATCGCTTTGTTTGAAGCAAGTCTTCGTTTGCCTACTATAGACTTCTTCAAACTGATTATCTAGGAATATGGGTTTTCCGTGAGAGAGTTGACCCCTATTGCTATAAACAAGATAATGGGTTTTGAACTCCTCTGTCGTGCCCTAGGCCGCCTGCCGACTGTTCCGGCCTTCAAGTTATTATTCAATGCCTCTACTCAGTCTCGTCCGTGGAGAGTCCCTATCCTTATCCACGTTAAAAAAAATCCAAGAAGAACTGATAGGAGAAGTTTTTATGGGTGAACAACGACCTCGTGGTGCTCAGCTATACAAGGGCTAAGGTGTACGTCGATCGCGCTCCAACACTCTTTGGTGCTGACAATGATCTGGATGATGCCCTAAAGAAGATCAACATCAATGGTGAAGATTGGCTTGATTTCTTCTTGGCCGCTAGCGGAATGAGCGCTGCTTGGAGGCTCGTGGGAAGATGCCCGAGTTTTTCGTCGAGAAAGAAGGTATTGTGCTTTTCAGACTGTTTTTTCATGCCCCTTGCCCCTTTTTAATCGGAAAAGAACGTTTTAATTGGCATTTTGGTTAACCGCCATTGTTTTTTTTTCAGGTATGGAGGAGGTTGTTTCTTTAAAGAAAAATCTTCATGGTCTATTCGACGGTGAACTTCAGTGTCGCGACGTCGATCTGGTAGAGACTCTTCCACCCCATGTTTCCAGTCGAGGAATCGAGGCTACCATTAGTTCTGACATCATTGTCACTGGCGCTTCTGAGAAGGATCCAGATCTGCAGGATATCGTTGTCACTGGCGCTTCTCAGAAGGATCCTACACCTTCCGGGTCTCCGAGGAGTCTTCGATGTGTCAAGAGGAATTTTGCTTTCTTAGAAGCCTCTTTCGGTGGTCGAACTAGGACGGCTAGCACCAAGCCCCCTCTTCATAAGTAACATAATCTGAGTTTCTTACTAGGGGTACCAAGAGTTCCAACCATGCCCCCGATGAAAGTCCTCTGAAACTGCTCGAGGGGACACAAATCAGGGCGATTGAACCGCCCAGTCATACAGAGGAAGAAAACACCGACAAGACTATCCCTGGTTCCACTGTTGGAGGAGCCAAGGCGAAGACTGGGTCTTCGCCTTCCCAAGGTCACGCATCAACTTCTTCTGGTAAAACGCAACTGCCCCCCTTTTTGTAGGTTCTCATACATATGCCTACAAGCCAGCTTGGAGGCTAACTTCCCAAGACCTTGTATTTGATCACGACACTGATCTTGAGTGGTGTTGGCATGCTTTTCCTCCTGCTACAACTGAGGCCTTAACTGCCCCTAAGTGGATGAGCACATGGTCGACGACTTACGCTATGTCGCCGCCTAAGTGTCATCTTACTTGGCTGCAACTACTGAATGCATCTCTAATATGGAGACCACCCAGTCTGACTCTGACAGGAAGAGCATTGAATGAGAAGAACTGAAGGCCCAAGTGGCAAAGATAGAAGCAGACAAGCGCAACTAGGAGGCCAAGCAGGAGGTGGCGCTGCTCAAGAAGGCAAGCTTAAAAGAACAAGTGGAAAATTTGGAGGAATAGGTGGGGCGCCTGAATGATCGCTTGGGATCCCTGAGTTTGGAGAATACTAGTCTCAGCCAGAGGACGGCAGAATTAGAGGTCAATATGGTTGCTGAGAACACTGCAAAAGGGGCGCTGGAGAACGATATTTCATGGATCCTTAGTGATGGGCTCAACCGGGTGGTGGACAGGGTGATTAAGAGCCCTCAATTTCTTCAAGGCTTGGTTCATGTGCAGGCGGCTTGTGTGGCGGCATGGGTAGAGCAGGGAAAAAGAGCTGGTGATTGTCAGCGAGTTTAATCGAGAGGTTGAGGTGGACGTGGCCACTAAGACCCAAGAGATGGAAGATGCCATGGCGACTTTCACTGAAACATATTTTGTTGGCTATCTCCGCTTGGGCAGTCTGGACATGTCCGGGTTCCGCGATCTTTGTCAAGATGCTCAGAGCGATGGGTCTGACCCTAGCCTAATCTCTTCACTCGGTAATGGTAACACCCTTGCCCAAACTTAGCGTTGTTTATTTGGTTTGTTTTGATGTAACTCCTATGAATAATGTTTTCTATTTCTTTCTTTGTTTTTTGTTTTTGCTGCCCTCAGTGGCAGTCTGAAAGTCCGGGAGTCTAGCGACTTTGACAATGTTCACTTTTAATTTTGTGGGTATGAATGTTTCTTGTTACCGCACATATTCTTTTGTTTGATTGCTTCATGTATGGTTTATGTTGGCCATCATATGGTATTTACGCAGGGTTTGCTTATACCCCTGGTTTGAGTTCCCTTATTTGGTGAACTCTTTATGCTTTACTAATGTTGGTCCTCGAGAAAATTGTTCTAGTTTACTACTTAAAGACCCTAGTTATAGTCAATATCATCATCTTGAGGCTCACCCGGTTTTGTTTTTCTCGTTAGTGGAAGGTTATGACTCTTCTACACTTATGTCACATGTTCTTTCATATGTTTGCTATAATTTAATTGATGAACATGTTTTGGGAGAAAGGTTATGAGCCTTTTTATACAAACCCCCTGGTTGCCTCCTTGTAACGATTTTGCTCGTGTGACATTGGATGATCAGTCCTTGTTGTCACACGGTGAATATACACAACCTCTTTGTTTTACTTTTCAAGCTTGAAAATAAGAAGCATCTGAATTGCTTTCTCTCTTTTCTAGTTTTAATGTTGGAGCGTTATAAGACTGCAGATGGTAAAGTAATTTTTGCTGGTTACATTTACATTTGTAAACTAATACAAAATGCCTTTGCTAGTATTAAATCTATCCTGAACGCTTGTTTTAATAATAAAAAATGACGCATGCTCTGCGCGTTCAAGTTCTTGGAATGGCACGCCCGTCCTGAGCTTCTAGGGCATAAGCACCATTCTTATGGTCTTCCATAATTTTGTATGGTCCTTCCCAAGTGACACTGAGTTTCCTCAGTAGTTCAGTGTGATTGGACTCGTTCTTTCTTAGCACCCATTCTCCAACCTTGAAGTTCTTGATTCGGACTTGGCGGTTGTAATAGTTCTCAGTTCGTGATTTGAATAGTGCTTAGCGCATCTATGCTGCCTCACGTTTTTCATCGAGCATATTCAGGTCCTGGTGTTGCCCTTCTTCATTGGCTGCTCCCTCGAAGCTCTCTATTCGCACGGAGCCGACCACTATTTCCAATGGGAGGACTACTTCCGTCCCATAGGTTAGACTAAATGGCATTTCTCCTATGCTTAACCTTGCTATGGGACAATACGACCATAGTACTGTCAGGAGCTCATCCACCCAGGTGGACTTTGACATGAGTAACCTTTTCTTCAAACCATTGACTATGGTTTTGTTCAATATCTCAGTTTTTCCATTGGCCTGAGGGTGCGCTACCGACGTGAATCGGTGGTGGATTCTCTTGTCTTTGCACCACTCTTTGAAGGGACTTCCTTCAAATTGTGCTCCGTTATCACTTATGAGGATTCTGGGGGTGCCAAAATAGGCCAAGATATTCTTGGTCATGAGCGTTATCATTTGCTTGCCAGTGAGGTGACCAGCAGTTCTGGATTAACATTTAGGAAGAATATCAATCACACCAACTACAATCAGCTTCCTATTAATCAAATATTGTTGCTGAAAAAGAACCAATTGCAGGTCCGCAGGTCCGCTTCTCTGTCTGATAAGGTCCGCTTCTCATCTAGAATGTGGAATTCGTTTCTCGTTCTTCCTTTTTGAACTGCTTAACATCATACTTTA